>NC_080672.1:414229319-414850306 GCF_030247195.1 Topomyia yanbarensis | reverse complement strand
TATATATATATATATATATATATATATATATATATATATATATATATATATATATATATATATATATATATATATATATATATATATATATATATATATATATATATATATATATATATATATATATATATATATATATATATATATATATATATATATATATATATATATATATATATATATATATATATATATATATATATATATATATATATATATATATATATATATATATATATATATATATATATATATATATATATATATGCCGTAGCAGACAGATTTATAATAGCGAACTGTAAAAACGATAAACAAATAACTGCATTTAACCGTAAGCTGCAAGAATTCAGTATCTAAGACGACATAGACGTGAATGAATGAACGAAAGAAAGCAGACCAATCGAGCCTCAAGTTGCAGTAGAAAACAACGAAAATATTTCGCTGATTAGGAAAAGGCTGCAGCAAACTACGCCTGTCCTGTTTTCAGTAATTCTTCGCACTTGCATCCGGGACTCCATGCTCAGAAAATACTACGAGCTTACGAATAACAAAATGTTACGTGCCAATTCTGCCACTCTTTCACTCAGAGCGCTTTTGAAACTTTTTTTCTTCAAGGTTCTGAGAAATCCTGAAAAAGCGACTATATTTGAAAACTAAAAAGGATTTTTTTTAAATTCCGTTGGCAAAATCTTCATGAAAATCAATCAGTTGAACCTTAAGGGATTGTCATTTGATCTTCTTATTAGCAGACAATCCCTAATTTTTCGAAGGATGTTTATCGATTATAGTGCCACCTGGAGCAAACAAAAGTTGAAATGGTGCTTTTTACCATACTTTCAGTACCCTTCTGGTATACAAATTTTGAGTCGTTTGCGTAAAGCTAAGCAAACAACGATACCGGAGATACTGGTCAAAGGTTACTACGCCAAGGAAGATTCGACCAAGAGGACATTAGGCCAAATAAAGTTTATACCAAATGGATATTAGGTTGACGATAATGAAGCCGACACACAACTGACGAGTATAGGGAACCGAACTGTTGTCTTTTGGCATTAGATTTAAAGGCATGTCAGTATGCAGCCTTTATTCTTGCTCAAAGGAAAAAAAATGGATCTGCTAAAGGATACAAAACCTAACTTAAAGAAGTTGGATTTGAATGTTTTGTGTTCCACCCGTTAGTAATTGACAGCAACTTTAGAAAAAAAAATAAAGGCCTTAATTCAATAGTACCTATCGAATATCAATAACAGAAGTTGTTAAGCAGAATAACTGAATCAATAAAAAGTAAGATTGTTAATATAACTTTTCTGCGACATAGTCTTTTTGCCATCTCAAGATGGTAAAATAGTAAGTCAAAATGGAGTCATTACTTCCAATGATTATTTGCGTGGTCCGAATTAAGCCCTACATAAACGTAAGATTTTTATAATACCCTGTCCAGGGTCATATATGGCAACACTATCCCCTCCCTAACATTTTTTTTCAAATGACAATCGACCAACTGTTCGCTCACCCCCCACCCAGGCTAAAACACACAACCGTTTACTCACATTCTGCGGACTGGTCATGAAACCCACATCGCCAAAGTACGCCCCATCGATTCCCACGTGGCCGGTGTGCTTCAGATCGTTCTGTGGCCGAGAGATCATATCCGTCCGTATCTTGCGCTTGCTAGTTCGCTCCGATGTTCTACTAAAACTGTCGCGGTTAATCGACGAAGGAAGACTATCCAGATAGGCAACAGTGTTGGCCGGATTAAACAGGCCGGTTTTACCCGAATTCAGTACACCCTTCCAGTAGGGTGAGCTGCTGCTTCTGTCCAGCACGGTGATGATTTCACCCTGTCGGTAGAGGAGATGATCCTTTTTCGGTTCGCTAAAGGATACGATTGTTTTCAGCTGTTCTGGTTTCATATCTGGCAGCAGCAGATAGACATCGGAGAATTTGGGTCGTTTAGCAGCATCGTGTTGCCAGCATTTGAGCATTAGTGAGTAGTATTCTTTCGGGCAGCATTCGGGCTTCTCTAGACGTTGATAGTTTGGTTCATCTATGGCTTCAAGAATTTGATGGCCGGTGAGGGCAGCCCAGGGTTGAAATCCGTATGAGAAGATTTCCCACAGACACACACCGTATGCCCAAACATCCGAGGCATTTGTAAATCGAAGGAAGTTTATACATTCGGGAGCGCACCATGCAATCGGAAGCTTAAGATTCACGTTAAAATTTGTCTGATAGTAGTCCTTGCCAACGCCTAGCGCCCGCGACAGACCAAAGTCGGAAATTTTCACCTTATTCTTACTAAAAACTAGGATATTTCGGGCTGCCAAATCTCTATGAATCAGTCGTTTGTTCTCTAAATACATCATACCGTTGCAAATCTGTGCTGCAAACTCGCACAGCGTTGGAACCGTTAGGAAGCTCACTCTCAACCCAGGATCCTTGAGACATTCCAACAATGATCTCAAATGAGCCAATTCAGTCACCAGCATTAGCGACTCTGTATCCAGCACCACTCCGTACAGTCTCACAATGTTCTCATGTTCGATTGAATGCATGATAGCTGCCTCCTTCAGAAACTCCATCGGATTCGACTGCATCCGCTCTCGGCACAGACACTTAATGGCGACCTGAATCCGCTCGGTTCCGTTTGTCCAAACGCCTTGCTGGACAATCCCAAACTCTCCCGTTCCCAGCTGTTTGTTCACGGTAATGGCATCCGCCGGGATGATGTGCTTGTTGTTGGGAATCTTACTCGGCGAAGGACACGTCCGCAACGGTTCCACACTGGACGCTGGACTGCCGCCAATGCCTCCCTCGTCCTTTTTCGGTGCCTGCAGCAACCGCTTTATCTTGTTCAGATAACCGTGGGGGAAATACTTTTCGTAGTATTTCCGCAAGCGCCGTATTTCCGGCCGAGATAGGCCACACACCTGCCGTAGGTCCTCGTCGGTGGCATACTTGAGGTGGACGATGGTGGTGATTTTCAGATCGTTTCTGGAAAAATAAGACATGAGGCGTGATTTGATCTATGTTGTGAAGTATTGTCAACTGTGGTAACTTACTTTAACGAATTGTAGTACTGCTGTAACTCCGACTCTACGAGAAACTCGTAGAGGTCCATGGTTTTCGGTTCTGAAAGAGGAATAAAAATACATTATTAGTTTGAGTTTTTTGTTTTATGTTGTATTTCGGCAGGGTTAGCATGAGAAGACTTTACTTCAAATTCCGTTTTAATATGTATCAACAAATCAGTGATGGTAATGGCAATGAACGGAAGTAGAAACAGTGATGAAACAAGCAACTTTGAAACATGACAGTAGCTTCCGGAGCTACACCGTAGGAATCAAGTCGATATACATCCATATCGCATAGGAGATTAAACAATGTTTCATAACGTGTCTTATCTGAACGGTCGCAACGCTTGTTTCTTTGAAGCTCATCTATCATTAATTAGGAAAATATGTTAAGTACGTACAAGAGTGTGATAATTATGTGTAATAGAATCCCATTATTTCGACATTGAGTCTCTTGAACCCTCGCACAAGATATTAATGTCAACTGCCCTTAGACCCACCCTTCTTCCGTCCGAACCTTCCCAGCATCCTTGTCTACTCTTAGAATCCCTCAAAGGTAACAACAGTAGAGCTGTGTCATGTCAACATCATCGCATAAAAGCTGTACGTTGCTGAGCCATTTTATCGTAACTCAAGCTGCTGTCGGTCGGTCGTCGTCATCTGTGCTATTCATCTTTCGTTTCCGATTCGGCAGAGACTGGGCGCTTTTCCTGCTGGTAGAAAAGATAACCCTCGGAACCTCTCACACCATGCATGCAATCCTCCTTCCCTGTCTTTGGCTAAAAGGCCAACCGAAAGCATAAATAGTAACAAAGGTTGTTTGTTCGTGTTTTTCCTGGTTCCAATGGTTCGTAATATGAATGCAGGCAGGAGGTATAGCTACAGTCACGTTGCGGATATTTTCTTCGCTTCGGTTACGCTACGGGCGGCGCTTGTAGCCTGTTGTTTTATTTTCTTCAGTTTTAAATTGGATGTTTTGGAGCTTGTATATTTGGTATTAATAGTCGTAGTAATTGGTTACTGCCGTGGTAATGAGAGCAGTGTTACAAGGACACAAGAGGTTGAAAATGAACTTTATTACAGCGCAACTGCAATGAAAGCATTTCATTTCTGTGGTTATGCAAGTTGAGAGACGGCAGTCATTTTTGTTGGGAATACCCTTCATCAGAGAGGATTAATTAGGAAATGTGTTTTTGTCTTATTCCCAGTAGTAATAGCAACAAAGTTAGTTGCATAAATTTCAATTCGCACAAAAATAACTAGTTTTTGGGAATAATTATTTTTAATTACTATTCCCCACGCTAATGGTCAGAAAGGAAAATGGGGCGCGTTGTACCAAGTTGGTCGATGTTTCGAATTAAACGAATAAAACTCTGTCTGAATTGAGCCAGAAAGCCACGCTCGAACAATTAATAATACCCCCAAAACCCTTGATTGGTTGTTGAAAACCCAACTTTGCATCATGAATCAAACTTTGTTCTTTTTAGAGCTTGGTTCTCGGAAGGGCTCCCTGCCAGAATTAGCCACTACAGTTGCAGACGAGTTGGGAAAATTCACCCACTTGACTAAGCGTTCGCGCTTGAGACCGCGTTAATCGAATCATAAATGCTATAGCGTTCACTAAATCGTAGAGGCGTTTTGTGTTTGCGAAAGCTTTGGCGTAGATGTGCGGGAATGCTCGTGATTGCAAGTTCGTCTTTGTGTACCATCGCAAAGGCCCGGGGCGTTTGTATGTCGTGTGTGATAGCGGTGTGATAACTTCGCATGGATAAATTCTATCTTATAGCCGTGCGGCCTTTCGCATATTCGCGTGTGTCCTTGAATGATCGCACGGACCGTGGTAGAGACTTCTGGACGTAACTGCTTCAAGATGGCGTAAATACGGGCGTTTGTAGGTTCACGTTTGAGATTGCGTTTGTAAATTTATAAGTGCTAAAGCGTTCACTTTATCACAGGGGTGTTATCATGTTTGGATAATTGCGGGTGTAGGTATGCGTGAATGATTGCGAAAGGCTGAAGCGTTTGTATGTTAACGCGTATGTTAGCTTTACAACTATTTTAAAACTTGTTGGCAGCTTTTTGACCATCTCATCCTCGAGGGCTGAAATTTTTTTCAAAACTTGATTCATTTTAGGGCATTGTTATAGTAGTTTCATCGTTACAGTTTATGTGCGAATTTCCGTCCATAAAATATTTGTTCAAGCAATGGACAACAATGACAATCAACTAGGCCTAATTATTTTGTTGTTCTTTCTACTGCATGGCATCGCGTCACCAGTCCAAACGTTCCACTGTCGGTCGAATCAGCAAGATTGATCAGGTTCCCCAAACATTCTTCAAACTGAAACATGCAATTGCACACAGTACGCTCAGCACTAATACTCATCTTCCTTAGCTATTATCCGCCAACCGGAGCATGCGTCCTTTGGCTGCCAAAGACCCTCTGATATTTTGTCATCTTCGAAAGTCCTGGCATGAAGCACTCCAAGTTTAAAAGAGTCCCAAACCAAAGCTCATCGCCAACCCCACGGGCTTTAGGGGTTACATACCTTTTTGTGAGAAAAAATTGTGCAAGGGATAATTCCTAAATTACGTAACGATTTTAGGGAGGGATGAGGGGGTATAACAAAATGTGACATGGGGGAGGAGAAGTAAGCTAGAACGTTACGTAACATATTTTGATTGAAGAAAAAATGTTTTTTAACAAATTTGTTTGAGAGGGGGTATAAATAAATTTGTGACAATTTGTTATATGGGGGGACGGGGGTGTCAATTTTGGACAATTTTTGCGTTATGTAATTTATGAATGGTTCCCAAGCCACGACCAGGAGGACACTAAAAATGCAACCATATTTGTGAGCCAGCCATATTATACGTGAAAACAATTGAAACCGTTAATGTCATCGACTTATTTAGAACTACACATACGTATGATGTTCACTTGAGATAATTGCTGAACTTTTAAATCAAAATCGTTACTCAAAATATTACAATTTGATAGATTGAAAGACAGTCATTTCTCATTCAACACGTGAATTCCATAAATTAGTTATGTGCACAAATAGCACCCCACATCCGTCTTTGATTTCATGTTATCAAATTAAATGTTTGAAGGCAGGATTGTAAAATAGCTTTAACTAAATCATTTAAATTTTAATTGGTGTCAGTTGGGTTTTCATTACAAGCTGAGATTGTACATGTAATCGAGTTGCAACTCGATAGCGATTACATATGAGATAGGGTTATGAGCCTATTTTGGCACTATTAGGAAGAGAGCCTAATTATTTTTTAAACTTCTTTAAACTGTATTATCTATAACGTTTCTCAGAATAAAGTATCAGTGTACTGTTTCTTAAACATCTATATACTGCTTATTTAATACATGACAGTCTCTATTTGTGCTTGACAAATGAAAATAAATATTCGATTCTGTGTGTCCATTCTCACCTGAATGATCCAATTATCGCCCCCTGGATGTGTGCTAAATTTCACCTAATCGAAAAACAATCTGGTTGAAACGTAATGAATTATATTCCATTTGCATCGATTCTAACTAGGTATCCAGATCATGGGCGCACTCGCATGATTTGTAAAACAAATCATTCTACTTTTTTCAGCTGATCAAAACAAAAGTACACATCACGCACATGAAAGAACCTCATCACCTGTTAGAAGAAGCGCGCCCAGTATTGAGCTCGCAGGAAACAATCGTGCGAAGGCTAACAACTGCATTGTCTCGAGCCGAATTTTACTTGCAGATGAAAATAACATTTCTGCAACCAGCAATCAGTTGAATAACTTGAAATAATTGATTACTTATACATGAAATTGCATTCCCAAGTAGCACGCTTTGTTACTGTATAGTATTTGTAACTCTCTTGGTAACAACTATGTTATGGAAAAAGCGCACTTTGTTTGTATGTTGTGCAACATGTTCCTAAATGCAGCAAAATAATGAAAACAATAGCTGTGCCATTTGTCGAGCATTGGGTAGTTGGACAGTTCTGTTTTAGGGTGGAATGGCAAACAAAGAGGCATTTGCAACTTGTTAGACTGTTTGTGCAAGTTAGCAAAGTTTCTGATTAGTTTCATAACTGTTATTGATGTTTGCATACTTAACACTATTGGCCTGCTCTATAGTTACATAGTTGTACAATCAGTTTAAAAACCCGTAGAAATTCTTTTCAAATATATCCAACAATAAAAAATATTGTGTAGCAGATGTGCAACATTTAAAACTTTCAACAAGTTGCAATTGCTACTTGGGTTACAAACCAAGTTTATGTTTTAGTTTGGCCACACTGCTGATTCTTTCCTGTGTTCTGGATGCAAAAAGATTGTATTGATTGTGGTAGTGTACTTGAAAAAAACCTATTTTAATCCACCTAGCGGTTCAATTGTGCCTTTCTCAATCATGAATCACGAGAATGTGTGCGTTGTTTATATTCATTAAAAGTTTTTAAATGCATATATTACATTTTATTATTATACATCACATGGCAACTATATACAGGAAAATAAATCATTATTCGAGTTCTAAAATTTTGAAAAAGAAAAAACAGCCACGGTAATATTGAACTGAAAAAGGTGCAAAATCGGCGAAGTCCCAAAAAGTCGATTTTTATAAAAAAAAATTTTTTTTCGAGATAACATAAAATCTCGACGTTTCATGCATTTTAAAGATGTTTGGCATCAAAAATACGAATTCGATTTCTGAAATTTCATGAGGTCCCCCCTTTGAAAAAAAAATTTGAGTTCCGGCTTATATGGGAATTTCATATGTGACCGGACGATTTAGTCTATATTTCCGGACCCATATAAGCGATCCGTACGAAATTTTATAGACATTTATGGGGATATTACAGCTATCATTTTGGACTAAGTTTGTGAAAATCGGCCCAACCATTTTCGGGAAACTGATGTGAGTTCGTAAATTTTGAAAGATGGCCGCTTTTCCCGGGCACTTCCGGAACCGTCTATGGTGGTCAATGTAGTCAACGAAAGTTTGGTTGGCCGTCGGTGACCTAGAACAGCAAATTTAAGTTGTTTGAGAGACATTTTAGCGAAATTTTTACCTTTTTTGCTTTCATCGGAGTATCGGTTTGAATCACAATTTGCTATGTGATCGCACGCCACAACCTGTAACTCCGGAACCGGAAGTCGGATCGGGATGAAATTAAATAGCCATTTACGGGGACGCAATACCTTTCATTTGAGGCCAAGTTTAGTCGAATCGGTCCAGCCATCTCCGAGAAACCAATGTAATGGTGGCCAATGTGGCCAAATAGACTTTGAATGGATGCTAATGACAATACTACAAATCGAAGCAGTTTGTGGTCATATTTTGGAAAAATTTTCACCTTTATACATTCATTGCAGAATTTATTAAAATCGACATTTTCTGCGTGTTCGTACTCATCACCCTGTAATTCCGTAACCGGAATTCGGATCTATTAGAAATTCAATAGCAGCCTATGGGAACGTTACACCTTTCATTTGAGACTAAGTTTTTCAAAATCGGTTCAGCCATCTCTGAGAAAAATGAGTGACATTTTTGGTCACATACACACACACATACATACATAAACACATACATACACACACAGACATTTGCCGAACTCGACGAACTGAATAGAATGGTATATGTCACTTAAAAAGTCGGTTTTCAGAGCAATTGCAATACCTTTCTATTGAGAAAGGCAAAAACCCATGGACTTATTCTAGCGTTTAACGAGAGCTTTTAAACTGAAATAATCTTAAATGGATTCTCATGTATGTATCAGTGCAATGTTTAATGTAGTTTTTAGTAGTAATTAATTTTGCTAAGCGCCGTTACGTCCTGTATCGGCTCACTATGTGAATGAGGCGAATTAGCAGATATTTCAAGTAGGTGATTTTATTTTAATTCAAATTTTTAAATTAGTAGATAATTCTAAAAAACTACACTATACTACAAATAAAATATATAGCTTGATCTAATTTTTGTTTTAGCCAAATAGATTATGTCGATATCCCATATGCTTGGTTCAAAACCAGGAGGGTATAGGAAATAGGGTCACTATAGGCTTTATTGCCATAATAGGCATAGCGGGGACGGGCATAGCGTAGTTGGTAAATCGATTGCCTTATACGTTGCACACCTGGGTTCGATTCCCAACACCGCACATAGGGTTAGAGATGTTTCTAAAAGAGATTTAACCCGAAAAGAGGCGAATGATCCTAAGGTTTTAAAACCTCTATAATCAAAAATAAAAAAAATATAATGGGCACCTTACCCTACGTTTTCATTTCATATTCGTCGAAACTACTTGAGCTGTTAATATTGAATATTCATCGTACTCAATATAATCAATAAATGCATTACTTTTAGTATACGAGTATTGCTCTCATTCTATGTTAACAAAATGCTTTTTGGGCTTTTTATAATCGATCTTTAATTTTTTTTACTGTATTATGTGACGGTGATATAGTGATTCTGAGCTCTTCAAGTGGTCTAATGTAGGTTGTAGGTCTGGTTGAGTGAAGTAGAAAGCCATGTTTGAAAAATTTAGTATACCTCCAAAACCTTGATTAGTTGTTCAAAACCCACTAAACTTTGTGTGCATTAAACTTTGTTTTTATTTAGAGCTTTCCACTGGAGTTGTAGAGCTTGGCTCTCGGAAGGGCCTCCTGTCAGAATCACTCATTACAATTGCAGATGAAGCGGGAAATGTCACGCACTAAAATACTACTTAAAAGGTCAATTGCAGCGGGTCGTGATTCTAATTATGGTATTGAGGGTACGGTTCAGACATCACGATTCCGTGGGAATGAGCGTTAATTACTCGCGCTTGTGACCGTGTTGATCAGTATTTGCGAAAACTTGGGAGCAGATGTGTGGAGATGTTTGCGATTGAATGTTAGTCTTTGTGCATTATTGCAAGGGATCGAGCATTTATATGTTAACGTGTTCGATTGCGTGGATTCGTAAGTGTTCTTGAATGGTTTCGCAGACCGTGAATTTGACATTTAATTTTCAGTGTACGGTCTAGTGCTAGAAAAGAGTGAATTTCTCCATGTTACCGGAGTTCACGGTCATTAGGGCATTGCAAAAAAAAATTATTTTTGAATTCTCAAAGGCCCCTCCTCTCATATTGTGACAAATGTCAAAGTAAGCTCAGATGCCAAATTTCACATCATTTGGACAATTTTAGACCCCCGCCCACTTCGCTTGAAGTTTTTTGAAATTGGTGCTATGGGAAAATATGGAGGAAAAATACATTAAATGCTATAACTTTTGAAGTAGCAATCAGAAAATTACAATTTATACCTCTTTTGAAAGGAAATAATCTTAGTATTGGAATGGAGATATTTTTGTCTTTAGAAAAATATGGAAAAGAGGGGGAACGGGTTAATTTTGGCCCCAAAATCCCCCAATTTTTAATGATTTTTCTGCTCCGTGATGCAAATCGAACATATTTTGTAGTTTTTCTAATGTGAAAAAATCTCAGAAATCGAACGGAACCCTTTTGATCTTAGTCCGAATACGAGAAGTTGGAGTTATAGGGCTTTTTGTCATTCATATTAAATTTTATCATTTTCTCATGCATATCTCTATTATTCTTCATTCAATTTTCATAAAATGTAACTTGTTGAACGTGTAAAATTCTGAGGAATAAAACAAAAATAACAACGTTAGAGGTAAAATTCAGAAACATCAAATCTCTATTATTCTTCATTCAATTTTCATAAAATGTAACTTGTTGAACGTGTAAAATTCTGAGGAATAAAACAAAAATAACAACGTTAGAGGTAAAATTCAGAAACATCAAACTTTTTGATATTTACTCTACAAATCTATTTTTTTTCATTATTTGTTCTAATACCTAAACTTCCACCTATTTTCTAGGAATGAAACTTTTCTCATGTGATCCCTTAGCATATTTTACACTAAAAGTAGTAAATTAAATAAGAACTTTGTTGTTAAATAGAGTTAATATGTGCGATGTTATGATAAAAATGTGAAATCGACACTATATGTCAGATAATTTGATGTTCCTGAATTTTAGCGGTAACGAATCTATTTTTGTTATAATCCTAAGGATATTCCACGTTCAACAAGGTATAGTTTATGAAAATTGAGTGAAGAATAATAGAGATATGATGAAAATGATGAAGTTTAATATGAATAACAAAACGCCATTTAACCCCAACTTCTCGTATTCAGACAAAGGTCAAAAAGGCTCCGATCGATTTTTGAGATTTTCTCACATTAGAAAAACTACAAAATATGTATGATTTGCATCACGGAGCAGAAAAATCTCTAAAAATAGGGGATTTTGGGGCCAAAATGACCCAGTACCCCAATTTTCCGTACTTTCCTAAAAACAAAAATATCTCCATTCAAATACTTAGATTATTTCCTTTCAAAAGAGGTATGAATTGTAATTTTCTGATTGCTACTTCAAAAGTTATAGCATTTAATGTATTTTTCCTCCATATTTTTCCATAGCACCAATTTCAAAAAACTTCAAGCGAAGTGGGCGGGGGTCTAAAGTTGTCCAAATGATGTGAAATTTGGCATCTGAGCTTACTTTGACATTTGTCACAATATGAGAGGGGGGGCCTTTGAGAATTAAAAAAAAAAAAATTGCAATGCCCTAACGGTCATGTCCCACATGGATCGTGTTGTCTTGTGGATATGAACGTATTTTTTATTGGTTCAATTAAATTTATGGACTTAGACCAAGATTGAGAGTAGAGACTTCCGAACGTAACCGATTAATGATCGCGCGTTCCTAGGTGCACACTTGAGACGGTCTGTGGATTTATAAGTGCCAAAACGTTCACTTCCATATTTATCATTTCCTGAAACAATAAATATTCAAATATAATTATCCCCCACAATGTTTCTAGTTTTTTCCCTTGCTACCCACAAACAATTTAGATTTCTTCGCAGTTAGTTAAGTTAGATAAAACGATATAAATAAAGAAAAAAATAAACAAAGTTTACAGAAAAACTATCAATAGGTTTACAATGAAATTCAAGAAAATAGAGTATAAATAAAAATATTCAAAATGATGATTATCCTCAGTGTTAGCATTAGAAAGTGAATTTTTATTATAACGTGATAGTCTTAAGAACCTTTGTAACATGTTATGTAAAAAAAACCCCGGCGTAAAAAAGCTTTTGCAAATGCCGTGTCAAATAAACGCTTTATGAAAAAAACGTTCACTTAATCACTTAATGTATGCGTGGATGATCGCGAAAAGCTCAAGCGTTTGAATGTTAACGTGTTTGTCGCGGGTGCTAGCGTGTATGTAACTTCGTGTGTATAAATTCGATTTTATAACCGTGTGTGCACTTACATATTTTTGTGTGCTGTTGGATGATCGCGTGGACCATGAATCTGATGCTTAATTTGGGTGTACGGTTCAGATACTAGAATAGAGTGAGATCACTAGGTCAGGTCGTCCAAAAACTTTTGGCCCAATGTACATAAGCGTTTTTTTAGAATTATCCTATTGAAAGCATAGGTTGCTAGCATCGACGCTAGAGGCTTCCGGACGTGACGGATTCACTTGAGACCGCGTTTATAAATTATAGGTGTTAAAACGTTCACTTGATCATATGGGCGTTTCTATGTTTGCCAGATCGCGGGCTTAGTTTTTCATGGATGATCGCAATAGCATGTTCGAGTTTGCGACCAGGACTGTATCATCGCGAAGGACTCGTGCATTTGTATCTTTACAGCTTTGATAACGTGGGCGTGTGTGTCGCATGTATGTAACTTCCCATGTATAACTTTGTTCGTATACCTGTGTAACCGCTTACATATTCGCGTTGAATGTTCGTGCGAACCACGAAAATGAGTGTACGGTTTAGATCTAGAAAGGAGTTAGCTCCCCCATATCACTAGACTATACGGCATTGGTGCCCTGAGATTTCTACTGTATATAAGTTTGTTTTTTTTCTTTGATACCAAGATCGACGGCTTCCGGACGTGATCGCTTCATGTTCGCGTGGGAACGGATTTTGGTATAATCACACTTGAGATGGCATTCATAAATTCGTTAGTGCTGACATATTTACCTGATCACCGAAGCGTTTCTATGTATGCGAGATCGCGGGCGCAGACGTGCGCAGATGATCGCGATTACATGATCGCATGTAATGAAAGCGCGAGCGTTTCTTTGTTATCGTGTCTGATCCCGTTGGTGTTTTTATGTCGCATTTGCTATCGTGTTTATAACTTTGCGGGTTTAAATTCGTTTATATAACCGTGTAGCCGTTTGTGTATTCACGACGGCTTTCGAATATCCGAGATGCTCGTGTGAGGACGAACGTTTAAATGTTCGTCATGAAAGGAAGAGGTTCTAGAGACGACAATGTGAACCTCCCATCCCGAGATCGGATTGACGGTGACGAAATCGAGATGGTCGACGAATTCATGTATTTGGGCTCACCGGTAACCGCCGACAATGATATTAGCAGAGAAATTTAGAGAGATTTGGTGGGAAATCGTGCCTACTTTGGACTTAGACCGATGGTCCTTAACGGCCAGGAGGCCTGGACTATGCTCGTGGAGGACCAGCGCGCCCTTGGAGCTTTCGAACGAAAGGTGTTGCGTACCATCTATGGTGGCGTGCAGATGGAAGACGGAACGTGGCGCAGGCGAATGAACCATGAGTTACAACAGCTGCTGGAAGAACCATCCGTCGCGCATACCGTGGAAATAGGACGTTTGCAGTGGGCTGGACACGTCGCAAGAATGTCGGACGACGACCCGGTAAAGATGGTTCTTGAGGGCGACCCTAAAGGAACAAGAAGACGGGGCGCACAGCGAGCACGGTGGATCGACCAGATAGAGGACGACCTGTGGAACCTTCGAAGACTGTGAGGCTGGCGACAAGCAATTACCGTTTGCATTAACAAAAAAAAGTCTAAATTGTCTAATGGACATGTTTACATGTTTGTAGAAAACACCTTTTTTATTTCGATTGTAGAGGTTTTAATCTTAAGGTCATTCGCCGCTAGAAAAATGTCTTATGAAAAATTTCTAATCCTATGTGCGGGGTCGGGACTCGAACCCAGGTGCGCTGCGTACAAGGCAATCGATTTACCAACTATGCTACGCCCACCCTTAGAAGAAGACACCTTGTTTCTATCTCTTTCTGTTGAAAAGTTAGTGTTGGCGTCCTCTATGTGATATGTAGAACTAAAATTTTCTAGTTAAAAGATATCATATCATGTACTAAAATTCTCTCAAACATACTATTTGGCTAAACTCGTAAAAAAAGTTCGTAGGAATCGAGTACTGATTCACCACCATGTACTGTTAGGTCCCATGCAAAACTGACTCAGACATCACTTCATTAAAAGTTTAATAATTAAAGCAAATCCTTCGTATCGTTTTTGAATTATTCGCGGTCTTATCCATACACCGAAAAGAAAGAAGTGGTAGCCATGGTAGAAAAATGCTTAAATTACCTGAAAATGCACTATGCTAACATGATATTTCTCTTTAGTGGAGAAATTTTTCAGGTAAACACTATTCGCGTATGAAGACCTCAAAGCCTATAACTAAATTAGTCATGGAATTTTCGTGTCGCCTTCGTCTTATCAGAATTCGACACTAACTTAGTGACAGGAATAAACTAGCACCGGATCGACGTCAAATCCAAAAAAAAACGAAAACGCTAATTGTGTTTCTGAGCAAACTCCAAATCCGCGTTCAAAGATAATTGTGATTATGTATGTATATGTCTAATTGTGAGTCTTACTGTGGTGGTTTGTGCGTGGAATGTGTAAGTTTTAGCGTTCGAGTCCAGGGCACACGCACGACTTAGAAGAAAAGGTCAACTTTGCCGTATCGGTTCAAATAGGACGGTCTAATGTAATTTTGGAACGCTGAATTCGTTTTTGATATTAAAACGCTTTAAAAATAAACATTTACTATTCATTAGGGTGTCCCAAAAATATATTCTTTTTCGAAATCGTTCTTAAAATTTTTGTATATTAATTTTGGTGTGCTAAATCGTTTTTGATATTAACACTTGTAAAAAAAATCATTATACATTAGGGTGGCTCAAAAATAAATATTTTGTTGTGAAGGTTCAAAATATTTTAAGAATTTTTTGTGCGCTGAATTCCTATTATGGTTATAAAAATAGAAATTGACTTTACGACTTATTAGAGTGGTTCAAAAGTAAGTATTTTGTCTTTTACAATCATTTTTCAATAGAAATTTTGGAATTTATTTTCCATATTGAAACGAATTGATTGACATCTCATTATGGGGCTTTAGAAATTACTATTTTGTTTTTGCGGATCAAATTAGATGTGTTCGATTTATTTTGGAACGTTTAGTTCATTAATGGGTTACTTGATATGAATACTACATTTTCTTTCATTTTTTAAATTTTGACTGCTTATCGCAAGTTTTCGCAAAACTAGCTGAGACTTATTTTTGAAGAGAAAATTAAAAGCTTACGAAAGTGTATAGTGTGATCGCGGGCATTCACGGGCGTCGTTGTTTTAATCGCATTAGAAGTTCGAATTCAATACAAATTCATGACAAACAGTTATCTAAACACTAACTAAACCAACTAGTGACTTGTTTTTGGCGATTTTGCGATGTAATTTTATCACACGGATAATTTTGGTGAAGAAATGCAATGCATAAATTCAACCGTTTCTTTGAAAAACGAAAATAACCGTATGTAGTTCCAATGGTCAAATAATGCAAAAAACACTTGAGTTATGCCCTTCAAAACGCTGTCAAAAATTCATTTTACGTTCAGGTCACCTAAAATCTCGCGAAAATGTCTCTGGTAGCGCAGCTGATACGGGAAAAATACTAATGAGAATATCGCATAATCTTCATATATGGACCAAAGTCCGGGCTCGTCCCACTGTGCAGGAGTACATACTTGTCTGAGTTGGCGTGGATGCCCACTAATTGCGTAAGAGTGTGTGAATGTTTTTTCGAGAGTTGTTCTACTGGAGCTGTAGAGTCAGGGTGTCGGAAGAGCTACCCGTCAGAATCACTCGCTATAATTGCAGCGGGTCGTAATACTAAATGATATTTGTTGTACGGTACAGACATGTGCAAACACGTCACGATCGCGTGCATCATCGCGAGGGGCTCGAGCGTTTGTCCGTTAACGTGTTCGGTCGCGTGGGCATATGTCGCGTGTGCTAGCGTGCATGTAACTTCGCATGTATAAATTCGATTTTATAACCGTGTTTCCATTTGCATATTCGCGTGTGTTCTTAGATGATCGCGCGCGGACCGTGAATATGATACTTAATTTTCGCAGTATGCCTCAGATGCTAAAAGAGAAAGCGTTCTTCCATATCACTTTCGCGTATTCGAGAGTTTGGATGTATTGGTGGACGATCGCATTTGCATGTTCGCCCCTGCCAATTCACAACGATGGACTCAGACATTTGTATGGTAGCGTATTCGATCGCGTGGGCCTATGTATGTCGCGTGTGATGGCGTGTATGTAGCTTCGTGAGTATAGTTTCGGTTCTGTAGTCGTGCGGCCATGAAGCAGACTTCCGGACGTGATCGACCCGCGACCGCGCGATCACGAACGCCTGTAGGTTAGCGTTTGTAAATTTGTGAATGTTATCACGATCATTTTATCAACGAGGTACTATCGTACTTTGGAGATCGCGGGCGTAGGTGTGCATGAGTTATCGCGTAGGGCTGTCAAAGATTGTTTGGTATATTGTCATCTTCGGGAGCCCTGACATGGTACAGTCCAAATTTAGGAGAATCCCAGGTCGGGGCTCGTCGCTAAGCCCAAGGTGCCTCCAGAGAGTACTTGGCCCCAAACCCACATTGTACATTATTTCGACCATGGCATAAGTGGGTAATAAAGGTCGCCAAGTTAAGTACTAAATTTGATCACAATGTAGCTTAACTAAAAATAAAATAATCGTATCCCAAGTTTCTATGTGATATCATCACTGTAATACTGCTTTGGTGGAAAAGCCCCCGGACCACGTCAAGGTACAGTATCATGCCGAGGAATTATCGTTGTATTCGTTCATCAATATCATAATAATAATCCAATGATATCACCAGCAGATATTTGGATATAATTTCCCTTGCATTACTGGTCGGACTATCAAAAAGATAACACAATAAGTAATAAATATCAACATAAGATATAAATTTGATAGATTTCTGTTATGACGCTCTGATCGTTCCACCTCCTTCCTATCAAATTTGATGCTTGTTACAAAATCGGTGCCAAGCTACACGGTACAATGTTTATAGCGCACGTTACTTATTGCTTTCGTATTCTGATCCTTTCCAGACATTGGTCAAGCTTTAGGTGACTTTTCTCATACAAGGATAGCCAAAACCACCAAACAGAACTTTTACTTGAAGTTATTATGATCCAGAAATTAATGAATTATTTTTATAGATTGAGATCTACCTGCGATGAGTCGGCGATTTTCCCCAATTCAAGTTCTTGCACAACTCATCGAAAGAATCTAGCTTAAGGATGATATAGTATGTAACCTAATTTTTATTACCCAGAACTTTCTCGAACTCCCCCGTACAAAGTTTTGCCACACCACTGATGAAAGCAAATTCATTGCCGTGATGGCCGTTACGAAATTCCACTCCGACCTCCACATTATCTGCAGCTGCTCGTTTGTGGTTGCAGGGCGTGTAGAGAAGCATTAAATCACATTCTTAAAATTCTTCCTGCTCTATATTTCATATCGCATTACGTGGCTGGACGTTCAGCAAAAAAAAGCGGGAAATCAATTATCGCTCGCGCGCGCTGTCTTCTACCTCCCTCGACTAGGCGTTTATTTTCTGCGTTTTCATCATAATCGCTTTTCCGAGTGTGGGTGTATTCTCCTTTTTTCGCGGTTTCGTTTCTTTTTAGCTGATGAGGGTGATGGTGACTTTGGAAGCACTGTAGTAAAAGTATAATGGAATCGTATTTTTTTCCTATTACCCTGAGTTTGCAGAACGTTTCGGTAGCTAAATATTTTGTTTCACAACGATTTTATGCCTTATTTAATGTGTTCGCATTTTGTAGTATTTAAGTAATCTGCTCTTATGCTCCATCGATCTTGATATGCCGCAGTAGAAAAACGAGTGTGTCGTAGTACCTAGTTATACTCAACTAGAACGATTGCTTTATATTCAGGTATAAATGATTGCTTGTGTTTCATCTGACCTCCACCGCCCTCCATGGGTTCCCAGGTGTAAGGTGCCATCATTTTTGCATACCTAGCATAGTTCAATGTCCCGGGACGCGACGTACTTCGACAAGCTTCCAGCACCACAGGCTTCTATAAAGACGACACAAAACGCTGATGGAGACGTTAAGTGTAGTTATTACCCTGAAAGCAGTATCGTTGCAAAGGTAGAAGGAAATGCCGCAATCTACTTTTGTTCACTCTTTGAAACACACAAAGAAGAACAAAGTTTTCGGGGGAAGCCGTCGGTCGTCGGTCGCTACCTGTATCTTACTTTGAACCGAGATTTGCATCCGCTCGATATATATATATATATATATATATATATATATATATATGACGCTTCCGGTTTTTTTTCTCCTCGGTCGTTCTTCCTGTGCCGTCATCGCGTGCTACTTTTTAAGAAGTTGTTTTTCTAGGTATTTATTGGCTTCTAGTCGATAAGCGTTATGAAATATGCATTGTTGTTGCAGTTATGTTGAAGTAAGTTACGATGATTGATCTGATTCTTTGGAATCTTTTAGGGAGGTGCTTTTAGTACCTAGGTAAACTTTCAAATTCACTGAGAATTACGAGATAAGTTATTGAATATGAGTCGTAATGTTTGTGTTACGCGATAACGACACACTATCACGGCAAAATAATTATAAAATAAGACAACTAGCTTCATCATCTAATGTTAATACATAATTTCATTGTCGCAAAGGATATAATTACAATAACAAAACCGCAACTGGATGTTTAATTTGCTACTGTTTTACGCTACAGCTACCACTCAGTAGAAATAATAATAATTATAAAAATAAGAAAAATGAATATAAAATAAAATTTATTTTTTCACAAAGTTTGAGTAGTTTTACACACATCGCTTAGTGAATCTTTTATCTGAGAAAAAGTTTACAAATCTCCATTGCCTATGATTAAAATTCTTTGGCTTTATCGTATTCATTCCAAAGATGTTGGAAAGCTACTTGACCGTGTCCTCATTGCCATCGACAAACGCTGTATGATTTATTCGTGATAATTGTGCTGTCACAGTCAAAATGACTATTGATACTGTTGACAAAAAATACATGTACTGTTCGGCATGTTTGGTGCATAATTAATCAATACTGTTCAATGGGGTTGCATGGCTATCACGTCATTTGGTCCTATTATATCGGTTTTGATTTTAATGATCAATCTCCCTAAAGACGAGATATATTTATTAACATTGTTTTTTACCGATATAATAAGGTGATGTCTTCGGCAATGTTATGGAACATACTTTTGCAAATAACGTCTTTGAAGACTTTATCTTTAAGGGGTTATATCTTCTTGGGTTTCAAATAAAAAGAGTTTATTCACGATTTTTCATTTGACCATTATATTTTTATGGCACTATTTTGCATATACAGGTCGGACTCGATTATCCGGGGATTTCAAAAAAAAATCTCACCCCGGATAATCGAATCAAACTTTTTTGCGTTATTTTATGAATTTAAGATTGGATATCGTGGAGAAATTGGAAATAAAATGGTCAGGATAAACTTTCCTATTATGGTAAATGTAAATGTACCTATTTTGGCCCTAGTCGACTTTTCAGGCTTTCAGGGTGTGACTTGTATTTTCAGTTGGTTTTCATTTATTATTCATATTGGTAACGAGTTACTGGTATGTATCAGTTGTTTATAGCTATTTGTGTAAGAATTCTAAGATACACTTTTTAATAAGATGTGTCTTTTGCAATACAGGTCAAACTCGATTACACGGGGCTTCGATTTTCCAAGGTAAATGATTCGATTACTCGAATACAAGAAAAAATAAAATTAGTAAGTAAACTGTTTCTTGGCTCCAGTTTAATTTACGTGGTGGTGTTACATATCATAGCTAACATGTCTTTTAACCCTTATTATAGTTAGAAGAGTGCGTGTTGCGCCCCACAAAGAGATCCCTGTCCTCGTCCTTGTAACATCATTTAGTTGACCAATGTTGTACCGGAATGTCAGGTAATAAATACGCGTATCTTCCCAAACTCTCCCACTCATATTTATCACTAGCGAAGGACTACAGGGTACGTAGATGATGGGTTCCCGGCCGCCTCAGCGAGAAGTACTGCTGGCGCCCTCTTTACATAGCCTATCATCCATCTTTGCTTTAGCTACCCAAGAATTGAAATCTCCTCCAGTGACGGCCGGGTCTCTTGTCAGAATCTCGTTAACCATTTCTAGACCAACGTTTTTCTACCGCGTATAGGGTCTTAAAACTATTTTTCCTTGGAACTGTTGACGTCAAGAAACACGAAAAACCTGGTTCAATAAAGAGAGGTGCTTCTTTTGCAGTGCTAGAAGCTGCTCAATATTTACGTTCCGATCTAGTCCTATTGCATGAAAAGGGTAATTGAGGGAAATATAAATTAGTAAGTTTTATGAGTTTTCAACAATATTGCCAGGCTAAGAAAATATTCCAAAATTTCATTTTAACCATTAACAGAAGCTATCCCTGGCAACAATGCTTCAGCGGAACTTAATCAGATTAATTTAATAACTTCTGTTCTACTGATAATATTTATAGCTTTTAATGCTCAAATGAAAGATCTTAGTCGATTTTATTAGCCTTACTTGTAGTTGTGTAAACCAAAAGTTATAGTCATTTAGAAACGTGGTTGTTTACCAACAAGAGGGCATGAGGGGGTTAAAGATGCCATTGGAATTCTGAGCAGGAATCAATTGTTGAAGGGGATAATAGGAGAAGAGCAATATTGTGTCAAAGTCCACTGGAACTCAGAGCAGGATATTTACACCGGATTTCAATGAAAATAGGACCATGATTCTATCAGTATCTGGAATAAATCATAATCTTCAGCGGAATTCTATCTTGAGAAGGATTCCATCAGACATTTGAGAAGCTTTACTCTAGAATCCTGCATCAAAATTCAGATAAAAACCGTAGAAATACGGATAAAAATTCAATCGAAAATCTGAAATAGATTCCATTGGGATGCTAAGAAAACTTCGATCAGAATCCTGGAAAGTATCCAAACAGAATACTGAGAAGCATGTCATCATTATCCCAAGAGATAGCCAGAAACCAACTAAGCAATGTAAGTAGAATGACATTTTATGTGGCCTGCAGTAATTGACATGTGTATCACGAGAAAAATGTACTTTTAGTGTAAAATTAAAATGTTGCATATTTGGCAATAATGGCGCTAAAAACTTCTATATTTTTTTGTTTTGGATTCCTTAAACAAATCTTTCAAAAAATTATCTCGCTGATTGATTCTAATGCAAACAGTACCAGAGATATAATCCGAAGAAAAACAATTTTTTAAGCAAATTGTTAAAATTAAGAGTGTTCCCCCATGGGGGAGGGGCTGTTCAAAAGACACAACAATTTAGGTTATTATATATTGGCTCTAAATGAACAATTTTTTCAAAACTGGTTTAAATTCATGAAGGTCGATTCCAAGTTTTGGTTTGTTTAGGTTAATTTGCGCGGAATGACTCGTATATAATATTTTTGAGGTAGGTTAAAAGTTGAGAGGAGGTTATTTCTAGACCCCCCTCCCAATTGCCCGAAAAAATGTTCTATTGAGTGCAATAATCGAATTAGCACTATAATAAGACATTATAGTTGAAATTTGATATTTTTTCAAAACATCCGGATAATCAAATCATTTTCCCCGCATAATCGAATCACGGATAATCGAATCCCCGGATAATCGAGTCCGACCTGTATTGTGAATATTTTAAGGTATATGTAGTAATTTTTATGTTGAAAACGCATGCAAAATGACAGGAATATACACACTCAATTCGGCCCAGCAATTTCCCAACAGTCGTGCTTATCGACAAATTTATAAACTGATATCTCAGTAAAGTGAACATTGTATGCTGATTTTCGGTGAAATATTTTCCGGGTATCAGCTATGAAACGTCAATTTTACTGAGATCTCTGCAAAAAATTGTATACTGAAATCTCAGCTGTCGAGATTTCGGCAAAAGATTCGAAATAAGCTGAGATTCGGCAGAAAAAATAAGTGTGGAGCTGTGGCCACGGATCACTTTATTTTGTACTTCATGCGCAGAGACCATGATAAATCAAGACCGAATTATCTGCCAGGGGAAAACCAACATTTTTTAGTACATGCCTGGATACTCTTCGTGAATGAACGATTTTACAGAATTCTGCTTTGTAACAAAATGGTGATATTTTTCTGAAATTGTTGCTTTGGAATGACTAAGTGAGTTGATTTTTAGCCTAAAAATACGTCAAAATAAAAATTCCGTCATTCACGAAGAAGGCATTGCAAGGCTAGAAGCATTTTCAAAACTGTATGATTTCCTTCGTTGAAAATGCAAGCAGAAGTTGTAAAACACAAATTTTCAAGATGAGTTAATTATAATTTTCATCATTGTTTTGTGTGAATCCGTGTGAATGTGTCCCTGTAAAAGATTCAATTAACCCCTTAGAAGATTGGTTACTATAACAAAAAAAACAGTTTATGGAAAAGCAAAGTAAGATCTTATATCAAACTTACTCGTGTTTGCATGGAAGAAAATTATTTCACATTCCGAGATGTCTTCTACAAACAAACCAAGGGGGCCCCGATGGGTACCCACTCTCTCCTTTTCTTTGTAAACTATTTATGTCAAACGTAGAAAAATGTTTGAAAGAGAAAGGCGAGTTACCAAAACGCTGGTGGCGATACGTTGATGATATCTTCTTTATTACCAAACGTAAAAATTTATCCCGGATGTTGGAAACTATTAACAACATCCATAAAAATATCAATTTTTCACATGAAGAAGAGAAAGATTGCAAATTGGCCTTCTTGGATGTACTTGTAAAAAGAGAGGGAGAAAATTTAAAAAAGATAGCGGTAGAATTCAACAAAAATACGGCTTATCCAATTAGAACAAAATTAAAAAAGTTTGGTATAGACCTAGTTTTCAGTATTGGAACTTCCAACTAAAATCAATACTAGGATCCACAAAGGATCCGATAGAAACACTGAGCAAATCGGGGGTATACAAAATACCATTTCACTTCAAATCCAAGGTAGCGGAACACGCTTTTTCAGAAAAAACATAACCTAATTATAGAAGATATTAAAATTCAACGCCAAATCTCCAATCCTTGCAAATTAGACGTAGCTGAAAACCTAGAAGTTTTCAAACATTCCTCTCCTTCCTTGCTAAATCGAGACCAAGGTAACGGATAGTCATGGCTCTTCGAAATATTACCTACGTGCAAAAAACGGCCAGCTTCACGCACCTAGGTACCCACTGATCACAGCCTACGCATTTTTCCTTGATAAAAGACTTAACAATCCCGTAAATTTCCTATAGACTGATACAAACACTGAAGAAGATTACAAGTAGTAATCGATATACCAGGTATCTGTTAAATAATGTTTAACTATAAGCAAGTACGTTCATTCCGTTAAGACCTCCGTTCGCGTATCGATTGTGATTACGGGAGTGTTATCGAGTATGCGCGATCGCGGGCATAGGTGTGCGTGGATGATCGCGAAGGGCTTAAGCGTTAGTATGTCGACGTGTTTGTCGCGTGTGCTCCCGTGTATGTGACTTCGCTTGTACAAATTCGATTTTGAAACCTTGCGGCCATTCACATATTCGCGGACTGTCATTCGTTTAGTTTTCGGTGTACGGATCATTCTGATAGGTCGTGAGTTACCCTATATAACTAGAGTGGAACCAGCTTTTATAGAAAGGAGATTCACTACATGTTTCATTTTTTCGCCATCCTCAAAACAAAAATTATTATAACGGTAAATTCGTGATTAAGGTCACAAATGGAAGTAAAAAAATTACAGGTAAGAATTTTGGAAAGCTTGAGGGTTCTATTTTTGTTTGGGTGAATACACAGATATTTTCAAGGCGCTCATCACTTTTGTGCGAAATGAGCGTACGGGGCTATTCGGACCCCCTATTCCATCAATCATCGTTCAGCGGCTCGCGGCAACGCACACGATTGCACAAACCACAGTGAAGAAAATACATGATACGCCAATCAACAGCTGTGACTAACCAGATTAATTTCTTGTAACGTAATTTATTTTTTTGCTTCTTTTTTCTCTAATAAATATTTCATAGGTCAACATAATTTCATTGTCGGCAAATTTGAGACTAAGAGAAACGAAAGCAATGAAATTGAAAGACGGATAGGTATTCTAGAGCGAATCAGTTATAAACTTAGAACGGAAAACTAGAACTAGGCAGGCTCATATGGGCATGATCGAAAGGAAATGTCGGCGGTAAAACATGATGATGAGTTATGTTCTACCATAGACCATGCGGTAGACTTGGGTGCAACGCCCAACTCCTACTCTGCAGAAGGAAAGAATTCTTCACATTTCCTTTCGATCATGCCCATATGAGCCTGCCTAGTTCTAGTTTTCCGTTCTAAGTTTATAACTGATTCGCTCTAGAATAACTATCCGTATTTCATACCCCAGATTGTGACAAATTTGAGCAAAAAGCCTTCAAAATGTAATTCAGTGTACTTATTTTGCAAAATCATGAAGTTTGACTTGTCGCAAGACGGGTTTTAGAATGGATCCAAAAAAGTCCTCCCTCCCGGTAATATCAGGTTGCTGGAATAGCCCGTGGTGTGGTCAATTCGACCAAAAAAAACCTTTAAAATATCCTTCAGCACACTTGTGATTGTTTTCACAAAACCACATCACATTTCATTAGGACACGATTGCAAACCATCATTTTGAAATTCAATATTTATTTTAATGCGGGCTGGAGTTGTTAGATAAAAAGCAACGCACCCCTAACGGGATAATTTCGAATTAAACATTGCTTTATAACTTTGTAGACATCATTTGGTTCTATACGCAACAGGTTTCGAAGGTGAACATGTATGATCGCGAAAAGCTTCAGCGTTCATATGTTAACGTGTTTGTTGCGTGTGCTCGCGTGTATGTGACTTCGGGTGTATAAATTAGATTTTGTAACCGTGTGGCTATTCACATATTCGCGTGTGTTCTTAGATGGTCACGTGTTAATTTTAGTTTTCGGTGTACGGTTCACATTCTGACAGGGAGTGAGTCACGCCATATCACTAGAGTTCCCGGTCTGTCGCCATGGAACGTGTTGTCCAGTGGATATGAGAGCTTTCTTTTTTTGATTGGTCCAATTGAAGGCATGGGCCTAGACTGGTGGTACCAGGGATAAATTTCCGTAAGAGACTAATTCATAATCGCGCGAGCGCGTGAGCTTGTAGGTTCATGCTTGAGACCGCGTTTGAAAAGGAAAAGACGTTCACCTTATCACCGGGATGTTATCATGTTGGCGAGATCGCGGGTGTAGGCTGAGTGGATGATCGCGAAGGGCTCAAGCAGTTGTATGTTAACGTGTTATCGCATGTATGGGACATCACGTGTGTAAATTCGATTTTATAACCGTGTGTCCATTCACATATTCGCGTGTATTTTTAGATGATCGCGCGCGGACTGTGAATCTTATACTTAATTTTCTGTGTACGATTCAGATGCTAGAAGAGAGTGAGTTCTCCCATATCACTAGATTTCCTGGTCATGTCGCCATGGAACGTGTTATCTAGTGTATATGAGCGTCATTTTGTTGGTCCAACTGAAGGCATGGGGCTAGGCTGCTAGCATCGAGGTTAGAGACTTCCGGACGGGACCGATTCACAATCGTGCGAGCGGTGGGTTAATGCTTGAGACCGCTAAAACATTGCCATGTTGTTTTAATTTTTAAAAGATCGCGAGTGTAAGTATGTGTGGAGACTGCAATTGCATGTTCGTATTTGTGAACAGGTTTGTGTTATCGCGATGGCCGCGAGCGTTTGTAAACGTACGTGGAAGAAATTACGAGATTGTATGTTTAGAATGCGAGAGAATATGCAATTTATTGTGTTAGTGAGTTAGTATAAATCTGATTATGGAGTAATAAAAGGAAAATAAGTGAAGATAGACTTAGAACACAAATACAGATTGTTTTTAGCATTTAGAGTAAATTTATCTATAAAGCGGGAAATATAGAGATTTTCCATACTATTTAGTAAAAAAAAAATATATTAGCTACAGAGAGAAATAGATATTACACGCATCTAAACTACTTTTAGGTGTTTGATGATGTGGTTCGCGTGGATTGGATGTCTTCAAAAACTACGTGTTTCAGTTTATCGTGTTGGGCTAGTTGAGCATTAACTAGTGACTAAACAGTGTGTTAAGAATGAGGTTCCATCCATAAGAGATTGTCGTCCCTATTTCTGAAAACAGCGAATCCAATTCGTTATAGACGAATCTTACTCGCCGTCTTCACGATCTAGAGCGACAACTCGAGCGAGATAAGAGATAAAAACACCCACCGTCAGTCTGATCATCTCTTATAGATGACGGACTGTCATTTGATTCGAATCTAATCAATCGATCACTATGCCCAAGATCAAATGAGTCTTCGACCAGCTGAACCAATATGTCCCTCCATTTGAAAATAGAAACATCCATATCAGTTATCGGCTAAAAACGCTCTATCTAATGTTTATTAGTCATGAGATTCAGAGATCAAAGAACCAGCACTCGTTCGGATCTTCAATTCTTATCCACCACCCAAAAGTACGCGCCCTTAGCCCCACCATCGAAATTTTTTTTTGCAGAGTTGTCCTACAGGAGCTGTAGAGCTAGGTTCTCGGAAGGGCTTCCCGTCAGAATCACATGCTACAATTTGCAGAGGAGACAGGCAATGTCGCCCACTAAAACACTGCTTTAGGTCAATTGTAGCGGGCCGAGGATTCTGTATGTGATATTCATTGTAGGGTTCAGGTATGTGCGGGCGTAGGGACTCGCGATCGCGTGTATCATCGCGAAGGGCTCGAGCATTTGTACGTTAACGTGTTCGATCGTGTGTGCGTTTGTATGTCGCGTGTTCTAACGTGTATGTGACTTCGCGTGAATAAATTCGATTTTATAACCCTGTGGCCATTCACATATTCGCGTGTGTTCTTGGATGGCCGTCATTCTGATATTTATTTTTCGGTGTACGGATCACATTCTGACAGGGAGTGAGTTACTCCGTATCACTAGAGTTCCCGATCATGTCGCCATGGAACGTGTTGTCCAGTGGATATGAGAGCTTTCTTTTTAATTGATCCAATTGAAAGCATGGACCTAGACTTTTGGAATCGATGATAGAGACTTCCGGACGTGATCGATTCATGATCGCGCGAATGCGGGGGACCGTAGGTTCACGCTTGAGACCGCGTTTGAATGTTTATAAGTGCTGAGACGTTCATATTATCACCGGGATGTTATCATGTCTTCGAGAATGCGGGTGTCGGCTGCGTGGATGATCGCGAACGGCTCAAGCATTTGTATGTTTGATTGTCGCGTGTATGTGACTTCGAGTGCATAAATTAGATTTTTATGTCACCATGGAACTTGTAGTTTAGTGGATATGAGCGTCATCTTTTTGATTGGTCTACCTGAAGGCATTGGACTTATGCTACTAGGACCTCGAGGGTGTGGTTGTACGTGGACGATCGCGAAAGACTCGAGCGTTTGTATGTTGACGTTTTTGTCGCGTGTGCTAGTGTGTATGTAACTTCGCGTGGATACATTATTTTTATAAGCATGTAGCCATTCGTATGTTTGCGTGTTATTCAATGATCGCGCGTGGACGTCTTGTCCAGTTTTTTTTTCTATTGGTCCAACTGAAGGCATGAGTTTGGGCTGCTAGGATCAAGGGTAGAGACTTGCGGACGTGACCGATTCATGATTACGCGAGCGGTGGGTTGATGGTTGCGACCGCGTTGGTAAATTTTAAGTTACAAATGTTGACTTAATTATCGGGGTGTTTGAATGTTGGCGAGATCGCGGGCGTTCGCAGTTTTGACCAGGTTTGTGTTATCTTGAAGGCCACGTTTGTACGTTTGGAATAAGAGATTGTGAGTGTATATGAGATAATAAGCAATTTGTGTTAGTGAGTGTTAGCATCGATCTAATTTGAAATATAGCAATAAAAGAAGGTTGCCTCCAGAGAGAATTGGGTCCTAAACACACATTTTATATTATTTGACCATGGCAGTGGATAATAAAGGTCGCCAAGTTATGTACTAAAATTGATCACAATGTAGCTTAACTAAAAAGAAAATAATCGTATCCCAAGTTTATGTGATATAATCACTGGTATTACAATCAGATTTTACCACCGAAATTTTTTCGTCAAATATTTTGTAAATTAAGATATGAATGTAATTTTATAATATAAAGCTTTAATTGATGTAGCGTTTCTCTACATATCGCTAATTTAACTTTCAACTTCGATCGCGTTTTTCTTAATTGTAATTTTTGGAACATGCGCGTAGAATACTAGTGAACCACCAACGCTCTGTGTCTAGTTAAATAAAGAATAAATTCTACATCGCACTTTTAAGGAGATTAACTATTAAAATTCGTTGACAGATTACATTGTCATTCATAATGAGTCTATCTGCAAAATTTCAGATCGATCCTATGCTTGGAAGTCGGATTAGACAACTGTCGGACGGTTCGTTTAAATACAATTTTTTGCACTGATAGGGCAGTAGGTTTGATTTATCTGCAAATTAACAACTTGATCTATTTCTCTGGTTGCTTCTAATTATGTAGGATGAAAAAATACAGATAAAAAAAATTCCCGATTTTATCAACTTCCTCGTTTAATCAACCAAAATTTTTCGGTTGGTTGTTAAAAACGGGTCATTACTGTATACATATGTGTAATGAAATATTCAATAATCAGTGCCGGTGGGTAATGTGAGTAGTAAAGGTAGTACTATCCACTTGAAAATAATCGAGTTGGTAATTACCCACTCGAAACTTTGGAACAAACCTAACATTTGAATTTTGCCACGCATGTGTCTCAGGTGCACGTTTGAAATTTTCGAGGTATGATCAAGATTCCATTTGCACAAACGCGTCGCAAGTGATTTATGTCAATGTAATGCAAGCGTATGTAGAGGTAGATGGGATAAAATACAACCCTAAGAAAATATAATCATAACTTAGCTATAGACCATCAATTGGGAGAATTTAATTAATGATATCATTTAACCAACATGTTACTCCGAAATCAGAATCGCTTCGCAAAATATTCAGGAACATGAAAAATACAAAATTTTTCAAAATCATTATAAATTGCTCTTTGAAAAATGGGCAGGGCAAAACGCACCTGTGCAGGGGTAAAATGCACCACAACAACGAAGCACAATACATCATAACAAATATCGAAATAGCTGATTTTAATGCAGAATGTAGCAAAAATTGCAGCATTCAAACTAACAGCCTATGTGTATTCTACTTCACTTCGGTTATGTCTCTGACATTACCTACCCATCTTTTGTGAGTAGATTCTGCCAAAATCAAAAGTTATAGCTCTTTAAAAACGTTGTTGTTTATAAACAACATGGACATGAAAGGGTTAATGTGCGCAATTTATACCATAATACGAATGAAACTGATTTTAAACAAGAATGTTTAGCTTATTTTAGTCAGGTGAAATTTATCGGTTGTTCGCCAAGACATTAGCGCAAGCTGAGTTTCCGCATGCCAAGCATTCGTTATGCATCTTTTATATGAATGAAGATTTCTTCAAGTATAAACAATAGAATAAAATGTTGATCGAATGTTATCAGCTTGCAAAGTAATTCTACAACATCAAAAATTTCAAACATTTGTGCTATTATGGCCCGAGGTCGTCAACGCCCAAAGGGATTTCTTTACAATTATACTTCAATATCATAATTTATGCCTAATGTACATTATGCCTAACGTCTTTATGCCTAATGTCCATTAAGCCTAACGTACATATGCCAAACGTCCGTGTGCCTTACGTATTTATGCCTAATGGGGTACACCCGTTTTTTCGTGTTTTGGAATAGCGACAGCGAGCGCAAAAAGGATACCGTGATAAACTGATTCGCTCATTCTCCGGCGGTTTTATTTATCCGGAGAAGTTGCGAGAGTGCCAATAACTTTTCGTGTGAAAATGTGAGTTTTTATTGTCGCAGTAGCAAATGCCTGTTGAAAACTAAATCGGCCCACCCCTGAGTCGTTAATTGGTCCCACCAGGTGTATTTGCTTCAATTTTGAATCAAATCGGACAAGTCTAGCCACCAGACCAACGTTTTCGAATGTTGTATGTGATTTTTCGAAAATTTACATGGTGAAAGCGCACTTAGTTTTTTTTGCACCGCTAGGTGGTACTGTATGCTTGGTTAATGACGCCGTAAGAGGAATTTGTGGACATTACAAGCCCTTTCATATGATGTTGTAATTTTAATGATTAATTTCCCTAAAAGTGAGCTATATTTACCGACTTTCTAACAAGTGCATATATTGAAATTATGTCTTCGGAAATGTTATAAAGCAAGCTTTTGCCAACTACTTTACTGAAGACACAAAGTCTTTATCTTTAATATCTTCAACCTTATTATTGTGCTGGTTGTTTGTGGATCCATTCCTTTTTTGAAAAATAAAGTGTTTCAAATGGTTGTTAACGTGGAAACGGCTAAGTTTACATTAATAGTGCTTTGGTTGAAAAGCCCCCGGACCACGTCGAGGTACACTTTCATGCCTAGGGGGATACTTAGAATCACATTCTGTAATAAAATTACAGTTTTGTATGTTAATTAGTATGAGATTTAAAAACATGTATAAAGTATCATTAGCATTTTTTTATTTATAAGTTTTCCATCATGCAATCACATTCAAAATATTTCCTTTTTCTTTGAGTTTTCTGACAAAATTTTTATTGGAAATATGAGTTTTTTCTGCTATTTAAATATTTAACATAAATTTTTGTCTTTGTGAAAAATGGTACTTTTTTAATTGTACAAATTTTTCGTGCAGAATTACTCACTTTCTGTAACTCGTTCACAGATAGTTTTGTTGTATAAAATACGGTAATCGAACTTTTTTTTCGCAGATGCTGCATGTAGAACTTTTACGCTCTTTTGAAAAATTGCTCCAGAGTCAAAATAATGTTATTGACTGTGGAAAATGTTTAGTCTTGCACGCCGATGAAACGTGTAAAGTTTCATCGGAATCTAAGATGGTCGGTCACGATTTCAAAGATTTTCGGACGAATCTTTGCGCAGTTGCTCAAGTTGTATCTCCGTGTTTTTGGAGCTAGCGTCAATCCGGCGCTAATTTAATCCTGTCACTAAGTTGATGTCGGATTCTAATGAACGCAAATTCTTTAACTAATTCAGTGATTTACTGATTATAGGAATTTTCTCCCTAAATCTTGGAAAAAGGTAACCCATCTCTCTGATTAAAACTATTATTCCAAACACCTTTTCCAATAATGAACGGAAAATTTCCCCTTTTCAAACGAGGTTTTGCACAAGCGCTCATGATCCAGTTTCTTCGTGACCACAGTTCACCATTCCGGCCATGACCACCCGCCAGGTACGTGTAGTCCAGACAACAGAACCCCCGATGTTGCACCATCGGTGGCTTTTTATCGAAATTAATCTCTTCCATTGATTGAGCGGCACGAACTCGTTGTGGTCGCATTCCACGGCTGGTTTGGCGGAATATGGACCACACGATGGTTTATGTAGCATCGATTCGACTGCAGATAACGAGCCGGGAATTCACGAAACAGAAATAACCTACATTAATATATGAGTCGGTCAGTCCGGGCTTTGTGTTCTCTGCTTTCTTTTCTGGCCGATTATTATTTTGACATTTTTCCAAACCATCTAGGAATTGAGTTGGAAAGAGCACACACGTGACCGGTATACCAATTGAGAGGATTACCACTTGTCACATGCATGGACATCGTGACTCTGGTCTAATATTGGTTGGCAGTTGGGTGTGCCAGTGAAAAGGAAAATTAGACCAACCGGTGAATGTCTTCCGCTTCTTTCTCTGTGTCCTTCTCTATTTGGTGCATTTTTTCTCCTATTTCAGCATTTCGTGATGAAATGACAAGCTACGGGATTATATATTAAAGCATTCCTCGTCGAAGACGCCGAAGGATATCGTCATCCTGTTTGATGTTTTTCTGAAGAGCCGTAGTATACCTTCCTTTGACCTGATTCCTAGCTCATCTGCAGAACGATAAAATGTGAATGATAAATGTTAGAAACGCGACTAGTGCGAAGAAAACCACCATTCCTGTGTAATGATAGTCATCTTCAACTTAAATTGATATACATATGCAAAATTCCAACCGGCATTCTGTGTTCACCGAACCGTGCACCGTCACCATCACAAACAGCCTCCAGGAAGGCATGCTGCATCCATGCAGGCATGCATGTAAGCCCAAGATGCAACTCCTAGGCGCTGCATTTTCTGTTCTGGCATCTTGCCCACAGCAACAGTGAGAAGTGATGACATTACACATTCTTTCAGTTGCTTTCTCGGATGTTCAAGGACGACACTGATGCCGGCGGCTGGATAGGACACCATCAAGGTCCCGCATGGCACACAGGTTCGGTCACAGAGTAAATGTTAGTCTAACTAAACGTACTCCAACCATCCACCCAAGTGCAGTGCGGTGAATGCAGGCGTGTTACATGGTATCCAATGAAACAGCTTTACACAGATTGCTTTCAATTTCTACTTTGATTGAAATCCTAAAATAAAGCTCACCTAATCCCCCTAGCAGGGAATGTGAAAATTACTGACCCAAATCATTGAAGGGTCGATGCATCGATTCGAGTCTGAATACCTTGACCAGATTGTTGTGTTTTCCTTCATCGAACCGCGTCTCACTGCAACATCATGGGGGAAAAACGAGGCCAAAACAGTGAACTGGTTTTCCCTTCAGTAGATGAATCTGATTCTACTCGGCATGAAGGGCCGTGCACTGGACCAACAGGAAACGTCCAAAACGATGACGCTCGGTCGCATGTGGATGTGGTTGGATTGACTTGCCTGTGTGCAAGCAAGTGGTAGAGGAAAGTTGATTCGCGTGAATGAATTGAATTGCGCTACCAACCAACCAACCGACCAACGAACCATCCACATCAATCTGCCGCCGGTGCACAGGCTGCCAGCTTTGAAAATATTCATATCCATTCCGCTAACCGTGTGCTATTCTGGACCAATTTCATTTTGATAGGTTTGAAAATTTTTAAATGTTTTTCTTTGCAGAGATCCAAAATTCATAAATAATAATTTTTCCCGTTTTTAGAAACGTGTAACCTGAAAACTACCCTACTTTCACGAAAAGGTCAGCATAACACACGGGCGACGATATTTATGTGCGTCGTTACCCTACGGAAACGGCATGTACATATAGTTAGTTGCTGGATGGTGTGTAATTCAATCAAAACTCTTCGCAAACGACCATCGAGCAGCCGGCGGCGACCTTTCGGGCGTCACAAAGCTACTGTGCGAGCAATCAATGGCGTCAGTGCGAGAACTGTCGACGGAGTAAAAGTAGGAAGAAAAATTGATTAAAACAAACAGACATCTGCAGGCAAGATCGCTCGTGGGTGATGGAACCGCATTCAACAAATGGGAAGGTTGATTAATACAATCAGACTTTTTTAAGCATATATGGAACGAAAAATTCGATTTTTTTTTTTTGCATTTAAGAATAGCTAATCTGCCGCTCTACGCATAATTGTCCCATGTATATAGGGAATCCCATAGGACATGAGACAATTAAGCTTATAACGGCAGTAATGTTCTTATAAGGGTTACAGTCTAATATGGTTTGTTGTGTACCTGATTCGATTATCTTTCAAGTGAATACTTTTTTTTCGGAGATATGACCTTCTTTGAAACATGAGCTGTCCCTTTGTGTTTCATTTGCACTTGCTAAGTTCCTGAGCTAATTGCATACTGATTGCTCAGAAAATTCTTGATCAATTTCCTCAAACTTGATTGCAAATGAAAGGTACAATACTTTCACTAACTGCTATTGAATTTCATTCCGTTCTGGCTCTCGGTTACGGTTAGTTAGTACGGTCACATAGCAATGTCCCATATAAACCGATAATTTCATAACCCCCAAAAAGTTAAAAACCAATTAGAATGGACATTAAATAACATAGATTTGTAAGTCTAAGTCTTTTTTGGGCACATTGCCACCCTAGGCGATTCCGGAAGCACCGGAAAAAATGGCCATGTTTTTCGAAAATAAACAATTCCATATTGATTTCTTCCTCAAAGTAAAGTCCATTTTCACAAACTTAGTCTCAAATAAAAGGTGTAACAGACTCCCGTAAAACTTCGTACGGATCGATTATAGTATTCCGGAATAGGGCATTGAAATTTTTTTTTTGAGTTCTCAAAGGTACTCAAAAAAAAAAATTGTGACAAAAGTCAGCTCAGATACCAAATCTCACATCATTTGGACAATTCAAACTCCCGCCCACTTCGATTGAAATTTTTGAAATCGGTGCTATGGGAAAATATTGAGGAAAAATATATACTAAATGCTAAAACTGTTGAAGTAGTAATCAGAAAACTACAAATTATACCTCTTTTTAAAGGAAATAATTACAGTATTTGAATGGAGATATTTCCGTTTCTAGCAAAATACGGAAAAGTGGGGTACCGGGTCATTTCGGACCCAAAATCCCCTATTTTTAATAATTATTCTGCTCTGTTCTGCAAATCATATATATTTTGCAGTCTTTCTAATGTGAAAAATTCTCAGAAATCAAACGGAACCTTTTTGATCTTTGTCCGAATACCAGAAGTTGGGGTTATAGGGCCTTTTATCATTCATATTAAATTTTATCATTTTCTCGTGCATATATCTCTATTATTCTTCACTCAATTTTAATAAATTGTACCTTGTTGAACGTGGAAAATCCTTAGGAACAAAATAAAAATAGATTCGTTACCGGTAAAATTCAGAAACATCAAATTATCTGACATATAGTCTCGATTTCACATTTTTATCATAAAATCGCACATCGTCGCTGTTGTGCTATCTTATGACAAGCGCCATTTTGCACATTTCGAGAAAAACGTTTTTTACAGTTTGAGATTGAATATCTTGAAACTTATAAATGGTATAAACAATTCAAAGAAAACAAATGATGTTTCTATCTATTCTGCATTAATCTCTCAAATATTACGAAAATCGGTTAACTACATTGCGAGTTTTCTTTAAAAAGTCGGTCACACACGTGTCATAGGCGTGTATTGATGACAAAATTTGTATGGCGTGTCATAATCGTGCATGGAAAATTTTCCATAGAAAAAAATCATCGATTATTAACTTTTATTCATATCTTTGGCTTCATTTGGTCTATAAACAATAGGTGAGATGCATTTTGAAGGAAATGAGTCAGGCAATCTAGAAAAAATAGTTATTTTTGGTTACAGTGTTGCCAAATATGCTATATTTCCAGTTTAAAATTTAAATTGCATTTTTCTCACAGTTCGTGCATTTTTGTTTCGAAAATGATTATGCCATTGTGTTTATCAGATAGTTTTACATATAAAAACATCTCATACATAAAGATAATTTGAGCGAATCCCCAGACACGGTCATTTGAATCAAAAAATTGAAAATTTCGCAGCACGTTTCTCGCTATATCTCAGTAACCAATCAGAATATCAAAATTCTGTAAACGCCACTTTGTAGAGATTTCTTGGACAAGTAATGTGGCGTATCTAACTCAGTTTACCCCAAAATGGCGTTTGTCATAAGATAGCACAACAGCGACGACATATTAACTCCATTTAACAACAAAATTCTTATTTAATTTACCACCTTTAGTGTAAATGACGCTTGGGTACCACATGAGAAAAGTTTTCATCCTGGAAAAATATGGGAAATTGAGGTATTAAGAAATTTAATGAAAAAAATGTGATTTGTAGAGTTAATGTCCAAAAATTTGATGCTCCTGAATTTTATCGCTAAGGAATCTATTATTGTTGTATTCCTAAGAATTTTCCACATTCAACAAGGTACATTTTATGAAAATTTATTGAAGAATAATAGAGATATATGCACGAGAAAATGATAAAATTTAATATGTATGACAAAAGGTCCTATAACCCCAACTTCTCGTATTCGAGCAAAGGTCAAAAAGGTTGCGCTCGATTTCTGAGATTTTTTTACATTAGAAAAAAATTGTTTTGCACATGTATGATTTGCAGCACGGTGCAGAAAAACTATTAAAAATAGGGGATTTTGGAGCCAAAATGACCCATTACTCCACTTTTCCGTATTTTTTTTAGAAACAGAAATATCTCTATTCAAATACTAAGGTTATTTACTTTAAAAAGAGGTATAAATTGTAATTTTCTAATTACTACTTCAAAAGTTATAGCATTTAATATATTTTCCCCCATATTTTCCCATAGCACCAATTTCAAAAATTTCAAGCGAAGTGGGCGGGAGTCTAGAATTGTCCAAATGATGTGCAATTTGGCATCTGAGCTCACTTCGAAATGTGTCACAATATGAGAATGAATTTAAAATTTTTTTTTGCAATGTCCTATTCCGGAAATTATGGACTAAATTACACCCAGATTTTTTTTACGCGGAGGATACGTACCGCGTAAAAAACCGCGTAAAAAACCGCGTTGATTGGAAAATCCGAGTAATAAAACCGCGTCCTTTGAATGCAAAAGACTTAGTAGATTTTCGGAAAGATAGAAGAGACGGGTCTGGACTCCTTATAGCCCGCACCTCAACAATATGGGTATTTTTGGAATCGTCTTGACGAGTAGGTTAATTAATTTTTGGCGCCATTGTGAAATCTAAGATGGCGACTTTCAGCTTAGCGACAGTCTCTACAACTCAATCAATATGAGTATTTTCGGAATGGTTTTGACGAGTAGGAGACATTGTCGATGTTTGACATCATTTTGAAATCATTCTAGATGGCGACTTCCGGTTCACCGAAATTCCCGCATGTAAAATCTGGGCGATCATTTAAAACATCCTCGAATAAAAGATCTAATCATGAACCAGCGAAATGCAAAATATTTTCATGTGCTCATCCAGAAGAGTGCAGTGAGAATAGAAGTGAAAGAAAAAAGAGACGTATGTGTTGTGAGTTGGGGGTTTGAATTGATTCAAATTAAACACGTTGCTAAAATTCAAGTATGTTCAACTGTTTAATTAAAACTATTTGTACTACGACTTCAATACCCATATTTATTATATTCGCTAAACCGGAAATCGCCTTCTTAAATTTCAAAATGGCGTCAAAAATAAATTTTCGGAACCTACTCGTTAAGATCATTCCGAAAATACCCATATTGACTAGGTTATAGCGAATGTGGCCTACCCGGAAGTCGCCATCTTGGAATTCAAAACGGCGTCAAACATCGACCTTTCTCTCCTACTCCTACCATTCCGACAATACCCATATTGATTGGGTTATAGCGAATTTTGCTAAAGCGGAAATCGCCATCTTGAATGTCAAAATAGAGTCAAAATTCAATTTCTGGCATCTGCTCTTCAATGCCATTCCAAAAATACCCACATGTTGAGGTGCGGCTCATAAGGAGTCTTCCAGACCCGTCTCTTCCATCTTTCCGAAAATCTTCAAAGTCTTTTGGACTTAGAATTTTTTTTGCATAAACCCTGTTGATTGCGAAATCGCGCAAAAGAAACTGCCGAAATTCTTCTTTGCAATTCTTTGCATTTAAAAGGACTTAGAATTTTTTTTTTCAGAAAAAAGTCTAAGAATTTGCATTCAAAAGGACTTAGAATATTTTTGCTAAAACCGCGTTCATTGGAAAATCTGCGTGAAAAAAATTTGTGTAAAAAACCTCGTAAAAAAACCTGAGTGTACTCGGTCACATATGAAATTCTTATTCAAAAATTCGTCCTTTCGAAGCTAAATGCCTTTAAGATGCGTGTAACGTCCAGATATGGTATAATCTCGAAATAAGTATTCAAAAATCAACTTGTTGGAACTGGATTTCCCTCTTTTTGCCTTTCTCATATAGAAATGTTATGCAATCACTCTGAAAATCGACTACTTAACTGAGATTCTTAAGGCCAAATCCGAATACTATTTAAACAAGCAAACTGGAAGACGGTCAAGCAGCAGTTTATGCAGCGAATGTTCTCCCGGATTTCTACCCGTAACAGTAAGTAGCGCGCAAAAACTTCGGATATTCGGGAAAATAATTTTTATATCTTACATAACGTTTGCATTAAACAGGGAGACAAACCGTACCGATTTTTCATGCGAATATACTGTCACCTGGCGAATCGCCAGTAAATATAAGGATGTTAGAAGGAAAAATTGAAAACTATCAATTCGTTTACGTAGCTGCGGCAAAAGCAGTGAAGCAACTACGTCGATGGTTTATAATTACCGCTGACCCCCGCCATCACCATGATGCACTTTGTGACAGCCGGATACAGTCGAGATCCTGACGCTCCTGATGAAGCAATAAAAAACGTAAGAACATGGAACGCAAGCCGGGTTCCGGACGTCAGACGATTTTGGTGTGACCAGAAGCGCAAATTCCTTCTGCGCCTTTGACCTGGAGGTCGCCACGAGGAAACTGAAGTAGAGACCAATCGCATCGGAAGTATAAACAGTCACAGAAAAGCAGAGGCCGAAGGTGCTCATCAAGGATATCTTCCATACGAAGCACACTGACTTACCCGATCATCGACGGCAATAACTGTCAGAGGATCGGCTATTTCACGTTCCCCAGGAAGGAGGTGAGCAGGGTACAGTACATCTTCTAAAGTCCTCAAAGAAGTTGCCCTTGAGACCGACAATCAATGAGAAGGGGATACCAAGCCCGTCTTCTTTTCTTCCTAACTTGCGGTCAATGGGGAGATATATAGCACGTGCAAGTGCTTACTAGAAGTTGAGTCTATCATTAAGAAACACCACCCGAAGGACGATGTCGTGTTCAGACTGGATCTGACTTTGGACCACGAAGCCATCGCTGGAGAAAGCGTTCGAAGATCCCAGTTGGAATCGCATTTTTTCATGCTGTGCTCACCGGGAATGGTAAATTAATCGTATCTTGATTTATCCAATCCGATCTCCCCGAATGAATCGAATCGAATTCACGAATTGAACGTCGGTAAAAAGTGACCAACAAAGAATTACCCACTATGCTATCATATACGCCAGTTCTGCATCCATTCCGTGAGCCAGCTGTCACAAATACTCAGACGAACACATACACAGATAGACATACGGCTACCACATAACAATTGTACACTGGTACTAAAACAATTATTACAACACAACCACTAATAGGTTTCTACCCATACACTACCCATCGCATAGTTGTCCCGTTTTCTATGGGATTTCCTATCTGTATGGGACTGATATACGATCAGAGGCAGTACCCCACTTTTAATTAGACTGCGCACGATGACTAAGTCGACCGATTAATCGACATACAATGGCCCCCACTGCGATTCGTGCCCACAAGCACTGCTATTTAGCTGTTTGCAACAATGTTTGCAAACACAGCCCACAGAAAAAGGCAACCCATGTCGACTCACCAGTCCGGTCACCGTTAGTTCGGGCTGGTGCAGAGTATGAAAAACACGAAACATTAGGCGTATAAGCCCTATCGATCTCCTCGATGCACCACTATCGAAGCGTAATGCAATAACCATTTTAAAACAATTGTCTGTCAGAGGTTCTTTAACACTGATGCACACAAATATGCTTGATGATGTTCGCAATACCGTCAAACCCATCAACCTAGGGGAGGGAACTTTACGCTATGGCGCTCATGATTCTACTTTTTTTTTGGAATCCGAGATACTTGCTCCCTATGCGACACTGAAACTCTATCACAAATTTAAGTCAAAAAGGTCAACATTAACTTATTTTTAAGCCGGTTTGAATGCTTTAATAAAAAAAAATCATTTAAATATATGGAGAAGAACAACGATTTCAGTTTTTTTGCCGCTAAGTAGCGCTTAAGATTTTTATATGAAATTTTACGCCCAATAATTAATGTAAAATTGTCTGAGTTGATCCAAAAAAGTTATCAGCATTTTATTAAAGGAATATTAACAGTTAATCCATTGGTTAAGATAAATTGCCACAAAATGGCTGAGAGGTATCGTAATCAAACGATTTATGGCACCCTCTTGTTGGATGTGTGGGACTTTGTGCCACTATCGTTCAGACATCACTTCCATTAAATGCAATTTTTTTAGAACTCAGATCATCTTTTTTTTTCGAGAGTTGTCCTACTGGAGCTGTAGAGCTAGGTTCTCGGAAGGGCTCCCCGTCAGAATCACATACTACAATTTGCAGACGAGACAGGCAATGTCGCCCAAAAAAACACTGCATTAGGCCAATTGTAGCGGGCCGTGATTCTGAATGTGATATTCATTGTACGGTTCAGGTATGTGCGGGCGTAGGGACTCGCGATCGCGTGTATCATCGCGAAGGGCTCGAACATTTGTCCGTTAACGTGCTCGATCGCGTGTGCGTTTGTATGTCGCGTGTGCTAACGTGTATGAACTTCGCGTGTATAAATTCTATTTCATAACCGTGTGCCTTTCGCATATTCGCGTGTGTTCTAGAATGATCGCGCGCGGACCGTGAGTCTGATACTTAATTTTTGATTTTTGGTGTACGGTTCAGATTCCAGAAGAAAGTGGGTTCTTACATATCATTAGAATTCCTATTCATGTCGCCGTAGAACGCGTGTTCTAGTGGATATGAGCTTTATTTATTTATTTTTTTTTTATTTTTTTTATTGGTCCAACTGAATGTATGGACCTAAATTGCTAGAATGAAGGCTAAAGATTTCCGGACGTGACCGATTCATGATCGCGCGCGTTTGCGGGTTCGCGTTTGAGACCGCGTTTGTAACGTCGTAAGTACTAAAACGTTCACACAATTGCCGGAGTGTTATCAAGTTTACGCGATCGCGGGCATAGGTGTGCGTAGATGATCGCGAAGGGCTTAAGTGTTCGTATGTTGACGTGTTTGTCGCGTGTATGTGACTTCGCGTGTATAAATTCGATTTTGAAACCCTGCGGCCATTCATATATTCGCGGACCGTCATTCTGATCTTTAGCTTTCAGTGTACGGATCACATTCTGACAGGGAGAGAGTTACCCCATATCACTAGAGTTTCCGGTCATGTCGCCATGGAACGTTTTGTCTAGTGGATATGGGAGTTATTTTTCAATTTTATTATTTTTTTTTATTAATTAACAAGGACCTAGATTGTTTGTACCGAGGATAGAGACTTCCGGACGATCCCGATTTATGATGGTGCGAGCGCGGGAGTTTGTAGGTTAACGCTTGAGATCGTGTTGGTAAGTTTACGAGTGCTGAGATTTTCACCTTATCACCGGGGTGTAATCATGTTTGCGAGTTCGTAGGTTGCTTGGAAAATCGCGAGGGGCTCTAAGGTTTGTGCGCTGACGTGATTTTGTAACGTGTGTTCTTGAATAGTCGCGCGAACCGTGAGTCTGATATTAAATTTTCGATGCGCGGTTAGAATTGTGGCAGAGAGTGGGATCGTTTATATCGATAGGGTTCCCGGTCATGTCGCCATGAGACGTGTTGTCTAATAGGTATGGGCGTATTTTCTTAATTGGTCCAGCTGAAGGCATGGACCTAGGCTTCTAGAAACAAGAACAGACTTCCAGACGAGATCGATTCGCAATCGCGTGCGCGAGGGCATTTTTGTAGGTTCCCGCTGAGACCGCGTTTGAGAATGTGTGAGTGTTAAGACGTTCACTATCACCATCTTTGTTGACCCAGCTGAAGGCGGGTGTAGCATGGCAGTATAGGACTAGAAAAGAAGAAATAAAAGACAATATATGAGAGACGTAATAGATTAGATAGGTACAAGATACAGCTGAAGTTATGATCATCACATGAAAGACATACATTAGTACTTCAAACACTACTAATACTTGAATAGCCAATCACCACACATAGCACATCCTTTCTCAATTATCTATTTGTTATTGGTTGATTGTTGGTTATGAGCTGGTAAATAGAGGAAAGGTATAGAACAGATAAAAGGCTCATATCAGCCCTCCCGGCCTCCTCGACACATTACTATCGAGGCGTATTGTAATCAACATCTTGAAGCAGGCTTCTTATATAAATCAAATCCTCAGTAGTCATAATATTTGGTGGATTATTAACATGAGAACTAATTAACCTCTAGTAGTAGAACTTGGTGCAAATAAAAACTAAAAAGAGCGAAGGTCCTTATATTTAGATAACTCTATTGAATCTATTGTGGCTTGATGATGTTTACAATACCGTCAATCCCATCAACCTGCGAGAGGGTTTTTTAGAACTCAGATCATCTTGCGCGCATAATACTACCTTGTAGCAGAGTTTCTAACCATACTTTCTCTTCCTATATCTTGATCATTTTTCCCACGCAAACTTCAACCGGTTCAATTGTTGATCAATTTAGTGCAAATTTTAGTGTCTCAGAATGATATCAGGAATATAGTGGCTGATGCAGTGGGTAATTTTTTAGGTCATCCCCATTTTTTGGTTAGTGCCCAGGGGCCCCCAGATGTCTTAAGACGACTTTGGATCAGTCTCTACGAATCTGATTCAGTACGTTTCATTCTGCTTACGTAATATCGACGCTGGTGCTCAGATCAACACGGTTTATACCGATTTAAAATCAGCATTTGACAAAGTCGATCACGCAATGCTTCTGGAACGGTGGAAGCTAATAGGAGCGCCTTTTGATCTAATTGGTTGGCTCGATTCGTATCTGAGAGATCACCAACTTGTAGTAAAAATTGGATATGTGTTCTCCGTCCCTTTTTCGAACAACTCGGCTGATCCTCAAGGAAGTAATTTGGGCACATTCTTATTCACACTTTTTATCAATGATCTAGTTACAGTATCACCATTTTAATTTTTATTTGCTGCTTTTCTTTTGCATTTTGACTTTTCGTTGACTTTATTGTGTGAGTTTTTGTTATATTTTTTCTATTCATTATTAAATTTTTGCATTTCGCATGCATTTGAAAAGATATGGGGTTTTTATGTCAATTTGAGAAGAGTTCATGTTTCAGTCAGGGCCGTAGCGGGGTCTTACGGGGCCCTTCCTTGGCGAAGTCTCCAATTTTCGCCCCATTAATCTTTACTTTGGCTTTCTTTAGTGTGGACTTATCCTTATTTATTGTCTAAATTATCCTCATTTAGTTTATAATGCAGATATCCTGAAAAGACCCAGCTGATGGTAAAATGAATGTCGAATAAGTTTCGTCATCAAAGGCTCCGATTTAAAATCATACACATTGAACCCGGTTGAATCGTATCTGATCGTCCTTCGACTCAAAGATAATCGCTAATATTTGAAAGATTTCGAAAAAACTGACTCAGAAATATTCTGCCGTGACTGATATCTCGAAAGTTTGCTCAGATTAGCTCAAAATTGCGATACCCTGTCTAAAGCAACCGTAGAACGCTACTGGCGACAATTATTTTATAAAGGACTACCGCGTCTATATGCCCGCTCACAAAGTTGAGATCGACGGCATAGTCTCCGGTTGGAGCTTTAACGGGCGGATCTAACACAGTTTTAATAATCCATTGTTCTAGTAAGCGAAGATTTTAAGTGGCGATAGCACTGGTCGGGACTAAATTGTGTCCGTCAGATTCGCATCGGGTGACCTTTGGCTGGTCTGCCTGTTCAGCTGTTTAAAGCACGCGTCAAGCTTTGCATGAAGATGACTCTTGAATGGAAACTGTTGGAAAGAGTGCCTGTTGTAGGGAGAGTCCACAATATATAAATAATTCTAATCAAACAGATCCTGATCTTAAAAATTTGAGATCAAACAAGGAGTTTCTAGTATTTCCAGAAACATTGAAAATCCCATTTCAAACAGAAATTCAGCTTAGCGCAGGACTGGTTGTGCCCAGGTTGGCTACCAGGAACATTGATATTTCAGAACTCCTCCCGGCACCGAAGATACCTCAATTTACACGTTACGACATGGGGTTGTCTTCTCGAAGATAAGTAATCTAGCTCCTTCACCATCATTGCTACAGTTTCAAGGAGGTGGCCTGCTTACTGCGCATTACCACCTATCTCCTCTTTGCAAACTATGAAAAATAGCAATAAAGTTTGGAATAATTTTTGTCATCATCCAATTTTTAATCGACTTTATATTTAAGAATAGATCCTTTATTCTAAATGAATCTGAATGGCGCTGACACGGCCATAGCGTGGTCTTCTGACGCCTTTGGTGCAGTCTCAGTTAGGTGCCCTTTTCAGTTCGGCTGTCGAACAATAATTTAGTTATCTATGGATTTTTTCGTTAAGTGTTCAGAATTCGACACTAACTATGAGTTAGGACTATACTAGCGCCGGCTATGTTCCTGGCTCTCAGTTTTTGTCGGATTCTGATGAGACGAAATCGAAATGCAAATTCCGTTTAGTTTTAGCTTTACTTAGGTTTTACTAAAATGTTCACTTATTTTATGGAGCAGATCAATATTTCCCCTTTAACGTTGGCGCCCTCAGCAGGGGCCAACCCCATCCCCATACCATTTCATTAAAACCAACTAGATTAGATGATAAATAAAATAAAGATAAAGTAGATTATATTCACCGTCGTAGACTATATCCTGACAAAGCTTGATCGTGGCAAAGCCGGGGGCTAATTGGCTTACGAAACAGACATCGGTTAGGAGTGAAATTCCGCCACCGAAAAGCTCTCAGTCGAAGTAAGGTAGTTTCACCGCAGGATAATATCCGAGAAGATCTCGAAAAAGCTGAGTGCTAAATGGCCCAAGAAAGCAAGTATCGTCGGTGTCGGGAGAAATTTCTCCGTCGGCGAACTCCTACTTGGAGTCGGGTGAGTTCACCGGGGACTATCCGAGTAGATCGTGATAAGGCTGGGAGCTGAATGACTTTCGGAAACAGGAGCTAAATGGCTCAAAGAATCAGCAGCTAAACAGTTCACTGAGACGATAGCTAAACGACGATTGATGGAGATGAAAAGCGAAAGGGAGAGTCGAGAGTTAATGGCTGAAAGGTCGAGCCATTTCATGTATCAAATGTGGCCCTGAGAAAGTTGCGGAAAACTTGTGAGCAAAAGAAAGAGGTGCGACGAAAGCACAATGAGACCCCCCCCCCCTTCCTCCACAAAGTATTACTTTGATGTTAAGGAGTGTTTTAAGTAGTGCCACCACACTACAGACCAGGTTGTTGAAGCTTTTGAACCTTACTACAAAAACACACACACAGATACAGACGTAGGCACAACTTGTCGAGCTGAGTCGATTGGTATATGGGACTTGACCCTCCGGGCCTCGGAAAAAGTTTTCAAAGTTTGAGTGAATCCTATACATTTGCTTTGTAAGAAATGTAAAAATAGATAAATGTTGGTTTGAAATAATTCCGATTTTTGTGAGGTCGCTAGCCGTGCATTGAAGAATGCCTAAAACTCTGAACTAGGCCAGTCCGTCTTCTGTCCGTCTCATCCTGTCGTGTCTGGGGCTTCCAGGTTACATGCATTCACCAGACGAGACTAGCTTATATCAGCTTAATTGAGCACTGGTTTCGTAGAATCGAGGCGATTATCGAAATGATAAAATTAAATAAATCGAAAAGTTATTGTTATTGAGTATTATTTGAAGAAGGAAACACATGTAACATGCAATGAAACTATTTGGAATCGTCTATCTGTATCTTTGTCATCAACGAAAATTACATTCCGTTAGAAGTTTTTCATGCTATGCTGACGGGGAATGGATGATTGACGTGATTCGGTAAATTAATCGTACCTTAAGTTATTTAATCCGACCTTCATAAATGAATCGAATCGAATGCACGAATTGAACAACGGTAAAAAGTGACCAACGAATCCCAAGAAGGATTACCCACTATTTTATCATACAAACCAGCTCTGCATCCATTCCCTGACCTATATGTCACAAATACTCCGACGAACACATGCACAGATAGACATACGACTAGCACATAATAATTGTACACTAGTACTAAAAACTACAATTATTACAACACAAGACAACTAATAGGGTCCAACAGTTATTTTTTTATGTGCCTGTGCACGTTGACGAGGTCGAGCGATAAATCGACACACAACGACTCCCACTGCGAGCCATGCTCACGAAGACTGCCATCAAGCTGTTGAACAATGTCTGCAAACACAGCCCACAGAAAAAGTAAATCCACGGTGACCCGCCAATCGGCCACTCTAGTGTGCACAGCTGACTGTATGGGCTGGTGCAGAGCATGAAAAACACAAAACATAAAAAGGCCCATAAGACCGCTCGGTCTCCTCGATGCCCCACTATCGAGGCGTAATGCAATAACCATTTTAAAGCAGTTGTCTGCCAGAGCTTCTTTAAAACTGATGCTCAAATATGATTGATCATGTTTGTAATACCGTCAAACCCGTCAACCTAGGGGAGGGTGGTTTGAAATAATTCCGATTTCAATTAAACTTAATTGAAAGCTCCAGGTTTTCCCAGGTCAAATTAAATTCTCCGATTTTCCAGGAACACTGTAATCTTTTGACACAGAGTAAAAAGACTTCTATAATCGGAGGATTGAAAATTATAAATTTCATTGCTACACGCCTCACCAGAATTACACCATAATAAAAAATTCATAATTGGTCATAAGATATCCAATTTCAATAAAATACCCCACACTCATAATTAAAATAAGAGTAATGATGCATATTTTCTTGCTTCAGCACACAGCGGCACAGTTGCACAAGAGAGCGCATTTGATGCACTTCTGTTGATTGAGTCTGTTGCTTCACAAAGACTCCACCATCAAAAACATTTCCCAATGGCACTGATATGAAAAAAAAACCTCCGCTGAAGTGCAACTCTTCAACTACCGACAGAATCCGCCTCGTTGCCTATTTCACCCTCGCCTCGCGACTGTCTTTACGCTGCGTTGATTTACATCAGTCAGATTTGCTGCGTTCAGGCTCATCTTGGATGCGTCGTTTTCAGTTTTCCGTTTTTCCAACTGAAACAACCGTCGATCGTTGCCGGTCGGTGGCGCGATGCACCCAGCTGTGCTGCAAGCAACGATGAACGTGAAAGTGCTAAGAATACCCTCTTTCTAGAAAGTTACTCGCGTGGAAAAAAACCTAAGCAGCACTCCCCGACACGGGAATTCACTTGTCGCGGAGTATACATTTTTATGGTGAATGGAAGGCAGTCTCCGAGGGATCGGAATGCTTTGTTGATGCTTGTATGCCAGAGTGGCTCGTCAGTGAACGGAAAAAAAACAAATCCGAGAACTAATGTTCTTTTCAGTGATCTATGCTTGGGCCTGTTGTTCGAGACACAGTCCTAAAGTTAAACGATGTACATCAGGATAAGACAAATATCCTACAAGCTACTCGCTTGTCTATTTGCTCACAGACAATTAGATCCTTAGTTTGAAAAGCACTGACTTTAAACATGGTTTCGCAGGGAAAGCACTTGCGACCTCGCTTCTGCCTATTATTCATTAACAGGCTACACCCAAAGTATCCCGAATTATTTTCTAGGATAGCGCGAATCCAGTCAAATGAATCCAAACATTAAACTTAACGCGCTTAGACTACCAAAATCAGAGTTCATTATTCGAATCAAACGCAAACGACCTCCCTTTTGTACCGGGGACAATAAAATCAAACAAATTTTGTTTAATCAAGTCTTTCTAATCTAAGCAATTCGTACGCAAAAAAGCGGCAATCAACCACGTTGAACCGAATGTCTCCGAGTTCCGCACTGACACAGGGGAACATAAAGCACTGCTTTTCCACATTCATTCCTCGGTACCCATCGAACATATCCGTAAGCCGCGGACAGCGGCGACTACAATAAATTGTGAATGTGAACGAAATGAGAGAAAACAAAAACATTTGCACGTAGAAGCAATAAATCATCAAAAGCTGCCGTTCCCAAACCGAACTTTTTTTCTGAAAGCACCGTTGTCTTCTCCTTTGCAATAGGGAGCACGGTTGTGGGTGGAGGTAAAACTTACTCTAGACTAATTCAGAACAGAATTGTCCACCGAGGTATTCACAGGGACAATCAGAAAGTAAAGCGACAAAAAGATAAACATGTGCCCGTCCAGATTCGCCGAAGCAGCACCGTCACCGCGCCGGATTCTTGTATGTTCATAAATGATTCATCGCGCGGTGCGGTGCATGGATTTTTAACTCCGATCGTTTTTTTTACGAGCGTCTCGCGCAAAGCACCAACCAGCAGACTATGTTCCGTAATAACGCCACGGTTATGTGCATTTAATTCGCATGTGTATGCTAAATTCAAATTTAACTCGAGCGATTCATTTAAAATTCCACGAAAGTATTGGACTCGTTTTGCTCGATGACACAATCTTGTGATGTGCGCCTTTTAGTAGTGGTTTATGAGAACCAACTTAAACATGTGGCTCCCGTCCCCTCAGTCAGTTATTTATGGAAGGGGTTGAGTCGATCACCACATAACATAGACCGGGACAGGCGGAATGTTGAGTAAATTTGGTTTAGCTTGGTCTCCTCGGCAGCGTTGCCAAAGTTAGTATATTCCGAGGCGAATGTTATTTTTCATTTCTTTACTCTTGCAATGCGCAGTTGGAATTTGTCCCTAATTTCAAAATGAGCCATCTTCGAATGTATGTTTGCAGTGGTCAATTCGGTGTTTTCTCTACATTGAATTGGATTCCAGATAACAGCAGTTTACCAAGATTTGATGATGTAGTGGAAAAACAAATGTCTGTTATACAATTTCTGGCAACATCTTCTAACTTGTGCCGTACCATCAAATGCCATCTATCCCAAATTATGCTGTGTGTATTCCAGCGGATGCAGGGTTTCAAAGTAGCTTCCCATCTCATCGAGATTATGTAAGGGTTCAATGACACTTGTAACAGCGATCCTTGGTTCGGAGACAGGCAAAAGATGTTTACTCTTCCCTCCTTTGATTGATTAAAAAACATAAAACGCTCCATAGGGGTAATAAAAACAAGAATCAGATTTGCTAAATCTGAATGTTATTCTACATACCCATTTTGATACGTGTCGCTCTCTACCAGATTCAGTTTGTCTCGTTCTTTTGCTCTGTCGCTGATTTTAAAGCACCGTCATCGACTCGGTCCTGGTAGTCGCCATGATCCGGAAGCTTGTCTGCCTGCAATCCTTTCGGTTCCACCTAAATTTTCAACTTTTACAACACTATTCTGCTGCCAACAGATTCGGTTTCGGCAAGATATTCAATATTTTTTTGCAGACGCCAGAGCACTTTTTCTCTTCCAGACAGCTTACACGCCCCGAAATTGTATTTTTACAACTTTTTCTTTGCAGCTTCACTTTAAAATCTCCACTTCTTTTCGCTATTTAACAAAGCACTAGCACTTTTAAAACACATTTATAGCCACGGTACAGTGAAAAGCAGGAAGAGGAAACGACAACCCGCTGTTTCGCTCAAGGTGTAACAATAAATTACTATTGATAACACAGTAATAATTATCCACAATCCGCGAAGGCACGGGAAAAAACAGCGCTTTCTACGCACGTACGCACCCGACCGACGGCGACGGATTTTCGATTCAATCTGATCTGTTCTGTTGACCTAACGTTCGGTTTTCGTAATGGATGATGCTTTGCGTTGCGATGTTCGCGATTCGATCGACGAACACCCTTTCTGACAGTTTGTTTTGATTGCGCATTCGCTGGTGTTCGTCGATTTCTGTGAAAGCAAAACCACTCCTAACACGAGTTAGCACAATGTTGGGTAAAAACTTTCATGAAGCGAAAAATCGAGCATAATCCAGCAAAGGGCCTAATCCTCAACCTAAGGCAAAATATATCATAAGGGCACGTTTTATTTTGTATAGAAGTTTCGAAGTAGAACTGGAACTGAAACATTCACATCCCCAGCAGAGCGTTTTGTTTTCTAATTGCGAACAGTTTTGTTTTAAAATTTAAAACTGTTATACGACGCCGTTCTATTTGTTGCTGATTTTAAAACACGTTCAGAACTGTGTTTTAAATATACGCAAAGTTTTAGCACAGACACTTAGACCCGATAGACTGGGAAAACATAAATTTGAATGCAGTAACGCTGAAGGTATGGCGAGACATGAATTTTAAACTGAATAGAACATCCGCTAAAACTGCTGCTGGGGATAGCAAGTTCTAGTTTTAAAATTTTCAGTTTTATATTATAGAACTGTCAAAATTATGAATCTAGAACTGAAACACTCCTGAACTTGCTCTAATATTAAGTAACACCGTGTGGAAGCTTGTTAGCAGTGCTTATCAATTCTGCGGACAAAAATATCTAGTTTAAAACGTCTATGGTTTATGTGTGATTGAACCTCGGTTCCAATTTGATAAACAATCCGCCGTTAAGAACGAAAATCTTGCGGCGCAAAAAGAAATGACTAGAAGAGTACACAGAAAAAATATTGATAAAAGTAAGAGTGTTCCGCTCTTAAGGGACCACTTCAATGAAAAACATACACTGACAGCGGAAGTATTGTGGAAATACTGTTGGATTTTGACATCAAGACACGTTGAGTACAAAACCAAGGTTTACTTTTGAAAATGTCTTTTGTAATAACTCATTCATAACATCCATGCAAAATTCAGCCGGAAGATAAGACATAATTCTGGATGGTTTCAGTTAGTATTCCGGTTCCAATGACACAACCGTTTCTAATTAAAATCAGTTGTGTAACTGGAGTCGGAATACTAACTAGAACCAGCCAGAACTCCGGTTCATTTTCCTACTGGATGCTCAGCAAAAATGAAAATGTTGTACACGCTAGGACACAAACCTCATAATTGACATTTGCTATTGTTGGTAGATCTAGAAATCCAACATCGTATGAAGGTGCTGCAAATATACAGAACAATTCCAGGGCAAGTTCTATGATTCTCTTCCTTCTTATAATCCTTCCTGTTCACGTCTCGAAGCTATGACAACTGGCTCATGGAACCAGTGCTATACCAGAATTACTCTTTCCAATTGCTTCGCAGCTGATTGTTGCTTGCCATACAAACCTAAAGTCTAAAGTGCTGATGTCCTTTACTGTCTTAAGAAGTCGTCTCCGAACAACTCGGCTCATGGCCGTACGTCTTCAATCACAAATAGCTTTGAAATTTTGCAAAACACATTCATTCTGGTCAATCTTTCTTGGAAGCTGCACCTGTTATCTGTGGAGCCCATTTCGTGAACTTTTTCTACTTGGTTCTTACTTGACATTTCCAGCACATTGCAGCGACGGATGGGCATGTTATCCAAGCAGTTATCCTGATTCGTTGATCATACACCGTCTCCTTGTTTCGTCATCAATGAACTCCACCATAAATGGTCTACAATATCTTCCGCTCGAAAATTTTGGTCTTTCATCAAGTCTAGGTTTTGTGGCAGTACCTGATAAGAATTTAGTTGATGATATTTTTTGCGCACTCGAGATGTTTTTCACTTATCTTATTGTATCTAGTTTTCTCAATTATCAACTGATTTCTGCCAAACAACCTGAAAGTGATTTAGCTTTCATTTCAAGGTCCATAGGCATTGTTGGTTCGGCTAGAGAACTGGTTCCTGATTTATGCGAAAATTTCTTTGGGTATACGGACAAAATCGTCGAAGTTGCACTGCGAGGAAGCACTGTAGTCCATCTCGTTTGTTACGAGCAGTTTTCCAGCAATGATATAAAAAGTGCCTATTACTCATGCTTGCTGTTGTATATTACTGTTAGTGCTCATGTAGTCTACTCAACATTGGGCTTTAGTTGAATTTAAAAAATCAACTTCAACATTTCTTCATTTTGCACCGCATCGATTCTCTAAAGTTGATATAAACCCTTTTCAATTTGCCTCCTAGATATTGAGCTTGACGGCAAAGGAAGTCATGTCATTTTTATCAACAAACAAGCGAATCTATAGCTAGCAGGCCATGGAATTTGATTTTGCGCAAAATGTTTTCACACTGTAAGAAACGATCGAAAACAAATGGTTAATTACACTGGCATGTGCACATTATTTTATTTCATGGAAATGAGGAAAATTCTTACCTACATTGTTTTTTTTTTTCGAAATAAAACCTACTCTCGATAATTTATCTCATATGCACTCTCGACTATAGAGTAATATTTGGCATTCGAAATGTTGGATATTCAATTTTGACCACATTTCAACCAATTTCACACAGTGCACACAAATCTTTGCGTATGCCATAGTGTTGCCGGTTCCTGAGGTACTTTTCACGGAACTATGAATTATAAAAATGTCCCCTACTTATCACGAAGGGATCAAGGTATGTTGAGTGTTTTCTATGATGTATTTACGTAGATAACTTGTCCAGAGAGCTGCAGTGTCAGAAAGCGCCATAATGGATCGATCTGCACTGCACTCCAAATTTTTCGGACAGGAAATTTTCGCAACAACGCAATATTTAGTTTGGACGAGTATTTTTAAATGTTTGTTATACTTTGTTTTAGGTATTGAAGAAAATTGGACGCAATCCTGATTGCCACAAAAGAGGAAAAAATCAAATAATACAGGTGCAGTATTACCACAGTTCATATTGAAGTGGTAAAAACAAGCAACGCCTACTATTAGGTTGAAAGTAAAACTTTTAAATTAATCAAGAATAATAATCAATATAAGTTTTCCTTTTAAGCTATTGAAGAAGAGTAATCAATATAAGGGCCGATTTCTTCACCCTCGCTTAACTTTTAAACCAGGTTCACCAGTACGTTTAAACCTGGCTTAAGCGCTAAGCGAGGCTGACGAAATCGGCCCTAAAAGTTTTATTTTTAAACTAAGAGTAGGGTAACAGAGGTATTTAGGCTACCCCACATATTTTCGCCCGCCCAACCTCTTTTTTATGTTTATTAAACGAATTTACATAAAATTTTAAAAATCTAGAAGTAAAATTCTTATTACAGTCATTGTATATCAAGATTATTGTTGCAAATACATATTAGGGTGGGGCGAAATGATCGTTTTTGCAGCATAGCACTTTTTTGGTTCCATTTGTGGTCCCAAATAACTGTGCAAAATTTGGGGTCGATTGGTTTTGGCCCAGTGTAGCGCTTTGTGTTTGAAATTTGTATGGAAATTAGTATGGGAAAACCTACTTTTTTGCATTGTTAATTCTGCCAACTACAAGTCTTCCTGTAGTATGACAACAATTAGATAGACGTATAATCCAGGATATGCTGAACATCTGTAACGCAGGATGTATGTTGCTAGAATGTCTCTAAAAGAAGTTATAGCTGTTAGAAGTTCTATAGATCGAACTAAATGCCAAAAATCTTTTTTTGTGCCAACACTGCCAACCAAGGAGCAGATCACTTGTGATGTATTTTTAAAAATCAGCGAAATTAAATGCATTTCTTTCCATCAAAATAGAAATTCATAATGTATTTTGCGTTGCGTGCTAGGGGCAGATCACTGTAGGAATGTATAACAAATTTGCATCAAATTAATAAAAATGCATTTAATTACCATTTTTGCATCAACTTTGCACTCCCTAGCAGAAAAGTTTGTTTAACAAACGTCCTACGTTGATCCACATTGTTCGATGTTTTTTTTGAATGTAGGGCTAAATTTTTGTAGGGTTTTGACGTCTTACACGTAGCGCAAAATACATTGCACGCAACGCAAAATACATTATGAATTTCTATTTTGATGGAAAGAAATGCATTTAATTTCGCTGATTTTTAAAAATACATCACAAGTGATACGTGTAAGACGTCAAAACCCTACAAAAATTTAGCCCTACATTCAACAAAACATCGAACAATGTGGATCAACGTAGGACGTTTCTTAAACAAACTTTTCTGCTAGGGAGTGCAAAGTTGATGCAAAAATGGTGATTAAATGTATTTTTATGAATTTGATGCAAATTTGTTATACATTCCTAGAGTGATCCGCCCCTAGGGTTAGATTCTAAACTCACTTTCAATCAACATTTTAAAATCCATGATAGCGACTTTCTTCTTTACCATGGCCAAAATGTATTTCCGCCACGGGCCTTTCATTCCCTCAAACTAAGACTCCATGACCGATTATGTTCAATATAATTGTGGAAATGTCTATAATATTCTTAATACACTTTGCACCTACACACGCTCGCCAGCCACGAACCTGATGTCCTCCTTACTTCCGTAGCTACGCTCCTGTAAAATCCATGAATCCTATGCCAGTCGAAAGGAAATTGGATTGACGATTTTCAGAGTGATTGCAAAGGCAAAGGCAAAAATTTGCCAAAATACAAAAAAGTCAATCATTGTCATTTTTTTTTATTCGAGATTTCATCAAATTTCGACATTTCATGCATTTTAAAGAGAAAGGCATAAATTTTCATATTCAGATCCTACTTCTATGAACTGAGGAACCGTCGTAGGTGCACACCAAAAAATATGTATTTAACGTTGACGTAATTGCAAGCATGATAGAATTTAACAAGCCGTAATTCACGAAATGACGAAATATAACCGTGCTCCGTTTAATTTTACATGAAACATATACATTACACGCGCAATGACATAAAACTAACACTTACTGCCATTCAGAACAAACGCTAGATGTGTAGTAAAATTACGTGATTTACGAAATTCAACGTCATGTAAAATTTATATCAAACTTAAAAGTAAGTCATTTTTGATGCTCGTATATGTCAGGGTCAGGTGACGTAAATTTACACAATTTTTTTTCTAAGTGTGTGGCCAATGTCAAAGCGACTTTGGGGTGTCATTAGTGATTTAGACTGTTATAGTCATAAATATAAGAATGCGACCACACATATAAACTGATAATATGTGTGGTCGCATTCTTATATTTATGACTTCAAGAAGCATCACTCCTAAGACCCAACGAAATCGTAAGCCTCTTTTTTGTCGTTTTATCAGTGAGAGAATCGAAGCCCCGAAATCATTCGATCATTTGTATATCAAATTACAAGTTCATTGAAACTAAAGAACAGTAACTAGCCGGGTCTCTGAGATCCCTTGCCTTTTTGAGGGTTAAAGCCGTAACTCCGGAAACGGATTCAGATCAACATAAAATTCAATAGCAACCGTAAATTTTTTCGACATAACATAAAATTGGTCGTTTCATGCATTTTGGAGATATTTGGCATCAAAAGTACAAATTCGATTTCTGAAATTTCATGTGGTCCTCTTAAGAAAAAAAAATTGCTCCGACTTATGTGGGAATTTCATATGTAACCGGAAGGTTCGGTCTATATTTCCGGAACCATATAACCGAACCGTACGAAATTTTATAGACATCTATGGCGATTATACCTATACCTTTTATTTGCGATTAACTTTGTGAAGATCGTCCCAACCATCCCCGATTAACTGATGTGAGTTTGTTTATTTTCATAGGCGGTGATTCTTCCGGGGCACTTCGGGAACTGTCTATGATGATCAATGCGGTCGACGAGATTTCGGTTGGCCGTCAGTGACCTAAAACTGCTAATGCAAGTTGTTTGACACATAGATATATTCATTTTTGCGAAAATTTTTACCTTTTTGCCTTCATCGAGGTATCATTTTGAATCGGAATTTTCTATGTGATCGCATGCCACAACCCGCAACACCGGAACCGTACGTCGGATCAGAATTAAATTTAATAGCAGTTTACGGGGTAGTAAAAGCTTTCATTTAAGTTTGGTTCAAACGGTTTAGCCATCTCCGAGGAACCGATGTAATTATTATTCTAAGTTTGGATATTTCAGTCTGGACCGCCGGATCTGGCGATGGTGGACAATGTGGCCAAAGAGACATTGAATGACTGTTAGGGACCTAGAACTATAAATCCATGCATTTGTGGTCGCATTTTTGAAAAAAATCACCTTTATACATCCATTACAGTATCCGTTGAAATCGGGATTTTATGCGTGATCGTACTCATCATCCTGTAATTCCGAAACTAGAAGTCAAACCTAGGGGCAGATCACTCTAGAAATGTATAACAAATTTGCATCAAATTAGAAAAAATGCATTTAATTTACATTTTTGCATCAACTTTGCACTCCCTCGCAGAAAAGTTTGTTTAACAAACGTCCTACGCTGATTCACTTTGTTCGACGTTTTGTTGAATGTACTGCTAATTTTTTGTAGGGTTTTGACGTCTTACACGCAACGCAAAATACATTACGAATTTCTATTTTGATGAAAAGAAATGCATTTAATTTAGCTGATTTTTAAAAATGCATCACAAGTGATCTGCCCCTAGAGTCAAACCCACACAAAATTCAATAGCAGCCGATGAATACGTTGCACCTCTCATTTGCGACTAAGATTGTGAAAATCTGTTCAGCCATCTCCGAGAAACCGATGTGGACATTTTGTTGGCATATCTGCACATGCACACACATACATACACACAGACATTTTCCGATCTCAACAAACTTAGTCGAATGGTATATGACACTTGGTCCTCCGGGCCTCGGTTAGAAAGTCGGTTTTTGGAGCAATTGCATAACCTTTCTCGAAAGGCAAAAAGGATTTCTTGATAAATGATAATATTTTTATTGATTTCTTAGTAAATGATATGTTTTTAAGAGATCTGTATTGATGGCCAGATGTAAATCGACATTGTACATGAGTATATTTACCAACCTTTGCAGTCGTTATATGTCTTATTCGAAAAATTTCAAAACTATGTCCTAAAGTGGTATAAAATGCCTCTTTTACCATAATACTTTCGATGTTGCGCGGTTTTAAATCGTCTTCCATGATCACTAGAGTGGGACATGGTTATATGAAAAAAATAAAATTTCGCTCCGAGTAACCTTTTGGGTCCCATTTAGCTCCCAGAATAACTCTGCAAATTTTTAATTCGATCGGTGAAACTATATTTTTGCGCCCACGGTTTAAAGTTTACATGGGATTTCGTATGGGGAAAACGTCTTTTGCAAATTAATTCTTCCAAGAGTCACCCGTTACCTCCTAAAAATAAATAAACCTCCTAAAAATCTGATTTTTATAGGAAGTTTGTCAAGGAAGCAAAGTCTAGAAGACCACGAAATGATCTGATGCTTGTGGAAAAAGTTATTAAGCAAAAACCGATTGATGCCCTGAAGATTAATGAAAATTTTACTTTTCATAGCATCACTGCTGCTGACGGTCGAATTATGTATAAAATCTTTAATTTTCTCTTATTATGTACAAAAGAAGACTCAATTTATCCCTCAAAACTCTTGCGAAGTGGCCAAACAGTATAGAATAATGATTTAGACACATTAAGAGATGATCAAAACAAAATTGCATATAATTGGACAACCAACAACAGTGGTGCTAGAAAAAATGAATATTTTATCAATCGTCAAAGCATCAATGGATTTCTGCTTAATAACTTTTTTCTCAAGCATCAGATCGTTTCGTGGTTTTCGAGACTTTGTTTCTTTGTTAAATTTCCTATAAAAGCTGCATAACGATTTATTTTTAGGAAGCAATGGGCGACTCCTGGAGGAATTATTTTGTAAAAGTTAATTTTCCCATACAAAATCCCATGTAAACTTTAGCGCAAAAATATAGTTTCAGGGATCAAGCTAAGAATCTACACAGATGTTCTAGGACCCAAATAATACCCAAAAAGTTGCTCGGAGCTATAATCTATTTTTGTCCCACCCTAATGATCACCCTAGCAAAAACGTGTATGTTTGGTTCAGTGTGCTCATTCCAATGCAGATTATTTTTACCCAAAAGTATATTTTTCGCAGTTAGAGTTTGTGCAGACTTTCGACTACTGACCAATAGATGGTAGCTGTGAGCACTATCATTGCAATAGGGTCGACAGGACATATGCTGGTTTTGATCCTTTCATGCGTTGGCGTTAAAAACACATTTGTGTGGAATATATATTAAAAAAATTACCTGGGTTGTACCATAATTATTGAAATCGATAAGAATCACTTATGACCTTTGCGAAGCATGGAAATCATCACCTTGACTCATCAACCGGAGGGGGAAAATGGTCGTCGAGTTATTCAGGTTTCTAATAAATAATTTTTAAGACTGTTCTGTCTTTTAGATGATTTTACTCATGAAAATCATTGTTTGAATATAAATTTGATATATGAGATATACTTTATGCGCCTAGTTCGAGGAAATATGAATCAAATATAACTTTTTTTCTTTCTGCGACATATGTTTAATCGAAACATATTTTGCAAAATAAATTTACGTGCTGCTGAAAGCCCGGTACTTCCCGAAGGATTCAGAACTGGCTCGATGGCGCCTGTGTTTTAAATACCTGCTATGTTACAATATTTTCGAAAAGCTGTGAAATAAATAAAATGCTTACACTGGATTAACGGCGAAGCCAGCTAATTCTTGTGGCTTCCGATGATAGTATCAAACAAGGATGTGTCATATTTTTAATCTAAAAATGTTCTGGAGATTTAAGGGTTCAAGCATAGATGCATAAGAACATCGTTGTATGAAATATGTTTGAATTTCTCGTCTAGCTGGTAGCAAGCTGGTGTCAGTTACTGACGACACGAAAAGCAGAAAATGATTTTTTTGTAAGTTGTGGTGTTGTGCTCTCATGTGAAAATCAGATCTCTTTTTTTCCTTGATTAAATTAATAACGAATTCACAGTTCCACGCGTTTGAATCTCAAGCCAAAAGACAAGAGTTCGTATTCAGTTTCTCGTCAGCACACCTTCTGTGCAAGCTTCTGTACGTGGCTAAGCAAGATGTCACTCAGAACCAGCCAGTTGCTTTAAGTGTTCACATATATTAACAGTTTGGATTTTGTGTCTTATACTACGTTCACACTACGAGTTAAAACATGTTTTAACGCTATCTTGATGACATTTTTCTAGTTGCTAATTATTATAACGTGCAGGCCCGTGCGCAAGGGGGGGGGCTGGTTGGGGGTTCAACCCCCCTCCCCCCAATGAGCGTTTTGAATTACTTTTAAAAAATTATTATCTTCTTGTCCAGGAAAAAAATATACTGCGAACCGTTTGGACACATAAAATGTCATTTCAGTTCGGTCACTCTAGAAACAAGTCAATGAAGAAACCAAGGACGAAACTTTGCGAGGGTGGCTGGAAAGGGATGTATGTCAAGTTGGACGGCTTTTCTGAAGGATCGGTTAACGTTTCGACAAGCTTCTTTATTAGCAAAAGTATGTACTGTATACTCAGCAGATGTCGGTCAGTGGGCTAGCAACGGCAGTTAAGGAGGAAAAACACGAAGTTGGAGAAAATCGGGATATCGTTGTCTAGAGAAATTTTACCGCCGATGATTATTCCATTAGAGTGGCAGCGAAATGGATCGCGAAAATGGGCATCGGTATAGGGTGAAATACTGCCGCCAAAAAGTTCTCAGCACCAGCTAGCAGATAAATAGAAACGACTAGCACTAAGAAGGATAAGAAACCCGGCGAAGGTTGTTGTAAACAGATGTAATTCCTTATGGTCGACACCCCCGGATCGGTTCATGTACCAACAGGGTACGATATTTGCAGCAGACCTGAGTAGGTGAGATATATCGCGAAGGTTTGACAGCAAATTAGGAAAATTACGGGATACAAGAAGTTTAAGTTTAGTCGGTTGGCTTAACTAGGGTGACCATATCATACGAGTAAAAAACCAGGACAGTCGAAAGGGTACTGCTTCCCCCGCTACCTCTCAATCGACATTGCCTTTTCCGCATGTTTTCAGCAGTTAAAAAGGTCTGGCAGGCAGAGCTTAGACAATAAAAAAGTTCTGGGAGTCTGGGAGGAAGAGCTCTGCCAGAAAATCTTTCATCGGAATTCGATCAACAAAAACTTTTTCGGTTTTACACAAAGGCGGTTTTTGCTACACCACCATCAGCAAACGTTTCATGCTGAGATGGTCTGTGCAGGACCGGCGAGGAGTTTTCAGTACTAAAAACACGACATTGACGTAAATCAGAAACATCACCGATCCCAGCTTCCTGCGCCATGCTTGGAAATGTCCAATGACAACCATTATCTCTCGGTTTGAGAGCTACAAAACCTACCGTTGTTACCAAAAATGTCTCCATTTAATCGATTGTTATATGTTAACTGGCGGATAGCTTGGTGTAAATAATATCAATTTAAGCCCGAGATTGAAAAAATTGACATCCCTGCGTGAACTTGAAAGAAAACAAAATTCAATTCATACCCGTCGCAATGAAATAAAGGTTTGGTTCGTTTCCCTCGTCATTAGTTCTCCCGACACAGTGCATTCAGGTTCGGACATGTTCGTTTTTCAGAAACCAACTGAATTTTGTTTCGATTCTACCTATGAGCAAAAGTTATAGATTATGCAGTTCACTTATGCTCGAAAATGTACAAGATGCCAGCTTCTGCTTTCAAAGTGTCCACATAAAAATAACCATTGTTTCATCGATATCGACGAGGCACGAGATTAAAAAAACCATCGGAAAGTACAATTGGGAGATTTGACTGTAAGTTTTGTTTGTCACATTCCGATTGAGGATGAGTATACGGTGCAGTTATGGTTGCGGTCGGTCGTAACTGCGATCTGGAGCATAGCGAAGACTGAATAAATAGAAATATATCAGTCTTACAGGTGAAAAACCAGGACAAATCAAGCATTTTCCTCGACTTCCCAGGACACCAGGACAGTCAATGCAAAACCAGGACATGTCTTGGGAAACCAGGACGTATGGTCACCCTAGCTTAACAACTGCTACAAACCAATCCGAATCCACCACGAGCCAGCAGGCAACGCACAGTGGTCGGAAATGCCAAAAACGTCACTAGAGGCCGGAATATATTCATAGGGTATCTTTGGAGGAGTTGTTCGTAAGAATATTCCCCACAATCTGATAAAAATTAAAATTAGGCATGGCTTACTACGATCAAATTTAAAAAAATAACTTTTTATGCTGAGAGGTAGAAAGTCGATGTCTTCGACAAAGTTTTAGGAATACTCATAATGAAGAATTTTGTTCAACAACTAGAGCTTGTAGAACTTAATGTTATCGAATTATAAAGCGTTTTATAAGGCAAACTCCTTAAATTTGCTTTTTGATATAGCTTTTTTCGCTGTGACTTTTCGTGCAAACGATGTTCCAGACAAATGTTGAGGTATTAAAACCACATAATATTGTTCAAGACTGCATGTAAAAATATTATTGAATACAGCATATAAAAAATTTACCTGAAATCGGCGGCGCAGCGCATACCCGTTGTAAAAATACTCATTCGTTTTAGAGTTATAGCAGAATTTTAATTTATTTACACTAAGTTCAACTGCGTATAAGAGAGAAAGGTGCAAACCAAAATGGACGAGGAGGCACTATTTTCAATGTCCGGACTACGCATAATAAAGTTTAGAAGGTTTTAATAAGCTCATTTTGTAATGTTTTTTTATTTGGGTATTTTTACTTACAGTCTTCAACAATATTATGTGGTTTTAATGCCTCAAAGTTCTTTATTACGAGCATTTCTAAAACATTGTCGAAGACATCGACTTTCTACCTCTCAGCATAAAAAGTTTTTTTTTTTAATTTGATCGTAGTAAGCCATGCCTAATTTTAATTTTTATCAGGTTGTAGGGAATATTCTTACGACCAATTCGTCCAAAGATACCCTGTGAATATATTCGATGGTTTGGCCTCCAGTGAATTAAGTTCACGTTTTTGGGGTTTCCGACCACTATGCAGCGCGGTGTCTTTTGATGACTACTTCTCAATAACAAACATTTACCCAATTTGTTGAGCAGAGTCGTTTGGTTCAGGTCTCTTCAAAGTTTGAGGGTTTCTGTACGTTTCTTTTAAAATAAGGGTTAAACAATCAAACCCCCCCCCCCCCCCCCCCTGGAGAATTTTCTGCGCACGGGCCTGATAACGTGTTTTAACTCTGTAGTGTGAACATAGTATTACTGGTTCCAATTTGTTGTCAATTACTAGACGAATAGAATAAGGAAGTAAAAAACCCTTTTTTCTATTTTATACTTTTTTCGTTATTTAATAACTATATTATTTCGTTTTCTAGAAAATATTTAATTTCGGATTAATTTCTTCGAAATGCTCCGGCGTTGGTCTAAAAGACGTCGTGAAAATGTCTTTTCGATTGCTAGATTCTAGCAAATATTTCAAAGATCTTGGAGAATAATTGTTACATGCTAGAAAAATACTACCCAGAAGGCATGTTGGTGGAGTGATTCGTAGTTATGGTGCCTAAGCTCGACTCCCACCAACAGAAGACAAAAGTTAAGCCTGTAGGATATTAAGTCTGTTCCTAATGACCCTGCCACTTCTAGTTTTCCGATCTGTATACTTCACCTCCTTGCTATCACTTGAGTACTATGACTCTAAATTTTCATAACTTTTCCAACGCAGTAATCTCTAGCTAGTAGAATGTCGTTAAACTGTAAAAAACAAAATGCGACTACATATTAGTTGAAATATTGTTAGAACTATGTATTTCTCATCAGAAAAATTAGGACGTTTGTTATTTGGGTTATTTCATTTAAGGGAGTCATCTATATACTAAATCAATTTTAACACGCTCCTTTTATTGTAACTTTTTATTCCTTTTTTGAAATTTATTTCATCAACAGAACCATATCATATGTAAGTGTGGTCATTTCCCTACAGAAAACTAAACGATGAGTACGCAGTGTATTTGGTGTGTAAAGTGTGTAACCGTTTGGTGATCATGAAAGTTTACTGCTCTATAAACGTGCCGGCGCAGTACACAAGTAACTTTACTTCTACGAGCTGACAATTCATGTGTGTGTGTGTGTGATTAAGTGGTTATGCGCAAGTCATCCTCTTCTTTAAGGTGCTAGTTATTAAGGGATATCCGATTATCATATCCATTTCGAGATGGACATGTCGGTGAATTTTGCTAGACCATGTGATTTTAATTTGAATTTGGTTTTTTGTTCCAGTTGTTTTACTGCTTGAGAGAGGCACAATTTACGTTCGACTGCACAAGTTAATTTTTAGTACAAACTTCAACTCGAAATCTAATTTTTTAAATATATTATTGAGGAGTGTAAAACGTTTTTTTTTTTGAAAGTGAATTGATTACTTCAAAAGACACCGATAGAAGTAACATTCAGAAGATGAACTTTACGCTGCTATTATTTCAACGAATAAAACGATCCAAAACGAAAGGCACATGTCTATAGTACAGTCTAAAGTTCTAGCCAAAAGCACTAGTATCTTCTGTTAATGTATAAGTAGTTTGATTGGAGCTGAACGCACTTTAATCAAATTGGCTGAAAGCTGCCAGTCGACAGGTTTGATCGGTATAGAAATCATACTTAGTACAAACTAAAAAAACTTTCATTCAGATTCTTGTAATCTTTGTAAAAAGTTACCGATAAATTAGGTGAATCTATAGGTATATCCCATTTTGTTCGCTACTGTAAATAAAAATATGAATAAACGCAACACGAAAACAACTATATAAACGAAATGTTGGCTCATGGTAAATAAAATCTTCAAATAATCATCGGCGCCAGTTTCTTTAATTTTTAGTACGGCTCGAATATCTTTTCTATGCTTGATTGTTTGTTAGGTTAGGTAAACTAATTGTATACTTTTCAAGTAACGCAACGCTTAAAGTAGTATATCTTGCTGAACGACATTATGTAGCTGTAGTATGTATTTTCCTTCTTATTTCCATTTGTTTACATTTGTTTTTGGAAGGATAATGACTAGCAAACAATTACTGTTCCTCTTGCTTTCCAACTGTTTCTGTTTTTTTTTGGTTTCTAGATTTGTTACCGCCGCTTTTCCCCACTCTTTAATTGGCAATAAAATGGCGGTCTATCTCTAAATCTCGGCTTGACCATTGTTCTAAAATTACTTTTTGGTACACAAGAAACATGCGGTACTGTTTTGTTTGTCATTGCGTGATGTAACAGTTTTTTTTTAATCATAAATATAGATAAGGCAACACTTGGGCAGTTCTAGAAAACGCCAAGGAATTCTACCTTACGTTTTCCGGCGTTCGTCGCCTCCGGCCCGGATCTTCTTGTTGGCTGCTGTTGCTGATGCGGACGGTGCAATGATGATGACGACGACAAAATCGCAGGGAGCGGCGGTGGTGGTCTCCCAGCTGGCTTCGGCTGGTCTCATAATTTCTTCACGTAATTACCCGGGAAGGTACCGAAGCAGCCCGTTCGGGCTGACGTTCCTACGTACCAACCGTCGTCGCATTTCTCCAGCACGTACACGAGGTCACCCTCGTGCAGTTCCAGCTCGTCGGAGTTTTGTGGTTTGTAGTTGTAGAGGGCACGGTAGCTAGAATGATTGATTTTAGAAGGATGCTTCCATTGAAATGTCGATTCGTCTTACGAGATTGGTTCGTTGGTGGTGTCCACGTGTAGTACTTCCGTCTTTTGAACCGTTTTTGTCTCTCGAATTATGCCGGGGGAAATCCGTCCATTACTCATCGAATTATCGTATCCGGTTGTCAGGGCATGTGACTGCAGACTGGGTTTTACGATGGGTTCAATCTCGTAGCTTTCTTCGCCACCAATATCGGTTAGAACCTGAAATAGAAGACCCCTGTTGGTTATCCCTGATTCGAAAGAGTCCTCAAAAATGTACCTCAACATACGAAACGGGGAAAATCCCCTTTTTATTACCGATCCGTCCTTCAAACCAATTATCATCGACTCGCCGAGTTAACGTAACGAGTTCTCCTTTCATCAGCGACAGTTCAACCGAGGTTTGCGCGGTAAAGTTGAACTTTGCTCGTGCTTTGCCTTCTCGCTGGGGTTTCTTCGGCAAGGGTTTGGCACCGTCCCGTGGGAGGATCTACGATTAAAGGAAAAAAAAACTAAATTAAACTAATTTATTATTTAAAGAGTAAAGAGCTTACTTCAATGTAGTTCGCAGGCAATAATCCAACCATCGCGTTGTGTTCGCCTTCGTACCAATTCTTGTCGACCTGGCGTCGCAGGTAGATGATGTCACCTTTCTTGAAGGAGAGTTCCCTGCGAACAAAAGACTAGAATTAGAAATTGCCAAATTTTAAAGGAGTTACTCTAGACAAACCTGGCGGATTGTCCTTGGAAGTTGTACAGCGCTCGAGCGATCGTCCTTGGCAGCATGTTGGGTGGCTTCGGCGATAGATCAGCATCGAAGTCATCGTAGCGGTTCAGCGGGATCGGCGATTTCTGCGAGGGAGCAAAGTTGTCCGTGTGCCGGCGGCTCTGCAGGTCTTCCAGTTCGTGCATGTACTTGCGTCGTCGTTCCTCCTGGTAGACGCGACGCATATGTTCCGCCTGCCGGTACGCCAGCTCGTCGTCTGGGATCGCTTCCTTGTACTCGTACCGGATCGGGGTTTTGTAGTGGATGTTCACATCGCTCTCGATGTAGCGACGGGGAGACTCTGTGCGGGGTGGTAGAAGAGCGGTTAGAACAATGGTGTTTGGAGGTATCTGGTAGCGTGACGTGGGTTTGGGTGAATTTTGCATGGATTAGAATAACTTCGACATACTTTTAATCTTATATTGAGGTTTAGGTATACATGGCAAAGATTCTGTCCCATAAAGATAAGAAATCCCATAGAAAATGGGACAAATATACGATCATGGGTAGTATAGGAACCAGAAGGCATTAACCAAAGACATACCACATATAACACTTAGACTCGTATTCGATATGTATATACACAGAAGACTGTAGACAAAAGTATGAATTTTCTTCAGAATAAACCTCTTCACTCCGATGTATGTTGCTCCCATACGTGCATTCTACTCCATGGCTGCACACCTCAAAGAGTAGAAATCAGCCCCGTGAAAACTGTTTGTTGCCTGAAGCTGCCACCAAATACCAGTAGCGCTAGCTATGTTTCAAATGTTTAAGGTCTATTCACATGAACTGCACAACACTGTTTGAAAGTGGGAGTCAAAATAAATAAATAATAACAATATATGAGATTTTTCTTGCATTGCTTATTCTCCATAAAATCCGAACTCTTTTTTTTACCTGTATTCCAGTTAAGTACATCAAAACGAAGTTTGTTTGCATTCGACAAGTTTCAGGTCGAGTTAACAATATTGGCTCTTAGCAATGTGAACGCTGCTTAAAGCGTGTTCGCTGTCATTTTTGGCAACTATCCGAGCCAGGAAGCCAACTTATGTTGGCTTCATACATTTTTCAAAGAAATGTCAAAACATTCACCCTCTTGGTAGAAGTAAAGAGTCTCTTTGGTGTGAATCTTGGTCCCACGCGCACGGAAGCAAAGAAGGTAACCAAAAAACATTTTAAAAACGTTCTTCCGATCAATCTTTATGTGAATTGCAGTTTGATTCGCCTTCCTACCTGCTTGCCAGCGAGGGGAGGCACAAAAAAGTGGCTCTTTAAGGTGACTCTTTGCGCGAAATTGTGCAGCTCTTGGTGTACAGATCTTTCTCTTTTTCATTTTCAAGTTTCTTTTTGTGCAGTCGTTCCTGAAAGTTGATAATTGATAGTATTTAAGCTCGTACGGGGAAAAATAATAATGTGCAATGAATTATTCACGCAAATTATGTTGAAGATAATTCACTGGCATCCCAGTTGTTTGATTGCATGCAACCGCCGCTACTGTGGAGGCCCCCACACGCCGGTCTTCACTGTGATAGCTGTCATAAATTTTCCAGTAAAGCAAATGAAACATGCGTTGCTGCTATTCCGAAAACCCATTTTAGGTTATGGGCCCAGCAAAAGTGTAGTGAAACGTAATTACCAAAGAGAATAGTGAAAGAGACGAAGAGTGAAAAACAGTCAAAACGGCAACACTCCCTTTATGATGATTTCAACACTAGAATTTTGGCAACCGCTTCTACAGGCAGCACTTTAAATGACTCCTATTATATTTTGAAAACAAACCGTATGTCGATCGATGGATTTGTTTATCAAACGATGCGCATTTCGAAACAAAGAGATGAAATAATTCTAAAGCTTATTTTTACTCATACATATACTCTAGAATGCACCTTACAATCACGATTGAGCTAAATTCTGACGAAAATTCAAATTTCTTTTTTGATAGAAGTGCAATACTTATCTCCTCCAACTCAGGCATGAGTAATGTTTATTTACATTGCACGATTGGTCTGCTCAATAAGGTATTTTTGGCTTCACACTATTCGTCTCTTTCCCTATTCTCTTTGGTAATTACCTATAGAAGTGGAAAGATCCGAGCGTGTCTTTTTGTCGTTTTTCGGCGGTACGAATTTTGTAGCATGGAAGTTCCGCATGCTCACATTCTTGAAGGAGCATAAGCTAGTGGAGAGTGTGTAGAAAGAATGAACCGTTCCGAATAGACTGGAACAGAATGGGTTAAGCGAGCGAGTCAACTGAACTCTCGTGGAGAAAGCACGTTTTATGCTTAAGGATTCGGAGACTAACAAGTAGTTTTGGGGTCAAACCGCTGTTTATTTACCTACTGAACAGTAGTCAGACAAGTGCGATCGATCCAGGTGTGACTTCGCATGAGCTATGAGAAGGATGCAAACCCGATGTGAGTAAACCTCGAATGTTCGGGGGCACAGTGTTTGTGCACTTCCCGAAGGAACAGCGGGTGAAGATGGATGCGAAGGCGTGGTAAGGAATTTCGTTAGGGTATGCCAACAACGGATACAGCGAATGGAATGTAAAAGCAAATAGTTCACACTCGGAGTTCACTTCATCTTGCACAGAAAGAAAAGTCGCAGGTATCTGAAGGGGTTTCGGTTGAAGAGTTCGACAGCTTTCGTGATGATGAGCCGAAAGCTGTTGAAGAACCGAAGAACTTTGGAAGAATGAGACTTGGAAACTTGACGAAGCTTCCAGAGATCCGAACACTAGTCACGAATAAGGGAGAGCCAGACAGGTACAAGGCGCGGTTGATGGCTCGAGGAATTAACCAACGATACGGGATAGGCTACAGCGAGACCTACTCACCTGGTGGAAAGCTAGACACTCCTCGCACTGTAATGGCTCTATCAAATCAAGAAAAACTTGTCATTCATCAGATGGACGTAAAACGGTTTTTTTCAACGGAACGCTAAGGGGGGGGGGGGATATGCATAGTGCAACCATGCATGGTGGCTTTGACCAAGGATCAGGTTTAGTTTGTCGTCTCCAGAAGTCTACATACGGGTTGATGTATGCCTGTCCTGCGTGGAATGAGCGGTTCCACAGCTTCGTGGAAAAACAATTGAAGTTTTAAAGAAGCAAAAATGACGAATGTTTGTATACGCGAAGAATTGGATTAGAAAACTTATCCCCGTTTTATATGTTGATGATATTGTCATACCAGGTTCCTCGAAGGCAGTAAAGACGATCAAAGCTCTTCTGTTCTAGGAGTTTGATATAACCGATGTTAGGGCCATAAAAGGCTTCTTGGGAATGAAAATCGAGTACTACTTGGAAGGCGATGTTTTTTGAATTAGCCACCATCAATATCACTGAGATGTCTTGCAAAGATTTGAAATGACTGAATGCAAACCGATCTCAACCCTTTTGAAAGACCGATTGATGTTGCCAAAATGAATAGAGGAGAAAGATCGCCAAACCATATCGAGAGCTTGTTCGATGTTTGAGCCAACGATTATCCACGAAGACAACCAAGCTGCGATACGGATTATCGAAAATTCGAAGGATTTCGGTCGGCTGCAGTATGTGGATTTTAACGGTATCAAGCTACTATCAGTCTTACGAATGGCAGCGATTGAGCAGGTTTGCTGAAGATTAATCGTTGGTATCCCGGTTGATTGACTGTATACAATCGCCGCTACTGTGGAGTACCCCTTTGCTATGGTAACTGATATAAATTGTCTCTCGTCTAATTACAACCAACCGCGTTCTTTCTTTCTGAGTTTCCGTGCTGTTCCGAAAACCCATTTTCAATTATATCATGATTACACTAGACATGGTTGATAATCAATGGATTAAGGTAATTATTAGCGAAAATTTGGATCCTGGCTGAACACCATAGAAAACAATAGACTTTCCTACGGCTCAAGTACGTACACGTCACATGACACAAATTCTACATCACCACCTGGTGGAAAATAATAAACCAAGACGGCAAAAGCAAACGGGATTGTTTCATGGCAAGAAACTGCATTCGTGTTTGTGAGACCGGCCGACAAGAGCTCAATGTGCCACGATGAACCATACAGTTCAACAAATAAAAACACAGGTTGCTACGATTATTTAGCTGCGCTTTGCTGACTGTTGTGTTGAGTTGACAGAAGATTGCTTTAATGTTCCACACATTAGATTATTTACTGATACAGTTAACCTCACTTTTCTTGGCAGTTCACTTGTGCTGTTTACATGGACTTAGAAAATTTCGTGCACGACTAGATTCGCTCGAAGGAAATCGTAAAGATTTTTTCTAAGTCCATGTAAACAGTACAAGCGAACTGTCAAAAACGAACACTCAGTTCATTTGTGACATCAGCGTAAAGTATTCAATTGTGGGAAAAAGTGAAATTATTGTGTATTACTGTGACTTGTATTCTTATATCGTGTTATCGTAATAATATAATGTGTATGGCATATTGTTCTAAACGACTCGCCTCTTGTTGTGAACGCAATCAATATGAACACGGAAGATATACAAAAAGTATAGTATATACAGTCTACTTTCTACTTCTGCCCAAGTCAGACGTACAATCGAACCAAGTGAACAAAAACTAGTAACCTCTCGATCTAGTGTGCATTGTCTCGAGAACAAAGGAAACTTAATTTATTCTTGCCATCATGAGTAAAGTTGACGAAAGATCTCTGCTCCGACCGAACACAGCGGTCGTTGACTTTAAATTCTGTCTAATAAGTTTGAGTTTTCGTGAAGTGGAATACTTGCTGAAGGTGAAGATACAGCTTAAGCTCAAGGAGGTTATGTATCTTCAGTATCATCATCTTCGTAATGTCGTACTCATATCATTTAACACGTTAGCACAAGCCGAACGTTTCGTTTTGCAAAACAACTCGAAGCACGTGGCTCAAAGTAATAAAGTTAGAATTAAGATTCCCGTGTATATAGAAAAATACTATGTAGATGTAAAGTTACATGACCTATCACCACGTACCCCTCCTGATCTAATCGTAAAATACATGTCGCAATACGGAGAAGTAGAATCAGTTACACGTGATACATGGAGAAATTTCTTCCCGGGTACACCTAACGGTGTTCTTGTGGTGAGGATGCGGATTGAAAAACCTATCCCCTCCCACTTGACCATAAAACTCAAAACCCACGAAGCTACTATTAATCAAACTCCGTTATGCATCCATGAGCGACAAACTCCTACGTGCAAGTATTGTAATCAGACAGCACACCACGGACAACCTTGCGCGAAAGATACAGAGGAGAATGCATCTCTACCGATTGCCAACGAATCCACGGTAAACCAACCCAAAAAAGAGTTTTCAATACCAATACCTGAACCACAAACGGTTGCCAAATTTGTGGCAGCTGTTCAGTCCATATTGACAACTGCAAAAGCAGCATCCAGCACCCCAGAAACCACTGTAAGCAATATCGGTGAAGAAGATAATAACAATGACGACGGATTTACATTGGTCACGCGTAAGTGCAAGAAGCAGGAAAGAACATCTGGTCGCGAGCACCAAGGCACTTTTAACGATGATTACCTTGATGTGGAGGACAGGAGAGAATTAAATGGTCCCCATGACGTAGTAGGCGAGCCGCGAAATAAGGTCTCCGCTCGCAATAAAAAGTTGCGCGCACGAGATCCAACGGACAATCAATAATATTTGTTTTTATTTTTATTTTTTACATATTGTAAATACATAAAAGATCGACGGCTCCGTTAAGCTACCGCTATGAGCCATGTCAAAAAAACGAAATAAAAAAAAAGAACCAACAAAGAGATTCTAAGAATAACAAAAAAAGGAAAAAAAATTGAAAGAAGGTAAAATAATAAATGCTTTACTGCTAATCGTATCGTTCTCGCGATCCTTTCTTCCTGAAGCTGTGTCTAGATTTGGTTACGACAAAATACCCATGCAATGTTTTAATTGCGGTCGATTCGGGTAAGCAAGTCGAACTTGCGGCTGTCGAGATACTTTAACTCAATGTAACATCCAACGAAAACCCAGAAAATTCGGAAACTTTGCTGGGAGTCACCCTATCCGAAATTGTAAAAGTCCGGTGTATGCCAAGGAAGAGATAATAATCCATTTGAAGGTAAGCCGGAATATTACCTTTCAACAACAGCGAGTTATGCAGATGTTCTTAAGAATAGATTAAACCCAGACTACGATGAAAAGGATCGATCAATTGAAGTAAATAAGTCACGCCAATCGAACCTGAACCACAGACTAACAGACATAACACTATGAGGGAATTCCCTCAAAAAACATCGATCCGACAATTTTCCCAGAACACTAGCTCCACCTTTTATTCACAGTCCCAATCACTCATTTACTGGTGGGTTACCCCTCAGGTTTGGGAACAATTTTTCACTAGTGGTCTATCCCCCATATGCTTGTTCATATGTCAGTGGCGCCATAATTTCAAATGTGGCCGCAGTCCCAACTACAAATATATTTAAAATGACCGTTAAAGCGGGCGAAGATTTGTTTTTGAGTGTTATGTCTGTTAGTCTGTGCCTGAACTCGACGGACCTCGAAATTAAATCTTTAACGGAACTGTTCGGTATAAAAAATCACTTTAATCACAACTTGAACGTAAGTGACGGATCCCTAAGTGTCACTGGTTTCGGTTGGTCGATTGTCGTTGCGATTGTTGACTTTTTAGTTGCGGAACAAAACTAAAAACTTATCCGAAATCGATTGCTTATATAACGCTAAAAATGTGGCACGAAATAAATTTGAACATTCCCGAATACTTCACAAAACTGGCGTCCCTGCATCTCATCTATTAGCAGCGTTGCCAAGTATTTTGAATCGAAATCTGGCACTCTCGAAAAAAATGGGTAGGTAACGTCAGAGACATAACCGAACTGAAGTAGAGTACACTTAGGCTGTTAATTCGAATGCTGAAATATGAACGAACCAAAGAGCACACTCCAATATACACTCCAGTGTACATATACACTGCACATTAGGGCGCGCGCCGTGGTGAATTTATCTGAACACGCCACGCATAATTTAAGGAGCATGAGAGCGGGGTCTCTCGTACCCAACCACCCCACCGACATTGCACACTTGAAATCCGTTTATTCAGCTCCGCTCCGAAAGAAAGAGCGTTCTACTTTTTCCGTCGTGTATGGTCATTGTATGCATGAAACGGATGTGCCTGTGCATCATTGGCGGCAATCGTGAAATATATTTCCACCGAAGAGTTTGAGCTGACATGAAACGTAGCTATCACTACGACGTCAGAGAGCAAACTGACGACCTTTTCGTATGTTTCATTTCTATACCTGTGTCGCAGTTCATTGGATGACAAAGGGGCAGGGTTGATGGCCATGTACGTCCAATTGAATCATGTAAAAACGTCAAGCTCAGAGCGGTTAAAAATTATTTGCGATAACTATGACGACACTTTCAAACTTGCGTAACTTTTTTCACAAATAAACCGAAATTAACCAAATTGTGTTATATTTTTCATTAGAGTTTTTTGTTTACATCAGTTGTGCAGCTGTCAATGCCCACTGAGACGTCCTAAAAATTGTTTCAAAATCGTTCAACACGGGTCCAATGATGGACGTTCGTTGAACGGTTTTTTGGACGTTGTCCAAATTGGTCCAACGAACGTCCTTCATTGGACGATTTTGAAACCAACCGTTCTTAGAGGGTGGGATTTCGGCCAAGATTCGTGATCTAACGCTAGATGTCGACCGTCAGAGGGCACGGAAGTTCAACGATGATCTTTTTATTTTCATCTGTCAAAACGCTTTGGAAAGTAAATTCTGAATTTTTTAAATTCAATCAATATTATAATTAAATGTTATTTCTTCTAATGAAAAGTAATATTGGTGAAGAAAATATGTTTCCTACCTCTGAAAAATATCCAGATGGTAAATTTCTTGTTACTTCACTCACATTTGTTCTTCCGGTTTCAATTTATACTAAAATGAAATTCAGAGATTGAAATTTCGATAGAAAACACGAAGGTGGGCAAAAATCACTGGATCAAAGAGTTGTTGGTGGTCGAGGTTATCCACTGATAAGTCCGATTTCTAGATAAACATTTTCCATATCTAAAACAACCTAACCTAACCTCAACAATACAAAAATAATTCCGGATCTCAATAATTCGTAATAAAATATTGAGTTCAACTGAATGTTTTGGTGTCAAACGAAAGAACGAGTGTTTTCTTATCACCTGTAATCAAGCTTTTTGTGAAACTATGTGATATTTATTTTAAAACAATTAAAATAGAACAACAATCCTATATTATCAATGCAAGAAAATGTTTTCATCATTTGACTAGTACCAAAAATGAAATCCAGTTGGCGCATCGAGCGAAAAAGTTTCACGTTTGAGAGCCAATAGAAGAAAATAAAAAAAACCGTTCGAAAATGAATTTTGAGCACCCACATGCAAAAATCTGGGTTATCGGATCACACCTATACAAAACCGATGAATATACATCATTCAACTGTCTCAGAAGTCCTCCAAAGGCTCCAGAAATGGATGGTAGTGAACCACAAGTCAAGAACTGGACAAAAACTATGCAAACGCTACCAGCGAAGTACCGGTGCAGCTGTCATTGCTGAGACATACATCAAAGTGAATTTTAAGCAGTTACAGGAACAGGAATACTTAACGGGTAAGGACAAGTTTGCTGTAGATGACCATATCAAACGGAGTTTGGCCACTTTTGCATGAGGTCAGATCCGTAAATTTTGAGTTCAACCCACCAGAATCTGATTTTTTTGGAGGAATTATGACTTGTGAATTTAAAATTTTTATATTTGCTCTTAGTTGCTGCAGCATTTAGAAATTAGTTTCACTTTCTCCTGATTATAAAGATCTGATTAGGGGCATTTTTCAGTTTCATATCAGAAAACATATTTTGTTTTTGGACCAGGAATCAGTTTCTTTTGTTTTCACTGGAATTAACAACTTATGAAACAACATAATTATGACCAAGATCTCTCTTGAATATTTCATTTGTGATTATTCGTATTCTATTGAATAATTGAAAAAATCACGTTTCTTCTAGATTTGCACATTATTCTTTACATCCAAAAGAACGAACACCGATTCTGTTCAATACTTGGCTTACAAGTTGTTAACTTACACTGAATGGGAAAAGAATTGAATAAACTCGATAGCTGGCACATGCGAGAAACCGAAAATATGAAAGTTTCACTTCTGAGAAGAAGTTGACTCTAGGATGAACCCAGATCCTGAATCCCACATTAGTACATTTACGATATTGAAAAATAATGGGTCAACGACAGGTACCGCAGATACCGGCCAGGCAAGATATCACGAATATGGACATTGGCTTGTCTACCTCGGACTCTTATAGAATCTTCTGACTGACCACGACATTCTCAACGCGCCCAAACAACGTGCTTGATGTCTCGCTAAACATTGCCACACACGCATAGTTTACTATCAGTGTGCCATAAACATAAACGGAACCAGGATCATTGAACCTGTCGTAAGTGGATAATTTGCTGTTAAAGTTAAGAACATTTTCTCGCAGTCAATATCCTTGTATTTATTTGCAGAAATGCTAACGTAGATGATCCAGAATTTCACAAATATCCGGTTTCATGGACATGTATTCTATGCAGAACGGAGAATTTGAAGGTATGTAAAAGAATTAATATCATGCGCACGTGGCTAAAGTAAACTGCCATAAAATTGGGTAGCGATTCAAACTTGACAAGCCTTTAAAATTTCCAATGATCAATGGATTCATAACCTCGTGTCGGATGAGCAGAAGGGAATTTGATCTAGGGGCAATACGATAACAACGATACTGCATTTGTTCCAAGTTGGTAATGTAAATGTTAGTGGCAGAACAGAAACAGTAGATCCCATGTTCAGTTAGTGAGAGTATCGTTATTTGATACCACCTTTGTCAGTTTCCGTGATAGTGAACACCCTACCAAGTTCAATTTCATGTGCGAAGAAAATTCCCTTCGAGTGCATTTAGAGTCACACCAGCTTTCAAGTAGTTAAATGCAAAACTTCAGCGGTCATTCTATCCTTTACTAGCAGCTAAAGATGAAACATGGACTTAGAAAAATCCTTTACGATTTGAGCAGCTGGAGTTGGAGCAGGCTTTATTAAAAACCTGCTCGATTTTCTTCTTGGAGAACTCGATACCAGAATTTGCAGCCATAATGCAAAAATATTCAAAGATACCTTGTAGTGACAAGTTACGTCATCATTTGCCATTTTGTATTGGCGTTCGTGAGTTGGTAAGAATTTATTGATGCCATTCAGGCAGAAAATGTAAAGAAGGATAGCTTAAACAAGAGCCTTGTGGGAAACCCATGTAGCTGAAGAAGTTGCCGTATCGCTATTAGAAACATCCGAGATTTCAACTGCTACATAATCGTAAGCTCTCTTGTTGTTCGTGATTACAAATCGAGTTTTGATAACAAATCGTTCGCTTTAACCAAAATGCCCAGGCGTAGTAAAAGAGTATTACAATCGGCCGATTTCTACCTTTGAATCAACGTAGTCAGTTCGATCTGGACTGCTACTCTCTTCTACTATTCTAAGATCGACTCCAATGGTGTCTATGTCGTCCGGAAGCCAAGATGAATGTGAGATCTCGTAATGATAGTGCTGTTCCTTGGAATATCAGATCAGGCATCGCTCTTTCGAGCACTCTTGAACAACATATTGGAAAGTGTATAGCTCAGCTTCAATACATCTAACGTCACAAATGAGTCGGATGTCTCTTTGGCTGCTCTGACGTTGTGCGGATTAACCTATACAGCTTGTCGGAAAGTCATGTTCAAGCCGCAACTTGTTTAGCTGCACTGAATCGTGCATTGCCTTGAAATCCAGAATCAGATGATGAGTTCGCAAGTTGCATTCCCGAAATCTAGGGTTTGTCTACTAGAGAGCAACTATTGAAGTTGTCAGCCATTACTTCGTTGTATTGGTTCGCATCCGTGTGAAAACCAAACACCGTTGAATTTTCAGTTTTTTACCTAAATTGGTATTGAACATTTCACAGTGTCAAACACCACCGACCCATTAGTCTTCGTGCGAGAAAACTTACATCGTGCATTCTAAGAATTTTGAATCCGTAGCTCTGGTTCGAAGTTCCTGATTTGGCAAGCCATATGCACTTATGGCAACCACAGTGAACCATTCGTGACCAAAGCTACCATGAATAGAGAGATTTACAAAACTTAGTGCCTCCAAAAATGGATTTTGGTTATAATTCCTTGTTAACAGTTCAAGAAGAGAACTAACTCGATCTTTCTTCATGTTTGAAGTAGGAGGGATGGTGAAGGTATGCAAGAAAATGTGTATTTCAAACTATGAGGTTATATCCAAGAAAATTTCGGTTCTCGTATCAAAATTTATTAAAGGGGATGGTATTGTTTCCGACAACCAATGTTGCCATAATCTATACCGTCATTTAATTTGAATGGAAATGAACAAAAAATCCTGTAGAAAAGTGAACAAATATGCGATCATGGGCAGTGTATCTAACTACACGCGTAGTAAGTGTTTGAAGTTATATCTATCGTGCGAACTCAATTTTAATAAAATGTTTGAGGCGTACCAACATAAGTCCGAAGTCACAATGGACGAACGACTTCCGTTTCAATTTGACCTTCAGGAGCCCTCGTGTGATAAACTGTTAACGGAGATTTGTTCTGTTACTGGCCCTGCAATCACGAGTGGTGCAAATTCGCAACTTGATTTACAACTTTCCTTTAGGTATGACTCGATCGCATCCCTCATAATCGAGATCAATTTCACTAACCGCAGCCTAGCTGGCGTCAAGAGTGAAAGTGCTTCCACCGTAGTAGGTACTGACTGACACAACTTTGCATAAACGTCAACAGCATCGAAAATGAGATAACAAAGCAACCACATCACTTGCCCGCTAATAAACACACGGAAACCAAACATGGTAGAGTTTTTTACGGCTGATCATGGATGAACATAGCGCGTTAATCAGACAACAAGCAAAGTAAACAGTATGTGTAGATAGAGAACCAAAACAACACGAGGATGAAAAGTTGTTCGAAGCTAAAAACAACAAACAATACAGCGCCGGCGGCAAAGATTACAAAACCGATCACTCCCATCCACAGCTGGACCGGTTTGATGTTGGCGACCCATGTCCAGCGGAGGAAACGAACTGCAATGAGTTGACTAACGTGCGAGTTAACATCAAACGAAAATGCCAGGTAAGAAAAGTACCTATACATTAAACTGAAAGAGGGGTTTCTCTTCATGATGCGGTGCCTAACCCGAGTGGAGTGCAAAACTAATCAACGAAAACAATTTGCAGTCGTTTGTTCGAATTAAGGCGCATGATGCCATATAAATAAAAAATGGATTAGTGCAACGGAATCGATTAGTCTACTTTTCAAGGGAAAAACACAGCACACCATTAGCGCCCGCGTGGAGAAATCGACCCCATACAGGTAAATGTTGTCACAAAGTCATAACCGATGTTGCCCCCTCTTCTAATCGTTCTCACATCACGTCAGGTAATAATCCGCTCGACACGGACGCTAATTGAAATTCTCAGTTGGGGTAAGGTGGCACTTTTTTGCACGATGCTGATTGCTTCCACTAACTGCCACCGGTAATTTGATCGTTTATTGACGGTAGTTAGTATAGTGATGACGATTTGCTAACCTAAAGGGGCTTCTGCATCGACACGGTCGACATCTTGATTTGTATATAGTATCGAAGAACTGTGGTGAAAATCTAGGACTACTTTGAATCGATGTTGCACGTTTCTTTTGTCGTACAATAATCGAAAACGAATCGAAATATGCATTGGAAGAAACCGCGGTTGCTTCGATTCGCTTTGAATATTGACGACACGGGGAGTTGATGGATTTTCATCAATGACCTTCGAATATTTATAACTGCTGGCTACATTTAACAGTATTTAAGATTGAATTTTCAAGAATTGTTTTAGTTCTTACGAGTGAAAACCCTTAGATTTTACTATATGTAATCGGGATAAGATGTAAATCTATTAGATTCGTACTGCATCGAAATACAACATTAACTATTAAAATAAGGTATTCAAGAGTAGCGCAGAGTGTAGCCAGAATGTAAAGTGCTTACCACATAAGCCATTCGTCGTATGTTCGAGCCCTGCAGTTGCCATGTACGCTAAGAATATGTTGCGAGGATTTGTAGTGCCAAGGTTATGCTTTGACTTTTAGTTCGAATAGTTTCGGACAATTAACTTTTCAGCGCATTAGTTCAAGTTTAAACACCAAAAATTAGTCCGCGGATCATGGTTACAGTTTGAATGCTCGCGGAAAATCTCTCAACTGTGACAAACCCACCCACGCTAGTTGTTGGATGGCAAAGTTGTACAGTTTCCTTTGGTTGGTTTTTGATTTATGCGTCCATGACCAGTCGACCATGCGCTCCGTTGGAAACCTCAAGTTCATTAGGAGTTCAGCTATGTTGCGGTTTTTTCGGTAGGCTGGTGGACTGGCCGGAACACTGCATCTAAACGATATAGCACCACAGGGCCAAGATAAGGTTTTATTTAGTTCGCTGATTTGTTACTTGCGCGAACCTATACATAATAACCGTTGCGTAACTGCGAATTTGAGGTTACCTTTCACCGTTCAAGGTTTCCTCTGATATAACGTAACTTCGTAACCGTCGATGGTTGATGATGTTATAATCTAAACTGGGTCAGTTTGGGTCGGACGACGATTAACGAGTTAAGATGGGGCGGAAGCGAAAAATATCAATTTCACATCAGCGAAATTTGGAGACCTCGGGTTGTACGCATTTACTTCAGTATTGTTCAATCTTATCGTCAAGAATGTGTCGTGCTGATAAGATTGGGTAAACAAACAGATGTCTGCCTGAACAACTGATAATGGTTTCTCGAGAAATAGTTATATGATGAGAGTCGTCAAGCGGACATTCTGACAGTCTGAGACGTTTAAGGGGATGTTCTGGACGAACATAACACATTGCGAGATGACGTCATCGTAGTAAAAATACTTGAAAAAAATACAGTTCAGCGAGCTTGTTTACATGGCGTTAGAATTTAAAAGCAATTCAAACCAAATTTCTGGTACTGGATGAAATCAAAAATGTTCTAAGTCCAAGTGAAAAAGCAATCTGAACGGTCAAAAAAGTGAGGTTAAACATTTTCATGCAACGTTCTATTATTCGTCTACATACTTATCTAGAACAAGACATGACAGCTCTGTCCCTGTGTCTGAGAAAATTTCGTATCATATCGTAATTGTTTAGAATTGACGTCAGTAGGCCATCAAATAGGAAACTAATGTGGTTTTTGTTTGATGCGAAATTGAGTTATGTTCTAACCCGAACTGCTATCAAAATTATCATATTTAGAGTGTAAACATTCTCAAAGTGAGCGTCATCAAAATCGTCAGAATAATTCGATTTGTTTTATATTTATTAATGCGCGATAGCCTGATAAGTTTTTGTAGATTCTTGGGAAGCTCAGCCGACAGCTTTGCTGGGAAGAGGATTTACAATAGGATTCTACGGGCACCAAATGGATTGGCGCATTTGTTAATAAATGCTGAAAAGCGACGACAAATATGTATTACCCAAGTTCAATGCGTGCTAATTGTTTACTTTAACTGATTTTGTCAATAAAACTGACTGAAAACTGTCTAAAGCTTCAAATTTTCGCATGTTTTATTTATAATAAGCTTTTTACACAAAATTGCATCGCATTTTTTTAAAGTGTCATTCATCCCATAAGAAATACATTGCGACGAATCGTGCACCGAATAGCAATACGAATCATGCTGCGACGAAAAAGAATCGTCGTGTCTGCTTTGGAAAAACACGGAAAATATAAACGGCATAAAGATACCAACCAGAGTTATAAATATTCAAACTCATTGTAAGAAAATTGCCCATATTCAGGCGCATTTATTTTCAATATTCAGCGATGCCGCTGAAAACATCAAACGAACACACCGCCCATTCATCCATGTAGATTTTCATTCGTCTCCGAATATTACACGAAGCGAACGTGCAGGAACGAATCAAAGTAGGCTGCCTGGCTTTACAGGTATTTGAAAATATTTGCCTAGATAATCAGTGAAATGATTTTTATTGTATGATATTCAACAGAATGAATAACATGGTTTTGTGAATGAATATTTTTTCTATTTACCACAAGTCGCATCAAGTTAATTTTCAGCCTTCAAAAAAGATCTTCGATTATTTTGAATTCTGATACCAACAAATGTTTGAAAGTGTTGCGAGAATTGTAGGAGATCTGGCTTCAGATTAGAGCGTCGAAGCTTGTGCTGCGCTGATTTATGTTTAAGTTCGCTTTAAACTATCATAAATTTCTCTAAAATTGCGTGTGTCACTGAAATGTTTAGGATTTGAAAATGTCTTACTATCTGGGGCTGGGCTAGTTTGTCATTATGAAATCAAAAATAGAACGAAACTATGTAAGGTTTGCTCGCTTATAACACCGCTATTACTAGATGGATTTGAATCATTTATACACGAGTTGATTCAGAAACGCACAACTTAATAATTTAAGATATGTGCAATAAAAGTAGTCTATTGGAAAAAGGGTAAAATTGAAAAGTTTACGAAAAAAAGGGAAAATTTCCATCAATGAGGCAGTTACTTCAGGCAGAGCCGTCAATAGGAAGCACCTAAGTGGCTCAAATCAAACACGAAAAGTTATAAATAGAGGTGCCGTGTGTCTGTTTGAATCAGGTTTTGCTCCTATGCCAAACGAGTAACATCATGGCTATAGTTTCTAGATGTTAAACCGTGTAACATTTTTTCGGGTACCAGCACGGTGTTACAGAATGATTTGCAGAGTGGGTGGGTAGGGCGGTTTTGGATTGAGTTCAGTACTACAGAGTGCGACGTGTTTGTATTGCTGGAGAGTTTTCGTTTGAAAAAAAAAATACTTGTGTGTGCGTTGCATCAATCCATATTTCCGGTGGTTTGTAGGTACGTAGGGTAGCCTACTGTCATACACGTCACTTATTTCGGATATATGTGATACGATTTTTATCAATAAGGCACTTGATAACATGCTTCTGTAGTTATTTCTAAAGCACGGGCGGACTCAACTAGCTTTGAATCTGCATTAGGGCGGGGGAGTTGGAGATTTTTGTGGGCGAGAAGGCTGAGTTATGTTAGAGCAGTTTTACTTTTAATTTGTTTTAAAGTTGCGAGATAATCTATAACGATTCTTGGTAGTCAACCCAAAAGTAATGCCAGCTGACCAAGAGAAAGCACTGATTGGTTTTTATCACAGGTTTGCACTTTTTTATATCGATCGAATTCCTTAGGGCATGTTCAGTAGCGTGTTGGGAGTTTCAAAGTGGAATTGGAACAGAAATAATCACATTTACAGCAGAGCTTATTGATTTATTTTTTCGAACAGTTTTGTTTCGAACTGGTAAACGCTGCCGTTCTTTATATTGCGAGATTAAACGTTGCACACAAGAACGAGTAGAGTATGAAAGGTGGTATATAAAAGTCCCGCGTATTCTTTTTCTACCATTCGTTGCATGGATTTTGAACGAGCAACATATGGATTGGCTGGGCACGTTTCCTAGCTATGTGCAAGGTTCATCGAACGCTCTTTACGCTGCTGGGAAAGGTTAAATTTGCACATACAAACGACACTTTTATTGATCTAGTGGTTGAATTTGCAATCTATAATGTACAACATATGGTAAAATTATAACCGTTCGATGACCTACACCACTCATGTCAGAATCGCATTCATGAACATAGAGAACAGAATTCTGCAGCATCCAAGATCAAAGGTTCTTTTCAGATACACCATAATTAGCATAAAGCAAAATTAAAAAAAATCTCATTCAAAAACTCATTGAGATGCTAAAATATTTCATTGATAACAAAATAAAATTTGCTGTTTTGCCATAGAAATATGACAAACATTTTTTTCTAAAAAACGCATGTAAGCACAGCAAAATGAGATCAAAATATGATGTTATATCCGAAAAAATTTAAACCGACATCAAAATAAGATTTCAATTTGATGCGAATATCAAAATACAATGCCTATTTGTTATAATTTTGATGTTCGGGTAATTATTGAATTGAATTGAATTAAAACTAGCGAAAACACATTCAAAATATTTGTAATTTTTGTAATTTGTAATTTTTGTAACAACACTTGGGACAGCGAAAAGAAGAACATTTAATTTGCAGCTTTATGGCAAACGGAAGATGGACGACATCATTGGCAGCCTCGTGCTACTGCGTTATTACGAATTGGGAATACTTCAAAAAGGTGTCAGACTTTCAGGTCCCTCTCAGCTCAAATTTTAAAACTTTCTAGCTTCAGATTTCCGGTGCCAGTTGATGCAAACTCAAAAGTCAGAGATGAATGCGATTAAGCTGTAGGGTTCTGGTGCGGGTCGGTACCACACCGAGTTGGTAGGAATGTAGATGTACAGCTTATATGGTGGAGTTGTGATCAAGTTCGTTACCAGGATCGATGAATTAGCTATTGAAGGATACGATCGTGACAAAAGGGGTAATTTAGCAGTCAACTGTTTCATAACTGTTTCAGTATGGAGAAACAAGCTATACAACTACTTTGAAGATGATCAGAGCGAATCGAACATCGGTCTATAAGAGATAACATGAATGCAGTGTGAAAACAGGTCCATGAGACGGGTAGTATAAAAGCCATAGAAGTTGAGTACCATACGTGGAAAACATTGGAATGTGTGGTTCGATCCCGAGTGTCAAAGGGTGTCGGACTATTGATAAACGAGACAAGACAAATACAATCACAATGAGGATTGAGGAAGATGAACAAGTCGTCTAAGCTAAACGTGTAAACCGCTATTCAAGAGCTGAAAACGGCAATGCAGTTAATTGGGTCAGAACTCCGGTTGAATTTCTAAAAGTCTGGAGTAACCGAGTGTACGAAGCAATCCACTGCGTGATCGAGCTGCTTTGGTTGGAAGAAGAAATGTCATCGGATTGGTGCCATGGTCTCATATACCTTATCTTCAAGAAGAACGAATGTGAATTCTCAATGCCACTCTACCAAGTATTTTCGTGTGTTCTGTGACAAATTCTGGATAAAAACTGGGAATACAACTTGCGAAATCACCATAAATGCTGCGATTTCAACTTACGTTGGCGGATTGCATAGCGGCGTACGATTAAGTGAAACGAAACGAACTAGTAACTTCCACAAAACTGATTAAGTAGATTCGTATGACGCTGGATGGATCAAAATCAACCGTTAAAATAGGCGGAGAGACATCTGACTCATTTGTGACAATGTGCAAACGGAACGGAGGCATTTCTGTTTTTTCTGAGGGAATTCTCAACCAACAATGTAAGCTGAACAAACCTTTAATACGAAAGAATAAGCTGAACAAGACCTGTACAAGCAATAATTCAGCTAAATTGTTTGTTGGGTTGTAGTTGACGATTGTATATATTTTAGAATACTGCTGACATGGTTATCATATGTTAGTCACGACGTGAAAAGCTATGTTGCGACCGCGAATAGGACTTTGTATGGTTAGCATAGTTAGCTAAAGTCTCGTTGCCTACAGATACGCACAAAACTTGCTCTATATAAATCGCTAATGCTCCCCGTTGCTCTGTACGGCAATGAGGCATGGAAGTTGGAGGAAGCAGATTATCGAGTACTCGATTGCTGACATCGGAAGGCTGGTAAAACGCGGTAGACTACAGTGGGCTGGATATGTAGTGCGAATGCCGGAAGTGAGGTCAGCTAAAGTTATGCTCAGGATAGAACCTAGACTTTGGGGCAGACACCGCACTCGCTGGCTATGTGCAATCGAGGAAGATGAGCGTACGGCAGACGTTCAAGAATGCTGGAGAATTGCGGCCCAAGATCGAGTAACCTGGTCATGATTCAGAGTACCCGGATTGTTCAGAAACGATGCTGCTGGTGATGAAAAGGATTAGAAAAAAACTGTGAAGTTCACGATATCAGCTAATTTCTTTAGTTTAACACTCGATTAAATCGTTCTTGAAAAAACTCTTGTTTTTTTTGGTGGAAGCACTTGAATGATTGTTTATTGATTGTAGGCAGTAGATTGATACGCCACGAGAATCCGTGCCCTGATTACAGTTTAGTAGATTTTGGGTTTTAAACTCGTTACCTGAGGATGTAAATTTCTGTTCAATTTTCAGATCGTTTGTAGTTAGTTTCTAGAGAAGATGATAACATTAGAAGTTAGCTTTAAGGAGCGTAATTTGAAAAAGTAGACCCTATGAAGGTCACTCGATACAATGGCGAAAGGACATTTTGTCCCATCCTGAGCGATTCACATTAAATATAATTTCTTGTAATCCGAAATTTTTATTTACTGGAGTAGAGGGTCCTTGAAATAAGTAAACTCCGTGCTTCAGAAGATCCATGAATATTAAACTAAAACCGGTAACTACACCGTCGATTTCAACTTTGTTAGCAGGCATTTAGGCGTGGTAGGTGAAGCAACGGTTTGGTAACACAGGCCTAGAATATGGCGCAAAGTGGGAACGTAACGTATACGAATGGGTAGACAGGAACAACGAAAGATATAGGAAATTGAAAGACGTCCGGGGCACTGTAGGATAGTAAAACAATAATGTATGCACTTATTTTTACTCGACGTTGTTGATGTTGACGACCAGCTGATGCAAAGAATGTGCAAAAATCATGAGCGCAGGGAATTGAAAACAAACATTTATGATAGAAAGTCCCCCCCTTTCATATTCTGACTAATGTCAAAGTAAGCTTAGATGCCAAATTTCTCATCATTTGGACAATTTTAGGCCCCGCTTACTTCGTTTGAAGTTTTTGACATTGATACTATGAGAAAATATGAGGAGAAAATATATTAAAAGCTTTAACTTTTAAAGTAGTGCTCGGACAATTACAATTTATAACTTTTATTAAAGAAAACAAAAATTTGAATAGGAATATTTCGGTTTCTAGAAAAATACCAGGATTTGGAGTTTTGAAATATTTTGTCCCCAAAATTCTCAATTTTAATAACTTTTTCACTCTATGCTCAAAATCATACATATTTCGTAGTCTTTCTAATGTTCAAAAATATCAGGAATCGATCGAAACCTTTGAGACCAGAATACGAGAAGTTGGGGTTCTAGGGCAATTCGTCATTTATATAAAATTTTATCATTTTCTCGTGCATGTATCTCTTATTTTTCAATAAATTTTATGAAATGTACCTTGTTGAACGTGAAAAATTCTCAAGATTTTTTTTTGCAATGCCCTAATGAGTAGACAACATAAATAAAAGTGTCTTTATTTCATACGCATAAACAATGTGCAAGAGCCACGAAGCCAGTGTGTACATGGCGCTCTACGACATACACGTCTGAATCCGAACGATCTGAGCGAATACACTCGATATTACATTTTGATATTACCGCCTTTCCTTTAAGTCCAAAGACTGTTAATTTGCCACCAAATTCGCAGAATAAACGAAAACAAAAACAAAAAACAAAAACAGGGTGTGCTTCGTACTTCGTTTTCATTGGTCTATAATGTAAATATCAATCCCGGTCGCAATTTACGATTCCACCACGTTTGTAAGCTCTGTCTGGTGGTTCACTGGGTGATGCGCGGGTTACGTAAGCCAGTCGTCGTTTGTTCGAGTCTCAGCCCAGAGCAAATTGAGTTTTTGGTACATTTTGTCCCCAAAATCCCCTATTTTAAGTTCTTTTCTGCTCTATGCTGTAAATCATACATATTTTACAGCCTTTCTATTATGAAATAATCTGAGAAATCGAACGGAACCTTTGCGACCTTTGTCAGAATACAAGAAGTTTGGGTTCTAGGGCATTTTGTCATTCATACCAAATTTAATTATTTTTTGTGCATTATTCTTCAATCATTTTTTTTTAAAAATACCTTGTTGAACCATAATGCATAAACAATGTACAAAACACACGAAGATGAAAAATTTCATAAGCTTACGGCGCACTACGGTATACACGCTCGAATCCGAACGATCCGAGCCGAATACACTGAATATTACATTTTGATTTTATCGCCCTTCCTTTAAGTTCGCCTCCAAATCCGCTATATAAAGGAAAATAAAACACGTGGAGGCTCGTACTCCGTTCTGATTGCTCTATAATGTAAATATTAAACCCGGTCGTCATTTTTGATTTCACCACGTTTGTAAGCTCTGGTTTTGTAATTCAATGGGAAAGGTGTTGGTCACGTAAGCCAGTTGGAACCCAGCCAAGAAAGATTTTTATTAATCAGTAGCAGTAACCCTCCAATTGTCCTGTGCAGTAAACTAATAATCGGCTGCAAAGTCTGTTATATACCCTTCCCTTCGATTGTTTAGTTTTGTTGATGCTATGTTCCATCGGTTCGGCCACCATGGTTAATTTCACAAGCAAGCGATCAACACACTCAAAAATGACAAATGCATTCACCTTTCATTTAGACATCTTGGATATACACTGTATTAATTCGATCAGTGTAAATAATGCAAAATGGTATCGATAATGGTAGAAAGTGATCCAGCATGTTCCTGTGTCGCTGCTTGTTTATTATAGAGAAAGTGTGTTAAACTAGACAGGCCAATCGTGGTCATATTATTCTGCCGGTGATTTCAACAAATCACACTTTTACCCAACTATAACTAGTGTCAATTGGATATTGCATGCAGTCACGGACCTACAGCGGTCCGTCATAATAATAATCACCAAGCTCTCAGTACTGCTCAACATAACGACATCCGCAGACATACATATATACACACACACACACCCTTGGCAGCTAGTCTTCGCGATAATAAGTTTAATGACAACGCTAATGACACATGGTGCACACGGTAATCGCAGCGCTTTCATAAATTTAATGGTTCTTTCTTTTATATCGCAACCGAACAGCTCAGCCCAGATGGCGTTCCACGAGTAGCTCCCTTCCCTGATGGTGTTGTTTTCCTGTTTGGATGGCCGCTGAACTTCCGATGCGTCGGGTTCGGTGTGTGTATGTATGCATATTTTTTCACGTGAGAACAACATGTCATCGGACCATGTAGTTCCGTAAATCATATGGATATAGTTGTAACGCATAACGCGACGAACCATGTTTTAAAAAGTTACACTGATTTTATGATGTCCAGAGCCAACGGGGACCGATTATTACTTCAGTCTACCACTGCGCAGTGTTTGTGAGAAATCAGAGTAAAACTAAATTAAACGGACCAGTACTATTGCTGCTTCATAGCCTATAAAATTTTGAAAATATTTTTACAGTAACAAACTTACAGAATCACACTCTGGTGACACATGAACGAGTTTTTGAATAGTTTTGGGGGGGGAAATCAAAAGCCTACAAACCAGAGTGTTTCCGTGCTCGATCTTCTGTTACTATTTAACCGTCTGTTTTGTCAACTTTCGCACACGTTTCCAACGACCACGAGATTGCGACTGCAAACAATCAGCCTACTGTTTGCCCGCGTGCGTACTTGTTTTTGTTTCGTTGCCGGGCTAACGAAATTTAATATCATTTGGAGGTTCTCTTTCGCCACAAATCGAATCCCGCCAGTCGGTGGTTTTACGACACTAAACAGTTAGCTACCTGCAGAGCTCTCGCACGTGGCCTTTCGATCTTTGTATGTCAACGCGTTGGTATTGTGTAATGATACAAGTTTCGTATAACTTCCGCTATACTTTCTCCGGTTCGGCAGTGAAGAACAATTCGAACTGAATTGTCAAAAAATTAATTCATGTTTTATTGACAGAGATGCGCGGTGATACATAGCACTAAATATGATCACTAAAAAGCTGCTCACTACTTACAACTGAAACGTGCTTCGAAACAAAAGGATCCAGCCAGACGATAAGGTGCTTTCAATTACTACTAACTAAACTGAAGCATATACATCTGTGTAGTTGATGCCAGCTATGTATGTACATCAAAACTGCACGAAATCGCACGACTCACCCTTTCTCTTTGATCTGGCATTAGTAATGCGAAACGTAATTCTCATCGTGTCCTCGAGCAAACTGTTCCTCGGAACGTGTCCTTGCTCACCAACGCTATCAGCAGCGCAGCTGTGTTGTTGCGGCGGCTCTTATTTTTCTAATCTTAGGCACGTTGCCGCTTGTTATTCACACCTTCGAAGGACTTTTGAGACACACTTTGCAGGCATTCATCAGCACCACCACGTTGGCCGTCTTCGTCGTTGTCGTCGTTGTTTTTGCAGTAGGATAGCTTCGTTTATTCACTTTGTCCGTACCTATATGCATCAGCTACATAGTTGCTTCTATAATGAGTATGAGGTGACACTATACACTTTCTTCCTCGATTAGTCGCTATTTGTATGCCGTTGCACGTCACCAAGTAGCACTCGACCAGACTTTCAACTTAAATCGATTCAATGCATTGTGCAATGCGAGTAGAAAGCTTTGAACTCGATCGGAAAATTGTTTTGCGAATGTTCTGAACGATGTGAAGCTCAATAAAAAGGAAGTTTACAACCAAATTTGTAAAACTGTTGACATGTTTTTGCCTAGTACATTTTGTAAGCAAATAATGAAAAGTGATAAGATATATCCCTTGAAAAGACCACAGCAATTGGTCGAAACGCCTTGAACTTTTAAGGTAATTATTTTGACTGATTAGACCGCGTTAGACCGAAATTTCATATTAAAATATCAATATCCAGTTGTATTGTCAGCAACCAGCATTCCAATTTAAAGCAATTTCCACTCATTTGGATGTAAATGACAGGATTTTCAAGAAAAATTCAACACCTTCATCGCCAAGCAATATTTTTTCACTCATCAATCAAAGCAACAATAACTTTGTTACTTAGTCACTGTCCAAACAATATAGTTAGTATCGTAGCCAAATGAGCGAGCCACGAAAACTAACAGTGGTGATACTACAAGAAATCACAATTTTTAAATTACTCGTATTAGACCTGCAATCCACGAGATGGAGCTTAATCTCAAAGATACATATGGCTACACTGCATTTATAACCGTGTTGAGAAGTTTAGACCATAGAGAAAACTTCATTGCGAAGAACAACATGCAATACAAAGTTGAATATACAACGCTAAAAATAAGATCTCTGTTTACACCGAAGACGATAAAATCGAAATTCGTTCACACGACCCAGCACTGTGTACCAAAACAGACCACAAATATTTACGTCGGAATACGGAGATGTGGTACCCGTTACGAGTGATATTTGGGAAACTACCCTTCAATAACTGATGCGCCTAGCGCCTCTAAACCAACGACCAGCAACACCAATAGAGAAGCAAACGTCGATGAAGAGGGATATACTAAAACGACTCGTATGAACAAGAAACAAACAAGGGCATACGTGAAAATCAAGAAAACAGTAGCGATTTGAAGTTGTATTGTAGAACCTCTATGACAACAAATAGGCAAAGGCGTTGACGATCTTGGCGTTTTTCGGATGCTAAGCTAACCTTCAATTTGCATCGGTCGTTAGCTTTAATCCCGAAAACTATACGATAACACGGCTTTATTTCTAAAGTCACCCGGGACTTTAGGAATCCGCACTGCTCGTTGGTTCGTCTATTACTTGAAAGTATCTGTCTGAGTTCAAATCCGCAGCTCGTTTGTAACTTATGGATAGAACGTGTGCAGAAAAGATTTGTTCGTCTAGTTCGCCTTACGAGCTCTTCCCTGGCGGAATCCTTAGGATCTACTTTGATTGGTGTCGTTTGATCGGTCTTGATTCTTTGGGACGACGTAGAAAGATTCAACAAGCAGTATTTGTGGAAATAGAAATAGTCACCTCGAAACAACCTCTACGCTCGGTTGGCTTGCTTCAACCAACATTTCAACGTTTAGATTCAACGAACCGATATCAGCACGTACGCGAACTTTTTCAACAGTCGAAGACCTATTCGATTTCGGAGAACCGTCGCACGAACTGTATCGCAATCCACAATTTTATAATTAGATTGCTGTAGTGTCGTACATGTATTAGAGATATTTGTTGTCAGGTGAATAAATAAATAAATGAATCATTGTGGTAGAAAATGGGTTCTTTTCCGGCATTTGCGCTACATGCCCAACCAACAGTAATCTGCTTTTCTTTATTAGCCTTCCGATTTCAGCATGTTTGTCCACTTGGTACAGTTGGTGGTTGAACGCAGAATTATTTTCTCACCGCTAGTCTGTCTATTCTAACGACTTCGCTTTATGGCCATATAGAGCAACATAGGGTATAAGTGATTTGTAAATATGAAGCTTTGTGCATGTCCACATGCTATGAGACTATAGCTGACTACTCGAATGGTGGAAAGTCCCATTCGCAACTGCAACATACCTTTTCTTCCAGTTTCTATCATCGAAATCACATGTCAGTAGTGTTCTAAGATATATAAACTTGTCGACAACCTCGTTCCGCACCCCATCAGCTTCCACCATGGAACCAACACCGTTCGGACTGTCTCGTTCTCTGCCAGCTACCATGTATTTTGTCTTGTCATGAATCTCGCAAACGGCACTAACGCCTCTTCTACTGCTCTGCGATCGACTCCAAGAAGCATGTTCCTTTTCTATGAAGACTAGATCTTTCGAGTGCTATGTTGAACAGGTTCGAAAGTATAGTGGCTCAAATTAATCTAATTAGGCTCACAAATGGGTCTGATGTTTATGACCTATCTAGCAACATCTTAATCAGTCCTGTCACAAAGCCATGTTCAAGCAATTTTATCTGTCACAGTTGGTTTCGTTCCATCGAATCGTACTTGAAATCCAATAACAACCTGTCAAACAGAACACGGGAAAGAACCTTATAGGCGGTACCGACAATCGTTAAGCCTTAATAGTTATTACATTCAAACTTGCGGCCCTTCTTGTAGATAAGAGGCCATCCAATCACTCCGAAGGCATTTCTTTTTCCACCCAGATCATCTCGATCACGCAGTGGATTCTTTCATACAGCCGATCGATCCTAATTTTTCGTCTTGCGTGCGTGGATCCACAACTTGTTCACCATCCTTAATTCCTTCTTTCATCTGGCAGTCACTCCTGTACGATCTGTCAACAGATTCGCTTCTCGATCCATCATCATAACTGGTTCTGGGTTTCCCTCTGCTTCCGGGAGAACTTTTTCGTCGTACCCACGTTTCTTACAGCGAAGAAGTTTTTTTGTGGCTGCTCTCAGCTCACTATATCGTACCCTGTTTTGATGTGTAGCCGCTACAACCATTCGGCTTCTAGTCAGGTTCTTACACACCACCAGATAATAATCAGACACAACGTACGATCTCTGGAAGGTTGTGGCATCAATGGCATCGGAGACATGTTGATTGTCTTTCAAGAAATGGTCGATTTGAGAACAAGGGGCTACACATATTCATGCCTCCATGATTAATAAACCTTAGGTCGTTCATGTTTATTTCTTTTGCTCTTTGACGTTCGCTACCTTGTTGGTGGTACTGGCTGTTGGCTCTTGGACACTGTGTGCGATCATTATTCAGTGAACACTTGTTCCTGTCAGATCTGTGGAGATTGGCTCTTCAGCGGTTTGAGGTTTAGCATAAGATGATTGTGTACTGTTTTTGGTTGTAGTAGGCTGAATTTCGCTTGGCTACTTCTGTGCTCGATTTTCCGTGGTATTGTGTCTCACAACAGAATTTGCACGTAGGAATCGCGTGACTTGCTTTGTCTGATTAAAGGTATCACGTTCAATCGAGCTGTATAAAATGGTTACATAAAGAGGGTTTTATTTGTTCGGACGCATTCTCTCCATACGAACACTGTTAGAAACACCTGTAAAGACGTTCCTCCAAGTTTCAGCAGTAACGGAATCCACTTCTCCGTATCTTGATTTAAATTTTTTAAGCATGCTGTTGGGGTGCGCGGAGATAAATCATGTAAATGACCTCTATAGAGTCGTTGTCCAAATATACGGAGATGCTGATATTAACGTTGCCGTAGACGGTGTGCTGAATGTTGTTCCGCGAAACGAATGACTCTGCTTGATGTCGTTGAACGTTATCAGAACGCGGTGTTTGAATGGTGTTAACCTCTGTCAAATTGAGCTCCATTTACACTTTTATTAATTGTACAATTTTCGAATAGCTTGTACTACCGGACGTTTCAAAAGGCCATTGTAACACTCTTCGTGTGCAGTGGGGCTACTTTTTGACATGTATCGACACTCATCACGATTTCATGCAGTAGGAAAAGGCTAGAGTCTAGAGTAACGAACAGACGCCACGTTTCGTTTGAAATTTCAATTTAACTGTCAACCTCATTCCAAACTAGGTTTGCTAGTTGATATGTTTTCTCTAAAAGAACATGGCGTCCTTTTGTTATTCTAGTCTCTATATTGTCATACAGTGTCGGACAAAACAATAAGACCACTTTATATGAAATAAAATGTTAAATTTGAGACTTTCTATTTTATCTTTCGTTAAATATCGAGTTATTTTTAACCAATCAAATAATTTGTTATTGCTTTTTGTGCTTCTTGTAAGATGAGAACAGAACATATCCACCGCCTTTAAATTAAAATTTAGAGAACTAATATTTAAACTTTTGATTAGTATGTTTATTAAGACAATACATATAACAATACAGTAAAAGATAAGTTAAATCATTTAATGATCCAACCTGAAGATTCTATCATTAGTTTGTCATTGGTTGTTTCTTATTAATTCTTGGATTCTGCCCGGCAATGGCTGAGCTAAAGTTCGACATGTAGTAATTAGGATGGCGGATTATGTTTCTTATATTTTTCCACAATTTTCTTTGCTTCTTGATTTTCAGGGTAAATTGAGTGTTTAACGATCTGTCACAAATTTTTATTTGGATTATGATCCATAAATTTAACTAACCACTGCATTACGTCGATGTTATGGTCATCCAACCACTTTTTAACGTTTCGAGCGGTATTCTTCGGTTCATAGTCTTGCACAAACTGCCGTTTTAAATATCATATTTATCACTCAGTATATGAAAATTTTGAAACTCCAAAGATTTATGCAGGGATGTAATGCACCTCAGAGCAGATAAAAAGAAGAATAAAAAACGCTCTTTGCACTTTTCATGCGAACCACCGCTCTTCTTTTGTCGTGACTAACAACTTACCTTTCAATATAGGGGCCCCTTTTCAAAATTTCGGGAGAAAAATGATGTAAGATTTTGAACGCTTATATCTTTTGTTGTACTGAATGGATTTAATCAATTTCTTCGGAATTTTGTCGAAAATACCAATGTTGTATTAAATTTTGGAATATGTAGGACAATCATTATCAACGGAAAAATAGTGTTTTGGAAAATCTTTCGAAAACGACTTGGAAAAGTGACAATTTTCAGCCCATCCCGCACAGAGCCGTCAATATGGTGCACCAACCGAACAATAAAATAATGAAAAGTTTTAAATATAGGTCCACTACATGTTTGTTCCTATGATTATTCGTATTGGGTTGCTTGACGAGAGCAGTTGGTGGGGGAAAGCCGGCATATTGGTTTTGGTTATGCCATTAGAGGCGGACGGAAAGGAAATGCTCATGATCGCACGAGAACGAGCGAGAAAGCGATAGTAGTGAAAATTAGCGAAAGCGTTACGACCCTAATAACTTTCCTTCTACTAAACGCATTGCTAATCTTGTTGCATAAATCGAAAGGAAAACGTTCAACGCTTGCTACTGATACGTTGTTTGCCATATAAAATTTGTTTAAATTGTTCAAAAACTACTTTAAATGAGAATCAACATTAATGATAAAACCTATAAATAGGGGTGTCGCAGCTTTTCTCAAAGCCAGACGTGTGTAAGACGCAGTGCATAACGGACGTGCGTGCTAGGTGTTAGGTCGTCCATTGAGAAGCTGCATCGGACGACCAATCAAATCGGCAACCACCGGAGAGAAGAAGAAAAACGTTGCTGGAGGTGGTGGCAAAAAGCCAAAGGCTAAGAAACGCAGTCACTGAAAAAGCGGTATCAACTGCCACTAAAAATGCCACCAAAACATCGAAGGCTGCAGCGAACAAGCCGAAGACCCCCAAGCCAAAGAAGGCCGCCAAACCTGCCAAGAAAGCTGCCCGAAGAAGAAAAGTAAATTCACGCGTCTCTAATGTTGCCAACAGTCCTTTTGAGGACTAACAAAATACTTGTAAAGAATTAGTGGTGCTTATTTTCCGTTAGCGCCGTTAATTGTAGATGGATTTGTGTCATAGTTATATGCAAACCGTGCTTAGGATGAATATATAATGGAAAAAAGAATTTTATTAGGAAGTTCCTTTTATTAATTTGTATAATTAAAAATAATTATATAAGAAAATTTTTTTTCAAATTTATCTACAAACCCGAATCCTTCCAAGAAAATCAGTGAATGTGGCAACTCTGCCCCTAAGCGAAAGCTACACCAAAACGAATGATGAAAATATTTTCATTTATCGCACAAAAGGATGGCTTTCCATCTGCACCGAAAAGTTAATAAATTGGAACGCCTTGATGCAAAGCATGCTCATCCGGTATGAGCTGCGAAAGGGGAATGTTCGTATGTGTGTACGCAGTAGAAACAAATTGTCGGCAAGGTTTGAATCGTTTCAAAAGATTCTCGTTTTGTATCACCATAGTTATCTACAAACCGTCTTTACTAGGACGAATGCATAATGGAAAAGATGGGTTGGTAATGTATATGACATAAAAGGGGTGTCGTGACTACACTTCGAAGTTATTTCAAATCTTGCAAAGCATAAATTGACATAATTTCAATGATTGTTCCTATATGAATGAAATGACAAATTGTCAGGTTAACACGGCAATAACTTTGCAATTTATAGAACAATTTTATATTTTTAGTTATCATATAATAACTGTCGTCTATTCCAAACAACTTAACCCTCTGCTGCCAACTACGTGGTTTTGCGGGGTTAAGAAGAATTATTGTAAAATGTGCAATACACGATTTTATGTTGTTACATCCACTAAAACCACTTCAAAACACTCCCACCTGTCATACAAGTACATTGTCTGCTTGTTGAAATCATATGAAATTATTGACCTGTATTCAATGCGGAGAGCTCGGTAATAAAATTGTTTTACTGCATAGATTAACGAACGGGATCCCCAGGAAAATTTCGCTGAGCTCGGTGAATTGAACTTAATGCGTAAAATTTAGCCATTTGAAAGAGATACAAGCAGAATTGTAAGAATATGATCATCGCGGTTATGTCCCGGACATTACCCACTCCTAGTTTTTCACTAAGCGTGATTCATTTCTGTACCCTAGGAACCCTACCCCTCTTCACTCCGATGTGTGTTGCTCCCATACGTGCATTCTACTCCATAGCTGCACACCTGAAGGAGTAGAAATAAAGAGGCTCTTTAGTGTGAATCTTGGTCCCACGCGCACGGAACCAGAGAAGGCAACCAAAAGACATTTTAAAAACGTTCTTCCGATCAAACTTTACCTTGAATTGTAGTTTGCTTGCCAGTGAGGGGAGGCACAAAAAAGTGGCTTTTCAAGGTGACTCTTTGAACGAAATTGTACAGCTCTTGGTGCACAGATCTTTCTCTTTTTCGTTTTCAAGTTTCTCTTTGTGCGGTCGTTCTGCACACCGTAGTGCATTTTGTGCTGCTCTATTTTTCATCGGTGTATTTCGCTCTTTGTGGCACATTGTGTGAGCAAATAACAAGCCTGGTCAGTAGAATTTCAAATCATTAGCAATTATAGATATCGGTGATTTCAAAATTATGCCAAGATCATTTATAAATAAAAAGAAGAGCAATGGTCCAAGATGATTGCCCCGTGGTACTCCAGAACATATATCAAAAGGTGTAGAAAGTGTCTCGCCGAATCGAACAAAAGCCCTTCATCCTGTGAGATATTCAATCTGTTCACCAAGCAATAAGTTTAAGCCTCTCGATAGCAAGTGAATGCGAAACATGGTCGAAGACCTTTGACAAGTCTACATAAATGAAATCCGCTTGTCGCTTGTCAAGTTTTTGGATGATGGTGGATACATAAGCCATAAGGTTTGTCGTTGTAGATCGTTTACTGACGAAGCCACGATGTTCTTCGACAATGATATGATACAAGGACTGATAAACAATGTCATATAACAAACGTTCAAATACCTTCGAGAGGCAGCTGAGGATCGATATGACTCTCCAAAATACAGAGTGCTCTTGAACTTCCTCGCTTTCCTTGCCCGGTTTTTAAAATTGTTCAATTCCGCAACCAAACCAGTAAGAATTTCATTCCATTGGATATTCGCCAACTGAGAAATTTTAAATGTTTATGCAAGTATACTCAACTTACGAGAAATATCGATATTGTGAAAGAGGGATCGTGTTTGTCGTGACCCGACATCACATGCAGCGATTGGACGCCCAGGAAAACTTCCGTCGTTGATGATACTCACATAAAATGACTTTCCACTATGGATATATTCAAACCAACATCGGGGATGAGCTGAAATAATCGGGGGAACTCAAAACTCTCCGGAGGAGGCTTGAGGATAGTAAGCCTGTTGGTAAAAGCACCAGGGAAGGCCTAGTAGACCAATAGATACCTGGAGGCACGACTGCAGTTCGCCAAAGAGCACTTCAGTTCGTGTTTGGTTCCGAAAATTTAAAAAAAATGTATATTTTATGGTCAGATGAGACAAAGGTGTACCATGGATGGAATTGGTGGGGAACGATTGGTTTGAAGTTCAAAATCTTCTGAAATCTGAAAATTTCAAATCACAATACCTTCAAACATAGAGGAGATAACATTATGATTGAGGGTTGTTTCTCTTAATACGAAGTTAGTCTAATTCGCCGGATAAAGGATATTATGGACAAATATTTTTGTACATAAATCCAGGCTTGTTACTTGCTCACACAATGTGCCACAAAGAGCGAAATACACCGATGAAAAATAGAGCAGCACAAAAACACTGTGATGTGTGCAACGACCGCACAAAGAGAAACTTGAAAACGAAAAAGAGAAAGATCTGTGCACGAAGAGCTGTACAATTTCGTTCAAAGAGTCACCTTGAAGAGTCACTTTTTTGTGCTTCCCCTCACTGGCAAGCAGGTAGGAAGGCGAATCAAACTACAATTCAGATAAAGTTTGATCGGAAAAACGTTTTTAAAATATTTTTTAATTGCCTTCTCTGCTTCCATGCGCGTGGGACCAAGATTCACACTAAAGAGCCTCTTTATTTCTACTCTTTCAGGTGTGTAGCTATGGAGTAGAATGCACGTATGGGAGCAACACACATCGGAGTGAAGAGGTTTATTGTGAAAGAGAAGAGCGGTGGTTCGCATGAAAAGTGCAAAGAGCGTTTTTTATTCTTCTCTTTATCTGCTCTGAGGTGCATTACATGCCTGCTACCGACTGATAAATTTTTTGGAGGATTGTAAACTGCTTCAGCTAGACAAAGATGCTTTGTTAACTAGGTGCACCATCAACGAAATGGAGGGTAATTCAGAAAAATACAGGGTGATCCGATCGCCGAATATGTTCAACTACACCGCAACTTCGACGTCAAAGATTTGGAAGTTTATTTGGACAGCAGGTGACTTTCTCCGGGCATGTAGTAACCCTAGAGAAAATTTTCAATAGGACGTAAGTAACAATGAGAGATTCTCTTCTGGGTCTTTCTCTTCTCTTCATTACTCGGCCATTTCAGCATTTACTATTCTACTCTTTGCATAATATTCTAGTAAAAACCGTCGGCTTTCGATATGTACTGGAAAATTAGTGCAAAGTATTGTAATGACGTCGTAATAAACGAAAGAGAAAGTAAACAAAGAGAGGCTCTCAATGTTACTTACGTCCTATTGAAAATTTTCTCTAGAACTACTATCGCCAAAATTTTCTGCATGTTGGGATATTGCGGCGTAACACTCAGTCGCTCGCGAAACGTGTACAGTTAGAAAACACTTTATTGTTCGCTTGCACCCAGTACGGAGTATGCCGTTTTCCTGTTTGGGCTCGAGGGATGCACCTATCTTCATGAAAAAAGGCTTTTCGTGTTTGGTGACCTCACCATTTTGCCGGAAAAATAGTTTTCAAACCCTACATGCACTAGAAAAAAGTTGGACATAAAAGCGTTTTTAGACGAATACCTATATATAAATAAAATGCAAATATATGAGAAATAACGAAATACTAATCAGATTACAAAAGTAGTTCTATTTTATATCACTGTGTATTGATGACATTCCCGTAAAAATGACATTTTTATCTGCATTATATTAATTTCCACGCCACAAAGTGGGTAACGTCCATTGAAACATCAGTACTAGTGCCCGCCGCTAGGAGCCATTATCTTAATCATAACGTCGAGGTTAGAGGCGCAAAAAGAAATGTTAACACCGCAGTGGTCTTATTATGTTGTCCGAAATTATATGTACTGCTGACGGAATGGGCAGCGACAGATCGGTATCTCTAGAGAAAGAAAAAGATAGACTCAATGTGTGTTCTTCGAAATCCCACTAGCTGGTAGTTGTATTATGAAAACAAGTTTTTGCATATGGTCTAGTCACCCCATGTTAACAACTTAGTTTCGGGACGTAGTGGGTGTTAGCTTTACCGATTTTTTAATTACCTATTTCAGAATGACAGGGATCTAGCCATACATTCCGAGGCCGTTTTCCCGTTGGCTAGCTCCTCTTAATTTTGTTATAAGTATCAAATTTACATTCCACGCCACGAATAAGGGCGCATGAAATTGATGCGTAATGGTGCCCTTTAGACAATCAATAGACCACAAACTTCGTGGGCGGATTAAGGAATCATGCACAACGAATATACTTTTATTTAATTTCTTGTAGTGTTCATAAGTGTCGGAAGAAAAAGAGACGCAGCTATTGTACAAAACATGGTTGACATGGATAAGTTTTTCAAACTAAAGATCTTGTAATATTTGTTATTGTGGGCATTGTGTTTAAGACAGTTCGCACTAAAGCATTAAGTTTACTGGTACTTCCCAAAAAACAATACTATTTGATATCAATAAATATAATATAAAGCGTCAGTATCATTTTCTGTTATTCAGAGCACACGGTTCTACCATGCAAGTTTTCAACTTTCGGCCAAGTTTTCAAAGGAATCTGCCACTGTGCAGCGCCCAAATTGATCATGATTGGTCAAATTGATCAATTCACATTTTGGCACCACATGGCATGAAGAAGTGCACTTCCCACTAAATAGCAAAACAATTTTCCAATTTTCATTAGCGAAAAATGCTGAGTGCGGTACGAAATTAATAACGCTCAGGTGGTTTGATTTGTGGAGAGGCACGCGGATAGTTGGGTGCGATGGTGGTACCAATTATTGTTTGCTGCTTGTTTGACGGTGGTGTTAGATTAAATAATGGAACAGGTCTACGGCAGTAATTGAGCGAGCTGCCACTCTTGGGGGCTCTGCCTGCTATTTAGGTGCCGGGTTGTCTCGAAGATGAAGAGGTGTTGAAAGCGCTCCTATCGATCCGCGGGGATGGCGGGGGGTGTGATCAATTTTTAATGGTGCAGTGTAAACAGCCATAATCGGCTTGCTTTTCGGGTTTTGCAAATTGATTGATGTTCGATTGATAGATTTATGATGGGTGATACGGCGAGGGTGCGTTGGGGCTTGCTGACTGGGTTAGTTGGTTGGCGCGATTACGTGAGTAGAAACCACTAGTCATTTAAATACGTAATATGGCTACGTCTTTTAGGTTGGAAGTAACAAAGTCATGCTGTTTTCTTGGATTGATTTGGCATGACGTCTTAAAAAGATTCCACAGTAGCGCAGAAATGAACCAACTCCCATCAACGAGCTCTAAAATAGTGAAAACAATCACCACTGCCTGAAAGGTCGTACCAACTCGTTTAACAAATTATGACCCCGGGGAATAGATAACAATAGTCTTCAGCGGTGTAAATAATAGACCGCTACCATCATGTAACGAGAGCATAAACGCGCACTCATTCATTACGCACAGACTAGCACGAGCGTGTCGAGGAACACCTCCCTCAAAGGTCGATATCGTATTTGAAGCAACGTCGTTACTCGATAGCGAGTAAAAAAAAAGCAACGAGACGCATCATAATTGAAAAGGCTATATGAAAGAGTACTAGTGCATAATATCCTGTGAAAATGTGCAACCATTTTCCCACGACCTATGAACCGTCTCACACCCGGCATTCTGCTGTTGCTGCTGATGATGATGATGATGAGAGTCAAGCAGGTGTTCGTGTCTGATGGTATGCTTTGGGGCATGTACCTAACCATCGCCGGCCGACGTTTACTCCGTTTTGCGATGATGGAATATATTATGCCAAAGTCAAAGGCGATCTCTTTATCTCCCATCTGTCAACACCTGAACGAACAGGTGACTCATCGAAGTGCACCTTTCGATGGGTACGTTGACACGTCGACATGCTTGAAATGGTATCGATTTTTTTTGGCGCTCAATCTACCATCAGGAGGGTATGTTTTTTCCACGAAAACAGACGTTTGTTAAAAATAGATATTTTTTCTCCACATTCGTTCCCGGCGAATGGTTTTATTGACCTGATTTCTTTTTCGCATCTGCAAATAATTTGACTTAGCAAACGGTGCTTGATTAAATGTTCCAGAAGGTGGTTAGTAATCGAAAGGATGACGAGGGTTATGAATCGTCTGTTTTGATTATTTACCCATTTAATAAATTTTAAATATCGTATTTCTGCTACCGCTTTGAAGCTCCGGTCGCTAAGTTACGAGCAATCTTTCACCCGGTGGAGTGGCACAGAACAGCCGGTTGTTTAATCAATTTCACGTTGCCACAATGCCGAGCTATGACCGCGCGCTGGCTTTCATACAGTTTTCAAAGGTTTCACGCCTCGATTTCTTCCTGCACTCAATTTTAGTTTTCAAAGCGCCATTAAACCAGCCACAAACCAGCACGTACGTATGTGCTGAATGCTGATCCTAGAGCGAAGAAAAATCACTTTCGTTTCACCGTAATCTATCACCACTCTCACTCGGTCCAACCCTTCAAAGACCTCAATTAACCGCAATCGTAACGTACGTAGCAGGATAACCCACGGGAGACCGCCCGTACGGTCTGACGGCAAAATAGCAACCACAGAAGCACCGAGATTGCCTCAATCAACGATACACAATCATCAATTAATCATAAACTTGTGTCCAGCCCGGTAGCGGCAAGCCGCTTCAAGATTGCAGTTTGGAGAACGATGCCGATCGGGTGTGAATGCGCGCAATCGCGTAACTTTAAGGCGCAACTCAAAAACACTTCGACTACTGCCAACTAGATCTAGCAGGCGACTAACTTCGGTCGGTCGTGTTGGGTGCACGCGTACGGGCACTTGCTGCGAAAGCCCCGCGGTCACCCGCCACAGCGTATAGCGTTCTCTAGAGAGTGAGTGCATCGTGTGTACGGGTCTCACCAGTTCACTCTCGCGTCGTATACGCTGCTACTAGAGGTAGTGCGGTACTAGTTTGCGACTGGTTTATATGATACGGTTGGACAGTATAAAACAAATGATAAGTGGAGTTTTTCGTACACTTTTTTTGGGGTGTTTAGCAATGCATCGCGGGGGAAAAACATACTGCCGGCGCAGATAACAAAATAGACTCGATTTTCGTTGTGTCGTACTCACCTGGGTACCACAATTTGTTTGTAAATAATATATAATAAAAACAGGTTCGTTGCATGTTGTGTAGTTTTACGTGATTCATCGGGTGATATCATTTTTGCATTCAAAATGTGTACAGGAAGTCACGGGTTTGTTTTCGATTTATTTGGGATGGGTTGTTGTATATTTGCTGGTCGAAAATGTGTGTTAAAATTCGGGCAGATTGGAGACGTGATGGAATCAGAATGACCACATGATCTGTGGCTTGTTTTTAGATTTCAGCACATCTTTCTAATTAAAGGGGTTACTCCACCGTAGAATTTAAAAAAATCAAAGTTTTTTTATTGGTCCAAGATATGCTTAAGGGTCTTGAAAATGATATACCAAAAAAATCACAGGTGACGATAATTGTCAAAGGTTCAAATTTTCTCTTCTGCCGCAACGCCTTTATGTATACCTCGAGCATACTGAAAACTTTAACCGCGTTTTGTCGTGACTAACGACTTACCTTTCAATATAGGGGCCCCTTTTCAAAATTTCGGAAGAAAAATGATGTAAGATTTTGAACGCTTATATCTTTTGTTGTACTGAATGGATTTAATCAATTTCTTCGGCATTTTGTCGAAAATATTTGTACCAATGTTGTATTAAATTTTGGAATATGTAGGATATTCATTATCAACGGAAAAATAGTGTTTTGAAAAATCTTTCGAAAACGTCTCGGAAAAGTGAAAATTTTCAGCCCATCCCGCACAGAGCCGTCAAAATGGTGCAGCAAATGAACAATAAAATAATGAAAAGTTTATATAAAGGTCCACTACATGTTTGTTCCTATGATTATTCGTATTGGGTTGCTTGACGAGAGCAGTTGGTGGGGGAAAGCCGGGATATTAATTTTGGTTAAGCCATTAGAAGTCGGACGGAAAGGAAAGGCTCATGCACGCCACGAGAACGAGCGAGAAAGCGATAGTAGTGCATATTAGCGAAAGCGTTACGTACATTTTGAACGTTAATAACTTTTCTTCTACTAAACGGATTGCCAATCTTGTTTCATAAATCGGAAGGAAAACGTTCAACGCTTGCTACCGATACGTTGTTTGCTATATAAAATTTGTTTAAATAGTTCAAAAACTACTTTAAATGAGAATCAACATTAATGATAAAACCTATAAATAGGGGTGTCGCAGTTTTTCTCAAAACCAGACGTGTGTAAGACGCAGTGCATAACAGACGTGCGTGGTCGTGAGAAGCTGCATCGGACGACCAATCAAATCAGCTACCATCGGAGAGAAGCAGAAAAACGTTGGTGGAGGTGGTGGCGGTGAGAAGGCCAAAAAGCCAAAGGCTAAGAAACGCAGTCACTGAAAAAGCGGTAGTAACTGCCACTAAAAATGCCACCAAAACATCGAAGACTGCAAAGCGTACTCATTCGGTGTGAGCTGCGAAAGGGGAAAGATCGTATGGATGTACGCAGTAAAAACAATCGTCGGCAAGGTTTGAATTGTTTTAAAAGATTCCCGTCTTGTATCAACATAGTTATCCACAAACCGTCCTTATTAGGACGAATGCAAAATGGAAAAAGAATTTAATTAGAAAGTTTCTTTTATTAACTAGTATTAAGTTTGCGCTTGGTAATTCTGTACTTTTACCAGTGAATCATAAGAAAATGTTTTTCCAATCTACAAACCCGAAGGTTTTTGCAAATCCTTCCAAGAAAATCAGTGAATGTGGCAACTAAGCGAAAGCTACACCAAAACGAATGATGAAAATATTTTCATTTATCGAACAAAAGGACGTCCTTCCATCTGCATTGTAAAGTCAATAAAAAGGAACACCATGATGAAAACCGTGCTCATTCGGTGTGAGCTGCGAAAGGGGAAAGATCGTACGGATGTACGCAGTAAAAACAATCGTCGGCAAGGTTTGAATTGTTTTAAAAGATTCCCGTCTTGAATCAACATAGTTATCCACAAACCGTCCTTATTAGGACAAAGGCAAAATGGAAAAAGAATTTAATTAGAAAGTTTCTTTTATTAACTAGTATTAAGTTTGCGCTTGGTAATTCTGTACTTTTACCAGTGAATCATAAGAAAATGTTTTTCCAATCTACAAACCCGAAGGTTTTTGCAAATCCTTCCAAGAAAATCAGTGAATGTGGCAACTCTGCCACTAAGCGAAAGCTACACCAAAACGAATGATGAAAATATTTTCATTTATCGAACAAAAGGACGTCCTTCCATCTGCATTGTAAAGTCAATAAATAGGAACAGCTTGATGAAAAGTGTGCTCATTCGGCGTGAGCTGCGAAAGGGGAAAGATCGTATGGATGTACGCAGTAAAAACAATCGTCTGCAAGGTTTGAATTGTTTTAAAAGATTCCCGTCTTGTATCAACATAGTTATCCACAAACCGTCCTTATTAGGACGAAGGCAAAATGGAAAAAGAATTTAATTAGAAAGTTTCTTTTATTAACTAGTATTAAGTTTGCACTTGGTAATTCTGTACTTTTACCAGTGAATCATAAGAAAATGTTTTTCCAATCTACAAACCCGAAGGTTTTTGCAAATCCTTCCAAGAAAATCAGTGAATGTGGCAACTCTGCCACTAAGCGAAAGCTACACCAAAACGAATGATGAAAATATTTTCATTTATCGAACAAAAGGACATCCTTCCATCTGCATTGTAAAGTCAATAAATAGGAACAGCTTGATGAAAAGTGTGCTCATTCGGCGTGAGCTGCGAAAGGGGAAAGATCGTATGGATGTACTCAGTAAAAACAATCGTCTGCAAGGTTTGAATTGTTTTAAAAGATTCCCGTCTTGTATCAACATAGTTATCCACAAACCGTCCTTATTAGGACGAAGGCAAAATGGAAAAAGAATTTAATTAGAAAGTTTCTTTTATTAACTAGTATTAAGTTTGCACTTGGTAATTCTGTACTTTTACCAGTGAATCATAAGAAAATGTTTTTCCAATCTACAAACCCGAAGGTTTTTGCAAATCCTTCCAAGAAAATCAGTGAATGTGGCAACTCTGCCACTAAGCGAAAGCTACACCAAAACGAATGATGAAAATATTTTCATTTATCGAACAAAAGGACATCCTTCCATCTGCATTGTAAAGTCAATAAATAGGAACAGCTTGATGAAAAGTGTGCTCATTCGGCGTGAGCTGCGAAAGGGGAAAGATCGTATGGATGTACTCAGTAAAAACAATCGTCTGCAAGGTTTGAATTGTTTTAAAAGATTCCCGTCTTGTATCAACATAGTTATCCACAAACCGTCCTTATTAGGACAAAGGCAAAATGGAAAAAGATGGGTTGGTAATGTATATGACATAACAGGGGTGTCGTGACCACACTTCGAAGTTATTTCAAATCTTGCAAAGCATAAATTGACATAATTTCAATGATTGTTCCTTTATGAATGAAATGACAAATTTTCAGGTCAACGCGGCAATAACTTTGCAATTTATAGAACAATTTTATATTTTTAGTTATCATATATTAACTGTCATCTCTTCCAAACAACTTAACCCTCTGCTGCCAACCACGTGGTTTTGCAGGGTTAAGGAGAATCATTGTAAAATGTCCAATACATGATTTTATGTTGTTACCTCCACTAAAACCACTTCAGAACACTCCCACCTGTCATACATGTACATTGTCTGCATGTTGAAATCATTATATGAAATTATTGACCTGTATTCAACGCGGAGAACTCGGTAATAAAATTGTTTTGCTGAATATACTAACGAACGGGATCTCCAGGAAAATTTCGCTGAGCCCGGTGAATCGAACTTAATGCGCAAAATTTAGCCATTTGAAGGAGATACAAGCAGAATTTTAAGAATATGAGCATCGCGGTTATGTCCCGGACATTACCCGCCCCTAGTTTTTCGCTAAGCGTGTTCATTTCTGTACGGAAAAGATTCCGATGGTTGTTTCGAGAGATTTTAACATTGATAGTTCAAAGCAAGAAAATATGAAATTTGTTCATTTCATGAATGAATGTCTCAACGAGCTTAGAATCCAGCGCATCCCCGATCAACGCAGACGCCAACAACAAAGGTTCTTTTCAGAACCACCATAATTATTATAAAGAATAACTTGAAACATTCCCACATATTTCATTGAGTATCATTCGATTTGAATTACAAGTCAAACGAGTAGTCACGACACTCCGGTTATGTCCTAGACATTACCCACCCATCTTTTTCTCGGAACCAATTTTTTTTTTGAGCTGACCGAAATCGTAACACGAACAAATAATTTTTGATCGCTTTGAAATTTTGTACAATATATTCAAATTTGATTTCTCCAGAGACATACGTAGGATTTTATTTGTTTATTGGTTAATTTTTTTAATCAACAATTTTGTGTCGATTTTTATAATATTTTCAGCGTTTTTACATTTCTTACAAAAGAAATGTATAGGATTCGCTCAAACTTTGAAAAAAATTTCCGTGGCCCATACACCATACACCAATTGACTCAGCTCGACAAATTGAGACAATGTCTGTATGTGTGTGTCTATGTATGTACGCTAATGTCTTGTAATTATCTCAGTAATTGCTGAACCAATCTTAGCAAAACTTGTTCAAAAGAATTTTTGTTTTTGGATATGTTGTTTACTTTCTGTGGTATGGGTCGATTTTGTTAAAATACGACATATTTCAAGCATATAACTTTCGAATAAAGCAATTTAATCACGTTACGTGAAAAAAAAATAGAAAATAAAAACACGTTTCTAACAAACTATGGATTATCAAAATCCGTTCTCGAGCGGCGGAGATAGAAAACATTTTATATTTTTTCCTGGCTTACCAATTTTTAATAACCAAAAATGAGACCGTTGCATCAAGATTATTTGTTTACTGGTGTTTTAGGGGCCAAACTAAACCGATTCTGAATATCGGGGTATGAAAACACATTTACAGGATTCAAGGAATTTGATGCCGGAAACATTTTTTGATCATACTCTATACGGCCCATAACAGTATAAGAATCCCATATGGATTTTTGTCGAAATTGAGTTATCTGGTGGATTGTATTCTGTATCACAACTGAATCACAATGCACATATAAGGTTACCAGGTTTGTTTAGAAAATACCGAAAAAATACCAAAACATGGTTGTCCCATCCATTTCTCAACTTGCTGTTTTCCATATGGGATATGTATGCATTTATGGGCAGTATAGTGCATGAACTATTTCTCAAAAACTAATATGTAAGTTCGCTACAAAGATAAAATAATGTCTAAGTTCACCTCAAAGTGATTTTTTTTTCCAGAGTTGGTGTATTTACCCTTTGGATTAGGCATTGCATTCAGTCGTGAGGTAGATGTTGGATTGTATATGAATACAATATCATATAATTCATATTCATGTTATACTCGTGGCATCATCGACAGCAAAATTCTAGGAATAATTTGATTTCCTTTGCAAGATTTTGGTTATACTAGTCATGGCGCAAAAATTACTAGTTGCAATATTTATAATAAGGAATGAAAATATCGAATAATGTGTATAAAAATAATGTCACGATACTAACCATCAGTTACCACCCCCCCCCCCCCTCCAGCTTATCTCCTACTCTCTCTTTCACTCTTTTCGTGTTCGTGGCAACTGTCACGATACACATCTAGGTTGTTATTTCTCTATCCATTTGTAAGTTTTGTAATAAGGTATGTCAGATAATTTGATGTTCCTGAATTTTACCGGTAACGAATCTATTTTTGTTATAATCCTAAGGATTTTCCACGTTCAACAAGGTATAGTTTTATGAGATATATGCACGAGAAAATGATGAAGTTTAATATGAATGACAAAAGGCCATTTAACCCCAACTTCTCGTATTTGGACAAAGATCAAAAAGGCTCCGATAGATTTTTGAGATTTTTTCACATTAGAAAAACTACAAAATACGTATGATTTGCATCACGGAGCAGAAAAATCATCAAAAATATGGGATTTTGGGGCCAAAATGACCAAGTACCCCACTTTCTCGTATTTTACTAGAAACAAAAGTATCTCCATTCAAATACTAAGATTATTTCCTTTCAATAGAGGTATAAGTTGTAATTTTCTGATTGCTACTTCAAAAGTTATAGCATTTAATGTATTTTTCCTATATATTTTCCCGTAGTACCAACTTCAAAAAAATTCAAGCGAAGTTGGCGGGGGTCTAAAATTGTCCAAATGATGTGAAATTTGACATCTGACATTTGTCACAATATGAGAGGGGGGCCTTTGAGAATTAAAAAAAAATTTTTTTGCAATGCCGTACTCCACATAAGTGTTTGTTAATTCTGTCAAATTTAAAAACCCGTTTATTGGTGTCGTTCATTATAATCAATTCAAACAAAATTTTTAGGCAAGAGTTTAATACAAAATATTTTTAGTCACCCGTGCATTGTATATTAATAAGCTGTTCTTTAAATAATGATATTTTACCAAACATTTCAGAACTTTCTGAAATAATGGTTCTCAAATACGTTTTATTCATTTAGTTATTTTAAATTTATTTAAATTTCATACTACGTATTAAATTTCAGTTAATTCATTTTATGATTTTTTTCATTCTGTATATTTTATTCATTTTGAATATATGACTAATTTAAAATGTATGATAATTTCATTTAAATCATTTATTTCATTCAGCATTCTTCTTATTCATTTTGTTCATTTGAGTTCATTTTATCTGTTTAGTTCGTTTCATTCTTTGGATTCATTCTGATCAGTTTATTCATTTCATGCATCTTATTGATAACAATAATTTAACTTGTTTTATTTACTGTTTCCATTTTATTAATTTTTTCAGTTAATACTTTTTATTCAGTTTTTTTTTATTTTAATAATCTGACCAATATTTTTCAGACATTCATTTTGTTCATTTCATCCAAATTAATAATTTGATGCAAATTAATTTATTTTATCAATTTTGTAGCTTAATTTTCATTTGAATCATTGAATTCGTTTTATTTTGTTTATTTTTTCTTTTTTTTATTCATTTTACCAATTTAATTTAGTTTGTTTAATTTATTCATTTTATTTTTTTATTAATTTTATCATTATTATTAATTTTATATTTCATTTAGTTTATTCATATAATTTTTTTTCTATTCATTTTATTATTGTTATTAATTTTATAAATTTAATGATTTTTTCCAGTTCATGCTTTTTATTCCGTTTTTCGTTTTATTAATTTTAAGGATTATGTTCAGTCATTCATTTTATTTATTTAGTCCAGTTGGTTAGTTCTATTCTATAAATTTTATAATTTTTTTATAGTGCTTAATTTGTCACTCAATGAGTTGAACTAATTTGATTTTGATAGCTTATTGTCATTTTTTTGCTTCAACAATTTTTAAATTTCCCTTATTCTATTGATTCTTTTTTTTATAATTTGTGCATTTTGTTCGAGATTTTATTCTTGCAGATCTGTGTTCATTCCATCTCTAGTTGGGTTCCTACATCGCATGAGTTGGGTGTACCCCATTAGGCATAAATACGTTAGGCATACGGACGTTTGGCATACGTACGTTAGGCATAATGGACGTTAGGCATAAAAACGTGTGGCAAAATGGACGTTAGGCATAATATACGTTAGGCATTATAGACGTATGGCATAATGGACGATTGGCATAATGGACGTTAGGTATAAATTATCATGTTGAAGTATCTTTTACGAAAATAACTTTTTGGTGGTGACAGGTGGTAAGAGCGCAAATGTTTGAATTTTTTTAATGTTGTAGAATTACTCTGAAAGCTGATAGAACTCGATCCACATTTTATTCTATTGTAAATATCTCAAAAAAGCTTAACTCATATAAAAGATGCAGAACGAAAGCACATCGAATGAACGAATATACAAATAGCAGATCTCTAAAATAGGCTTAACTTGTTTAAAATCGGTCTATTTTGTATTAATGCATGAATAACGCACATCAACCCCTTCATGCCCATAATTTTTGTAATCAATAACGTTTTTAAATTGCTAAAACTTTTGATTTAGGCAGAATTCACTCGAAAAAAAAACAAGTAAGACCAGTAACTGGTACTATTATAACTTAGAACTAAAGTTATTGCTATTAATCTGATATAACTCTGTTAGAGCAGTACTACCAGAGATATTTACAGTTAGCGTTGATAAATGAAATTTTGATATATCTTCATTATTTTCCATTATTGTTGAAAACTGATAAAACGTATCAATTTGGACCGTCTTCGACTATCTTTCCTAGCATTTAGAATATTGAAAATTGTCTAGGAGAATTGTGTTGAGCACCGGAAGGTAAATATTGAGCAGCTTCCAGCACTGCGAAAGAAGCATCGGGTTTTTCGTCTTTCTTGAACTCTATGAAAAAAGTTGGGCATGTAAGGGTTAACTCAGATTAGTTTTCATGCATGTAAGATGAAATTGTCCAAGAAGAAAATATATAACCTTGAAGAACAGCTCATGAAAGAAACAATGATTCATTTTATTATGCATTCAACGAATATACGAATATTGCTGGTTCTATATTGATTGTCTCCCATATTCTTAAGCACAATGATTGTTTTCTCGAGGCCATCACAAATAGAACTATGGAAACTTTTTGATATGAGAGAAGGTTTAATCCCGTACTGTGACGAGTTACCGAAACGAAAAAGGTATCGTCACAAACGTAGACTCAGTAGCCTAATGTTGATCCTGTACATGACACTGCCAGTTTCCATAGGATCCAAAACTTAATGTCTGTTAATTATTTTGTTTTTCTTTTTTAATATTTGGATGCAACTGTATTATAAATAATTCTAAGAGGCTTGAAATGTGCTTGTATCAAAACTGTTCGTCTCGTCTTCAGAAAAAATAGAAAAAACTACACTTTCAAGCGTTAAATATCTCACTAAAGTTATGCGAAGGTATGGTATAGCAAAGCGTCCTTTTTTCCAATCTGACAAAAACAAGCGAAATCTTTATAATAACGAAAGCCTTGCGATTATTTTTATATTTTTGTGAATTATGTCTATCGTCCATTATGCCAAACGTACTTATGCCTAACGTATGTATGCCTAATGTACTTATGCCTAACGTATTTATGCCAAACGTCGCGCACCCGCATGAGTTCTGTAAACTAATGAATGATCCAAAATTGATATGTGTAAGAAATATCTCATCTCACTGTTAGGTGGATAAAGTCGTTTTTTATAACAAGAGCACCATTTAACGAAAAATCTAAATATCGAAAAAATCCTACGTACGTCGCTTGCTATTGTTGTAAGGAATTAGAAAAAAATAGTTTAAACTCTAGGTTAAAAATTACAGGGGATAGGCTTCCGACCGTGGACCCTTTCCCAAATGCCGCGTTTACGGGAAAAAGCAAAACAGCCGCCATCTTGTGACAGAATTACTCGAATAAAATATGTTTTGTGCTTCACAACTAGTACTATAAATCCCATTTGACAAGACCTCGATTCACGTCTAGAAAAAATCCTGAATTTTTTTCATGTTCTACAGTGGTAAGTCCAACCTAGAAAAAAGAGTAAAGCTACTCAAACACAACACAAAGTCCGACTTGTTAAAAATAGATATTGTAACCTTGAGATTACATCTTCTGCGTAAAGCGAAGCACTACTGTCTCAACCACATCTATGTATGTACCAGGAGCAAGTGCATGTCACTATACACTGAAACCTCCATTTACGAACCAAACCGGGGGTTCGTAAATTGAATTAGTTCGTAAAAAAAGTGTTCGTTATTTGGGATTTAGTTCGTAAAAAAGTTTGCTTCACATTCTTATTAATATTCGTTGGTTGAGCAATATTCTCGATAACCCTGACAATATGGGTATTTTTGGAACGGACTTGACAAGTAGATGCTGAAAATGGACAATTGGAACCTTTTTGAAATCCAAGATGGCGACTTCCGGTTGAGCAATATTCTCGATAACCCTAACAATATTGGTATTTGTGGAACGGACTTGACAAGTAGATGCTGAAAATGGACAATTGGAAACTTTTCCAAGTTCGATATGACGATTGCCGGTTGAGCATTATTCTTGATAACGAACAATATGGGTTCTATTTCCGTCATGCACTCGTCAACCCTATCCAGAAAATACCCATATTGTTGAGGTTATAGATAATTTATCTAAACCGGAAGTCGCCATTTTGGATTCCAAAATGGCTCAAGACATCGATTTCCGTCATGCACTCGTCAACTCCATTCCGAAAATATCCAACTCATATTAGTGTCAATTAACTAAGATTACATAAGTATATAACTTCATGCTGTAATGTACGAACTCAAACTTTCCAAAAAGTTCGTTATTTCGAATTTAGTTCGTAAAAAAAGTTACGTAAATCGAATATTACGTAAAAAACCTGTTTTAATCCACCTATAGGTGCAATTATGCCTTTCTCATTTCTCCAAACTATGATTTAATAACTGGTACGTACAATATAACATTATGGAAATGTCTTTCATTCTTATTACACTTGGTAAGTATATATAAGAGCACCTTTTTGCATTCATCGAGGTATCGGTTTGAATCGGAGTTTTCTATGTGATCGCACTCCACAACCCGTAACTCCGGAGCTGGAAGTCGGATGGAGATGGAATTTAATATCAGTTTCCGGGGACGCAACACCTTTCATTTGAGACTAAGTTGATCAAATCGTTCTAGCCATTTTCGAAAAACTAATATAACCGTTATTCTGAATTTGGGTGCTTCCGGATCCGTCGATGGTGGCCAGTGTGGCCAAAGAGACTTTGAATGACTGTTGGTGACCTAGATCTACAAATTCAACAGTTGTGTTTATATTTTGGAAAAAAATCACCTCACCAATTCATCGCAGAATTCGTTAGAATCGGGATTTGCTGCGTGATCGTACGTATCACCCTGTAATTCAGGAACCAGAACTCGGATCCACACAAAATTCAACAGCAGCTGATGGACCTTTCATTTAAAATCAAGTTTGTCAAAATCGGTTCAGAAAATTCCGAGAAACCGATGTGGACAAATCAACAAATTTTGTTTTGTAACCATACTCTTCAACTCGTAATCCGGAACAAGATGCGGGTTGAAAATGAAATTCAATAGCAACCTATGGGAATATTATACCTTTCATTTGAATCTTAGTTTGTAAAAATCGGTTCAGCCATCTCCAAGAAACCGATGTGGACATTTTGTTAACAAATCCGCACATACACACATACATACATACATACATACATACATACATACATACATACATACATACATACATACATACATACATACATACATACATACATACATACATACATACATACATACATACATACATACATACATACGTACATACATACATACATACATACATACATACATGCATACATACATACATACATACATACATACATACATACATACATACATACATACATACATACATACATACATACATACATACATACATACATACATACATACATACATACATACATACATACATACATACATACATACATACGTACATACATACATACATACATACATACATACATACATACATACATACATACATACATACATACATACATACATACATACATACATACATACATACATACATACATACATACATACATACATACATACATACATACATACATACATACGTACATACATACATACATACATACATACATACATACATACATACATACATACATACATACATACATACATACATACATACATACATACATACATACATACATACATACATACATACATACATACATACATACATACATACATACATACATACATACATACATACATACATACATACATACATACATACATACACATATACATACATACATACATACATACATACATACATACATACATACATACATACATACATACATACATACACATATACATACACACAGATATTTTGCGATCTCGGCAAACTGAGTCGAATGTTATATGAGACTCGGCCCTCCGGGCCTCGGTTTGAAAATCGGTTTTTGAAGCAATTGCATAACCTTTCTATATGAGAAAGGCAAAAGAATAATATTTAATTAGCTTAATAAGCATGAGTTCAATGTTATCTTCATGTGATTATAATTTGGAAAGGTTGGTGGAATGGGTTTGAACGTGTAGGGAATGGGGGGTTAGTAGAGTGGGAGTGGAGGATGCGTCAGAAATCCTTCATCTTATTTCGGTATACGGGATGGATGAAGGAAATGCGGGTGTGAGGGTGGTCCAATGGGAGGGGAGTGATGAAGGAGGGAGGTGTAAGGGCAAGAGGGGGGGGGGCGACGCAATACTCAACTGCATATTTTGCCTTCCATTTGAGACTTGGTTTGAGAAAATCGGTTCAGTCATCACCGAAGAACCGATTTGACTTTAATTGTGGAATATGCCCGGAATTCCGGACTTCCGGAATCGTCGATAGTGGACAATATATTCAAAGAATGTTTGATTGGCAATCAGTGATCTAGATCTGCGATTAGAAGTTATTTGGTGACCATTTCAATAGTTTTTAGCCTCTGAGGTATTACGATTGTACCGATTTACATGGGAAATTCCAGTGTATCCTTACTAACACCCCTGTAACTCCGGAAGCAAGAGTCAGAACCGAATGAAATTCAGCAGCAGTCAATGGCATCACTGTATCTTTCATTTGAAATCAAGTTTGTAAAAATCGGTAGAGAATTCGTTGGGGAATGGGTGTGATATTAGCTTAGGAACTTGGCGGGTTCCCCGGGGGCGTCATGAACCGTCATAGGTGGCCAATGTGGTCAAAGCTGCTTTGATTGATCATTAGTGATCCAGACCCGCAAACTAGAGTAATGTTACATCAATTTTATTATGTTTTACATCATTTGAACATCATGGTGGTACCAGTTTATATGGGAATTTGCTGTGTGACCGCACTCTTCAACCCGTAACTCCGGAACCGGAAGTCGGATCAACTAAAAATTCAATAGCAGCTTATGGGAGCGTTATACCTTTCAGATGAAACTAAGTTTGCGAAAATCGGTTCAGCCATCTCTGAGAAAATTGTGTGAGTTTAAATGACACACACACACATACACACACACACACACACATACACACTAGGGTGTCCCAAAATGACATCATGTTAAAAAAGTCATCGGGCTCACTTCTTAAATGAAAGGTTAGGGTATTGGGACCACTTTCTTCTTCGGAGTGAGTTTGGTAAAACGCTTCCTACTGGTGGCGACTTTTGATTTTTTGAAAAATGGGCCGATTTTGGATAAAATTTCAAATTTATGCCTGTTGAAGTGGTCCTGAACTGTCTTAGATTATTTTTCAACATTTTTTATTTTTCTGGAGATCCAAACGGAGAAGTTTGGTTAGTTAGTTTGTACCAATTTGGAATTATAAGAGCGGCAGGGCCATTAAAACTTAGTAAAAAGTGAAATTTCTGGTGTTTTTCAGTATTTTTTCTTCAAAACTGGGTATCTACAAAATTTTAAAAGTACAGAAAACACTTTCTATAGTTGAGCCGAATTCAGAGGCGTAATTTTGCTGAAGAAAGTGTATAGCTACGGCCAATGGGGTATAAGTTATCTACGTTTTTGTTAAATAACCGTTTGACATTTTATGATATTCATAAAAAATAACACTGTTCTACAAAATAAAACAACTTAAGTGGGCTTAGTCCGCATATCATTTTTCGAAAAATAGAAGGAAAATGTTGAAAAATGGCGTTTTTCGCTTGTCTCTAGTACATCAGAATCGGTTTTTATGAGCATTTGACGATATTTTTAAAAAATATTTTCTATACTAATAGCCACCTAGCGGGTTTGAAAATCACTAAAATTAAACAAATATGTCGAGTTAATGGCAAGTTATGGCGTATATTTGAAGGCTGAATTGATTAACGTACTTACATTTTGTATATAAAGTCTTATTTTCATGCCAGGAACTTTGAAGTGGAGAAAAATGCAGAAGAGTGAGGTGTGTGTTGAAAAACTGATATTTACTGTTTAGATCACATAATTACGAAATAGTCAAATTTGGGGCAAATATCCTCGAAAAAGTTTTACAACAGAATACAGCGCATCTTCTGACACAATCGTTTTGTTGAAGATGCCTCCTAGAAGTAATTATGGAGAATTAACTCTTCAAAAAATAATTAGAGACTTGGCGTCATTAGCAAAGTTATTATTTTTATAATTTAAATTACAAAAAAAATCATCAGATGCTCATTAAACCTCATCCTGACATACCAAAGACGTACAGAAAACGTCATTTTTCATGATTTTCCTTCTATTTTTTGAAAAACAATGTGTTGTCAAAGCACATTTGAACTGATTTACTTTTTGGAACAGCATTATTTTTGATAAATTGCTAAAAATGTCAACGGTTATTTAACAAAAACTTAAATAACTCATACCCCATTAGCCATAGCTATACACTTTCTTCAGCAAAATTACGCCCCTGAATTCGGCTCAACTATATAAAGTGTTTTCTGTACTTTTAAAATTTTGAAGATACCCAGTTTTGAAGAAAATATACTGAAAAACACCAAAAATTTCACTTTTTACTAAGTTTTAATGGCCCTGCCGCTCTTATAATTCCAAATTTGTACAAACTAACTAACCAAACTTCTCTGTTTAGATCTCCAGAAAAATAAAAAATGCTGAAAAAAATCTAAGACAGTTCAGGACCACTTCAACAGACATAAATTTGAAATTTTATCCAAAATCGGCCCATTTTTCAAAAAATCAAAAGTCGCCACCAGTAGGAAGCGTTTTAGCAAACTCACTCCGAAGAAGAAAGTGGTCCCAATACCCTAACCTTTCATTTAAGAAGTGAGCCCGATGACTTTTTTAACATGATGTCATTTTGGGACACCCTAATACACACACACACATACATACACACACACACACAGACATTTGCCGATCTCGACGAACTGAATCGAATGGTGTATGACACTCGGCCCTCCGGGCCTCGGTTAAAAAGTCGATTTTTACAGTGATTGCATAGCCTTTCTTTATATGAGAAAGGCAAAAAGAGTTCGTAAATGGAGGTTTCAGTGTAATAAACTTTCAGGGCCGTTTTAGGATTTGTTAGACCAAAGCAGTGTAAGACGAGCCCGGAGTTTATTAGCTGTGCTTTCGAAGACATTTTCGCGAGGTTATAGATTACGGCGAAAAATGATTTTTTTACAGTTTTTTGAAGGGCATAAGTCCAGTGGTATTTCGCATAATTTGACGGTAGGGACTTCATTAAGTTATTTTCGTTTTACGAAGAAACAATTACTTTTATGGCATACCAAAATCACCAAAAATAAGTCACTAGTTGGTGCTATAGTGATTTCGCACTTTTCAAGTGACCTAGTATTGGTTGTAGATCTCATTAAATGTATAAAAAATATTGTATACCCTCAAAATCTTAATTTTTAGAAAAAAACTTTTTTCGGGACTTTTGCACTAAACAATTTCCCACGCTGTCATTTTTCAACAGATTTTCAAATTTTTGAGTATTCTGGGAAGAAGAAGAAATGATATTTCCAACGGTATGCTATGTTATGTTCTTTTGTTAGAAATACTATCCGGTTTTAGGACCACAATTTGAAAACAACCGTTATATTGCGATTTTTTCGTGAAACATATGATAATTGCTCAGCATTTTTCTAAAGAATTGTTCTTGTTTTAATAAAAAATTAGAGATAACATTTAATACCGTATCTCACGACCTGCTTAGCATCAAAATCGGTTGAAAACGGCAGCTGTTATTTTTTTTTTTTCAAATTTGAAACTTGCTCGCATAAATTCTTCCCCTTCATGCCCATGTTGTTTATCAACAACAACGTTTTTAAACAGATATAACTTTTTTTAAATAGATATATTTTTGGTTCACAAAAATAAGCAAGGCTAGCACATGTGACTATTAGCTTTCAAACGAGAACTAATATTTACAAGTATTAGCACTAGAACTGAAGTTACTGCAATTAATCTGGTTGGATTCCATGGAGCAGTGATGCCATGAACAATTTACGTTGACGACGAAAAATGAATTTTTTATATATTTCCATTATTATTGAATATTATTGGAAACTGATCAAACCTATCAATTTAGACTATCTTTGGATACGTTTTCCACAGAATTGGACTATTGTAAATATTCTAGGGTAATTGTATTGAACAGCTTTTGGCACTGCGAGGGAAGCATCTATCTGTATGAGAAAAGGTTTATCGTGTTTTTTGATTATACTATTTTCATGGAAACATAATTTCGAGCCCTATTAGTAAATTAGCCAATTAGTAAATCGATCGAAAAAATATGTTAATTGAATATTTACGAAGTGAATTTATTGTATATTGTGATTCACCATTGAATGGCGAATGTTCGCCGCAATATTTTTGGTTCAGTTTTGAAAAAGGTTATTAAAATCGGTTTTCGGCACCCCATTTTTTGTGACAAATTCTGAATTCTCTATAATCGAATCAATATGAGTATTTTCGAAAAGGGCTTGACGAGTAGATGACAGAGATTTATTTTTGACACCATTTTGAAAACTAAGATGGCGACATCCGGTTTAGCGGAATTCTCTATATCCCAATCAATATGGATATTTTCGACACGGTTTTTATGAGTCAATGCCAAAAGTCGATGTCTGGCCATTTTGAAATCCAAGATGGCGACATCTCTATTCTAAAAATACCCATGTTGAAGGTTTTCAGATTTGTCTATAGTAAAAAATCCGTTATATCGATTACGACGGATTTTCTACTATAGGTTCGACATGCTGAATTTTTGTTTGGTGACCAATATCAATTTTGGATATGGAGACATGCTACTATCACAATCTTTACAAATGAGAAATATCCACATTGTACGGTTTCATATGATAACGCGCGAAGGAAAAGTCACTATTTTGAATTTTTAAGTCTCCGCCATCTTTGTTTTTAGAATGACAGCGAACATCAATTTTTGAGCTCTATAGATCATCTCGAAACCCAACATTACCCAAGTAACCACCAACTATGTACAAGTATATGATGTAAAGTAGCAGTCTATTTGGATTTCAGATGCTTCTTGTAGCATATTAGCATTTTCATGCATAACTATTGTAAACTTTCTTTCAACAAACTGTTTAAAAACTTCTTGTCATTAATCAGCATTTTGAAGGAAGCCGAAAAAATTATTTTTGTGGCACAGCAATATTGGAGCGGCCTTTTGTGCCAAAAGTGGTTTTCAAAAAGCACTTTCCATACCTATTGGTTACTTGGGTAACATATTGACTTTTAATAAATAATTCAATTCAACTTTGTATGGTATAAGTTGGTCAACCTATAAATATGAATGCGATCCACCTGTGCATTAGTGGATAGTACTGTACGTATCAGTTTTTCACATACGCACATTGTGCTTCTGATGAGGAATGATGTTAAAAGTAAAGTAAAGTAAATTTCATTTTCTCTTTGAATGTTGGTGATTTTTATTCATATTGTGCCATTTTTACTAAATTTTCTTAAGATGCCGACAGCCGACCTCATTTTTCTAAATGGCATAAAATTATCATCTCACTTAATTGTCAATAACCTTTTTCATATTGACGAAATAAATTAAATTTCTTCATCAGTTATTAGCTAAGGCCTCTAGCTTTACATTGGTATGCGTATGTCCCTATATTATGCAATTGGAGAAATGTTATGAGCCAAAGACAAAAGGGTGCCGACAACCGACCACATTCCCCTATTAAAGTTTCTTATCCAATGTGGTAAAGAGCTTTAGGCTTACTCGCAGGCGAGTTGAACTACTTGTGAGATCAACTTATCTGCTGTTTGTTTTTGTTTTTGTGTTATTATTTTTCCCACCCTTCCAGGTCTACTTCCCCACACCTTCTTCTCCTTTCCTTCCGCTCATGAAATGATGAAAACACACGGAAGGGCACAAATCCCCGACTACATACGGGGAACGCGCCATTTTAGCCAATATATTCTGATTCCTGATTGATTTTGAGAATTTGGATCATGTATTCCATAGTGAATAAATTCCTGAAGTCAAAGCTCATCACATTTTTAAATCCAGAAGAACGGATGTACTCTCTTTTGAATAATTCTCCAATATTAAACTATCGCAATGAGCCGAATTGAGGCCAGTTCGAGAAACATTTGCTTCGGACTTGGAGTTTCGACAACTTTAATCAACAGATGCGCGATGTACCGCTTCTAATACGAATAAACTATGCTTCGCGTAATTAATAACATCATAGATGGAATTATAGTTCTTTGGGCAAAATATTCTTCAATGTACAAATCGTTCCGAAGTTTAAATCTGGAAATTTCATATCCTAAATTTAGGCTGGAGGCTTCAGAGCTTCTGTGCCTAAACTGCAAAATTATGTGGAGAAAGTTACATATTTTGTTCCAACAGCCGTGTTATTCGCATACATTTTGTGACAAAGTTACAATAACTTCACAGAATTCGTATGGTTGGCTAGGATATTCAGGGATAGTATCTGTAAAATTTTAGAAGCTCTAGAATATCTCGAATAGCTTGCGGAGGGCTCAGTGCAATAGCTGAATATTAATGTCGTAGGCACCATTCCTGTAGTTTTCCCCCGTTGACTAGTAGTTCTCAATATCTGAACTCCAGAGTATTTTGGATCGTAAAGTGGTTCCTTTTCTGCTCAGTAAAACTTAAGATGTGTAGAACATATTTCGTGTTTATCGGTGTTCTAATCTTAAAGAGGTCTTGAATACCTAGAATAGTTCGGGTACCGATACTGGTTTTCCAATCACCAGCTAAACGTCCAAGTTTCTAGTTCAACGTAAAAAAGAACTACAAACAAACTACGAACAAACAGGTGAAGAAAATCAATTTAAAAGTGCAATAAAAACACAACACGACAAATTGCACTAATCACGTGGGAACGAGAAATAAAATTGACACTAATGGACGATAATCTGCCCAGTTGCAAGTCAACTCCGGTGGTGGGGAAGCGAATGTTCCACCGACCGCTGCCTTGCCCAGACGTAACGACGATATGAGGAGGTACAAAAAAGGTATGATAACTGCATCCATAATAACACAAACCACAGACGACTAAAACAAGGAAGTCACTGTCACTTTCACAAATGGTATTTTTTAGTCTTTCCATCACCATTGCACTTTGTCCACTCGAATGCTGACCCGAGCAAAGGGGGTGGTAAGTCGGTCCTCGAAGTATACACTACTTGAAAACTAAGTTCAACTGATTTCACTAAAAGACAAGACAAAATGCAAAAACAAACAAGACGAAAGAATTTTTACTAATTGAATTAACAAAGAAATCAGATACTTCAACATTACGCCTCGAAAGAATTGTAAAACGGTAAGATTAAATTGCACCCCGTTCTTTCATCGGGAACGTCGCAAAAAGCCAGTCACAGACCGGTGTACCTACCGGTAACACGTGCTGGTGCGCTAGCTGACCCAACGGACAAACACTTTTACGGACTCTGATTCCTAATCTGCTCACTACAATTGGCGAAAGGCCCAGCACACCACAAACCAGCTCCACCAGCAGTTGAATGTGGAAGAAAGGGAACGGGACGAGATGGCATGGCACGGGACAGGACCGGACTGGACTGGCCCGGACCAGAGCGCTCAGATTGCAAGAGTTATAAAACAACACCTCAAGGCAAAAGGAAAGTGTTTATACGATGAAAGCTCAATGACTGTCTCGTCTTACTTTGTTTTGTTGTGTCGTATCTTGTATCGTGACGTGAAAAAAAAAAAGACCGCGTGGCCGCGGATTCGGAGGGGTTTGCACAGATACGGCACCAGTTTACGCACTGCCGACAATACAAATGAGCGGGAGCTCATGGGTTTAAGTGTTCATACACATATCTCTCAGCAGCTCGGCACGATACCCAATCAAGAGTTGAATGAGTGATTTTTTTGTCGGATGTTTCTTTACTCGCGGGCAGTTGTTTACCTAGCACCGGCTTACCAACCCGAACTACGGTACTCACTGTGTTCAGCTGATTTACCCTCGATGGGAACATTTCGATTTCGCGATTCTTCATGTGATGGAAGCAACTTCAAGACTGCAGTAGCGTGGATCAAATTGGCGGAATAAATGCCCGGGAAGGCGATGATAACACTGTTCGGTTGTTTATTGTTGCACGCGATTTCGGTTTGTGCCGGGGGGCCTTCGTGCTTGCGCTCGTTGCTATCGATGTTTGAACAATTTACCATGGTGAACCGTCGATAAACTGCTGCAATCATCGTGTGCAGGCTGCTGATGGATTGATTGTAGACATGGGTTGCTGCGATGGGACTGTGTGTGATTTGTAGTTTGTCGCAGGTATATGAAACGCTTTTTGAAGTGGTCAAATGGTCAATATGGAAGATTCGATATCATAATTCAAACGATAAGTTTTTATTGTTGGCAGTCATTATGCCTTTTACGGTATAAGAATTTAAATTAAAAAATCACGCATGTAGATCTGATAATGGCTGTCGATCGGATGAAACTTCATCACTTTGTTTTTGTGAAGTCGTTTCATTATAAATATATATGATTTTTTAAGAATAATCATGAAGAGCAAAGCTGCATTTTATATCTGCCTTCACGCAGTGACAAACAAACATATTGTTGTTGTTGTCTGTGCTTAATGTGTACTATAAAGAAATGTTAAAAATGCTGGAACATAACCGACTATTGTCAACTCCCCAATTGACACTAAATTGGCTTTAATCGTTCCTGGCTGAACGAGCAATGAAAGTGAAGATTGAATACATGGAGACATCTTCAATTACATCTCTGGAGTTGCTCGGGGTAGTCACCTTGCACTGTTTATATTTCCACTGTACCTAAACTATTTAAAAACTTGGTTAAAATGTAAGTAATTTTCGTTTGCAAATGACATTAAACTATTCCATCTTATAAAAGCAAACGAAGACACCACATTCTTGCAGTTACAGTTAGTCATTTTAGAAAATTGGTGCAAAATTAAATCGATGGTAAATGGTAAACCCCTCCTCTCCTGTTCAGTTCTGTTTTTCATCCATAAACACTTGACAATAAAGTTCGTCTACTGACTGCGTCCTTCCATTAGAGTAAATATTGAATAACTTTAAACAAACAGTTATCATACAAGTGTACTCCAATCACTACATAACATTTGGAGTTGGTGTAATAGAAAATAAATCTTTCAGTCACCACTTTTTTAACATCGATAAGTAGCAATTGCAATATTTCCAAGTGACTTGTGCCAGTGGTTCCGGTTGGAATTTCAATGAAATAAACAGCTTATTTTTTTTGCTTTTGCTTATATTTTTAAAATCCGATTGGAACATTCTCCCACGAAAAACCTTTTGTTTTTGCACCACTCTAATACACACAGACATTTTTTTTAGTACATACACAGACAGTTTTCGACGAACTGAGTCACTCGGCCTTCCGGCCCGCGATCCGTTTGACGATTTTTAGAATGATGGGATACCCTTTCTATATGGGAAATACAAAAACCAAAAATGAAGTAAAAATATATATATTTTTCGAATTGCCAGAGCAGTACTAAATTTCTTCGTTCGTGAGTATTCCAGATAATTCCAGATTCCTGAATACTTGGATACCTAGATTGCTAAATTCGTGCACTTCATTAATTCCACATTCTATGATCCTTGAATTATGACCCTTAAGGACTGGCTATTTGCACAATTTTTTTCGCTGCATCCGACAGCTCGCAAGGAAGCCACCTCGGCCCAGTACAATTTCTTCTCTATTTTAATGACGTCAATTTCAAATTGCAAAGACTGCGCTCTCCCTTCGCCGATGATTTGAAAATTTTTCATCGAATACGGAATTCAATCGATGCCGAATTTCTTCAGAGTGAACTGGAGAGCGTACTAAGTGGTTCGATCTAAAGAGCATATTTTTAAAGCAGAGATAAATGCTCAAATGGTAAACGTTTACACGTAAACGTCATCCGATTCAGTTGAATTACCATTTGTTTGGCTCGAGCAATCCACTCACGTTAATGCTCTCGGAGTTATCTTGCATTCGGCATTAACGTTCAACTACAACACCAACCACACACTTCATAAATAGTGGAAAGGGAATTAAGACAGCTAGGGTCTTTCCGTCGAATAACAAAATCTTAATGGACGTATACTGTCTTAAGGGGGATGTCTGATGTAGAGACTAAAATTTGATTGTTTTTATTCGCTAAACTGCGTTTTAATCCTCAAAAAGGCAAGCTAAAATTGTGATTTAAAGAAGAATCGCTCATAAGACCCAAAGAATTCAAAAGCCTCCTTTTTTGTCGTTTCATCAGTGAGAGAATCGAAAGCCTGAAAACGCTCGTTCATTTGTATTTCAAATTTCAAGTCTATTGAAACTAGAGAACTGTAACTAGCCGGGCCTCTGGCACCCCTTGCATTTTTGAGGGTTAAATAGCCATGCGTTCCTCACGCGTATTTGCTGTCACACCCGCAGATCGATCGATCTTCGAAACCGCATTTTTCAAATTGACGGACATAATAATTCAATGAATCACGAAAAACTAAATAAAAAATTTGCTCGAATTATTTTCAAGCAAAAGGAGAAATTTTACTTCAAAATATGGAGACTTTTCATTTTTTTTATGATGCCATTTTCCGAAATTCAAAGTTTTTTCTATTTTTTGATTTATCGAAGTTGTAGTTACCTTTAAATTTCAAAAATCTTATTGAATTTCTTAATTCAGACAATTTTATCGAGAGTCCGCCATGGCGCTCCTCGACGTGGAAATGGTTGGACGTATACTCTTGGAATACTCTTATGTGTGGCTCTACGCATAGGCTGCTCCACGACTAGCAAAGGTGGGATGGAAGAGGTCACGCTTTTCTGACAAAATATTTCTTATAGACGATTTATAAAATAAGTAAATTTTATAGTGTCAAAGTTTGGAAAGTCTTTTCATAACACGGTTCATATTTGGGGAGTGGCGAATAGTGAAGTCAATTACACCATCCTTGAATGAATTCACTATTTTTAGTAATTCGTTTACCAGACACATTGCGATGATTTAACGGAGCCGTTGGTTTTTTATGTACAAAAAGTAATAAAAAATAAAACCACATGTTATTAAGTGTTCGTGGGATTTAGCACATGCAACATTCTATAGCGATTCTTTCGCGGGAAATAATTGTCAGGTCGCCAACTGCATGTTGGGAGTCATTTACTTTGCTCTTATAATTCTTCAAAGAGAATTAGTTAACGGGAGTTCCTTTTCAAAGCACAGTCGTTCTCAATTTTCATAGAAACGAATGAGCTGAACACCACCTTAAGCTGGTCGCTAAATTCAGGGCGAACGAATTTTAATGAACTGACCACCGTTCCACAAGCCGGTCTGGATACTCTCTCAGTTTGGAACTGGACGAATATTGATATACAAGAAAAATAGAAATATTCCTCTCATTCTCTGTTTATGTCCTTACAGCATAAAAACTGGCCACTCTACTAACGGATTCTACTTCTCCGAACGCGTTGATAGCTCATGTAATCTTACCTCGATATTGTCATGTTCCAACATATACGGGAATCTTAATTCCAAATTGGTTATTTATAAGCACGTGTTTTAGGTTGTTCTGCAAAACGAATGCACTGCATTGCATAGGTGCTAATACTGATGAAAGATGATTTCCGTAAGCTTAAGCTCCATTTATATCTCTAGAAAATATTCTACCTCACGATCATATAGAAACAAATTTGAAGATAACAAGCGTTGGTCGGAGCGGCGCAACTCACCCATTTACTAATAACGGCAAGAAAAAATACAACGTTTCCTTTGGTCTTGGGATAATGCACACTAGATCGAGAGGCTGCTAGTTATCGTTCACTTTGCTCGTTTGTAGCTCTGACTCAAGCAGTAGTAGAAAGTAGACGATCACTATTGATTTTTCTTTGCTAAACTTTGAGAAGTTAACTACGCCAACTTAAGTTTTCAATTTGCCATCAGATTTTACTCGGGTACGCTCAACATCAAATATAAATTCTGAATCTACAAATAATAGCGTGTACAGTAGACTGCCCAGGAAAATAATGAATTTTTGACAACGCAATCGGCCCACCCCTGATTCGATTCCTAGTCCCACCAGGAGTTATTGCACTAAATTGGAAGCAAATCGGACAAGTCTAGCTATCGGACCAACGTGCCTGAAGTTTGTATGGGATTTTTCGACAATTTACATGGAGAATACCCACCAACTCGCATTTTTGCCGCTAGGTGGCAGTGCATGTATCGTATCATCACTGTAAGTGAAAATAAGAAAGATAATTTAATTGTCTACAACTTTGCCAAAGACTGCTAGTAAATCCGGCTTTGTTAAAAGAAGTTATTAAACTTTTAACGAAGTGATGTCTGAGTCAGTTTTGCATGGGGCCTAGCAGTGCATGGTTGTGTATCTGTAATCGATTCCCACAAACTATGCATTTTTGTGAAATAATCGATAGGTTTAGCCCAATAGTATGTCCAGAAGAATTATAAGACATAATACGAGTTATGATTTGGTTGGAAAATTTTAGTTCCAACTGTGACCGCATAGAGGGCGCCAACACTAACTTTTCATAGAAGAGAGATAGACTATCAAGATGTTCGGAAGAATTATTGGAAAATGTCTGTTCTACAACTTTATGGAAGACATCTAATTTCCATCTCTTTCCGTTGAAAAGTTAGTGTTGGCGCCCTCTACGTGGTGAAATGTGGAACTAAAACGTTGTAACCAGAACATGGCTCGTATTATTTACTACAATTCTTCTAAATATACCATAGAGCTAAATCTTATGGTTATTTCACAAAAATGTTTAGTTCGCACAAATCGAGTACTGATACACAACCATGCACTGCTAGGCCCCATGCAAAACTGACTCAGACATCACTTCCCTAAAAGTTTAATAACTTCTTTTAACAAAGTCGGATTGACTAGCAGTCTTCGGCAAAGTTGTAGACCATCAAATTGTCTTTCTTATTTTCACTTACAGTGATAATTCGATACATACAGTGCCACCTTGCGGCAAAAATGCGAGTTAGTGGGTTTTCTTCATGTAAATTGTCGAAAAATCCCATACAAACTTCAGGCACGTTGGTCCGGTAGCTACACTTGTCCGATTTGCTTCAAATTTGGTGCAAGTACTCCTGGTGGGACTAGGAATCAAATCAGGGGTGGGCCGATAGGGGTCATTTTTTTCCTGTCACTCTAGTGTACAGTTATGATTCCTGATATGTTGCTAAACTGAGAAAATTGTCAAAAAATGCTAGTAAGTCAGCAGCAAATTCCGGGGTTCAAATTCTACACGGCAAGGTTCCAAAAAGATTCAGGTTTGTTTGTAAGTTTGCGAAAAAAATATAATTTAGCAAGGGATCTGTTCCTTTAGCCAGAAAACCAGAGTTTTTGTAACGGATAAGACCATGAATTTAGAAGTAATTAAAAACAAATAAACCAATATTACGCTTCATCAAGTTCAATTATGTTCAATAATCAAGTTACGTGTTGATTAAATCTAGCTAGTTACCCTATCAGCAAGAACGTACCGCAATTGTACGGCAATTGAGTTAGTTTAGAAAAAAACTGTGTGCACCGGCCAGTGCAGTAAAATTTCATTTCATTCAATCGAAACTGAATGAACGCAGTCAATCAGTCGTCTGCAGTAGCATTCACATTCATTTAACGCATCAGTTGTTGTTAATCTGAAGCTGGGTTCATGGCACTTCACTCACCGCTGCTTTCAAATGAGTCGCAATTCATATTCAACCTCCTTCGTTTGATCCTCTCAAATGAATAGATCAGCTTTCAATTTCCCCAGTGAGCACCAGTCAAATGAGATCCGGGTAAACCTAAGACAAAAAGAGACAACTGGCTTCGTATTTTTGGTTATCATGCCTTTCTTGTGCCAGATGGCAGATGAGTGTATGCAGCTAGCGAGGTTGGCAGTGCAGCCAATTTCTTTGTCATATTTAGATATGTTGCTATAATACTCATAATAATGACCGTTTTATTGACACACATTTCGCATTTATCTGGTACTAATTAATCCAACATTTTTATCACATACTACATGTTTCTAGCAAATTTGGCCAGCATAACAGCCTATTCATCAGAATCAAATTTGCAACAAAAATATTATAGAGATGAACGTACTACCAAATAACATTTTTCATTGCAACCAGTTTCAATAAGCTGTTATTAGTAGATTCATTATTTTCGTCTGAACTCTGCGAATTTAAGAAAATTTGAAAAAGAAATATGATAGCCGCAGTATGCTATCATAATTGTACGAAGCTGTCAAATTCATTGCTAAAGTCAAATATGTAATCCAGCTATTTATTTGCACCTCTACCAATAGTTCCCTGTGTACAATTCCGATGACATGGTGAAGAGGTAAAACATTTCCACACTGGTTATATAGGAACACATTACGAGCACAGTCTATAGTCTACGAGAATCTTTTCTTTTTCAGAAAGAATTCGAAAAGGTTCTGCTCGATATGAATGCTATAAATAGATCATATCGAAGGTGGGTTTATTGATTTGAGGTAACCAACAGGCGCCATATTGGATTGATTGATTGCAAAATGTCCTCAATCATCAGTTTCCGTCATCTAGTGACCATCATTGCAAAAGCGATATAGATATATATTGATCATGGTTTTTACTGTGGTGGTTACCCGAAACCGCCATCTTTGTTTTCAAAATGGCTTAAATTCATAAATTACGGTATTTTATGATTATTTTAAATGATACCCATATTGATAGTTGTTTTCACAGTTTCTTGGTCACTATAGGCCGCAATCTTGGATTTCAAAATGGCCTAACCTCCTTTCAAATGGTATCCATGTTGCCCTCATCTCTGATTTAAAAATGACTTTAACCATCGAGCTTGAGCTTGAGCTTGACCTTGTACGACCACCCGTAGCTGCTACTCCGTTATCGATCTAGACTAGCTGAAGTTGCACAGGGAATCAGTAGTAGTGCTTGGGATTAGGAAAACATCTTTCAATGTGCAACTCCTGGTAATCCTAAAGTGTTTATTGAACAAAACCGGCGCCGGCCTGGCCCGAACGTAGATCGCAGAAGGAACGTTAGTCCGATACTTGCTTTTGCTAGGCAACGGCTTTACTTCCCTTCCGAAGGAAGATTTTACACCTCAGAAAAATCTCAGCGACCTCGGCTGGGATTGCACCCAGACTAACTGGGATGGGTGGCTGTCACGCTTACCACTCAACCAACTACGCCTTCATTTAAAATGACTAACCATCGATTTCCGTTATCTATCATCTTGGACCTTTAACGAGTTCGCCCGTTTACACCTAAGACAAGATAAAGCAACTAGTAATACGATTTCTGTATATTTCTGTATTTTGGTAGTACGTCCATCTCTATTTCAAAGTTTGTGGCAAATTTGATTCTGATGAATAGGCTGTTATGCTGACCAAATTTGCTAGAAACATGTAGTATATGATAAAAATCTTGGATTGATTAGTTCCAGATATATTTTGGCGAAATGTGAGTTAATAAAACAGTCATTATTATGTGTATTATAGCAACATATCTAAATATGACAAAGAAATTGGCTGCACTGTCAACCTCGCTAGTTGCATACAGTCATCTGTCAACAATTATTCACCAGGGCACAAGAAAGGAAAGAAAACTCTCCAAGAAGAAGAGAAAGAAAGGTTCGGAACATTTGTCATTTTTGAGTGAATTTGTTTTATGTTTGTTAAGCAGAAAAGCCCACTACGTCATTTGTTTTATTCTTTTCTTTTTCATATCCTCCTGATTTATCAGCTTCATTGAAAAAAAATACAACCTTACTCATACAGAGAAAAAATGCTCGTACCTGTATCCGTCTTGAGTTGCCTCGTCTTATCATAGCCTTTACCCTATATTATTTATTATCTTGGTCGGAGTTATTTTTATGTCAGTGAGTGTTCCTTCATATTCATTTGTGAGTGGTTCATTGGAATGGTTCACTTCCATTAGCTGAGACCGTGCTAATGTGAGTTTGGGGTTCAATAGAAACTAAACAGGCAAAAACGTCAAATGACTAGAACCTGTTATTCAATTGACAGTGAACTTTGAGTGACTCAAACGAAGACGGCAGCCGAACTCAACTGATATAGTGGTGGTATGTTTACAGTGAAAGGCTCGAAGTTTCACTGGAAACGATTATTTTCGTTTGAAATTGATATTTTACCGCACTGGGCACCGGCTGATGACGTCAATTGAAAATAGTGGGATTTTTTTCAGAAACTGCAATGAATGAATTCTTTCAGTTAGGGACCATTCATAAATTACGTAACGCAAAAATTGCCCAAAATTGACTCCCCCCTCCCCCTATGTAACAAATTGTCACAAATTTTTCCACCCCCCCTCCCCTGTTACGTAACAAATTCCAAGAAATATTTTTTTTCTTCGATGAAAACATGTTACGTAACGATCTAGTTAACACCCCCTCCCCCCTATGTCACAACTTGTCACAACTTGTCGTACCCCCCCCCCCCCTAAAAGCGTTACGTAATTTATGAATGGTCCCTTATTTCCTTGAAATAAACTGAAGTTATCTTTGGTTCAATCTTAGCTAGTTTATTGATTGAAAGGAAGGTAAACAATATGCATTCGAACGTGTCCCATTTCCAAATTATCTAACTTTTAATGAGTAGCATCTTGGTAATGCTATCATTTGACACTAAATAAGTGAAATAAATGGTAGTTTTGCACTTCATTGATTATAATGAGTCTTATAACTAAATAAGAGGAATAACTTAATCTTCTAATTCTCAGTCCAGTCTGATATAGCTCGGACTGATAGGAATGCTGCAGGTGTGTATAGTAACAGAAATGCAAACAGTTCTACCCGTTTTGATTCTTTGTATTTTGTGCGCAGGCGAAGAACAAAGTCCCATATTTTTTTTTTCAAGCTACACCGTAGAGGTTGATGTTAAGTATTGTCGTACCCATTCGTCTATTCATGACAATCAAGGACCCTGTATCATGGACAGTGACAAAGTGGGAACAATTTCATTTGAGATGTGAGGGACTTCTATCCAGATTATCTCAGCGATGTACGAGCGACTAGAAAACGACAAGCTCGACTAATAACTTACTTCCTGAACCCACGAAATTATAAGTCTTTATTGTTGCTGTTACGCATAATGCGAGCACCTCTCGTTTTCACCGCCTTGAAACTTTTGTCTATTAAACGGCTTACGCTGTCACATTTGTTAGTTCGTGATCAGCGTTGGCCGAGATGGATTCGCACTAAATGTAAGCCTAAATGTGATATTATTTCGTGTAAACTGTTACAGGAAATTTATAACATCTGTTTTAATAAACACTTTTATTGTAAAATGGTGTTATAAATTGAGAAAAGACTTCCCGGTCCATTGCGAAACGCCTCAAATTATGAGTTGTTATTAGTGCTCAGAACAAGCTATCATAGCGAGTCAATACTGCAATCATCGGGATATCACAGAAAACTCTACTACTAGGAATCATTCATAACCTGGCCTTCAAAATCATAAAACAAAATTACTTTCGGTTTGAGCATTTCACACCAGACACTCCCCTTAAATCGCCTTATTTTGCATTGGTCCACTCAACACTAGAATATTGGTCCACTGTTTGGAATCCATATTACCAGAACGGAGTCGGCAGAGTAGAGTCTGTCCAAGGTCGGTTTATACACTCTTCGAACTACGAAAACCGTTACTACACCAGTTACTACACCTCGATCCTCTCATATCTGAAGGGACAGCTCTTGAACCCTATTCGTCTCGGCTGTACTGTTTGCTAGAATGGATTGCTCTACAATTCTCGAAAGCCCGGATCTTCAAACCACATTCGAGCTCTACGAAATAACACCAACTAAACTTTACGGAGAACCAACTATGGTCGCTACGGTACACTTACCGAACTTCAGTGTGTTTGCAACAGTGTTGCCACCGCTTTCGACTTTCACTTGACGAGAAATACGATTAAAGTTTAGTTTTATTCTTTCCTTTAATGTATCTAGTAACCACCATATGGGTCAAGCAAAGACGCTGAATCCCTCTAGATAAAGACTCGCCATCTCTATCTTATTCTTCTTATTTATCAGTAAGTGTCATTCCAATCGAGCACGAGACTTGTCAAAAGCACTCAATCAGAAGAAAATCGCTTCGAATGCTTCTGGAACGAGGGCCATTGACAGGTGTCGTGCTCGATTGGGATGACAATGACAGAAAAATGGTAAACAAACTATTGACGTGTCGAGTCTTTATCCAGAGGGATTCAGCGTCGTTAGGGTCAAGGAGTCTTTTGGTGTATATACAAACAAATAAACTAGATTTTTGAAACATTAGGTTTCCGATATTTATAGACACGAGGGTTCCAAAACATTTTCTTTTCATTTCTTAGCCTGAACTCGTGAATTTATTTAAGTATTTCCGAATATCTGGGTTCTTGGATTACTAGATTCCAGATACACTGGATAAAAGTGGATCAGATTTACACCATTTAGAAAATGTCCACTTTACTGTTGCACCGATTTCCCGAAGTTAGGAGCTGAATTTATGGTATCCTGAATTTCTAGATGTTTGTACTCTTAGGCTATGCTATCCTGGTTTATTTCATTGTTGCATTTATTGATTTCTGGATTCTTATATACCAATACATGGAGCCCTATTCTCACAGTCACGTCACCTAGTGATCAGAAGAAAATTTTCTTTTTGTCGCTGGTTGACGCGACTGTGATAATAGGTTCCCCGGTTCATTTTTTTTTTGAACCGGCAAATTCTCAACTGCTTTACGAGTCTTTCTGAAGACACTCTTCACAACCGCCCAGTAACGTTCGATGAGCCGAAGCTAAGGGCAAGTTACTGGATTGATGTCCTTCTCATTGTAAATACACAGTCAGCAACGACTATCGCGAACAGGAACTCAGAGAGCTAAAACAAATCTGAAAAATGTACACGAACAGTAAGTCTAAACACATATCACCATACAGCCATACTCTACACGGTTAAATAAAACAACCTGTAGAAAAGTTCTTTTAACTTTTGAGTTGTGCGTCGCTTTCGCACTTATTAGTGTTGTGAAAAACAAAAAGAGAGATTCGACTCACTCGAGGTCTTCCGTGGAGGAAGGTACTTTTGAGTTGTTTGGGGTGAACTGAAAATTAGGTAAATTCAACTTAAATTTGAGTATAAAAAACCTATCAATGAGTTGTAATTTTTGCCGTGGTTAAATGGAAACTACCTTCAACACGGTTTACCTAATTTTAAGTTCACCCACGATACCACGAGATTGAGTCAAAGGAACTCAATTTTAGGTAGTTTTTCATTTCCGTGTATACAAGCTCAAGCAACTGTCACATTGTTTGTACTCTGTCAGCTGGATGAAATATGTTCAGCCCGAATTCCGAGGTAAAAGACACGATCGAAGCGGCGAAATTTGGATAGACAAATGACAATCGCTTGGTGCAAAACAAGACATCGGACCACAGAACACACATTATCGGTAAAAAACATTAAAAAACAATGTAACAGCACAACACTGTAACTTCCTTTCTAGAAACCTTGAAAAAGGTCCCAAACGGACCGAAACGTCGGATGAAGACAAAATAGTGTTTTTGTAAACCGCAGACTGCATAGCCGAAATACATAACCTTCTAATTAATAACCTTTTTCATAACCCATTGAGAGTTGTTTTGACATAGTGCGCCGATACAAAATAGTGCTGGGATACTATGCTTCTCGTATAAAGACAGCTACCTTTTCTGTAGACATTTAGATTGATAGATTTCCGAATTTATTGTTCCGGTAGAGTATAAAATGGTAGATTTCAAACCGTAGGAGTATAGTGTTTGACATGCTAGCAGTTTCAGGATAAATTTCTCCACTTGGACCGACCTCCCTGGTAACAGTTGAGGTTTTATGGTGCTCTTGAAGTCTCTCGTAAAACCTAGATTGCACTTGTAGTGTGCTATAAAACTTAAATTGTTACTTGGGCTACGACGTACGCCAGTATAATATTGTAGACCTGAAAGTGTTTTTGAGTTCTCTTTCACATTCACTATGCAAAACTCGCGAATATAATTTTCAGACCCTTGTTGCTTCGTTCTACTCTTTGTTGGACGATTTTTTGATGTTTCAGGTCTTCGGATTGTTCCGTTTCCTGGTATGTTGGGTGATTCTAACGTTCTTTTCCATTTTTTATGGCCAAACATCATTGTTCCTAGTTTGAGATTACACTTTTTGGCCCAGTTTCAGGTTGAAAGATCCAGGTTTTCTGCCCCTTCCTGGCAGTACATCCAAAGATTAGTGTTCCCCAAACTTGATGAATGAATGAATTACACGTGAGTGTAATGAATTCCAACAGCGCTTCGTGAATTTTTGCATAATTATACCCTTTTTACTTGGTCATGTGCCAAAACCTTACTTTTCACTTCATTTTCAATGCGCGACATTTTAGAAACGAAGCGTTTAAACCGTACGAAAAAAGTAAACAAACAAAAGATGACAAAGGCACAGCATGCTGTGATCAATGGGTATATATAGGTGTGGCAGAGCTCACAGTTTGCTAATGTTGGCAACCATAAATATGTAAACAAGTGCTACCCTTCAATGGATTTTGAAATATTTCAGAACATGCCCGAAAGATTTTTTATGAACTATACCTTGAGGACTGTTAAATGCACAATTCGAAACGATCACAGAAAGAACTAAAGACTTCGTTCAATTGAGAATATTATTAGATATTGGGGATCGTTACGTAAAAATAAGAACTATAGGACCGACAGATTTTTTTTAAAGTATTTTTAAAAATCACAGGGTTCCCAACATTTGCTCTATGCGACTAGACGATACTCAAACGGAGTTTTGTTGAGCATTGAACTATTTTAACTTCCGACAGTTATTTATTTCCCTATCGTACCTGAGATATTAACATATATTTTGACAATAATATATACTCGGAGTTTTCTCTACAGAATTATGTTATTTACTCCGGTAACTCGAGTTGAAGTTCGAAGGCTTGATTCGGATTTCGTAACATTTTGCAAAGAACATTAATTGTATTGGTTGAATTGAATCACTACACTAAAACAGGACTGGGTAGTCACATGACAGCTCTAGGCTCTCTGCGGAATACGCATGCACCTCACCGCATGCCAACTAGATCTGTACAAATATTTACAAAACATGCAAAGTAAACACGACTTTCTATATATTCGTTCATCAAATCGTCAAGTATTTTGTTTCCTTGGCGACGCAAAGGGTTCACTCACCTGGTTCGTTCGAGCTCTTCGAGTACGGGGAGTAGGAGTTGGGCAGTTGAGTTCCTTTCATGGGAGGCGGTGGAGGCACGCTACTATATTCTAAATGAGGGAATCGGATCGGTAGCAATCGATAAAACAATGAGAATGGTAAACGGAATCGGTAAAACTTAAATGCTACAGAAAGAGAGAGAAGGTAAAGGACAGACACAGAATAGGTTTCGGTAGCGGTCTTCGTTAAGCGTTACGATTAGTGGTCTCCACTCCAGGTAGTCTTTGTTTGTTTGTGTGGTCAGTAGAAGCAAGGAAGCACGTTCCGGTCCCGTCCGGCAGGTTGAGTGTATGATAAAGAGTGTGTTCTCTACGGATGAAAATGTAGGGTGCGCTTCGATAGAGTACATAGTAGTTGGAAATAAAATCAAGAAACCTTCGAAGGTGACGGAAGCCTTAGCGGAGCCTCCGCTGGTCATTTTCTGTATCTTCTTCCAGAGATATTCCGCGTCTAGCTGACGGTCGGGAACGTAACGGTGCTTAGGTCGGTGAATGCTTGGATCGAACTTCTGGTCGGCGAAGATGTCGTAGAACTGTTTCAGAAAAGCGTTACCGTCCTGCTTGTCCTTGTGTCGTGGCGGTGAGGTTGAACTAGAGCGGAGTTTGTTACCTCGGCGGCCCGGTTTCTGGCCCGGAGGTGACTGGTCTGGTGCAGTTACCGAGCGTGCATTGTCGGCGGGTTTGGGAAACTGGTGAGCTACCCAGGAACCGGAAAGGTAGTTGGAGATATCTTTAAGCTCGCGAATGTCCGGTACGGAAGTGTACATCTTACCCAAAATTGATAGGTTCTCTGCGGTTTCAAACTTACTTTTGATTTTTTCGACCTCGCCTCCGCTGCTGCAGCCGCTTGCAGATCGTTCCCTCGGTGGAGTACTTTTGATTTCCTGCTTCAGGGATGCCGTCTTGCTAATGACGTTTATGTGCGGCATGAAACGGTCATCCCTGCGAAACGGGTTTTTCGGAATCGGTGAATGGGCTCGCTCCTTTCGTTTTCTACTACGTGCCCTGGACTGTACCTCGTACTTGTGAGTGATTCGCGTCACGTCTCCCGTTTCGTGATGCTTCACCCTAATTTTTCGGCTAGCTTTCGCACTCTGTCGTTCTCCGAACGGTCGGTTCAGCTCCGAATCGCTTTGGTACTGTCTCGGACTGTTATCGCCTGCCGATTGTTTCCAAATATTTACATCTAAACTTTCGAACTTGTCCTTGATCTTCTTCACCTCCCCCGTTTGAATACACGTTGCGTACTCCGGGGTTGAACTACGCGAACGAAACGTGAAGTTTTTTGGAGTTCGTTTGTCTTCCTGATAACTGTAGGAGTAGGCGACGGCTGGCTTTTCACCGAACAGGTCCTTCAAATCTGCGTATGACTGTGAATTTGGCAACGGAGATGTCTTTTGCACCTCAACGGTTCTTTCCTCGAGCATTTTCGATGCGTCATCCTCGTCGGTGGAGGATTCTCTCGCATGATAGACGGTAACTGGAGGCACTTCCTCGTCACGTCTTTCTTCAAAGTATTTGATCTTACTTTTGACGTCATCGCTTGTGTTCCGATAGATAACAGTCCGGTTGGAGGTTTCCGATGAGACGCTTTCCGTTTCACAATAGGAGTGTGGTCTTTCCTTGTCTAGCGTTTTCGATTTTCTCATAATCACTTCCTCTCTAGCCAATTCTAGCTTCTGTCCACCTTGAAGCTTTCGGTAGTCAGTTTCCAATGAGAAATACTCCTCCTTCTGTGGCAAAATTGTCGGTCGTTCCTTCTTCTTCATGCATGGCAATGTATGGCTAGCGTGCTTTTCTTGTAATTTGTTCTTCAACTCTTGACAGAGAGCTTCCTGTCTGTTTTTCTGTTCGAACGTTTTCTGAATCATAGCAACCTTACTCTCCTTCTCCAATCGTGGTTTGAACTGTGCTTCGTTAACTTGCTCCTTAGTTAGCACCGAGTGGCTACGAACCTTCAGCGTACAAGGAGCTGACTTCATTCGATCCTGTGGCACGTTTATAACGTACTTATCTGCACTTGTTATTTTAACCTCCTCCCTATTGCTGTAGATCTCACTGAGTTGACTCTTCAGTCTCTTCATCTGATCGCTAGACAACGTACTCAGCAGATTTGTGCTAATCCCATAAGACTTTTCCGTATCCAACGAAAGAAACTCATCCTTCCTTCCCCCATCTCCCGAATACTTCTCGGCCATCTGCGTTGCCACATCAACCACCGACGATCCTCTCCACAGAGGTTTGTAATGATCTTTCCGGGTATTCAGCTCCCGCTTTGTAAACTCCTCAAAATGCAGTACCTTTTTGCTGAGCTCCCCCTTCAAATCTTCCACTGATTTTTCCTTATTCCGCAATCCCGGATCCAGATCACTATTCCAGCGCACCTCGTCCGGATCGTGCGGCAAAAACAGCAAATCCTTCTCCCTCTGATCTTGCTTCAGCTTACTCAGCAGCTGATTCATCTCACGCTCGGCCTTCTCGTGATTACGCACCTTTCTCCACAACTCAAAATCGATAATCTCTTCGTCGCGACGACGCGGCCGTAGATCAGTCGACGAAGTCACCTTCTCCAGCTGTCCCAGCCGCTCCAAACTACTGTAGAAATCGTTCAAATCTTGAAACCGATCCGACCGTCTATGTCTGCAGATGGGAATATGTTTCTCGTAGCTGGTGAGATTCAACGATCGGCTTCGAACCAACGCATCCGAAGGGGACGCGCAGCGATCCGTCGTACTGAGACTACGAGCTCGCACGATCTTCTTCACGTTGCCTTCCCCTTTGAAATGCTGAATCCGTCTGCAGGAAGGCGAGCGAGATGATCGTTTCGTCTGGTGGTGAGAATACTCTGTCGCCTTACGACCGAGAATAGTACGAGGGGCATCCTGGGTGATCACCGTTTGAACCGGTGGTTCACTCTTACTGCGCTCGTGGTAGCTGTAGTCTATCTTCATGCTACGTCCACGCAAATATCCAAACTCTTCTTCCTCGTCGGACAGCTGCATCAACGATTCGTATCGTTGAACCTGTTCGATCACTTCGCCCGTTCCGGACGGACTTTCGTTACGGTACGTGGCGTACTCGGAGTCCATGGTTTTGAACTTCGATAGCGATACGGGTTTCACCTGGGTAAGATAGTAGTTCGGTTGCTTCAACGAGGGCTCGGATTTTGCCGATAAGCTGTTCCACAAGCGGGCCTTTTCGCGTACGCTGGAGGCTTGTGGTGGATCGGGTTCTGCGCAGCCCGGTGGAAGAACTGGTGAGGATTTTCTCAGGAAAAGATTTTGGAAAAAAGAACTCGTGCGGACGAGATCATTCTGTTGGACGATGTGTTCGTTGTAGCTTTCAACGAGCGTGGTGGAGTCTAGTTTGTTGGGCTTTCGGCCAGTTTTTGTGGTTTCTCGACGTTGAACGGTGGAGGAAGTGTTTGGTTTTCTGGAGCTGCTGGATGCCGGAATGAATGAGGCGCGAGATTTACGCTTGGAGTTAGTGGAATCGATCGAGAAGGTGGAATTGGTGCGGGCTAAACTTTGAGCCGAGGGGGTTTTCGAGCGAAGTCCTAGGCTTTTGGTGACTTTTTGTATGTTGGATTTGATTGTAATGGTTGGAGAAGTTTTGTCTTTGCTTTTTGTTTGGGATTTTTGAGTGGTGGCAGAAGTACGAAGTAGTTCTTTTCCGCGGGATGATATGGCAACAGTTACTTTCAGGGCTTTGTCTTCTTTTCTTGCGGCAGTAGACGAAGTGCTGGCTTTGTTAAGACTCTGTTTGGAGGAGTAGACGCTAGAAGCACTTTTAAAATTGGACGATATTCTACGAAGTGTTCGCGAGGCAGTGGAAAATTTTTCCGGTTTGTCAATAACCATCGGAAGGTAGGAGCTCCGAAGAGCTTTTTTAACTTCGTTCGGCGATTTGAGATCCGGATTTCGGAGGATGCTAGTGGAAACGGTTACATCTCTTCGGCACACTTTCGGTAGCTTTTCCTCAAGCCGCTTTTTCTCCTCGGCAAAGGTTCTCTCCTTGGATATTCCTCTACCGAAGGCCACCGGGCTAGGGGTGGACTTCCGAACTGGACTGCTTGAGTTAGCCCGGTAGCTGTATCGTTTAGCGACACGAGTACTGTTTTCCAAATTTTTCTCCTCCTTGATGGAGGAAGCTACGTATGAAGTGGCAAATACCGGTCCAGCAGATTTCGATCGGTACTGATCGATTTTCCGGAGGCTTCTGGTTCCCGAGTTACTGCAACTACTCGCTTCCACCATAGTTTTCTTGTCATAATTTTTGGTCTTTATTTGGGACATTATTTTCAGTGTAGAATTGCTACGAGAAGATTTCCTACTCGGAGGAGCTGGAGGCGCCACCGGAACGAAGGATTTCGGTTCCTTTGGGAATGAACCAAACATATCCAAGGGACGCGTGATGCTAGTAATCGGATAGCAGGTGATTTTCTGCGGTGGAACTAGAAACGGGTTCGTCGCCAGCGTTGGAAGTACTTCTTGCACCATCTCCGCAATTTGAACCTGCAAATCGGTGTCGCCATCTGTTGAGGAATAGAAGCAGTACCGAGAAGATTGAACGCCTGACTGGCACACTGGTAAGCATTGTGCGCACTGGTACCACCTTAACCATCATCGCGTGACTCACTCATTGTCGGGATTAGTCCGGTTGCTGCTGGCCGTGTCACTCAACTCTGGTGCCGAAACACAAACACACTCACGGGGTGTCGGGTGAAATTAGCCGGAAAATTGCAAATATCCATACTACAAGCAATCAACACAATTACAAATGGGCGATAAAATCTTTTTTGTGAGTGGTGCGTGGTGAGTAAATTGAATCCAATCGTGCTTTCTAATTTGACCAACACTTCAGATGCAGAAGGTGCAGGCGTGCATGCAATATCGTTAGTATATCTTGCAGGCGAATCATGCGGTGTGGTAACGGAGTGATAATCTCTATGTACAATGTGTGTTATAGGAAATGTCTTCCGGCACGATTCTTCAAGAAGTTGACCATATGCACCAACTTGGAATTTCTCACTTGAATGTAGAAGCATAATTGCATCTGATTGGTGTATACGGCCAACAGTCCCTATACCTGTAGGGCCTTAGCCGAGAGGTAATATTGCACATAACAACCACTGCCGCATGTGCATTGAAATGTTTACAACGTGTGGAATTATTAGCAATAAAATGCGGTTTCAGTAGATTCGATAAAAAGATAAATATAACACCCAACGCTCAGTTGCATTTGCCCCAGAGGGGTTTCGAGATGAGATTAGAGAAAATGCGAGAAGTGTAAATCCTCCACCTTTTGACAGAATAGAAAACGAACAGGTTGCAGAGCAGTAGGCCTTGCGTTTGTGACCTGCTGTTGCGTTGTTCTTCAGTATGAAGCAGAACACATTGCTAACACCTCGGTGGAGGGGGGAAGATGGGAACGCTTGGAAATTCTGCTTTAATCACTCCCAGCTTCCTCCCTCCCTGCCGGTGGAATAGGATTCCTGCTAGGTGCAGATGCAGAATCGCTTACCTTTGGGCTTTTCGGGTGCAGGCTTGCGGAATCCTTGTACCGGTATTTCCCCGCCTGCCTGCATGTTCTTGTAGAATTGCTTCTGCTCGATCGGGCTGAGGGCGGAACTGCTCGGGAGCTCTTTCTTGCGGAAGATTAGTGTCGTGTCGCTGTCGTAGCCTTGGTCCTTGAGAGCTCTGAAATGATGAGGGGAGTGGTTGTGTTACTGATCCCACAGAAAACGTCTTAATAATTCATTATTTAATGAATTTGCGACTTCTATCCAGAAATTTGTTTTGATTTTATGCTTTAAATTTGTTTGAAAATATTTCGTTCACGTGAATAAAGGATTCGAATATCTGGACTATTTGTTATTAGTTCACATAAAGATTGGTATTCGGATATCTTGGCATTCCAGTATTTGAGATTCAGGTAATTTGGCAATTTCTTAGTGAATTTCTAGATTCCAAAACATTTGGGATGAAGAAGTCATAGGTTGCAGCGCTCTGATTTTCTATTGAATTAGATGAATCTTTACTAAATTGTTTTTTTTTTATTATTTATTAACTTGTTAATCACTGATGTTATCGGAGTTTTTGTATTCTTTATCTCTGAACTCTTAGATTCTTGGAACTCTGAGAGTTGCGATTTGTTATTTTCCCAATCACCGAATTTTAGACGTTCGCAGAGAAGAGCGTGACCAAAAATTGACTAAAGGGCAGTTTAAATAGGCTTATAAGATCCTCTAAATTCAGGATTTTTTTCGGGAGGAGCTTAAAACATTATTGGATAAATGTATTAATTCTGAGGACTCGAAATAGACACTTGAAACGGAATGAAATTTTGAAAATTATTTTTGAACAAAAAAGCGAAGGACTGCCACATATTGAATGGATGAAGTCGCAACAATAATCTAAACTTATTGACTAATAGATTCAACCAGTTGCAACATTTTAGTCGCTCTCCGTGATTGCCTATTGATTTCTGTTCGCTGTATCGTAACGTCGTTTTCGAACTTACATAGACATTAATTGGAAACCGTAGAAAGCGACTAAAATGCTGTTGCCAATTGCAACGTTAAGTTCATTATGATTGATCGACTAATATTTGATTTAGCAGCAATTGGCATCCGATGGAAAGAAAGGACAAAATACTGCCGACATTTCGATGTCATCATCGTGGCTGCTGCCATGTTATTCGCTAAAATACGATTTCTTCCTTGTTTCTTGCAGTTACAGGTCACGAACTACCTGAATGATGGTGTTGGCTGTTGATTTTGAGGTACTTCACGCAGTTTTTGCCCTTTATCAATGTTACCTAAACAGCTGCCACAAATTTGGTAATTGTTTGTGCTTCAGGTAATGGTATATTGTGACTTTGCAAAGAATTCTCTGTGTAATGGTACCATAGCATTATGTTTTATACCGCAGGGTCAGATAGAAGGAAATGAGTCGGTCCACACGGATTCTCACCACACAAACTCTGTTTGAAACATCAGAAAGTTATTTCTAGATGTGTCTTTTGTAATGCATCCCACTTCTTTCAAATGTGACATTAACCTTTTAATGGCCACGGTGCAAGTAAGTGGTGTTAGATCTTGTAACTGACCATTGATTTTCTCATCATCCATATATATGAGAATCTTGATCATAGCGTTGTGACACAAAGACACGTGTTATAAGTAGGTATGCCAAATGACAGATTTCGTTTGGGTCAATCTGTTAAATGCTATCAGCACTAAATGCCTGACCTGGTAGATCTCGCTAAAGGCGACTTCCATAAGCCCAACCTCATTTTTCACCTTCAGCAAATGTTTCCCATGACAAATAATCGGAAGTATGTGAAAAGGCCGAAAGTTAATAGCCACCGCATTTGGACAGAGCATCACTTCTTGCTTCTGCGACTCACTCATCTTGACAGATCATCACGGCAAGAAATAAAGTAACAGTTTCTTTTGCTCTTGAGACGGACGCACAAAATGAAAGGAACTGTCTGTGTCGTTCGCTTCGCGATGGCTCGGGCAGAAGCAGCAAGCAAACTGAGTATGGTGATTGTGATGGTTCGAAATAGTAAACTTTTTCAAAATTTTCTCATTAATTTGTTCAAACCAAACGAGATACAAATTTGTTACAGAAAACATGTTTTTTCTTTAATTTATTCTTGAAAAATTCGCGGATTTGGACCCCTAGCTCTGCCTCTGTCAACGTGCCTGTTTAAATTACCGACACTTCCAACATGATTCATAAGAGAAACGTTTCCATTCGACTGAAAATTCACATGGCCAAAACTCTTGCAATTATTGTATGTGGACAAATTGAAGATAGATGGCATCTTTCACATTTTTGAGCATAATTGAACTGCATAATATATGTCTGGTACAAAAAGAGTTCATTCAGTGCAACAGGCATAAATTGATTCATTCATTCCTCTTTCAATCTGACCAGGGGATGTCGATCTTCTGTCAGAATGAGAAGTTAAATTTCAATTTTTGGCCGTGACGGAGATTTCAATGTTTTGTCCGTATAGATTCAGGGTTGTGATTTCCAACATAAAGTAGGCAAATGAGATTGCTTGCGGTGAGTCTTTTATGCAGGACTGGAGGAGTATGTTCCGCATCTACGTGTCCGCTCGTAAAGTTGAGATCGACGGTGTGCTTCCGATAAGAGCTTTCGTAAAGTGTTCGTGGAGCTTAGGCTTGCGGAGGCTATCTATCTTCAGTATCATCATCTCTGTAATCCAGTATTAATATCATTCAACACGTTGGAATTAAGATTCCCGTGTATATAGAAAATAACTATATACAGGCTACATGACCTATCACCGCAAACCTCTCCTGAGCTAATTGCAAAATCCATGTCGCAATACGGAGAAGTATAATCAATTACATATGATGCTTGGAGAAACTTCTTCCTAAGTATTCCTATCAGTGTTCTGCTGGAAAGGACGCGCGTAGAAAGGCATATTCCCTCCTACATGACTACAAAACTCAAAATTCACGGTACTACTATTAAACAAATTACGTTATGTACCCATGCAAACTCTCACGTGCAAGTACTATAATCTGACAGCTGAAGACTGCATCTCAACCGATTGTCAACCCATATACAGCAATCCAACCCAATAGCTGAACCTTTTAAGTACCAATTCCTGAACCACACATGGTTTTCAAATTTGTGGCAGCTGTTCAGGCCATAATGACAACCGCAAAAACACCATCCAGCACACTCCAAAATCAACTGAAAGCAAAGTCGACGAGGAAGTAAATTATAATGCCGACGAGTTTACAATGGTCACCCGCTCGTGCAAGAATCAGGAAAGAATATCTGATTGCAGACACCCAGACAGCTTTAACGTTGATGAGTTCGACATTAAAGACATGAGAGAATCAAATGACTCCCATGAAGCAGTAGGCGAGCAGAGGGATGCCAAAGGTACTGATAAACTACATTTTTTTCGGTATATTTACATTTGCACAAGCCGTACAGCCCGCTACAGCGACGCATCACTACAGCTCTTGCCAGAACGGTAGCCAAACCGTGTACATTTTCCCGTAGAGCAGTAGAATACATTTTTGTTTTGCTGCTGTACTCCGACTGCTCGGTGAGACTGTGGCGTAGTAAAGTTTGTTCTCTCGCTTTGTACATTTTTCTCTGCGTAATCAAAGGGGCCCGCACACGAAAGCGTTGATGCTGGTCGTGGCGTAAACGAACCGCATTTATTGCCGTCGTTTGTGATTGAAAATATTGAATAGATTAAAAATACTAAAAAGTGTAAAATAAGGAAAGAGAAGCTGTACCGCTCGCGTCTGCTGGCTGTACTGGGGGCAGTATTTCTTTGTCATGTTACTGCTTTGCTTACAGACTGCCGTACAGCGCTGGGTGTCCTGGAATATCGAACGACAGCAGCGTCAAAAGAGAAATGTGAATGTAGGCAGAGAAATTACAGCCGCAGAAAAGGTAGGCATTTTGCATCCTTGGGCGACCAGACAAATGTTTCCCCGTCGAAAAAGAAAGTTGCGTGCATGAAATCCCACGGATAATCAATAATGCTTCTTTTTATTTTTCTACATGTTGTAAACATATCAAAGCTCCATTAAGCTTCTACTATGACAACTTTAGAGAATATGCGTCGTTAGAGTCGAAAATGAGAAGAAATGAGAGTCAAAACGGGATTATTGGCGCCGGATCGTTGACAGATTATCGAGAGGATAATCTGTGAGCACTTTTTGGGGCACGGTGTATGTGTGTAATATTCAAGCCGTTGGATATTCTATTTGGCTAAGAAGGTTTGTGCGGGTTCCGTACTGATATAGAAGATCCGCCGCTCAACGTCTCCTCACGATACCGCGAGCGAATCATCTTTCTCGTAGGTGGAGTCCTCACTAGCTCTCCTATCGTGTCACAATACGACCTCACGGCACGACAGAATCAAGTTCTGTTGAAGACTACCTAAGAGACTTGTTAAATTCATTTAATAACTTTCTTGAGCGTAACATTGTCCCACACGATGGGAGACAAGTGAGTGTCATTGTCAACGAAAAACTAGAAAAATCAGCCTCTGATCACAACACGTATCGGCCGATTGCGGTACGGAAGTTGTTCGAGAAACAATCCTGCTCTGCCTCGACGCTTGGGACGATCCGAATGGTTTTCTCTCGGATATACAATTTGATTTCCGCAAAGGTAAACCAACGATTGCCTTGCGTAGCTCTCAACCTTTGTTCAAATGGTCTATGGTTGTCAAGAGTAGATGGCATCGGTGTTCTCGAGTATAAAGGGGGCTTTCGATAGGTCTCTATCGAACTTCTTTCGGAGTCAACTGATTATAAGTATATATTTCGGATCATCACAAGTGATCCAACCGGTAGTGGCCCACTAGGAGGTTGACAACAGTATATTATCTTTCTCCGGACAAAACTAGACATGCGCCAATAACACTATTCGCAAATATACATGCACGAGGCATTTCACGTGGATTTGCCATGCCATTTTTGTTGAAAGCCACGAAGACGGGGTTAAGTTACTTTCCAATATAAAAGTTGTACAGCATCTAGAAGATACCAAACACATTGGCTTATAATCGCCTACAGCGAATCCTGAAGTAGATATGGGGGACATGACAATCATTTGAATCCCACGATTCGTAAAGAAACAAACGTCCACCGTGTCAGAGATTTGCTTAATACAGCAAAGGTAAGAACAACGACACCTGATAGGCATTCAGTCTCGGTACGTAGAAGCACAATGGCTTGAGAACGTCTATTTTCAGTCGCCCCTTACGACATGGGAGCAGAAACCCAGTGGATCAATTTTTGGTTGCCACACGGCCTCTAGCCTGGTTTTGTCCGGAGAAAGGTAACCGACTGTTGACAATTTCATAGGAGACCGCCGCCATAGCTTTTGATAGCTGTCTCTTATGACATGAGAACAGAAACCCAGTGGGTTATCGATATCTTTGACACGATTCGCTCTGTCAATTGTGGATTTTGTTAGACAGCGTTCGAATCGAATTGGCGTTTTTTTTCCTCGAGAACGTAATGGCTGATTTTTTAGGATTTTGGATAACTTGGTTGATTTCGAAACATTCCGCAAAGGTTACGCGTTGACGTTGAAGGAAAGCGGCGTCGTCGGTATTCCGGATTCTGTGGTATAACTTGAGGTCATCAGCGAATGGTATCCGTGGTCCTTCTAAACAAAAGTTGAAGTTGTTTAAATACAGAAGAAAAATCAAAGGACCGAGATGGCTACCTTGCGGAATACCAGATGAAGCTCTTTGGGTACATAATCACCTATCTGAGTATTGCTGATATACGATTCCATCGAACGGAGAATATTAGTACCAAAGACAAGTTTATGCAACTTTGCCACTGTTCGTTCTCAGCGGTAGCACCCATTTCCTGCCATCCAACTTTCGACGCACAAAAACTCTAACGTATACGGAAAAGTAATACAAAGACGGACTGTGATAAAAGTGGAAAGGAAACTATGAACTACGATCAAGCGACCGCCGCCGGCGGTAACTGGCTTAGACTGATTTTATTTGGCACTTTTGTTGCTGGTAAATAATGAGTGGCGAGGGGACGACTAGAAATTGCGCCCTGCTGCAACAGCCACTTCAAAAGCGTGATTAATATTGTTAATAACAGCTGAAAGGTTCATCTAGATTTCATCTGTTTGAATGCCGTCGGATACGACATCTGTCACATAGGTTGTGAATGACATAGGATTCGTAGATGCTGAACGTTTCGGCCTGTATCCATGATGAGTCTCGAAGATATTTGCTGTGACTGAAAAAGAGTTCCAACACAACCATTTCAACAGCTTAGAACCAGCGCTTAGCTTTGTAATACCACGGTAGATGTCAACATCCTTTTTATCTCTTTTTTGTAAACTGGAAACATAAAGGAGGATTTCCAGAGGTTGGGAAATACTCTTTCATGTTTCACGGGTTGTATCATATACTGTGGTAGACATGGGTTTCCCACTCATAATCGGCAGTGATGCAAATCCCATCTCATAATTTGGAATAGTATCTGAGTATCAATTTGAGAGGCATTGAATCAATGGAATACTTAAGCAGCACAAATTATGATGTTCTTCTTTTGCACGATTTTTTGGTGAGGTAAATGTTTGTTATATATTTCGACAGGCGTTTTGCGCATTCGTTTATTGCGACCTACTCGGGGAAGCGTAGAAAGTGAACTGGTGCATTTTGGGTAATAATATCAGTATTCAGTATTCAGTATGATGGATGTTTCGAAAACAGCCATTAACATGTTTGTTTTAAATTGCTTTCAAAAGCAAACATAAAAATTACTCGAATCTATCAATATGATCGGTACAATTCATTTCAATGCCAGTAATGTAAAGTAGTCGGCCTAGTGCACGTTGCCGCGACGTTAAAATTATTTAGTTTCAGCAGCACGCGAAGGTTCTGCTTCGGTGAAGCATGCTTGGAGAACATATCACAATACAAGAGTAATTAAAAAATATTTACGCTATTCAATTTCATTTAATCAAATCTAGGGTAAGTTAGGGTTGATACGTGTAGACACTTTCACAGGAGCAATCTTTAAGCTTCTTTTTTTGGGATTTCACGAATGTTTGCCTTCACGACAGCTTTAAAAAAATGATAAGGCGGAGTCTGGTGCAAAAACAACATTATTGGTTCCGTGCTATAGTCTAAAACTGAAACGCTTGCCAAACAAGGTTTTCTAGTTGGCTAAGGTCTGGTGCCTTCCAAACTTTGTGAACGTGGTGTACCAAACGTTCCATTGTTGGTAAAAATAAATTGAAACTTGAATCGAACTGTTAGACTGATGTTTGAATAGGTTCAATAGTGATGCAGTGCCTTGATTCCTGCTGCTCGGATGCTCTTTAAACATCTTGATCACATGGGATACGGAGTAATGTGCGATTTCGAGTTGCGACCGATCTATTGTTACCCAAACGTTAAAAGGTTATGAACAATTGAGTTAAATTTTTGAAATATGGTCTATGGAGTGATTTTATATTCATCCTAAGCGCGGATTTCCAATATCCCAGAGCCCCTGGTCCTGACCCAATGTGCCCATGAGTAAAGACGGTACTGCTGTTATCTCGCTTTAGAGACAGGGTACGATCACTGTCACCAATGCCATAATCATGTGTTCTTCCTGGAACGTCCTCATAGCCAAGGGATAGCGTAAGGGTTTGTTCATTGGCCGAAGTCTCAAGGGTTGCAGGTTCGAATCTTGCCTCTGTGGTGATTTTTCACATAATTGCTTTCGTTTAACTCACTCGCTCTGTTTTTCCCATTGGATACCACCATAAAACCCATTTAAACGTCTCGCAAGATTTCGTCACTTATTGTAATCGTAAATCTACGAACAGGGACCTTTACGAAGATGGTTTAGCGACTAGGTTTCATTCGCATTTTCCACGATTGATTCTGCTCGCATAGAGTTTCAGAAGTAAGAGAAAAAAATCTTCGAAAATTTATTCACAAAATCTAGTAAAAACCAGACAAAGTCATGAAAAGACCATCATTTTCAGATTGTTTACAAAAGACCCTAAGTAAGCACAGAAGCTAGTTACAAACTAAACCTATTCAATAATGGTGTTCATATTTTTGAATTAAAATTATTTTTATAGAGTTTTGCTTCGAAGAACCAGTGCTTTTGGCGAAATGATTGCCAAAAGCACTGGTTCTTCGAAGCAAAACTCTATAAAACTGTGTCCTAACTGTGGACAAATTTTCTTACGAAAAAACGTTGTTCTTAAAAAATTAAGGGTTGTGTGCAGGACACGACCACGGCGACATTGAAAATATAGTGTGCAATATAATTCGCGGCGTCGGTGGTAAAAAATGATGATGAGTTATGTTCTATCAACGACCATGCAGTAAACTTGGGTGGAAAGCCCAACTCCTACCAGCAGAAGGCAATGGATTCTTCACATTTCCTTTCGATCATGGCCATATGAGCCAGCCTAGTCGTAGTTTTCCGTGCTATGTTTATAAATGATTCGCTCTAGAATACCTATCTTTCAATTTCATTGCTTTCGTTTCTTTTAGTCTTAAATTTGCCGAAAACAGCGCTCAAAAATCAAAATCGATAAAATAATCGAAATATCGCATGTTTACTCTCTGCACGGATACGGTCGGACAAAGTACTCATTTTGTCGAGTAGTCGTTGGCAACCGGGTTGTCAAACATCAATTGAGTTACTTGATGCCAACGAAACGTGCACATATTTTATGTGTTTGGACATAAACAATCATACGTGGAATAATCTATATGAGATGGAAAAAACAGCGTTATATTTTACGAATACTTCAAACATTTTACATCGTTTGTCATCATATTAAAAGTATGTACAGTTTTTCCGCACATATATGAAAACAAATAAAAACTACATAGACAATGCGAAACCATGTATATGATATGCATTTAGTTAAAAGAAATTTTATAGCGTATTTAAACACTTGCGTTGGAAACTATTTTTGTTGAGTGGATTGAGCCAACTTTTAGTTAAATTACAATACATTTAGAAAATGTGTGATGAGGAGAAATATTGTGACAAAATGCAACGAGGGGGAGGAAGGGGTTGAAATTCGCCAAAAAACAGCTACGTCATTTGTGGGCGGCCCCAATGGGTAGGGTTATGATAAGGGTCAAGCTAACTAGAGCTCAAAATTTTCGATACGCACAAATTTTAATATTTTATGTGGAACAAGTACTTAAATAAGTCAAAATGAGTAAGAGAGTGTGCCGGTGTAAATACACTGAGTTTCAAGGTGTTCCACGAAGCTCAAAACAATCGGCTTTCCAAATTTGATAACCGTCGATTTGTTTTTTGTCAGTTTAAAAACTCTAGTGTCGCAAAAATCAACGCGGTACTAGATTTATCGCAACGGCATGCTGACTAGCAGTGACACTGAGTGCCGTAACTGTCCAGTTGTGGTATGCAAAGCAGTACACAGCGCACTGCATAATTTAAATATATCTGTCGGCTACTGCTATCGTCTCCGCTCCGACGTTCGACCAGAGAATGAGCTCGCTCGAGCAATGCTGAAAGTTATATATCCGAGGATGACGTCATCGGCAAAATCAATACAGCCAATCAGAGCCATAGAAAGGAGACATCACGAACGCTTGGCCGCTGGATGCATAGACCTGTCGTCGTCCCCACCCCCAGCGGTAGCAGTGATGAAATGTAGCACATTGTCAACAGGCATGATTGCTACTGTTGTTTTTTATGGCCCGACATTCGACGGGAGAATGAACTCGCTCGAGGAAAAATATTCTTTAAATACTCGAGGATGGCGTCATTCACAGAAGCGTAGTGTGCTGGGTGCTCAAATCTGTCGTACGAGACGCTATAGGCACGAGGTAACTTGTCTGGCAAAAGAGCAACAGCTGATTCGAACAGGCATGCGGCACATTTACTTCTAACTTTTCGTGTTCATTTGAGTCACTAAGGTGCTCCCTATTGACGGCTCTGCCGGGGATAGATTGACTGATGTATGGGAGTTTTCACGTTTTCCGAGATCTATTCATTTTTGCTTATTTTTCAAAAGTTTGCTATTGAAATATAAAATCACTTTAGCAATAAAACATAATTTTAGTTAATTCTGAATTGTTTGGTGATAACCAGACGGAAATCCGTTCATAAATAAAGTTATTAGCGTTCAAAATACTGACGCAAAAACGTGACATCGTTTGATTTTAGATTTTAGAATGACACCCTGCCGCAGATAGTGCAGTAGACATTTTCAATCTCAAAAACGTTGTTCTTAAAAACCATATTTACCATTTACCGAATGAAATCAAAAAGGTTAAGAAAAAGAAGTAAAAGAATTTATGATGACTGAAATTCAGATTGCAGAAAATTCAAGAAAAATATTTTTGGCATGTGCTCAATTACCTGGACAAGTTTCCTTCCGTATACGTTTTACTGTTGCTCAGCTTCTGCTGCTCCAATTGCTACCGTTCAGGACGTGGAAGAAACAATGGCCGAGAAAAAAAATAGAAGTAAAATTATTTATTTCCTATCTAATTACAAAAGTGATTATTTATTCTTGAATCTACTGGAAGAAGGGTTGCTGGTAAGTCGAAGTGCCTAGGTTTTTCATTATATTACATGTTCAACTAAAACACAGAGGACTTTGTTGTGTTCACCATGAAAAGTTTGTTAGAGTTCAAAGCGGTACAGTCATCAAACGGAAATAAAAACCAGATTTACAACAACAACAACAAAAAAACAATATGTTCAGTACGGAACACAAAGTCAAGCGGAAAAAGGGTGAGCTGTCACTTTGCACTTGTACGATGTGTTGTGTTGTGTTGGACAGAGTGGAAAAAACGGAACAAAGTTTAGGTGCCATGAAGCTAATTTTAGTGGTTGTGGAAAAAGTCCCAGCAACGCCGGTGGAGGTGAGCTGTGTGTTAATCACTTTATAATTAGGTGAGAGTGTGGCGATGTTGTTCAAAGGTGCAGCGTGAGTGAGTTCACTTTTTAATCGCTCTCTATATTAGATGATCAATTAAAACACTTACAAACTTTTGCACTTCTCGAGCGAATACAATGCAGAAGAGGGGCTCAGTTGAGTGTTCATCTAGCCACTAACATACCGTACAATTTAAGGGTTAGATAGTGTTTCATGCGATGTTTAGTTGTCGATCAGATCAAAGTGAGTTTGAGGTGGCGATTTGTTGTTCGTGAACAATTTAGTAGATTTTGTTTGATCCAATGAGCGTGGCAAGAATCGGCATACAGAGAGAAGGTGAAGCGAAAGCGTGAAAAAAATCGAGAAGTAAGAGATTATTAGACACTGAAAACTTCTTGATCCGATAAGTAGAAGTAATTGATTGGGGATAATTCGGGAAGGCAGGAAGACAAAAAGAACATAAATTCGAGGGGTGTAATTGAAGTAGGGAGATAGTCATTAATCCAGCTAAATGTCTAGTTGAAATCAATTTAAAAACAAAACTTCCCCAACGATAAGATTGATAAGGGTGGACTAAACATTCGGACAAACTGGTAGCTTCTTACCCTCGACCTAAGCTCGCTTTGAACTGACTGATTTATGACCCCCGACGTGCGACAAAATGGCAACAGAAACAACAATAAATTGATTGTCAAGTGATAACCTAAATAGAACTAAACGTAAAGGCCCGGCGCACAATTCTGCAATATATTGACCAACATTCGGCAGGTAGCGGGATCAGTTTCACCAGCAGGCAGAAACTAATCAATTTCTGCGGTTGGCTTGACTCCCGCAAATGCAGCTACTGCGCGGGCGGAATTATGCATTCTGCATGTGGTTGGTTGAAGTGGGTGGAGGGAGGGTGTTGAATTATCGTAAGGCTTTTTGATTTACTGCCTCAGCTGTCTGATTAGCAAGAGTTATGCGTTTCCGGGTGAATTTTGGTTCTCCCTCGGAGTGGTACGAAACGCATATCGATTCGCTGCTGCTAGCAGTTGCAGATTTGTGTTGGCCTATTTAGAAAGTTCTGGAATTTATTACGGGAAGATAAACTAGACGAGTTAATTAGTGCTGTCAGTGACGGGAATCAGCGAGTTGCTATCAGTTGAACTGAAAACATGGTTTGGCTGGAATTATTTAGAGTTTAGATTCTCTTCCAGAAACGCATTTACGTTCCTGATTATACAGGGATTCCGTCCGTAAAGTCATCACGAATAAAATAATTATTTTCGTGGAACATTCGAACTTTACATGGCAAACACACTACACCTAGGAGTATGGCCTGTAGTACTAATAATTGGTTAGTCCGAAATGGAATTTATTTAATATTGGTAATATTCCAATCTACGGTAAGTCTTGTATTTGGAAACGATTCAATGGATCTCCGCTAGAATTGAAAAATAGGGTCAAAATTGATCTCCGTATAGTGTGAAGGATCACAAGCGGGTAACCGAAGCCTTCAAGAGGAATCTCAATCGATCAGTGAGATACGTGGCGAAAAAACTGCATTAAGCATAACTTGACAGTAGCAGAATACGTGTGCGAAAGCTCTACAATCGTTTTTCGTGATTGTGAATTAGTTCACAAAATCAAAACATTCACGTGAAGTATTTCACGAAACCCGGAATATTATTCATGAATCCTTCCAATCATCGTGAAATAGTTCATGAATCCATACATATATTAGTTACGATTGAATGAAGTGCTCGTGAAATTGTTCTTAAAATCATAAAACTTTTATGAACTATTTTACGATTTTATTTATTCATGTATACGTAAGCTGGTTCATAATTTCTATCAAATTAGTCACAGCTCACCATTCATGGTCGTGAAATAGTTCCTAAAACCATGAAATAAATTTCTCGTATTTGTGAACTAGTGAATGATTCCTAGTGTAATAGTCATGATATAGCATTCGAGCTCGTGAAATAGTTCATAAGATCAAAAAATATAATTTTTGTATACGTGAACTAATTCATCATTCCTAGTGACCGACCATTCGTGCTCGTGAAATAGTTCACAAAATCATGAAACCTTTTTCATGGAAATTTGAATTGATTCATGATTCCTAGTACCATTCCTAGTCCACGCGCTCATGAAATAGTTCACAAATTCATGAAATATTGTCCGGGTGTTTGTGAACTGGTTCGTGATTCCTAGTATAATTTTTACGATGACCATTCGAGCTCGTGAAATAGTTCACATAATCATATAATATTATTTATGGATTCGTGAACTAATTCATGGTTCATAGCATCTGATCGGCGACCTCTCTGGAGTACATCTTGAAATTTCACGTAAACAATTTCACAAAATTTGAGTTTTTTTAATGAAATATCATATAATTATGTCCAGTTTCCAACAACATGTTGATATTGTGGTTTTGCATGCTTCAAATACGACTAACAATTATTAAGATGTTACTTAGACACAGTAATGCACACGTTAATTCTCAACTTTGATGATTCAATTATCTCCGGAGAAGAATAATTTGACCCTCGTGTACGAAGTGTTGCTATAAACCGCCACTTTATCAATAAAATAAATTTCCAAATATTAAAATTATTCTGAACGATTGCAGTATGCATTGTAGTATCCTCTGACTTGTCTTTCAATTTATTATATCTCTCGGGACAGACATCTCACAAATTCGCCCAGATAAGCTCAGCTTAATTATGATATTCTATCTAAATCAAGCAATTGACGTTACTGGCGACAAGCCCTTTATGAAGGACTATCACTTCTACATCCCCGCTCACAAAGTTGAGATCGACGGTGTTGCCACCGATTCGAGTTAATCTTACGTGGATCTACTCAAACACAAGGTTGACTGTTTCATGGACTGACCCTTGCTCCGGCGAGCAGAGATTTGGAATGACAATCGCACTGGACGGGATAAAATAGTGTATCTTTTCAAGCTCGTGTCGGGTAGCCGTCCGTGGAATCTGAAGCATTAAAGGGAATGCCAAACGAGCACAAAGAATAAAGAACGTTGTGAGTTGCGTAGCTCTTTTTTGTAGTTCTACAAAAGAATGCTCAGAGCGTTTGTAAAGGGACAAACGCTCTGAGCATTCTTTTGTAGAACTACCAGAAAGAGCTACGCCACTCACAACGTTCTTTATTCTTTATGCTCGTTTGGCTCAGGAGTGACCTCCATGAATGGACATCTTTTGCTGCTTCCAAAAACTATAGGCAAATGAGATCTCTTGTAAGGTCTTAAATTTTTCTCGTGAGGGACCGCCGATTATAACAGCGCGAGGAAGCTTTAACACAAAACCGAAATAAACTCTCGGTCCAACAAATTTGAGATGAAACAAGGATTTGAGGGAAACAAGGACTTTCGCCGGATCTTCTCTTCCAAATTATGTCGTTCTGGAAAGGGTTCGTCTGCCTGTTCTCTTGTTTGTACCGCGGAAAATGAACTGCAGCAATTGCAAACAGTTGTTTGGCCGCATAGCCACTTATTGTGCCATTAAAACAATGTGGCAAATGCGGCGGAGAACAAGAGGATGACTCTTGCGGCAAAAATACTGAAAAGTGTATTTACTGCGGGGGCTCTCCACATGTCCTTCAGTTATGCCCTACGTACAAGATTCTTTACATTTAGTCTAGAAACGATATTTTTTTTTGGGATCCCTAAGCGTAGTTTACACTAGAAGTAGTAAATTAAATAATAAGCGATTGTTAAATGGAGTTGATATGTGAAATTTAACGACAAAAATGTGGAATTGTTGTAATATTTTGTTCCTGAAAATTTCACATGCTCAACAAGGTACATTTTATGAAAATTGATTGAAGAAAAATAGAGATATGCTCGAGAAAATAGCAAAATTTGATATGAATGGCAAAATGCTCTAGAACCCCAATTTTTCGTATTCGTACAAAGGTCGTAAATATTCCGTTCGATTCCTGAGATTTTTTTACATCAGAAAAACTACAAAATATATATGATTTGTAGCATAGAGTAGTAAAGTTTTAAAAATCAGGGGTTTTAGGGACAAAATACCTCAAAACCCCAATTTTCCTTAATTTTCGAATAATATCTCTATTTATATATTAAGATTATTTTCTTAAAAAAAGATATGACATTTTCCAAATACTACTTCAAAACCTATAGCATTTAATACATTTTTCCTCCCTATTTTCCCATAGTTCAAATCAGTTTTCCCAAATGAACATCGTATACAATATTCGCTCTGGTTCTATGCTCATATTAAACCCACACTTCGTGTACGAACTCAAATAGCTGTGTACGAACTCAAATAGCTGTGTACGAACTATTTGCCTACACAACCGAACCCCATGTACGTACATGGTGTGCATACGCATAGGTTCGTGGCACCAGTTTTCTCATTCTTAATCTCTCCATCACTTGTTGTTGACTCTTTTTGCCTTGTGTGAATCGTTCTCTTGTACGCACCCGGTGTACGTACACGGATGTTTGAACTGGAGTTTGCACATCGTTCGCTTGGGTTCGATGTTCGAGGCGAACTTGAACATCGAGACGAAGCATGTTTGAGGTTGAAAGCGTGCACGAAATTTTGTACACAGGTACAAACTTGTCAATGTTCATGGGAAGTCTGGTTCAAAGCAAAGTGGACAGGGGGTATAAAACTGTCCAAATGATGTGCAATTGGGCATCTGAGCTTACTTTGACATTTGTCACAATATAAAAGGGGTGTGAATTAAAAAAATTGTAATGTCCTACTGCACACGGACAAAGTCCACAAGACGCAGAATTGCGTTGAACGGTAGAATACAGTGGGGAAATGAGTTGTGCGAAAGCTCTACAATCAGCTGATAACGAAACCGCATTGTCTCGTCATGGATGACTGGACTAATGTGAAAGCAGATTTACGGTAGCTTTCTGGGCTCTTTTTCTTCACTGCTCGTCATAAGTTTGACGTCCCCAAGGAAGTAAGAAAGCAGAAGACGTCTAAGTTTGCCAAAAAATACATGATTTGGCAGGCAATTTGCTCATGTGGAAAACGGAGCAATAATCGGAACGAAATTCTGATGAACTAATTGGTTCTTGAAACGGACATTGGTACCGAGAAAAATTCTGCCGCGGGGGGACTCTCAGTCGAATTGGGGTAGTTAGACCGCCGGGAAATATCCAAGTAGATGCCTATACATTCTGGGAGTTAAATGGCTCAAGGAAACGGGTATCAGTTTCGGAAGAAATTCCGCTGCCGGGGAACTCTCAGTCAGATTAACGCGACTTTGGCGCCGGGGACTATCCGAGTAGATTTGGAGTTGTATAGCTCACGGAGCTAAACGACTCATGGAAACCAGAAACGACAAGCCGGTGACTTACCGCTGGGCAACATCCGAGTGGAGTTCGTGGCTAAATGGCTCCAGTACGCAAAGGATCTATATAGCGCATTAGATAGAGAGATTAACGGAAAGCAAGAGGAATGTAGGGAACTAAATGGATCAAAGGTCGAGCCATTTCATGTATCGAGCGAGGCTCCGACTTAACTGCAGAAATGTCGCGAGCAAAAGGCTTCGCGATAGCCAAAATCTACATGTGGAGCTGTTACGCACCTCCAACTGACTGACTGAAATCAAAGAAAGCCCCGGCCCGGATGGAATACCTTGGTACTGTATGTTGTGATCCTGCTATATCCGGACATGTTCAGGATGGTGCTGCAGAAGTGTCTATATGAAGGCCACTTCCTCAAAAAGGGGAAGGTACGGAAGCTGGTGTTGCTACCAAAGCCAGGGAAGACATTGGGCGATCCGGCCCCGTGCTTATATGTTTGGATACACTCGGAAAACTCCTGGAAACGGACCGAGATGCAGTTAGAATTTCGCAAAGGAGTATCGACAGCGAAGGCAATTCGGACAAGGCTCAAGAGTGCGGAGAAGGCATCTAAACGGAAGCGAAAAGCAGATCGATACTGCGCTATGGTCACGATAAATGTGAAGAATGCATTTAACAACGCCAGTTGGGGATCCATCACCGCAGCGCTGCATAGAATGAGGGTCCCCGACTATCTATGTCGGATCATGAAAAGAGTAGAGCGCTGCTATATGAGACATATGAGGCAGAAGTCAGTGCCAGTCACAGCGGGCATTGATCGGGGCTCCATTCTGGGTCCAATTCTTTTGAACGGGGTGTGCGATGTGGGTTTCGCGGACGACGTGTCGCTAACGGTGATTGGTAAGGCACTTGAAGAAGTGGAGGTGTCGGTGATGGCGACAATACTCGCGTTCAAAAGCTGGATGAACGAGGCCAAGCTGCACAAGACGAAGGTGTTGTTGGTCAGTAACTGCAAAGCAGTTTAGCGGCGCTAAAAACTAATCGGAACCGCGAAAAACTAAATAGGTCATTCCAGTTGATGGCCGTACGCGTCGCGAGTCGCCATCTACACAACAATATCGTCGGAGACAATATGCGTTGAGAAAGGAAGATGGATCTACCGGCTCATCCCAAACCTGTCGACGTGGACCAACAGAAAGCACGGAGAGGTAAACTCTCACCAGACATAGCTCCTGTCGGACCACGGAGCAAGTGGTCTTTGAATGTCCGAAGTTCGAAGCAACACGCAAGGAGATGCCTAAAACAAGAGGACCGGACATCAACCCGGATAATGTCGTCTACAGAATGACAAGCGACGTAAATATGCGAAACGCGGTCGACAGAGTGGTAGCACAGATCATGACTTCCTTTCAGCGAAAATGGCGTGATGAACAGCGAGTAACGGTTTCGGGAAACTCTCTGCCAGAAAAGGCTAGATTCACCGCCGTGTACTAGTCGAGTAGACCGCGATAAAGCACCGGGTATGCGTCGAAGAACCGGATCGGGAGAACTTCTTTCGTCGGGGAACTCTCCGTCGGCGTAAGCTAGATTCACCGCTGAGCAGACTGAGACGGAGTAGTCCGCAACGGGTTGCGAGTCGTCGGAGCACCAGTGAGCCGGAATCGCCGAACCTATGTCGACACCTGGTTGACTGGATCGGTTTCGGGAGAACTTCGCTCGCCGCGTTTGCTGACTCAAGCAGACACGTGGTACCTCTATTTATATTTTCGTGGTATTTGATTGAGTCGCTAGGTGCTCCCTATTGCCGACTCTGCCCAGAATACATAGACTCATGTCTGGGAGTTTTCACGTGTTCCGATATCTACCCAGCAAACCACAAATCATGTATCAATGTTGAAAAAGACTCGTAAAATTATCTACAAGAAGTCAAAATCGTTTAGATAATCAATTTCAGTCTGTAGAACTAGAATTAATATCGTGTATTGGTAGAAACGTGACGACAGATCGATCAGGATCGCATTGATGTATAAATTGCATCGTGCTCGATCGTAAGGTGCTAATAACTTATATTCATGTAGCTACAAATATTCAAATTCGCCAAAATCGTATTTTTGTTCATGTTCAATCGTATTGTAATTTAAACGGTGTCGGTGTTGTTTCCATGTGTAGGAATAGTCATTATACAACACAAACTTATATGCGACGTCGATATACACCAGTCAGATACGACTTAGCACATGACAAAAAATATAAACACTAACTTTGCAAAGTTTTTTACGACTTCTTTCATATGTTTTAATCCACAATGCTGTATATATGGCGAAGATATATCGGATTATCCTTTCTCCACTTACAGACGAGGTATGCTTACGTAATATTGCTCAGTTTCTCATACTAGAAATAGATCTGTATGGTCGTCTCTGTGCTCCAACTTGAACGCCGCAAGTTCGAATCCGACTTTAAGATGTGGTAAAATATCAAAATATTTCCAGCAATATTGGCGGGCGGCGTCCCTAATCTATAACAAAAAAATGTTTGTCAATATCCATTTTTCCACTCCTTCTTACGTATTTTGCTGTTGGACGTGATTGATGTGTCTAATTGCTGTTCGTATATGCTGATCTTCTTTACCGACAAAATGTAGTTAATCGAACCAAGTGTTCCGGAATCGTATACGTGTTATGGATATCGTATAAAATGTGAGATTATGTCGAATATGCCTCTGTCAATGCATTGTCTAGAATCGTTTTAATACTAGAAGTAATCACATTGAAGGTGCATATTGCTGACAGAAATCGTCTATTTTAGCAGCTGTGTATGTATATTGCCTCCAGTTTGGTATGCATATGCCGGTTTTCTGCATTTTGTGCGACTTTTTTGGAGGTATATGAACATGTATTGTTCAGTTGCAACTTGAATATACCATCAAAAGGGCTGGCTGGGTATTCATTTTATGGGTTTTTAAATAGTATGCTATTGGAATACATAAACTATATAGAAAAAGAACATATTTTCATTTTATTCCGAATTGTTTAGTAGTAAAAAGACGGAAATCCATCTATAAATAACAGAGATATAAGAGTTGAAAATAATGATGCAAAAGCGTTAGACCTTTGATTTTAGAATGACACCCAGCACCGGATAGTGCAGTAAGACATTTTCAATGTCAAAATATGCACGCCCCTCATTTTACAGATGTATGTGTGTAGCATCATGCCCACTGTTTTTATTGTGATATTCACGGTGTATTTATTAGAACAATTTTATGCAAAAAAATTCAGCATCTCTGAAACTTCGGAATATGAAAGAATGGGCTTTCCCCTTTCATTTGAAACTAAGATCAAAATAATCCGTCGGGGGGTCTAGAGCAACTTTTTTTTTTGAAGTTTTTTTTCGTAACGATATAGGTTTTACTACTGGAGCTGGTTCATATTCCTGTCCCTAGATGGTGCTTTATACATTCGAACAACACTAAAAGTGAGAATTTGATAGAAAACTTAATTGTCTACAAGTTTGTTGACCACTAAAAATTGATCTGAAATTATCCGGAAAAGTTGCTTAAGATTTTAACAAAGTTATATCTAAGATAGTTTCACACGAGGCCTAGTGGTTTGGAAATATGTTTTCTCGCACTTATTACATTACCAAAAAAGAATTAATATAATAGGCTTAGTGGCATGAAAATATTAGACGGGATTCATTACGTTGAACAATTCTAATTGACCTTCTGAAAATAAGGATGTTTGACAGAGTCAGAAAACTATTTGTGCTTTTGGTTTGTAATCTTTCCCGATAGTTTCGAAGGAACTACCATTCATCGGAAGGTATTGCTTGGTTACAAGGGTTTGCTTACATTTATGTTTTAGAAAGGACCATACGTCGTATAATTTAGGTTATGATCGCTTAAGGTTGCACAGAGAATGCGTAAAATTCGCAAACGAAAAAAGCAGTTTTTTTCCACACCGTATGTCAGATCTTCATAAAAATCAATCAGCAGTACAGTAACAACATTCTACATACGCTGATTGATTTTTATGAAGATCTGACATACGGTGTGGAAAAAAACTGCTTTTTTCCTTTGCGAATTTTACGCATTCTCTGTGCAACCTTAAGTCAGCTGTTATAATTCCGTTCAAGACGAAATGTTGGGACACACCGTTTCTAATTTAACGCAAACCACAGCAGTAACTGTTCAAATTATTGTTTAGCGTGAAACGATTTATTCAAATTTTCTCCGCATAGCATATTGTGGCAGTTGGATTTTACGGCCATTTCCTATCAATTATGCGAGATATCGTTACTAAATTGATCCTAGATTATGCGAAATGTATTACTTTTGAAAACAAAATATGATATGAGTACAACAAAAACTTTATATACAAAGAAGTCCTCGAATATATCCCAAAAAAAATTATCTTGATCCAAAGACTCAAAGTTTTTTGTTAACTGTTTGTCACATTGAGTTAATTTTGCAAACGGATAATCAGCGTTTTTAACCATGCGTTGCAATGAAATCCGCGAAATAGTGCAATGGTGCGTTAAAAGTTTCATTGAGTTTGTTCGAATATAAAGGTTGAAGTTCAGGACAAGTGAATTTTATACGAAGATGCCAACAGAGTAGGAGATTCATGTAAGAATAGTTATCAGTCATCCCAGAGAACAGTCGAACAAATGAAAAAGAAGGCATACATCATAATAGCAAAAGCTGTTTCTGCGGGAGGAATCACTTACCATCATGAACAAGAATATTAATATCATACTAGTTTTGTCAACACTTATCTAAGACTTTTCATCTCAAACATATTAATGGTGCCCTGTATCAGGTAATTATAATTTTTAGCTGAAAGATGAGACTTTCCAAGCTCTCAAATTCCGCTGAATTCACTGTTGAACTAAACACAACTATTTGGCAAATAAAAAGTGCTTGTGAATTGACAAACCACTAGGTCTTCTGTGAAGGTAACTTAGACTTAGAATTCGTTAAAATATTAAACAACTTATCCGAAAAATTTCAAATCGGTTTTTAGTTGGTAACAAAGTTGTAGAAAATTAAATAATCTATCAGATTCTCACTGTTAGTGTTGCTCGAATGTCTACAGCACCATCTAGGGGCAGAAATATGAACTAGTTCCATTTTAAAATCTATGTTTTCACGAAAAAAAACTTCAAAAAAAAAAGTTGCTCTAGACCCCCCGACGGATTATTTAGATTTTGGTTTCAAATGAAAGGGGAAAGCCCATTCTTTCATATCCTGAAGTTTCAGAGATGCTGAATTTTTTTTGCATAAAGTTGTTAAAAAAAGACACCGTGTATTTGTTCTTCAGTTGTGATAATGGCATCGATGTAAGAAGAGCAACGGTGAAAAAATGTTGCTCGTGCATCACGAAAATTCGAATGATTCCCACGCCAAGTAGGCGAAATTATTGAATATGGGCAAATTAACTCTCACCAGCGTAATAAAAGTCTTCAGGAAACGTTTGTCGACGACCAGAAACACTGGATTGGGGAGGCCGCAAAAACAACGAATGAAGCGGAACACCAACCTCTCCATCCGAGATGACGCAAGGAAGCTGGGGATTCGTCTACCACCGTGCTTCGAGCCAAAAAAACGAGCCGGACTATCGACTTAAAAGAACGGGGTGAGTCCAAATCGTAACGTTAAGTAAAACAACATAGAACGATCGCGGAAGTTGTACATGAATATGCTGACGAAGTTTGATTGCGTGGTACAAGATGACCAAACCTACGCCAAGGCACACTTTAAACAGCTGCCTGTCTAGTCTAGTCTACACATACACAGTCAATACATGTAAGGATCAAGGAAAATTGTAGACGTTCGCCTATAGTTTTTCTTGTCAATATTAATGTTTGTGGCACATATGGTATGTAACAGAATCATTAATGTGGCCAGGCCAACTATGCAGCGTACAAAATAAAGATGATTCCAAATTATCACATTATTCATTTAGTGAAGAATTCACTCAACGAATTATTTGGAACCTTGAATAAGGAAGAAACGTGAACAACCGCACCGACCGTTTCAATTTGGTGGGTGTTTGATAAATCGTTGGGAGTGACTTGGCTAAGAGGGTTAATGTCGCTCTTTTGGTCCTGAGAGGTATTTAGCCCTGCCCTGGCTAATGGGCCTAGGTTACAACACACTTTAAACAGCTGCCTGTGCAAAAATAGTATACGTCAACTGGAAGACGTAAAGAGCGACATTTACACCGCAACCGGGATCATAAACCAAAAAAATTATGCGCAGGAGTAAAAATCTGCTCCCTTTTCTCACGCAACATAATTGTTCTGTTCTATTTTGGAAGAATTTCGCATCTTGCCATTACGGAAAAAGAGCAGTGGTATGCCGCGAACATCGTCCAGGTTGTACCAAAGGACACTCAAGAAGACCCGAAACACGGTTGTCAGCGAGATGCGGTTCGGCGCTCTGCGAAAAGGAAAGTGACCAAACTTGATGAAAGGAGTCAAACGGAAAGGCCTGGCAATTTGCATTTGGCGAAAAGGAACCTGGAGGGAATATTGTTTTATTCTGTATGAATCGGTATCCCTGGTGACTTCCGACGCATTAGTCTGCTCCCCTGCACTGGGAAATCTTTGGAAAGAATGGAGAATAGACGCCTGTTAACCCTCCTCAAGTAACAGGATCTTCTTTATCGTCGTCAGTTCGCATACCGAAAGCTGCCTCGGAGAAATTTTAAGCGACACCATGGTCAATGATCTGCATGCGGACATCGCCATCCTAGATCTCGCCAAGGCCTACAACAAGGTATAGTGTCAAGGAGTGCTCCGCTAGCTGCACCAATGGTGCATTCGCGGAAACCTTGGCTGCTTCCTCAAGCAGTACCTCAGTGATTGAAGTTTCAGGGTAGGTATTGTAGGAAACCAATCAGACCTATTTGGGTCCATGACGACTTCAGAGGAATTTGTGAACATTACAAGCCCTTTCATATGGTGTTAGTAATATTCACCAAGTTTCTTGCAAGTGCTTATATTCAAAGTATGTCTTCAGCAAAGTTGTAGAGCAAGCTTTTTCCAACAACTTTGATGAAGACACAAAGTTTTATTCTTTAATATCTTCAACATTATTGTTGGTAGTTTGTGGATGATCGCTATGAAGCTAATTTATTAATATAACTTTTTAAATATCTGTCTGACAAGTTCGGCATGTTCCGTAAAATGGTTTGAATTATCAAAATCAATAACTTTTTTTATTACAACAATGGCTTATTTCGTGTATTCTTAAAGTAATTTGGATTTTTTTTGAAAAATAAAGTGTTTTAAATGGTGATGTGTTAGTCGTCAGAAATATCAAGATTTGCCATTCGCTGAAGCTTTATCTATGATATTTTAGAAGTTTTGTTGAAAGAATGTTTTCTCAGGGGCCAATCACAAGCAACGGTCAATAACTTCGAGTGTACTATAAATAGAGATTTTTGGTTTTGAGTAAAGATGTTCGCAAAAACAAGTTCTTCAATATTTTTGAAGATTTTGAGAAAAAAAATGTTTCAAAAATCTCACTTCAAGGAGGAATAATCACTATAACTATAGCATCAAAGTAAAGGTCTTGGATCGTCATAGAACATTCCAAAAGACATCATTGCTGTACGCTTTACCGTTTTCGCGTGGTTAATTTTTCGCACGTTTTTGACGAAAAAAAACCACGATGACGTAATTCTTTCGCTTTATCGCCAGTAATCTAGAGTTTCTATGCTTACTACCCGAGACATCACTCAAGATAAGCCTGTAGCTTTACGTATTCATGTTTATGTTGTGTGAACTGTTTAGATTTAGTGTCTTACTGGCACCAGTTTAGTGCTAGTTCAGATACGTCTTCTAACTGGCTCCAAGTTAGTGTCATTTTGCTGACAAGATGAACTCGATACATCAAAAAGTCAATTTTTTGAAAGTAGGAGAGAGTGATGACACTTGATCCTTGGGGTTATTTGGTCATATCTCATAATCTATACATCAAAAGTTATCACAATATAAAAAGAAAATGAAATATTTGGTTTCTTATGATGTTTTAAAAATAAATCTATTGTGTATCATCAGGTTTGGAAAAGTTGTACAATATTTTAGAAAATATGTATTGATATCCAACTTGAAGATCTTTTTACAATTTTTTTAAACGGTTGTATAAGATCGGCGAACTAATTATATATGAATATTTTTAAGTACGATTACTTTCTAAGGGCTTTTGTCTAGAAAAAAAAGTTTTTCGAATAAAAAGTTTCACAACACATACAAAAATAAAATTTTGCTCACCTCATACAATAGGTATCTTTGATCCCTGTAACACTGGGTACACTTGATCCCTTTCATTAGATCTCTCAAATATTTTCGAAATGTATAGACATAGAAAAACATCATTTTCATAAAGTGCCTGGCACTATTAATTGATCTAAAATGTTTTTTCCGTGAACAAATTATGGTATGAGTTACTGAAGGTCGGAAAAGCCAGTTTACAGCACTGATTTACCGCAAATACTTGTCTTGACTTTCTACTGTGATTAAAGTATGTCGTGCATCTAAAAAGGTAGTCTAATTAATTAATTTGTCAGGACAGGTGATTAGCTGAACATTCGTGTCTATTAGTCATAGTGTGCTTTGTTTCTTTAGCCCTAGTAGGCAGGGGATCAAGTTACCACACGTTTTTACAAAAACCTCGTTTTGACAAGATTTTCAAAATTGTTTATATTACTAACAGGACATAGTATTCGGATTTACATATTATCCATAGCTCTTACAATTCGAATGGACTACAAGATGGCGTATTTTGTGATTGAAATTTTTATTTCATCGAAAAGTTATGAGAAAAAAACAAAAGTGGGATCAAGCGTACCCACTCTCCCATATCCATGCAGTAGGCGGTGTCCAGCTTACTGGTGGTACGAAAAACCAGTTTACTGAGGAGACAGTTTTGGGAGCTGTGATTTGGTTGGTGGATTGTAGATTACGATGCAAATCATTAGTTTCTAATTTTCAGTCCAAGTGCTGTCCGTGATTATGCCTCCAACATACACATTGAAATCAGTCTGACCAAAAAGGGTCTTCTTTCGAATTAAAGATGATCGGCTAATTATTCGAAAGATTTCGAAAAAAGGGATTTAGAAATATTCAGCCGTGGCAGATATCTTGAATATTCGCCCAAATACACATAGAATTGTGATTTTTTTATTTTTATGATGAAGGTTTCGATTTTAGGATCAGTCTCCACTTTTTCAGGTTAGAAAAAATGATGATAATAAAAGAATTGTTTTCGTTGATACTTAATATTGAAGACTCTGTTCGAGATAGGCCTAGAATATTCATTTTTTTTTTGAAAGAGTATGTAAGTATGCAACATTTTTAACACTCCGAAGGAAAAAAAATGAACATACCAATATGTGCAGAAGGGCAGGATACATCACTTAGAAAAGTTGGGTGTTCGGTATTTCGAATTCATCTCGTCAGTAATTGACACCAATTTGGACTAACGGATGTTCAATAAAAAATGAGAATGATTTCAATACCTTTCTGTAATTAAAGTAAAGAGCGTAAATTTTTTCTCTCCAAGCGAATTGCTCTCTGGATCCCCTTGAAATGGGTGGAATGTTTCTTTGCGGTCTGGTGCTGTCCGTTCAATTGAACATGGCGTCAAAACAGCAAGCACTCCGCGAGCGTGTTGTACGGTTTTACGAAACGCATGGTTATCGTGGAAAAAACGTTTATGGTATACTACTTTCGAGACGAAAACGTGCCCGTGTGTACAGTTTACCGGATCCTGGCATGCCTGAGCGTGGAGCGGAAGGTGACGAAGAAGAATAAGGAAGCGTTGAAAAAGCTGTTCGACAACAAGGACGGAACGAGTTTGCGTGATGCCGGCCGAAAATATCGCTGCTCCCATACCTTGATTCACCGAACCCTCAAGATGGAGGACATGATCTGTCCGAAGAAGAATCGGTCCCCCGAGTATACGGACGAGCAGATAGCGATCGTGAAATCGCAGTGCCGGTGGATGACGAAGAACTACCGCGGAACGTCGTTCGTGCTGGACGATGAAAGCTACTTTCCGCTCTCGAAGACTCACATTCCAGGAAATGACAGCTACCATTCCAGCGACAAGTCGGCCACACCCCCCGAAGCAAAATATAAGTTTGAGCATAAATTTGCAGAAAAAAGTTATGCTGTACATCGCCATATCGGACAGAGGGATTTCAAAGCCGTGGTTCAAGCCGAGTGGTTTGGCCCTCAAACAACAAGTGTATCAGGAGGAGTGTCTTGAGATAATTCTTCTGCCGTTCTTAAAGGAGCATCAAGCGGATGGGAAGTACGTCTTCTGGCCGGACAAGGTGTCTTCCCAATTGCTCCAAGAAGACGCTGGAGTATCTTGAGCAGAAAAAGATACCGTATGTGCGTTTCCGAAGGAAAAATAAAGTTGCGTCAATTTGGTGTTAGTTTTGATATCGTTTAACTGGCAGCAAGTTGGTGTCAGTTACTGATGAAAGGAACACGAAACATTCAAATCTAATTATTATTTCAAACCAGGCCTCTATTCTGGAATTTTGGAAGCATTCTATATCAAAAAAATCTTATTAGTTGAGCACAGTTTTCAAATTGAAAATTTTCTGTAGGGAATAATTTTACTCCAAAATTTCCGCATGTTTAATAACATTTTGGTTCATAGCTCATAACAATAACCAAATGAAACCAAAAATTAAACTGACATCAAACTCAAACTGTTGAAATACTTTTAAACAGTTAAAATACGAAACGAAGCGCAAATATTAAGCTAAACTAATTTTACACAAGACAACATTCCGTACTTCCTTCCCAGTTCGAAACTTTGCTACCCAGTTCCCCTTTGGTAAAAGCACGAGCAAATACGACAGATAGCAAGAAAGTTTCCACCAGTAGCAAATATGTTACTTCCAAAGAAAGCGAGTGAACGTTTCAGTGCTCGTACATATAGCATTAATGTAATTCAGTTTCCGGGATGCACAGACAAAGCGCGACTAGCTAGCTAGATGTGTGTTAGTTTCGGTTAGTAATTTCGGTGGATGTTCTCAACCGATGCATGTTTTACAACATTGGTAAGGATTACTATCAACAACGAAGAAGAAGAAAAAAACAAGTCAGTGAAGCTTTCGTTCCTTGGAAGCATTCATTCACTTCGGCTAATGGTAACAAAGGAATGGGATAGAGGAAGCAGTAGGGATAAAACAACAGAAAAGAAATGAGAAAAAAAGAAAAACTTGATACCGTACCCCGTTGAAGATTTCCATTACTTCATCCCACCACTTTCGAAAGTCGATGATATTAGGTGGGGTTGTGGAACGCATTTGAAGGAGAAAAATTTCAGATTGAGTTAGAGAAAGAGAAGAGAAAAGAAAATCCATATTATGGTAATATTTCACATTTCTGTCAAAGCGAGGTACGTCTACTGCTCCATAGAGAGCAGTAGGCTAAGCGTCGACGCGCGCGGGTGTGGCGAGATGCATGTGCAAAAACAATAATTAATTTGATCTGTCGAATGATAGTTTGTACTTGGTATTGGTAGCGTCGATGCAGAAAGGCAGAAGAAACGTCTTTCGTGTTTTGGGAAACCTTAAGCCTCTCGATAAACGCCTGCAATTAGTCTAATAAATCATTCATGAGCGGTTGTCTAGCGTCTAGAGTAGTGGAGCAGCTGTGGGAGGTGAAATGAGGAAATTTGCATTTTAGTCACATAAATAATCTGATCCAGTCATGTCAACAATGGCAAACCATTGCTGTCTCTTGGGATTGTGGCTGTTAATCAAATTAGAGTGCTTGATATGCTCGATATATATGGCAAGAATTTAAGCTTCATTGCTTGCCATTCTGAACGGTCCCTACGGAAGCGATAAATGGCCATCTTTAGGACAATAATCTGGAACGATTTCCGACATGCTTCCACATTGTAAACTCCTCAAATCTATCTAGCTTGTAAACACATCATTAATCTTTGACGTCCACAATCCTTCAACCCTTTCCCGAGACTCAAAATGCATGGGAGGGGGGGGGGGCGGAACGGGAATGCCGCATAATTTGAGTTCTCCTTACCGCAAAACTTAGTGCACTCATCACTGTCACCCAATGACTTTTGTTGCCATTCAAAACTCTCGCCGCTTCAAAATGGAGCAGTGAAATTAATGTGAGTGTTATTTCCAGTATGTGTTGTTGTAGTACCCAAGAGGGCTGGAAGTACATCAGCGCTGGTAGCAGGTATGTATGTATACGTATGTATGTGCAAAATCATTGTCCTTGACGTCCTTGTTCTAGTTCTCGTCATCGGCTTTGTCCCCGGTAAGATTAATTACAAGCTCAAGTGAACGGTGCACCGCGTCGTGGGTGGAGAAACGCAACAAAGAGCACAGCGTCCCCATTCCCAGCCGGATGCGGAGTTTGGAAGGTTGAACCTCCGCACCCGTAAGGTTGCAGGTCGCCCATTTTCGGGGTGGAATGCTTTCCGTATAGCGTTAAGAAGATTGAAAATTGTTACTGCGAAGGTTGTATGGTTATTTTGTGCAGGAAGCGAACAACACTTTTCAACTCGTTTTGATGTTTGCTTATTGTGACAGCAAGTTATCCATTGACAACGGAAGAACTTGGGGAAGATAATTTTCCGCGGGTTTTGTTACACAATTTAATTGGGAGGATAGATATGCTACAGTTTATGTCGCTGAACGTTGCTAAAATTAATCCTGATGTAACACATGTGCAACAACTTCAAACAAGTTCGTTACAGCGCGGTCTAGTATGCCATGCGGTTCAGTTCAAATTTGATTGCTGCAAACGTGATGACACAAGTGCTGCTCTCTAAATCGGTGATGGTTAGCATTTTATAACTAGTGAAAATTGATCCGTCGTAATTTTGACTCCTAACCCATCCGTAGGTCCGTACGTACCTCTTTGGATTCTTTCTCCGAGATTGATGAATGACCGGGCACGTAGTTCTCTATCCGGCCGGGTTGATTTTTGTACTGGGCCGAACCAGACCGTATGGCCGCCCCTTGAAGTGTGTTGAATCTGAAATCAAAAAGAAACTGTTAGAATGTTTTTGTTTCTATACTGAACGGCATACCTTGAGTAACTGTTCGGGTTCAGCGCCGTCGGGGTTCGTCTCCGATCGAGGGTGCTGTATTTGATTGTGTAATCCGAGTCGTAGTTCGGTTCCGGTTCGGATTGGTAGCCGGTGGATTTGTACGGGAAATTGCCTGTTTTTTTTCGGATGAAGGTGGAAAGAATACACGATTAGATATTATTTGGTGGCTTTGTTAGATCGTCCCGCAACCTTCCATGCAAAATTGTGAACTGATTGGTGATGGTATAACAAACACAAATGGAACATGCTTTGTAAGAAGGGTGAGCGATGACTTTGTGAGTTTTTTTTTGTTCTGGGAAAATGTGTGAGTGCGTGGGCTTTGATTGAGTGTCACAACACTGGCTAGGAGAAAAGCTACTTTTCATTTCGAGCCATGACAGCTCAAATCAAGATTAATGATGCCAACTGAAAGCCCGGGCGGGAACTGTTTTTCTAAGCAACAAGCGGTTAGATGAATGAATTTGCTACGTTTTCGTTAGTAGAAAAAAAATCCTTTATTGTTTGCAATCTTATTTCGTTGTATCAATAAATCTCTATCGTGTTCTGCGAAATTGAATTCCAACCAGAGGGAAGCTTTCAACTCGTACAAGGTTCAATGCGCAGTCTTGTTACTGCACTGCATCGGATTCAATTTCGCAGCAGTTGCAATTTGATTTGCTATAGAGGGGGAACTGATGAGCAAACAGATTCAAAATCAGTGTCCTGTCCTTTCCCACAGTTGATTGGTTCTTGTTAGCGTTGCTTGGACAATGCAGAAAAGTAAAATTGAAGTAGCGAACAGCTGCATTGTGACCCCAATCGCTAACGAAGCATATAACAAAAAAGAAACTCTCAACACTAGTCCATCTCGTTCCAGTAGTGGTACTGATATAATGATCAATTTCCGAGCTTCTGGTTTGGTTCGGAATCGATCGGAATTCCCTCTCGAACTACACGATTCTAGTTAGTCCGGAAGACACGAGAATAATTAGACTTGCTATTTCCGTACCGCGTACAGTAGTTTCCGGCCGCATCACCAACCATTGGCAGTCGAGGAGCTGCTGGGGGTATTAGGGAAATCGAAACCGGCAATCTTCTTAGCGTGAAATAGACAAGGAAGCGGATGAACAATTTACAAGCTATTAGAAACTGGAAGATGCTGAAGATGTCATTGATGTGTGCGAGATTTGTTTTGTGATAGAACCGATTTACATTACTGGTGAGTCCGGGAGAAAAATTATACAAAAATTGCATAAGAAGAGTTTTTAACAATACTGATAAATCACAATTTCAATATTTTCCAAAAAAACGCGATTTCAAGTTTTTCTTGTGTTTAGTAAGTATTGTCCAAAGATTTCAAAGAATTCCAAAGATTTCAAAGGATTCCAAAACTTTGCAGGAGATTCCAGAAGAATTTCGGAGATGGTAGCAGATTTCAAAAGTTACAGAAGATTTCAGAGAATTTTAGAAGATATCAAAACAATTGAAAAGATTGGCTCCAGGAAAGTTAATAAAAACATTTCTCGGAAGTCTTCGTACAGTTTCAGAAGGTTTTGGAACATTTAAATGATTTGACATGATTTTAAATGACTAAGAAGACTCGAGAAGTCTGCATCAAATTTAGGAAGATTTCAGATAATTTCAGAAGAATCAATATAGACATAGAAGATTTCAGAAGATCTTGAAAGTTTTTAGAAATTGCAGAAGATTGAATATTTCAGAAGATTTCAAATGATCAAATGATCAGAAAATTTCAGAATATGTCATACCATCTAAGAAATGTTTTAGATCACTTTAGAAGATTTCGGAAGATATTAGAATATTTTAGTATATATCAAAACAAAAGAAACATTCGAAAGAATTACCAAAATATAAAGGCTTAACATTTTTTTAGGAGATCTAAAAAGGTTTCGGTAGATTTCAAAATATTTTGAATTTTTTCGAAGGAATTTAGACAATTTGAGAAGAATTCAGATGATTCCAGAAGATTTCAGAACATTTTGGAAAATTTCCGCATATTTCAGAAAATTCTAGAGGATTTCAGAATATTTCAGAAGATTTCAGAAAATTTCAGACGATTTCAAAAGATTGTAGAAGCATAGGAAGATCGATAGAAGAAATTAGATTATTTCAGAAGATTTTTAGATAAATTTAGGAGGTTTCAGAATTTCGCAGAAGCCATACGATGATTTTGAAGCTTTAAGATTTTGAAGGTTTGAGAAGGAGGAGATTTCAGAAGATTTCCGATGTTTCGTAAGATCGATAGAAAAATACAGAATATTTCAGAATATGTTCAAACAATTCAGAAGAATTTAATGATTTCAGACGTTCTCAGCAGATATTAGAATATTTGAGAAAATTTTAGAAGATTTGAGAACTTTCCGAAGAACTCAGTCTGGTAGAAGAATTCGGTAGATTTCAAATGATTTCATATAATTTCAGAAGATTTCCGAAGATATCAGAAATGTGTTAAAAGAATTTAAAGGTTTTTACAAGTGTTTTCAGAAAATTCAATACGATTTGAGAAGATTTTGAAGGTTTGAGAAGGAAGAGGTTTCAGAAAATTGTTTGAAAATTTCAGTAGACTTTAAAGGATATCAGAGGTTCTCAGAAGATTTCAACAGAGTTTAGAAGACTTAAGAAAATTGAATCTTTCAGAAGATTTCAAATGATCAGAAAATTTCCGAAAATTTTACACAACTCAAGATTTTTTTAGATCACTTTCGAAGATTTCGGAAGATTTAGGAAGATTCTAGAATATTTAAAAAGATTTTTAGATACATTCGGAAATATTACCAAAATGTGAAGAACTAAAAAAAATATTCAGGAGACGTTAAAAGGTTTTTGCAGATTTCAAAATATTTTGATTTTTTTCGAAGAAAGCTAGACAATTTGAGAAGTATTCAGACGATTCCAAAAGATTTCAGAATATTTTGGAAAATTTCCGCGCGTTTCTGAAAATTCCAGAGGATTTCAGAAAATTTCAGACGATTTCAGAAGAATGTATAAGTATAGGCAGATCGATAGAATAATTCAGAATATTTCAGAATATCTTCGAATAATTCATTAGAATTTAATGGTAGAAGAATTAAGAAGATTTCAAATTATTTCGGATAATTTCAGAAGATATTAGAAATGTTTTAACATAATTTAAAATAATTTAATCGTTTTCAGAAGATTCCATACGATTTGAGAAGCTTTTGAAGGTTTGAGAAGGAAGAGATTTCAGAAGATTGTTTGAAGATTCCAGTAAACTTTAAAGAATTGCAGAGATTCTCAAAAGATTTCTACAGAATTTAGAAGACTTGAGAAGATTGAATCTTTCAGAAGAGTTGTCTGAAAATTTCAAAAGGTTTTAAATTGCAATAGATTTTTTTTAATTGGCCAAAAGGTTTTGGAACATTTTCGAAGGGTCGTTTTAGAAGATTTTAGAAGATTCCGGAATATTTCAGAAGATTTTTAAACGCGTTCGGAATAATTTACAAAATATTAAAAATTAGAAACAGGTTTCCAGAAGATCTAAGAAATTTTTTGGGAAGATTACAAAAAATGGATTTCAGAAAATTTGAGAAGAATGCAGACTCAAGAAGATTTTAGGATATTTTAGTATATTTCAGAAGATTTCAGAGGTTCTCAGAAGATTTCAAAAGATTTGAGAAGATTTAAGAAGCATATGGAAAAGTTATCAGAACATTTGAGAAGTTTCAGAAGATTGGTAGAGATTTGAGAAGGTTTCAGACGGTTACGGAAGATTTCAATCTGTTTGTTTATTAGGGGCTTTAAAAGACTTCAATCTATTTGAGAAAATTTAGAAAATTTCCGAAGATTTAAAAAAAAAGATTTTTAAGAATTGTCACAATTTCAGAGGTTTTCAGATGATTCCATACGATTGATATAAGACTTAGAAAAAATAAAAATTAAGATATCGGAGTTTCTCAAAAGATTTTAAAAGATATGAGAAGTTGGTAGAAGGTTTGAGAAAGATAAGATTTTTGCTGATTGAAGAAGATTCGAAAGAACGGTAGAAGAGTTCAGAAAATTTAAATGAAGTGTAGAAGATCCCAGAAGACCTCCGAGGATTTCAAAACCTATCAAATGTGACTAATCGATAAAATCCAAAAAAAATAAAAATGTAATAAATGTGATAAATCGGTAAAATCAGACGAATCGGTCAAATTTGACAAATTGTTCAAATCTGATAAACCGGCAAAATCTAATAAATCGATCAAAATCTCACAAATCGGTCATATTTGACAATTCGGCCAAATTTGAGAAATTAGTCAAATTTAAGAAATCGAGTAAATTTGACAAATCGGTTAAATATGACAAATCGTTTAAATTTGAGAAATCGTTGAAACTGACAAATCGGTCGAATCTAGCAAACCGATTAGATCGCTCAAATCTGACATATCGGTTAAATCTGAGAAATCGGTAAAATTTAGCAATCGGTGAAATTTGACAAGTCGGTTAAATCTGATAAATAGGTTAAATGTGAGAAATTGGTCAAATCTGCCATATCGGTTAAATCTGAAAAATCGGTCGAATTTGAGCAATAGGTGAAATTTGACATGTCTAAGCTACTAGTGTCGGTCAAATCTGACAAATCGTTCAAAGGGGTGGGCATGGTGTAGTAAATGGTAAATCGATTGCCTTGTACGCGGCTCACTTGGGCTCGATTACCAACCGCTCACATAGGGTTACAGAGTTTTCCAAAGAGATTTGTCTAACCCGAAAAAGAGGCGAATGACCCTAAGGTTAAAACCTCTATAAAATAAACGTTCAAATACGATAGGACAAATCGGTCAAATCTTACCAAGAGGAAGAGATTGGAAGACGCTGAAGATGTCGTTGCTCTTCGTTGATGTTTTCGAAATTGGTGGTCCTTTGCGGTAGAGTCAATTTAGATCACTTTTTGGTCGGGGAGAGAAATTGTAAAGAAAATACCAGAAGACTTGATAATACTGGTAAGTGTTCACAAATATTTTCGAATAAAAAAGCACGATTTGAGGCAAAATGGGCGATATTTCCTTGAATTTAACAAGGATAAGGTGCTATCAAAAGTGAAGAATTCCAAAGATTTCAAAGTATCCCAAAGTTTTTCAAAAGATTTAAAAATGTTTTCGAAAATTGGAGAAGATTTCAGAAAATTTTAAAACTCATCGGAGGTTTTTAGAAAGTTTCAGAACAATTGAAAAGATTTCAGAAACTTCTTGAAAAGTTTACGGAAAGTTTCAGAAGGTGTAGAGTGTAAAGTATTTTAGGTAATTTTAAATGACTACGGAAGGTTTTAGAAGCCAGCTAAAGATTGAATCTGGTTGATTGGTAGAAGAATACAAAAGTTCTCAGAAATGCTCAGAAGATGATTTCTGGAGATTTCCGAACATAACAGAAGATTTTTTGGAGAATTTATAAGTATTCAGAGGTCCTTTGGAGATTCCATATGATTTCAGAGGATTTTATAAGGAGGAGAAGGAGAAGGAGATGCTTACAAGATTACAGAAGAATTCAAATACTTTCAGAAGCTCTCAGATGATTTTAAAAGATTTGAGAAGATTTTAGATGGTTTGAGAAGGAGAAGTTTCTAAAGTTTGATGAAGAAGATTTCTGATTATTTACAGATTTACAGATAATTTAAAAGATTTCAGAGATTCTTCAAATATTCCATTCGATTTGAGACGGTTTTGAAAGTTTGAGATGGGCGAGATTTCAGAGGTAATCATGCGAAACCTCTGAAATCTTGCCTTTCTCAAACTTTCGAAATCGTCTCAAATCGAATGATAGAAGAATTTAGAAGAGTTCAGACGATATCAGGTAATAGCGGAAGATTTCCAGAGATATCAGAAGCTTGTTAGAAGATTCCAGACGGATTTAAGGTTTCAAAGATGCTCCGAAGATTTTAAAAACAATTTGAGGAAATTTTAGAAGATATTTAAAGGAGACGAAGATTTCAAAAGATTTACGAAGACTGTTAAAGAATTTAAAAGATTTCAGAGATTCTCAGAAGACTCCCTACGATTTGAGACCATTTTGAAGGTTTGAAAAGGAGGAGATTTCAGCAGGTTGTTTCAAGATTTCAAAAGAATGTAAAATATTTCACAGATTCAGATGGAGAAGATTTCAGATGATTTCAGAAGCTTCGGATGATTGGAAAAAGGATTTAAAAATTTTCAGAAGATAATTTACTAAGAACGGGAACGACCACTCTGTTTGTAACTTCAAAGATGGCTTTTTGGTCTCGGGTTTCGATCACAAGACTTTTGTTTTTTGAGTCCTGAAGATGAATTGATACTCCCTTTGAAACGTTGACATTATCGCAAAATAAATGTTTTGGGCTTGAAACCCGAGACCAAAAAGCCATCTTTTAATCTTCAGAAAATGATTTCAGAAGATTTCCGAACATATCAGAAGGCTTCTTGGAGAATTTATAAGATTTCAGAGGTTCTCAGGAGATTCCAAATGATTTGAGAAGATTTTATAAGGTTTGAGAAGTGAGAGATTTTTGAAATTTCAGAAGATTGTAAGGGAATTTCTGAAGAATTTGAAAGCTTTGAATGGTTCTCAGTATATTTCAAAAGATTTGAAATGATTTTGGAAGTTTCGGAAGGTTGTAGAAGAATTCAGAAGATTTCAGATTATTTCAGAAGATTTTAGAACATTTTCAAAGATTTCAAACGATTGTCTGAAGATTTTAGAAGAACTTAAAAGATTTCACATGTTTCAGCAGACTTCATAAGATTTGAAAGATTTCAGAGATTGAGACGGAGAAGATTTCAAAAGTTTCGGAAGATCGGCAGAACAATTCAAAAGATTTTAGAAGACTTAAAAAAAGATTTCAGTGTCTCTCAGAAAATTTCAAAATATGGGAAATTGTTGGTAGGTTTGAGAAAGCAAAGATTTAAAAAAATTTAATTGATTGAGAAGAACGGTAGGAAAAAATTCAGAAGATTTCAAAAGATTTGAGATATTTTCGGAAGATATCCAAAAAGATTTTGTAAGAGTTCCTAGGAGATTTTCAACGATTCGAGAAGATTTTGAAGGTTGAGAAAAAGATGATTTAAGAAGGTTTCACAACAGATTTGACAAGATTGTTAGAAGATTTTTAGACGGTTTGATGAGGAGATGATTTGAGAAGAATCGGAAGATCGATAGAAGAATTCAAAAAAATTAAGAAGATTGGTAGAGTATTTCAAAATAATTTAAAAGATATCCGAGGTTCTCAAAAGATTTCAAAAGATTTAAGAAGATTTTAGAAGGTCTGAGAACGAGATTTCAGAAGTTTTCGGAAGATTGGTGAAAAAATTCAGAAGATTTCCGATGATATCAGTTTTTTAGAGGAATTCAAAATACTTCAGAGGTTCGCTGAAGATTCTATATTATTTAAAAATATTTTAAAGTTTTCAGAAGCAAAAAAAAACAGAATCTTTCAGAAGACTTTAAAAGATTTCAGGGGTTCTCCAAATAGGTCAAAAGATTTGAGATTATTACAGAAGGTTTGAGAAGGAGATGGTTTCAAATAATTTTAGAAGTTTCGGATGATTGGTGGAAGAGTTTAGAAAGGTTCAGAAGCTTTTGGATGATTTCCGAAGAAATCATAAGATTGGTAGAATTTTCCAGAAGATTTTAGAAGATGTGTGAAGGAGAAGCTTTCAGAACATTTCAGAATGGATTTCTGAACATTTTCGAAGATTGGAGAAGAAAGATATGAGGAATTGTTAGAAGGTTTGAGAAAGAGAAGATTTCAAGAAATTCGGATGAACGGTTGAAGAATTTGGAAGATAGAAGAATAGAATCATTTCAGTTATAAGATGTTTTAAGAAGGGTATTCAGGAGTTTTCAGTACATTTTCAACGGTTCGAAAAGATTTTTAAAGTTTTAGAAAAAGGTGATTTTGGAGGGTTTCACGACAGAATTCAGTAGATTCTTAGAATATTTTGAGAAGGGTTGAGGACTAGAAGATTCCAGAAGAGTTAACAAGAGTTCAGAGATGCTCAGGAGAATTCAAACGACGGAAGAATTTAAAAGATGTGCAAATGAAAAGATTTCAGGTGTTTCGGATCGTAGAAGAATTCAGAAGATTATTTCTGAAGATTTTAGAATATTTCCGAAAATTTCAAAAGATTGTTCGAAGATTTTAGAAGAATTTAAAAGATTTTACATGGTTTCAGAAGACTTAATAGGATTTGAGAAGATTTCAGAAGGTTTGAGGAGAAGATTTTAGAATTTTTGGAAGATCGTTAAAACTATTCAGAAGATTTTAGAAGATTTCAGATAATTTTAGGAGAATTTCAAAAATATCAGAAGATTATCATAAAACATTTTTGAAAAACAAATGGTCCAAACTGACAAATCGGCCAAATCTGACAAATTGGTAAAATCTGACAAATCGGTTAAATCTGACAAATCGGTCAAATCTTACAAACAGGACAAATTTTATAAATGGGTCAATTCTAGCAAATCCGTAAAATTTGAAATTGATCAATTCTGACATATCGGTTAAATTTGATAAACCTGTCAAATCTGAAAAATCGGTTAAATCTGACAAATCGATCAAATCTGATAAATCGGTAAAATCTGACAAATCGGTCAAATTTGACAATTCGGTCAAATTTGACAATTCGGTAAAATTTGACAAATCGGTCAAATCTGATTAATCGATCAAATTTGACAAATCGGTCTAATTTGAGAAATGGGCCACAGCGGTCGAATCTGAAAAATCGGTCATTTTTCACAAATCGGTCAAATTTGACAAATTGGTCAAATTTGGCAAATCGGTCAAATCTGACCAATCGGTCAATTCTTACAAATCGGTCAAATTTAACAAATTGGCCAAATCTGATAAATCGGTCAAATCCGACAAATCGGCCAAATTTGACAATTCGGTCAAATCTGATTAATTGGTCAATTTGACAAATCGGTAAAAACTGACAAATCGGTAAAATCTGACAAATCGGTCAAATCTGACAATTCGGTCAAATCTGACCAATCGGACAATCTGACCAATCGGTCAAATCGGTCAATTCTGATCAATCGGTAAAATTTAACAAATCGGTCTAATTTTAGAAGTGGATCATAGCTGACGGATCGGTGAAATCTGATAAATCAGTTAGGTTTGACATATCGATTAAATAGGTAAAATCGGTCAAATTTGACAAATCGGTCAAATCTGACACATCTGTCAAATTTGACAAATCGGTCAAATCTGACAAATCGGTCAAGTCTGACAAGTCGATCAAACCTGACAAATCGGTCAAATTTTACAATTCGGTCAAATCTGACCAATCGGCCAATCTGACCAACCGATCAAATCTGATAAATTTGTCAAGTTTAGTATATCTTTCAATTCATTATTATTATTTTTTAATAGCTTCTCAGTTGGCAGTTACATTGCTTGCTAAACGATGTACTTTTTGGAAGTTTTGACCACAAGTGTGCAAATTTCCTATAGCATTAATTTGACAACTTTATTTATTCATCCTCATTCTTAAAAATCTAGAGAAAATGCATATTATGTTTTTTTCGGGAACTCATACAATGAACTAAACTCTATTCGAAATAAAAATTCTGGTTCGTTTGTAATGCTAATATGCGAGCAATTCTTGCATGCTAAAATGCCATAAACTATGAAAATAATTAGTAAAACCCTGTCAGGCCACGGAAACTTCTAATGGGTGATTTCAGGAAGCATAAGCAACTTTTAAGCTGTATGAAAACGGTAGCGCATTAGGCGATGACTGAAGCATGTGTGAGTGAGTGTGTTAGTGTGTACAAAGAGTAATTTATCACCTCGACGTGTTTTGTATCGTACGGTCACGAAGTCATCTGGAAAAGTTTTGAACGAAGAAAAAATAATGTAGTAGAAGGGACATGGGTTTTTGGTTCTAGCAGAAGTTTTAGCTTACTTTGCTAATGTCTAACGAACTGAAGAGGAAAAAGTTTTGTGTACGTGGTTGACTTAGTTAATACGAACTTTATGGGGTTACGGAGACATCACGAGACCTTTTCGAACAATTCCTTCTGTTCTGCTTTGTCGCAATTCCATCAGCCAACAAACCCGAACGTGCAGCTGGTGGTGTGCACTAAACTTTGCATCCTCTCGAAGAGTACGTACCTTCTTGATGGCTTCGATGATTTGTGCCCTCGCCCTGATAAGGATCTTTTTCCACTAGCATCCCTCCACCTAGCAGATGCAATTTTTATTTTTTTTTTCGGAACGCTCCATTACTGATGCCAGTTCGATGCGCCAAGGAGGGGCGAATGCTTGAAAGCACAATGCGGTTCAAATTGTGAAGTTGGAGATCTTCATCAACATGCACACCGAGTCTCGGTTAAGTTTTTCTTGGACTGCGTTCAACCGAGCAAAAAAACGTTTCAAATTATTCCAGTGATGCTCATAGTTTCTCCAGTCGTCCGGTAGAAAAACTCGCTGCTTTGGGTGGTGCTTGAACAAAATGATCTTTTGTCAAAATTGAATTTGAAGCAAAACTAGGTTGAAATGCAGAACGCGTGTGTGTGTGTCTGTGATTTCCTCAGGCGCTTGTCTAGCGGAAAAGGCTAAACGAAGTCAAACAACAATTGGAAACATGTTGAAAATTTTCCGCCTGAACTGTTGACTTTCTTGTGAGATGAGATGGGAGGTGTTGAAATAACAAAAATCAAACACGATTTTGCATAAACATACGGAAATCAAATCCAGCAACGCAAGGTACATTGTAGCAGCGCAGCGCCACCGCATGGTCATTTGTTCAACGAGCACAATTTGCCGGGTCAACATTCATCAAATGATTAAATACCGATACCTCATCGTCATCATCGGGGTTGCGGTCGGTTGACTCTGATTGACTCCCGTGGGTAATCTGGCTTCATTCTCGGAAAATCTCTCAACTGGCTTCAACGCTCGTTCCACTCTACCACCCAATCTGCTTCGGCTCTCAGCAGCGCCTGATTCGAGATTAATTAAATTTTAACTTGGCATTGATTCGCCGCTGGTTGGCTGATGGTCTCACAGGATTCCTTATCCTTCCCCTTCGGTTGACGCTGACCTCGACCACTGCTGATGCTGGCGTGGGCTAATGATAAGCTGGGTGTGTGTGTGCTCTTTGATTGGTCTGATGATGATGATGATTCTTCCAACGATTAGCTCGAAATGCTCGAAAAAAGGTCTCGTGACATCGCTGGGTTGCTTGCTGGGCAGGGGGAGGGGTTGGTAAGTTTAAATGAAGTTTTGACAAATTCTCGGGAATTATTGGTTCGACAGCCGGGATAAGCCTGACAGATAGGGAGAAAATCGGTTTTGTGGTGGCAACAGATAAATTTTCCAACAAGGGAAAACGGCTTACGATAGGGGGACTCGTTGGGGGAATGTGAACTTACTCTTACACTAGGTATATATTAAATTGATAGAGATGAATAGAAATGGTCTTCGATATTTACCGTCATTCTGTGCTTTGTGCAGAGTTTGGTACATCTTTTTGTACCATTTGGCTTGATTGTTTTCGTCCACTTCCTGGTGGGAATAGAAATGTGCGGTTAGGAATCAGAGCTGGGGTGGATTTTAATCAATAATTTGTATTGTTGTTTCGGTAGGATTAACATTAAATTTTCTCTTTTTAGATAGAAGCAACAATATCGTTGTGGATTTTGTGGTTCGACTTCGTTTCATCAGAATTCGACACTAACTTAGTGCAGGATTAAGCTAGCGCCGGATTGACGCTAGCTCCAAAAAACAAATACACTATTTGTGTTTTTTAGCAAACCCTTATGAGAAATTGGCTTGCCAAACCAAACCAAGTTTCGATTTCATTAATTCTCATCACTTTGCGCGGGACATCACGCAGGACTAGGGGTTTGCTCAGAAACACAAATAGTATTTTTGTATTTTGGAGCTAGCGTCAATCCGGCGCTACCTTAGTCATGTCACTAAGTTAGTGTCGGATTCTGACGAGACGAAGTCGAAACGCTAATTCCATAATTAATTTAGTTATAGATTTTCTACTCTTCTCACGGAAAGATGTTTTTAAACCTTTAGTTGTATGCAATTTTCTTCCAGTGTAAGCTTTGCCCGTATTTCAATTGTTTCGCCACCACGCTCTGCTAACGCTGCTTTTTATCATTGAGCCGCGTACACTGAGAACTGACATACAAATAAAGTTTTCAATGTGTGTAAGGAATAAAAATTGTCGTTTTTCAATGCCACTGGCAAGTAGCAACTTGCCACACTAGCCGGCGCTACGATCGGCCAGCAAACGCTATACGAATGTTGTGTGCAAGCTTGGGTACAATAGTGATTCACGCCTGCGAACCTGTATGGGATGGTGATTTTCAACGTATTTTCATTTCAATATTTACACAGGATGTGTTAAATAATACTCTTCTAAGACACAAATTGAAGTCAAATTACCGTATAGGGAGCAATTTTTACAAGCAAGAAAAAATGTGTCAGCTGCAGGTCCGGCGTAACACTTTTAGCCCGAGTTTGCGCAATATACACGCTAGCATTACAAACACACAAAATCATTCGCAAGGCGTTTGTTCGAATTAAATTACGATGGATTAATTTCCCGTTCCTTCTTTTGAAAAAAAATAAAGTTAATTTCCAAAAAAAAAACATGGGCGAATGACCAGTAGGTTAAAACCCAAATAAATACATAAATAAAATAAAAAACCCTCTTTGATTTGGATGAAATTTTGTTTCAAGATAGGTAATTATGTTCCCTACCCACCGTCAAAAATTCAAATTGGGCACTTTCAAGGAAAATAAGTTATTTAAAAAAAAAACTTTACCTTGTCCAAACTGATATTTTTTTCAATGTATTTTTATTCAATATCCATAGCTCTGAGATTGGAACCCAGAATCCCGAGGAGTGATCTCAGACTCCGGATTCCATAGCCCAGAGTCCAGAGTAGAGTGACAGAAAAAAATGACCCCCATCGGCCCACCCCTGAGCCGATTCCTAATCCCACCAGGAGTGTCTGCTCCAAATTTGAGCCAAATCGAACAAGTCTAGCTACCGGACCAACGTGCTTGAAGTTTGTATGGGATTTTTCGACAATCTACATGGAGAAAACCCACTTGCTCACATTTTCGCCGCTAGGTGGCACTGTATACATCAGATTATCACCAAAAGTGAAACTTAAGAAGATAATTTTATTATCTACAACTTTGTTGAAGACTGCAAAGCGATCTGACTCCAATAGGAAAAGTTATTAAACTTTTAACGAAGTGATGTCTGAGTCAGTTTTGCATGGGGCCTAGCAGTGCATGATAGTGTATCAGTACTAGGTTCTAACAAACAAAACATTTTTATGGAATAATGGTTAGATTTAGCTGAATATTATGTTCGGAAGAATTGTAGTACATAATACGAGTTATGTTTTGGTTAGAAAATTGTAGTTCAATCTGTGACCGCATAGATGGCGCCAACACTAACTTTTCAACGAAGAGAGATAGAAATTAAGTGTCTTCTACAAAGTTGTAGAACAAGAATATTGCAGTAATTCTTCCAAACATCTCGATATTCTATCTCTCTCCGTTTAAAAGTTAGTGTTGGCGCCATCTATGCGGTCACAGATTGAACTACAATTTTCTAACCAAAACATAACTCGTATTATGTACTGCAATTCTTCCGAACATACTATTCAGCTAAATCTAACCATTAATCCACAAAAATGTTTAGTTTGTTAGAACCTAGTACTGATACACTATCATGCACTGCTAGGCCCCATGCAAAACTGACTCAGACATCACTTCGTTAAAAGTTTATTAACTTTTCCTATTGGAGTCGGATCTCTTTGCAGTCTTCAACAAAGTTGTAGATAATAAAATTATCTTCTTAATTTTCACTTTTGGTGATAATCTGATGTATACAGTGCCACCTAGCGGCGAAAATGTGAGCAAGAGGGTTTTCTCCATGTAAATTGTCGAAAAATCCCATACAAACTTCAAGCACGTTGGTCCGGTAGCTAGACTTGTCCGATTTGTTTCAAATTTGGAGCAAGTACTCCTGGTGGGACTGGGAATCGACTCAGGGGCCGATTGAGTTTTCAAAAATTCATTATTTTTCTGGGCAGTCTAGTCCAGAGTCCCGAAGAGTAAGACCAGAATCCAGAGTCGCGAGTCCTTAACCCAAAATATTGAGGCGAGTCTAGAGTCCAGAATACAGAATTCAGTGTCCATAGTTCCGAAGACAGAGCTCAGGGTCCAGAATCCGTAGTTCCGACTGCAGAGTTCAAAGTTCAGAGCACAGAGTTCAGAGCCCAGAGTTCGGAGTTCAGATGCCAGAGCCCAGAGTCCAAAACCTAGAGTCCAGAGCCCAGCGACCAGAAACCAGAGCCTAGAGTTCTTATCCCAAAATACTGAGCCCAGAGTCCTCAGCACATAATCCAGAGCCCAAAGTCCAGAGTCCCTAACCCAAAATAGTGCTACCAGAGTTAAGAGTCAAGATCCCAGAGCTCAGAGTCCAGAATCCAGAGTTCAGATTCGATAATCCAGAGTTTAGATTCCATAGTCCAGTGACTAGAACCCAGAGTCTCGAGGAGAGAGCCCAGAGTCCGGAGTATAGAATCCATAGTCCCGAGTGCAGAGTGCATAGTCCAGAGTTTAGAGTCCAGAGTCCACAGCTCAGAGTCCAAAGTCCAGAATCAAGACCCAGAGCTCATAGCTCAGAGACCAAAGTCTACAGTCCAGAGTCCATATCACAGAAACTCGAAGCGAGAGCTCGGAATCCAAAGTTAAGAATGCAGAGTCCAGAGTTCAGAGTAAAGAGAACAGAGTCGAGAATTCTGGGTCCAGAGTCCAGAGCCCAGAGTCCTCAACCCAAATTACTGTGGCCAAAGTGCAGAGCTCTGAGACCAGAATCCAGAGCCCGAAGTACTTAGCCCAAAATACTGTAGCAAGAGTTCAGACTCCAGAGCACAGAGCCCAGAACCCAGAGCCCAGAATCCGTAGTCCATAACACAGAATCTCGAGGCGAGAGTCCAGAGCCCAACGTGAAGAGTGCAGCATCCGGAGTTCAAAGTCCAGCATCTAGAGTTCAGAGTCCAGAGACGAGAATCCTGAGACCAGAGTTCAGAGCCCAGAGTCCAGAGCCCAGAGACCAGAATCCAGTGTCCCGAGGAGAGAGCCCACAGTCCAGAATCCAGAGACCCGAGTGCAGAGCCTAAAGTTCAGATTCGAGAGTGTAGGATCAAGACCCCAGATACCAGAGCTCATGGTTCAGAGTCCAGAGTACATAGTAGAGAAATTCGAGGCCAGCGCCAAGAGTCCATTATCCAGCAATGAGAGTGAAGTGTCCAGAATCTGAAGTTCCAGGGACCAGAACCCAGAATCCAGAGTCCCGAGGGGAGAGCCAAGAATCCAGAATCTAGAGTCCCGAGTACAGATTCCAGAGTTCAGAGTCCAGATTTCAGAGTCTAGAGTTCGGATTCCAGAGTGCAGAATCAAGACACTAGAGATCATAGTTCAGAGTCCATAGCACAGAATATCGACGACAGAACCCGGTTTCCAGACTCCAGCGCGAGGATTGCGATGTCCAGAGTTCAAATCTAGAATATAGACTGATTTTGGATATTTTCGGAATGATCTTGACAAGTAGGTGCCAGAAATTTATGTCTGACGCCATGTTGAAATCCAAGATGGCGACTTCCGGACGTTAATTATTATTACATTTTGGATTGTTTATCTTTGCACATCACTTGATACTGTGTAACTTTGATTTATTCAATTGATCCATAATGATAATTTTAGTAAAACTTCTCTTCACAACTGTTGTTACTAGACTGCTAAGACCTTATAGTTTTATAGTACAGTTATTTCATAAAATGAGTATTGATGCAGGTAAGGTACAGGTAACTAGGGTGCCAAACGAATACCAAATACGTTACTGAAACTTTTTGCATGTATCAGACAACTAGCAGTTGGGAAATCGGATTCTGAGATGATTATGACTTGCATTGGTTTAGTTTTCGATAAAAATACACTGAAAAAAAATCAGTTTGGACAAGGGAAAGTTCTTTTCAAATAACTTTTTTCTTTGAAAGTGCCCAACTTGAATTCTTGACAGTAGGTAGGAAACATAATTGCCTATCTTGGAACAAAGTTTCATCCAAATCAAAGATGTTCTTTTTGTAAATCGACTTTAAATTTTTAAAATCGATTTTTTTCACTGTAGGAGTCGATGAAGAATTTTTTCAATATTTTTATTCAAAAATTTGACTAATTTTGTGTAAATCACTCCTGCAACATTTTTTTTGTAGGATTTGTCATTTTTAGATTATAGCCATTTGAAAAAAATTGGTAAAAAAAAGTTTAACCTTTTTCAAGACAGTCTAGATCATTTTTGTAAAAAACGTAGTATGCAAAGTGGCTTTTTGCGACAAAGTCCTCATGTACAGAAAGTTTCATTAACATCTGAGAGGGTGCTGCCAAAATTTTTTGGAGTTGGCGCAAAATTCGTCTAATGGCTAATGTCGGCTTTTCGATATAAATTATAATCATCTAATACAACCGGCCCCTGGATAACCTACTTCCGTAGCAAAGATAAGCTATTTAACATCATCGATATGTCGCGTGATCCAACTAAACAACACTAGGCATATCGCCATGGTCCGACCAGATAAACGTATATTATATGTGCGCGACATTCAACAGGTAAATATGATTACTCGCTACGAGCTTTTTACGAAGAAGGATCTTGTCTACGTACCCGCTCGGGAAGTAGAGATTGATGGCGTAGTCTTCGACAGGGGTCTTATTTGCGAGGATCTGCTGAAGTATGGGATTGGCTCCTTCATGAACCCTTTGCTTCAGTCAGTGAAAAGTCTGGATAGCAAGCAACAGCGTTCAGCAAAAAAAAACGAGGAGTATAAGAAAACAAGTTATTTTCCATCAGCCTCATATCGGGCCTTTCGACGGATCTGCTCTTCCATTAACTGCCGCCGTTGGGAACAATTGGGCCATACATCTACTCATTGTCGAAACAAGGCACGGTGTGGAAAATACGGATAGAATCATGAAAAGTTTTCCTACTGTGAACAGAGACCGCATGATCTCTTGACATATTCCGCGTACAAATTTTGTGGATAAGAACTGAAGCATTCTTGTAAGAAATACTCGGAGAAGAAATGCTAAAGAGGGTTACCAAATGCTACGACTAATTTTAACGCTCCCCTATTAACTAAAGAGCCAGAGTCTAACAATCCCATTGAGGGAACATCTTCTAATGTGCCTATAAATTTACGAAAGAGGAACATGATTTCCTCTCCCAAGCTTCCTCGTAAAGGCTTGAGGGTGTTTCTTGATGAGCCACAAAATATAATAACTCGAGGAAGTGCTTTTACCAAACCGAATTACGCATATTTCAGCCAGAAATTCAACCTAGCACTGGATAGATGAAATATAAGATATCCTAGACTGGATATTGAGAACGTTCAACAATAAGCATACTTTAGAAGCAGTTTTCTACTAAAGGCCCTCCTTGAGCGATCGTATCCTTTAATGGCTAATTCATCGAGCGAAGTCACGGATTTGATCACTGTATGCAGAAGTATCATAGGTTCTTTGAAACATTTAAACAATAATTTGCAGTGCGATGCATTCAAATTTTGGAAAACCTGGCTAACTTCCGACGTAGATCTTAACTTTCACAGTCTTAACATTATTCATCAGGACTGAGAAAACATCACAGTGGAGCGTTTTTAGGAGTCTAAATGCGCTATTCTTTTAATTGAATTAACCTTTGCACGGTACAAAGTGTTGCAGTTATTGCTTGACAAGCCTAAATTAAGGGCAAAGACTTCCATATACATCCCACTGAGGTCTTTCAGATAACACTAAAACCCTACTCGTACCTCAGGTGGTTCTAGAAGACCTGCGGTATGTCATGAGGTTATCTTCATGATCATAACCGATCTACCTCACTACATGATATTAAGCAAAGAAGAAGAAAAAAAAGAAAGAGCAGCGCATCCACTATATCCTAAACAATCGATTCTTCCGGTGGAAAAGTATCAGGTTTAGGCTGGCTTGATTCTCGATGAAACGAGAACCCGGCGCGAACACCCCCAGACGAGGTGGGACACGAGTGCTCAGAATGGTACGCGAACGTCGGATCATCTGAGTATTTCCGAATATATACGACGTTAGAAAACGAAAATGAAAAATTTGATGAAAGCTTAAAAACTCGGATATTGGCACCGGTTTGTCGACGGATTAACGAGGAAAACAATGTGGTGGTTTGGTCCTACGTTATATATTCGATTCAACCTTTGATCGGAATACGCGGAACCAAGTAGCCTTTTTCGGCGGCAGCAGAATTCCATATAAATCCACATTCAAACAATAGACGTTTCGCAATGAAAAAGTAATACTGAATATAAACGTAATGATTGTTCTATAAACTCGCAAATTTATCTGACATCAAAGATACTCGCGCCAAGCAATTTAGTTCTCATATCACTGTGACGTTCGTCAGATGATGATAGCTAATAGCTTTGCTAATTAATATGACAGTAGTGGCAACGGCGATCATAAAAGAAGCTGTGCTGCAATTATCCTCCCCACAAAACTGAAGTTTTTATATTTGCCTATCAACAACCATGCCCACATCGTAACAGGCTCTCCGTTTGTTGAATCGTGGTAAGCACTCCTTGTATTTCCTGGAGAAAACATGGAAGTTACTGAGTGCTACGTTGGATGCACATCTCCGACGTAATGGGGTTGTAGAGAGCGGATGTGGTGACGCTTATCACTTCATTAAACATGTTGTCTGGTCGTGCGCCTAGTGTTCTAACGTCAGATCTCTGTTAAACGAATCTCTTCGACCTCGTTCCAGTCTGAAATGTACAGGCGATCCTCGGTCTCCCCTATATGTATCTCATGTGCATATTTGTAAACACGATAAATATCCAAATTTAGTTATCTCTTGACTTTTGGTTGATATGCTAACAGTTTCCTGATAATCTGGTCCCATAAGAGCTTCTAGCGGATCCAAGGAGGACCAGTCGCCGATCCGGTTAATTATGTTCCGATAGTGATCTTCCGTTTGCTAAAAAGCTTTCTTCTTTTTCCTATCCTTTCCCTGCTAGGTCTATTCTAGCCTTTAAAAATATTTCTAACTGCTGATGTGTCAAAATGTATTGCTCTTAGTATTAATTCAAAAAATAATTTCAAATTTCAAGCAAACCCAAATGATTATCCCCTATTTTCAAGTGATTTAAATTGTAAAGCCTTGTTGGCTTTACAATTCAAATTTAAAATTTAGTATTTGAAAAAATAAATGAAATCGTTGTGCATCGAGAATTTTAGATGCATGCATTTTGTAAACGTTGTTAATCTCGAGATTTGGATTGTTTCAAACTTTCGAGTAGGAAATTACCCACTCGGTCATTTTCGAATGGGTAGTACCATCCATACTACCCACGTGATTCGCCGGCCCAGAAATGTATGTTCGCAGCGGAGCGGAAATACAGACTCCCTTGCTCCATCACCGACAATACCGTTGTTGTTCCGGTTATTGTACGGAAAAAGTTGATCCTTTGTTGGCACTTTTGTTTCATGTACCTAATGTGACATCCCCAGGTGTTTTTGGAATCAAACCATACCTTGAGATACTTGATTGATAGGAAGCCTTAGGAACAATTTGACCCCTTCGCTGAAGCTGTAGTTTTATACATGGAGAATTCGATACCAAGCTGGAGGGCCCAAGCAGACAAATTGTCCAAGATATCTTACAATGGTTCTTGCAAATCGACAACTTTGGGACCTGTAATAGAGATCACCACCACAGACAACAAGTTTAGCAAAAAGTTGTTTAAAATCGATGAAAGACCATGTTGGTGCAGCTTCTCGGAAGGAATATTTATGGAAACTGAATCAAAAGCTACCTTAATATCCAAGAAAATTGATGCCGTCTGGTCTTGGTTAGCATAGGCCATTTGAATTTCTGTTGAGAGCAACGGAAGACAATCGTTCGTCCTGTTTGCTTTTGCGAAAGCTAAATTTGCTTCGACCCAATTGTCGAGGCGAAACAAGATATTTTTTTCGAATATCTTCGGGATACAGGACAATATTGCAATCGGTCAATACGAGTTGTGGTCGGAGGCTGAAGGAACAATGTTACCCTCAAGAAACTTATTCAATAAATTCAACAAGCCTCTCTTGGCAGTGTCTGGTAGATTCTTCAAGGAGTTGCATTTGATTCTGTCTGTCCCTGGGGCTTTATTGTTACACGATAAAAGGGCAAGTAAGAACTCCACCATCGAAAAAGGCGTTCCATTCGCGCTATCTTTACGGGACGCGAGGTCTTCTATGCCGGGACGGAATCAGGGCAAACCTTGTTGGCGAAATCGAATACCGAACGGTTTGAATATTGCACGCTTTCGTTAGTAATGTTACGGTTTCGCATACGTTGGGCAATGCTTCAAAGGGTGCTCTTCGATGTTTCTCTCCTTATTCCGTCAACGAACCAGTACCAGTAACTACGTTTCTTGGCTTTCACCAGACTCTTCATTCGCGTTTCTAACGTCACGCACTGTCGATAGCTAGCGGGGCTTTCTCCGCGTACACGTCTGAGCACTCTTTGTCCCACCATGGGTTGCGAGGACACTCGCGAGAGTTCGAGTCTGATACGCGTTTAGTCTGAGCTTAAATCACGGTATCGACAATCGAACCAGCCAGGAGCCCGTACTCTTCCTCCGGAGGAAGCTCTTGTGTGGACTTGATTTTGTCTCTTCCAATCAATATTTTTGTGAGGTTATATTCAAAATTGATTGTATTCGGTGGCCCTGAACCGTTAGCAATGGTAATTTTTATGTCCCGGGAAATGCCGGGAACTACTTATCTGAGCTCAGATTCCTGAGACCGGTAGCGACTTGCTTCGGTTTTGCACCAGTACTTTTTCGAGTAGTTATTTTCGTAGAACCTTGAAGAGACGCCTTCTGGCCTTTACACCGAAACACAGGTTACAGGAGAAGAAATGTTCCTCCTTTTTCTATTGCTTCTAGGCATATCAGAAGATGTTCCCTCCTGGGGTGCATGACAGTCGCCTTCATCAGTAGACATGTTAGTATAGATGTTCCTAGAGACCGGTGGCATAGCTATCTTTAGCATTTCTGCAAACGATCGTTTGGAGCGTTCCTGAAGGAAAGGCATAAGTTTCTCCTTGCACTGTTTGTACGCGGGACATGTCGGGAGATCATGTGGATTTTCCCCACAGTAGAGACACTTTTCAACATATTCTATAATGGAAACATTCACATGATTTCTCACGACGAACCATATTGTTACAATGGGAGGCTATGTGTCCAATTGTTTGCAATTAGTACAGTTCCGCGGTTCAAAAAGGCGAACAGGTAGACGAACCTTGTCAAAGAAGAGGTAGTTAGGTAGGGCATATCCGGCGATGGTCACCCAATAAGAGTCTGAGTATGTCCTCTTTCCGTCAGCTGCGACTGATGCTGAATGCAAACGTTTGAATTCCAGTATGTTCACTAGCTGGAGCATGGGGTCTTTAAAACAGCCAACTTCATGTGTCATCAAATCCTCTAAATTCAAACTCGAATCGGAGACGACCCCACAGACTTCAACGCGATTTGCTGGTACATGTACTATGTACTCATTCGTAAAAGGCCCGTAGCCAGCAGTTTCATTTGCCTAGTTTCTCGACAAGCATATGATTACGGCCTAAAAGCCAACTGTCACAATCCACTTTGAATGGAAATTGCGGACAAACCGTTACGCGACAATCACAGATGTTGGTAGTAAACGAAAGAGAAAAGTTTTCTCTTTAATAAACTGTTGTGAACTGTGTTCGACTAGTAACGGTTTGTCTGGAATTTCCATTCAAAGTGGATTTTGACAGTTGGCTTTTAGGCCGTAATCATATGTTTGCCGAGGTTTAACCTATTTACTACCACCAGAAGCTTATCAGGGCGTATTTCGATATTTCGTTTCAACAGAACTGGAGAAGTCTGCAATAGATTCAAACACTTTTTGTCTTTGGCTCGGAAGAAGATCACGAAGAGACCAGTGGCCGAGCTTGGATGTACCTTGAGCCGATTTTGTTTCGACATCCATCAGGGGAAGTCTTTTTGCCACGGGCCTATTGCCCAGTGCACGTTACTAGGAGACCAAGAAAGGGGAACGTAAAATAATAGCGGTACTAATCTAGTATAACGTTATCCAGGCAGCTCACAAAAAAACGAAACAATGCTGTTGCTCTGCTGGTCGACTAACGGCTAACGTTCACACACAAAAGAGAAAAAAAGTTCAAAACCTCGAAGAGGCGAAGAATTCACTAGATAACCTTGAAAGCGGATTAGTACTATTATTTGTCGCTATACACTGCACGGACTGGAAAGATCGACCGATCGCTTCGAGAATCATCACACGAATGAACGCCACCTGGTCTTATGGATGTTGGGGGCATTGCGGTCATAGCGGTAGACATCGAATGTTGAACCAAACACCTAGCGAGGCAGTGTACGGTTGTCTCGGTCACGGTGATGACGTCATAACATCAGCCCTTGGTCGCAAGCAAACAGCGGTCCGTTGATGAATTTGAGCCACCAGCATTCTGGTAGTAAACTTCGATGTTGTTGCAGAACGGATCAGGTTCAGCAGAGAGCGAAACCATATTACAAAAGGTAAATTACTGGACGCGAAGAATATTTCCACACTCAGGACCGGGATGACTGGTGAACGCTGGCGGCAAGGGCTCGGCTGTGGCGAGGAGATCGTGGGCTTCCAACTCCGTTGCGGCTCAGTATGCGCTCCTTTACAATAATGACAGTCAGGGCCGGCGGATAGCGTGGGTAGTATGGGTAGTACTACCCACTCGAAAATAATCGAGATGGGAAATACCCACTCGAAAGTTTGGAACAAACTAAAACCTGAAATTAACCGCATATTTGCGCATAAATTGCATGCGTCTGAAATTCTCGATGCACAATAATTTCAATTTTTTATTAAGATGCAAATGTCTTTTGGCTTACAATTTAAACTTCTTGAAAATAGGAATTAATTAGGATTTGTTTAAAATTTAAACTTTTTAGTAATACTAAGGGAAATATATTTTAACACACAATTTGTTATTTTTTAGCACGAACTATTATTTGATTAACAATTGAAACAAGAAGAAACTCTACAAGGCTTATTTTAAGGAAGACAAAAGATATACACAAGAGGAATTGATTTCAACATCAGAGTAGAAGAGACTGTATCAGGGAAGTGAATGGAGGCGGGACATCAATGTTAGGGAGAAGAAGAAATTAAACTTGCAGATTTTTTGGCAAGCGGAAGAATATTACAGGACATCATGAACCGGATCGCCAACTGCCCTCCTTGGATCCGCTGGGAGTTCTGTAGCTGATAGCATATCAACTAAATGAGAAGAGATAACTAAATTTGGCTATCCATCGCGTTAAAAAATCTGTATATTGGAGACATATGCGGAGATAGAGGATAGCTAGCACATCTTGGACTGGAAAGAGGCCGAAGGAATTTGTTTAACGGAGATCTGGCGCTAGGGCACTAGGCGCACGACCAGATAACATGTTTAATGTTGCGATACTCGTCATCATAACCGCACACACCACTCTCCGCGACTCCACCACACAGGAGATGCTCATCCAACGCATAATGACTGGACATGATCCGAGATATCATCCGAATGAAGTCACGAGCCTTATCTATCTCTTTGAACCAAGACTTGTTTGTGTCTTTAGAATTCCTAACCGTCCATTGTTCCACGAAATTTCGAGCGTCCTCTGACATAACTGACTGGCAAATTCGTTGAGACTACGTGATCTCTCATGAATATCAACTTCTAATGCTGTACGTCTTTTCTCATTACCATTCTAATCTAAGTGTCCGCCTTCTCATCATTATTTATCAGATAAATAACTAAGAAACTCCCATGTTTCCCCATAAAATGCAAGGAGTGCATTCCATGCTCCATCGAATGGAGAGCATCCTTGGAACTCTAACAAAGTGGACATGGTTGTTGATGGGTAAATATAAAACCGTCAGTTTTGTGGGGAGAATGTATGCAGCACAGCTTCTTTTATGATCACCCTCACCACTACTGTCATAATAATTTGCAAAGAAGCGATGCATAGCTGTCATCATCTAACGAACGCTACACTGCTTAGCGCGAGCATCTTTGCTGTCAGATAAATTTGTGTGTTCAAAGAGCATTACGTTCAAATAAAATATTATCATTTAATCGCAAAACATCAATTGTTTGAGTATACACACTTAAAAATATTTACATCTCACAAGATGCACATCAAAGGAGCATCACAATTCTCTTAAATTTACATTCAAGAATATGTAAAAATGCGCTTTGTTCACAATTTTCCATCTCTATTCAACCGAGTTTTATATCAAAAGAGACACAATATTTTATTTCACATGTCAAAACATGTAAAATTCCATTATTAGACAGCAAAATACGTCGCAATGTTGTTTACGTCAAATGTAATTTTCATTTTTTCTAAGTGTGCAGATCTATATGGAATGCTGTTGTCGCCGAAAAAGGTTTCTTGGTTTTGTGCATTCCGATCAACGGTTGAATAGAATACACAACGTAGGATCTAGCCACCAGATGAAACACTATTTCTCTTGTTAATCCTTTGACAAACCGGTGTCAATAACCGCGTTTTCAGCATTCATTAAGTTTTTCATTTGCGTTTCTAACGTTGCGTATATTCGGAAAAAATCAGACGATCTGACATTCAAAAAGTCCTTATAGGACCCTTTCACGTACAATTCTGAGCGCGAAGCGAGAGACCGTCTACTGCTGTTAGCGCCGGATCTCGTTTCGTCTGACCTTTAATCTCAGTGTTGATAATCAAGCTAGTTAAAACCTTGTATGCTTCCAATGGAGGATTTTTTTGTTTTTATTCGATTGTTTGTTAGTTGACGCGTAGCTGTTCCAATCACTAATTGAGGTCGAATGCAATGATAAATTTAAGTAGTCCTGATCATATTGAAATTATCGCGAACATCTTGCAGTAAGATAGATCGGCCATCAACGTGAAGATAATCCTATGACATACCGTGGGAGAGTGGGAGAGCCGTCTTGAACCAACTGAGGTGAACAATGTCTGCCTTTGATTCGGACTTGACAACCGACAACTTCAATATCTGGTAACTCAGCCCTGGCAAATAATGGTAAAATTTTAGAAGATCTACGTCGGAAGACGGAAGTTAACCAAATGTTTCGTGTTAATCCTAGGAAAATCATGGGAGTGCAATTTTAGGGGCAATTGGGTTTTTTGATGTCCCATGAAGATTCCTGTTAGTTTCTAAGATTTCCGAGACGAGGAGCCACTTACTTTGGTACTAGCACCCATCAAAGGACACTCTCAGGCCTGTATGCGGCAGCTTAGGAGAGCAAATGATTTTTCTTTTTTTGAAAATTTATAGGAACATTAGAACATGTTCCTTCAGTGGGATTGTCAGACTCTCGCTCTTAAGTGGAGAAGGGAGCGTATAAATTAGTCGTGGTTTTTATGTTCCTACATTGGGTAACTGTACGGACCAATTGTTCATAATGACGGCATACCCTGAGACACAACAATGCGAACAGGTAGACGAGCCCCGTTCAAAAGAACAAAGTTTAAAAGAGTAGATCCGGCGAAAGTCTTGACATGAGACTGATTGAAAATAAGTTCTTATACTTCTCGATTTATGCTGAACGCATTTTCACTGACTGAAGCAAAGGGTTCTGGAAGGTTCCAACGCCATATTTCACAATTAAGGCCCCTAGCGGAGACTACACCATCAATCTCTACTTCCCACGTGGGTACGTAGACAAGATACTTGTTCTTATACGGCGAGAGTTGATTGGTTAGTTTACACGATATATCGATGATGTTAAATGGGCTATATTCGGTCCGAAAGTAGACCTTTAGGGGCCTGTTGTAGTAGATGAATATAATTTATACAGAAAAGGAGATTTATCCGCATTATTTTGACATCGGATAAATATTCAAAACGACCACCATTGAACCAGAGAAGCTGTCTCATGTTGGAGATACCTTCCTATTAGTCAACACTATCATGTGGGCTTCAGTACCCGAGGAAAGAAGGTTTAATTGGAGGAAACAGAAAATTGATGCAACGGAATTTAAAAGAATAGAGTAATTGGTACTTAGCTGTGGAACATTTGTAGTTTTAATAATCAACAAACACATTTTCACTCAGCTGTCGGCCACACAGCCCGTAAACAAAGGGTAATTCCAAACAGCCACAGGGTATTATCCGGAAATGTTTACTTTTACTAACATACACCATGTCTGAACTTTCGTCGTTACGAGTAGAAATCACTCCAAATATTATTACCCACTCGGGAAAAAAGTGTTTCGCCGGCCCTGATGACGGTGTCGCTTGGTGTAGGGGCATTCCCAATCGTTGCGGAGTCCACGGAAGGGCCGTTGATAAGCCGTGAGTTGCATTAGCGGGGTAAATGCTTCTTTTGAAAGCGGAGGAAAATCAGTAGGCGGGCCTCAAATGTTCTAACCCTAAAATTACCTGAATAGTAAGCTTTGCAGCCATGTGTCAGGATTAAGAGTTGTATCACGGTACTTTGGGTGATCTTCAACTTTGAAGGAATGTTTTCTTACGAGACATACTGCAGGACTAGGGGTTTGCTCAGAAACACAAATAGTGTTTTCCTTTTTGGAGTAGCGTCCATCCTGTGCTAACTTAGTCCTATCATTAAGTTAGTGCTGGATTCTGATGAGACGAAACGCAAATTCCATAACTAATTCAAATGAAGTGCCGCCTCTGTTCCAAGGAATTTCTGTGCGAAAGAGTACAGTCAGCCACACAAATATTCGAAGGAAACAACCACTTGGAAAAAAGAAGCTCGTTCAAACGATATTTGATCGAGCGGCACTTTGGTGCGCATAGAATCGTTGGAACTTATGGTGAATATTATTAGCCATATTTTCCAACAAAAATCTATGTGATCAGCAATTGCATCGATAAACTTTGCTTTTATTTGCAAATAAGTATTAAATTCAGTTTAATTTTATTTTGCCACTTAACGAGAGGGTTTAAAAAGAATCCTCTAAAAGCACTTAAGTGTTAAAGAAAATTATTTATGAATGGAAAATTAGGTAACTCACATGTTTAAAAGTCCCAAAATTACATACCTAGATGCCTAGAATAGAATTGTTGTGTCATGCATAGGTAGACGAAGAGTCATTAATTTTTGAATCGATGAACTCTATAATAATTATTAAATATCCAGATACCAACAGAAATGACAATGACATTTTCTTCTTTTTGGGTGGTGTCCAACGGGAAAAACCGATCGAAAATGGTGAGTGAAGCGAATCAATTTTGTGTAAAAAAATTCCTCCAGAGGCGAGATTCGAACCCGAAACCTTCGAGACTCACGCCCATTGCACTAACCCTTATACTATCCCTGGGTACGCTGACGTCCCAGAAAGAACATATGATTATCGCACTGGTGACAGTGATCGTACCCTGCCTGTAAAGCGAGATCACACACAACGGCAGCTGCCCGCTCATCATTTTCGATCGGTTTTCCCCGTTGGATACCACCCAAAAAGTCTTAAATAAGTCTCGTCAAAAACCAAAATAAATGAATTATTAGTTTAGGGACCATCCATAAATGACATATCATTTTTAAGTGATTTTTTAAACCCCCCTCCCCCATCGTAGCATTTCACCACAAACCTCTGAATACCGCCCTGGTAATTACGTAGCTTGACGGTAACTCTCTTCCTTGTCACCGTAAAATTAAAAAAAAAAAAATAAAAAAAAAACGATGTTAGTTATTCCCCTTTAAAAAAGTTACGTAGTATGACATGACCCCCTACACCCCTGTCGTCACACATCATCACAAAATACAAAACTTCCCCCTTCCTCATAAAATGATACGTCATTTATGGATGGACCCTTAACATTTTCGTCTCAGAAACAGTTTTTGGAGTAGTTCACAAAATCAAGAAAGTATTGAAAAGATGCACTGCTTGGAGATCTTATCCCAGTATTCAGTAACCTATCATTCAGACCTAAAATTGGCTCAAATAAAATCCGAAACAACGTTAAATCCCCGGATCAATTCCTAACCCCAATAATTTCAAGTAACCGCAAAACAACACCCTTACAGATCTTAGCGTCAGTGGCATTCCTTCCCGCGTCGTTGGACCGATCCCATCGTACTTTTTCGGTGACAGCTGGGCCATGGCGGCAGGTCGCCGCACCGTCGCAATGTCCACCTCCGGTTCGCTGTGATAGTCGATCCGAACGGGCTGCTGCTGCTGTTGTTGATCTATGAAATAGAAAGAAGCTGTGTAATATGTTTATTTTGGACATGCATTATTATCAGTACTTATTTCAGGACCCCGTCCCAGCCGGATTCCGCCGCTGCTATTACTCCGTTGGTAAGACTGCTGATTTCTTGTCGTGTTGGAGCTGGTTCGACTCGCCGTCGTCTGGTAGACATTGGACTGGTTGCTAGATTCGTACGTGTTCACCAGCTGCTGGTTGATTTTGCCATCTTAGAAGTCACAGTTTTTACGTTGTAGGTTTAAATATAAAAAGGGGAAAAGTGATCGAAAATTAATTACCCACATCCACATTCTGGGTCTGCCGCAATATATGACCGGAGTTTTGATAGAATTTACACGTTTTTCTACCCTTCAATGGATGCGGAAGGATGGGTAATAAATTTCACTTACTGCAGTTATAGTTCCGCTTTATCCCCGGCAACAAGACAGTAGAGAAATGTTTGATAACTTTTCGAGCGGGAAAAACTTACTGCACTGCAATGCGGATGCGGAAATTCCGGGGGAGGAAATTCCGTTTCCTACCCGTATCAGAAATGGGAAATCGAATTCTACCGAAATTCGGACGGAGATGTTGGCAGAACAAAAAAAACGAGAGGTGAAAATTTCTCCACTTCCCTTGTGGGTTTCCTTCGGCATCGAAGAAGGAACAACTTCTTCGGGACGAAAATTCCTTCCAGCGGTTCGCTTGAATAATGTCTTTGTAAGCGTTCAACTTTGGCGATGTAAACGTTGGAAAGTTTTCATTCACAGTGGAAACTTGAGCAAGGAAGGAACTTTTTTTTCTCTCTACTCGCGAATTTCGTGAGTAGCTTTTCAACGGAAGCACCACCTTAAGCGATCACGGCTTTCCAGTTAAACTATGAGATTTGTTTTTTTTTCACTCAACGAAACAGCAAAATTTTCAGTTTGTCTTCCAATTCAGCCAATTATTCGATTGCTATTCAATAAGTTGCATTTAACATTGGAGCATTTTAAATTTGTTTGTCAGCCTTCGGTTGGGATTCTGATTGCGAACGAACGAGAAAGTTTATCGAAATCTCAACGAGAAAGTTTCCTATTTTTTCTTGCTAGTTTTCCAAGCCGTTCAAAACTTTGACGGTGGTGTTGGCGGGGGAAAAGGTAAATCTTATCTTTCTAGGGAAAGCTGCGAATGCGTTCCGGGATCCCCCCAGTTACATTTTAGCACGAAGAAGGTGGAAATCTGCTTTCGCATGAACGATTTCAAGAATGTTCAAATATTTTAGCTTGGTTTTGTAACTGCGGTTACGAAGATCTGCTCCCAGCATATCCAGTGTCTAAGCTGGCGTTTTGCAGAACAGTCACGTCTCGACTGTGATAGTATCTGTCAGAGGATCCTTGTCAGAATAGTATTGAACTTTTGTGTCGGGATGTAACACATTTTGCCAATCTATTTTTCGACAGAGACATGTTATTGATGGGAAAAGTTATTGGCAATTTAAATTTTTCGTTCAATTTGGAATCAATGGTTTTTCTTAACAATATTTTATTTGTTTGTTTTGTCGTGACTAACGACTTACCTTTCAATATAGGGGCCCCTTTTCAAAATTTCAAAAGAAAAATTTAATCAATTTCTTCGGCATTTTGTCGAAAATATTTGTACCAATGTTGTATTAAATTTTGGAATATGTAGGACATTTATTATCAACGGAAAAATAGTGTTTTGAAAAATCTTTCGAAAACGACTAGAAAAAGTGAAAATTTTCAGCCCATCCCGCACAGAGCCGTCAATATGGTGCACCAACCGAACAATAAAATGATGAAAAGTTTTAAATATAGGTCCACTACATGTTTGTTCCTATGATTATTCGTATTGGGTTGCTTGACGAGAGTAGTTGGTGGGGGAAAGCCGGCATATTCGTTTTGGTTATGCCATTAGAAACCGGACGGAAAGGAAAGGCTCATGCACGGTACGAGAACGAGCGAGAAAGTGATAGTAGTGCATATTAGCGAAAGCGTTACGTACATTTTGAACCTTAATAACAGGTTTTTGCAAATCCTTCCAAGAAAATCAGTGAATGTGGCAACTCTACCACTAAGCGAAAGCTACACCAAAACGAATGATGAAAATATTTTCATTTATCGCACAAAAGGAGGGCCTTTCATCTGCATCGAAAAGTTTATAAATAGGAACGCCTTGATGCAAAGCGTGCTCATTCGGTGTGAGCTGCGAAAGGGGAATGATCATATGTGTGTTCGCAGTAAAAACAATCGTCGGCAAGGTTTGAATTGTTTCAAAAGATTCTCGTCTTGTATCAACATAGTTATCTACAAACCGTCCTTATTAGGACGAATGCAAAATGGAAAAATATGGGTTGGTAATGTATATGACATAATAGGGGTGTCGTGACCACACTTCGAAGTTATTTCAAATCTTGCAAAGCATAAATTGACATAATTTCAATGATTGTTCCTATATGAATGAAATGACAAATTTTCAAGTCAACGCGGCAATAACTTTGCAATTTATAGAACAATTTTATATTTTTAGTTAGTCGCTTCGAGAGATTTTTACATTGATATTTCAAAGCAAGAAAATGTGAAATTGATCATTTCATGAATGAATGTATCAACGAGCTTAGAATCCAGCGCATTACCTATCAACGCAGACGCCAACAACAAAGGTTCTTTTCAGAACCACCATAATTATTATAAAGAATAACTTGAAACATTCCCACATATTTCATTGAGTACCATTCGATTTGAATTACAAGTCAAACGAGTAGTCACGACACTCAGGTTATGTCCTAGACATTACCCACCCATCTTTTTTTTGGTTTAGAAGTGAAAACAGTATAAATTTTACGATTGGAGAAGATTTGGACTAAAAGAATTGTTCGAATCAAATGAAGTAGGTCTTAAAGCCGCTATTTGTTCATAGATGGCTTTAGTGAGCGTAAGCTACCATGGATACGCCATACTTCTTTTTTCACAACTTCCTTTGTCAACATTAATCAGTCCACATCGTCGGTAGTTTTATACGACAACGTACATTTCTCCTTCGGTAATCAGGTCTAGTTTTTGCTAGAGCAAGGAATGTTCTGGTTTTCTTCTTCAATTTGAGAAATCGGCTTCCAAATCGCATAATTTATCGGAAACAACTTGCAGAGATTGTTTTCGTCAGTTCAAAGTCAGAGCGTGAAAATCGAGCCAAAAAGGTTTAGAAGCATAAATGGCAGAACGGGGACGACACGAATGCACCAGAATGTTTGTCGAGTAACTTGGTGTTTACATTTTGTCCCATAGAGAAGTTCAAAGAATTGGCAAATTGGTACCATATGGAGCGACAGAACACACGTGTGCAATCTTGCTCGTCAGATTAAAAACCGGTCACTCAGGTTAATATTTTCGTATTTGAACGGAACGAATGCGATGTAGCATTTTAACTATTTTTTTAGAATCATTTGGTGGAGAATCGTGTAAGCCTTCTACCGAGAAGGTCCAGTTTTTGTTCCGCTGATTAGCCTTTTTTTCGCAGGTTGCCTGTGCCCCATGATAATATCAGTTACACCGACTCAAAGGAGATAGAATCAAACATTTTCCAAAATGATCAACCGGATGGCCAAGCCAAGATCGAGAAATCCAACATCATTGGGTATGAAGAATATCCACTTATTTCGACTGGTCCTACCTAAACTAAAGCATCATTGCGATATCGCTAGATTAACTGATAGTAACTGCAGTAAACAAGAACGATTTTCTGTAAGCTTTTTACGTAGGAGTATCGTGTCTACGTATCTGCAAAGGCAGTTGAAATCGACGGAGTAATCACTCCAATGGGACTGACATGTGAAGATCTGCAGAAGCATGGGGTTTGAACTTTCAAAGATCCGGTGGCTTAGTCAGTGAAAATTTTGGATTGCAAGCTTTATACTCAGAAAAAAGGCTCGATTTCGCGACAGTTAGGTAATCTCTGTATTCCCACGGTAGCGACCATCTGCCTATCGTAGTTTCACACTAAACATTGATTGGAAGAGTTGCGAGTCTACTATAACCGAAGTACAAATTTCTGGTTGGCTTGATTCTCGGCACCGCGGTTCGCAGACGCAGACGAAACCAGTACCAGGCACGTAGTGGAACAAAGAGTGCTCAGTGGTGTAATGGAAAAAGACTTCCGAATACAAAGACTATTTGAACGTCGAATTACCAAAACACAAATGAAAAGCTTGATGAATGCTCAAAATCGCGGTTACTGGCGCCGAGTCGTCGACGGATTTACGAGAGAAGCATTGAGGAGTACTCTTTGGGGTACAGCCAGACGAAAGCGTAATCGAACCAGTACTAACGCGGAATATTTGCATCGCTGGATATTCGACTCCGGACTCTGCTCTGGCACAGATGTACTACTGCGTAGCGTTTCCTCCCGATAAAGCGAACGAAACACCGTTTTCTATGGCGTCGACGCCATTTGCTCTCTTGTCATGAAACAATAACGTCCCGGGACTAAACAAACTTGTTTAAGAATCTGCCTCATTTTGTAAAAGGTGCATGTAAAATTTATTTAACAAGTTCGTTAAGGGTAACATTGCCCCTCATGATTGGAGGTAAGCCCATGTTATCGTCATTCTAAAACTCGGAAACCCATCCTCCGACTACAACTCGTATCGGCCGATAACAATGCTGTCTTCGGAAGATACTCGGCTCTGAAAAAGAGAGTGAAGCGCTTATGTCGACGAAACAAGCGAGTATGGGCGGACTCTCTCCCTAACAAAGGAGGGAAAACCGCAGCAATCGTGGATAGATCAGGACGCCTAAGCGGGGCAAAAAGATACATGTGACGATGTTTGTGAAAGATACGACTGGTCAGCTACTGACCGACTGTCTTGGTATGAGACAAGGATGTATTCTATCACCGCTGCTGTTTCTCATCATAAACGCCGAGATTTCGATAGATGCGAATGTCCGCGAACAAAACTATGGGTTGCCATGGCAGCCTATAACCATGGGGCACCTAAACGTCTTGGAATTGGATGATGACGTATCACTCTTAGGGCAATGAAGCTCTGATATGCAGAGTAAGCTCAATCACAAAATATTCCTTCATAAAATCACCTTCGACTGCACCAGGAGAGGCATAAAGGGGACGTTCTAGTCATCAAATCAAATGACGGCGTAACGAACGCTGCCATACTCAAAAGGGTGAGAGAGAGAGTCCCAAGCTGAAGGAGCTGGGGGAGAACGTAGTAAGAACCAGGCGAACTCACAAATGTGAGATGCTATTCGAGCTGAAGACGGATCAATTGATCAAGAGCTCGACTTATCGGGAACTCGAAGCGGTGCAGGGAGAAGCGGACGTAAGAGCTTTAGTTCAGGAAGCAGTTTATTTATGTTCCGAAAAGTTACTTTCAGAACCAAGTACTGGTCTATGAAACGAACATAAGGCAGAGGTTGATTAGGGTCACGGCAAGAGTATCCTAGTCCCAATTCTCTGGAATTTAATGAACCACGGAGTTGTAACACTGGAACTGCTCAGGGAAACTGAGATCGTCGGCTTTGGTGTTTGGTGGTTACCCAATTTTTCTCCTTAGAGTGAAATACAGCATAAATCCACCACGTAGTGATCAGCGTCGGCGGACACTCAATTCCATCGATGCATGCGCCGAAGCACATAGGTGTGATGCTCGACGATCGGTTAACTTACACCAGCCATGTTGACTATGTATGTGAGAAGGCTGCGAGGACAACTAACGCATTGCCAAGGATACCGAACATTGGAGGAGCAAGGTGCAACACGAGGCGTCTCCTGGCGGGCTTCTCATCCTCAATACTGAGGTATAGCGTACCGGTCGGGGCTGTTGCGCTGAACTCAAAGCGAAACCGGACGAAGTTGACAAGTTCATTTCGCCTAATGGCTGTTCGTGTTGCGAGCGTGTACAGAACGATATCGTTGGAGGGTGTATGCGTCGTTGCCGCGAAGATTCCCATCCGAATCACTCTGGCTGAGAACGTGGAATGCTACCAACAGAGGAATGCACAAAATGCAAGGAGACTGGTAAGAGCGGACTCGTTGGATAAGTGGCAGCAGGAGTGGGATAACGCGGAGAAAGGACAGTGGACCTACTGACGCATTCCAAATGTGTTAGGTGCATAGGTTTTGGTCGGGCATGGATGCTTCCGGAAGTACCTGCATCGGTTTGGACATTCTTAGTCACACCTATGCCTGGAATGTTTGAACGTTCAAGAAATACCGAAACAAAGTGGTCGTTGAATGCCCTAGGTTCGATGAAGTTCGAAGAGGTATGCCCTGTGTGACAACCGACAATATCTTCGAAGAGATGTGCCACGATGAGCACATCTGGGATGCGGTCAACAGAATGGTGACGAGGATACTCTTCGAGCTGCAGAGGAAGTGGTGAAGGGATCAACAAAGAAGCGCCGCCGACTATACGGCCGCCGTGAAACAACAAATCGGGGTTGGAAAAAAACCCGCCGCCCGGGAACTCTCCGCCACAGTAGAATAGATCCACCGCCTGGAACCAGTGGAGTAGTGACGCAGCTCTGGGTTGGAGGCTTCGTGGCGCCAGCGAATAGGACGCCGGATTGACTTCGAGACTCTATCTGGTAGCTCGTGAGATCTGTCGCTGGGGGTTAGATCGAGTAGACCGCGTCGAGCAGCCAGAAGCGGGTCGTAGGGGCGCCAATGAACCAGAAGGTACGCTCCACCCGGAATCACTGGACAGAGTCCGTTGAGTAGGCTAGGTCCACCGCCGCAGACTAGATCGAGTAGATCGTGACGAAGCGGGGAGTCAAATGGCTCACGAAAACGAGCATCAGGATCGGGATAAGCCCACCACCGAGGAATTTACAATCACAATAGGGTGGATTCTAATTGGCTGGGAGCTAATTGGCTCACGAAACAGACATCGCTGGGGAGAAATTCTTCCGTCGGGGAACTCTCAGCCGGAGGAGGATGCGTTCATCGACGGGTACTATTCGAGTAGATCGTGATAAGGCTGGAGGCTGAATGACTTACGGAAACAGGAGTTAAATGGCTCTGGAAATCATCAGCTAAAAGGCTTACTGAGACGTAAGTTAAATGGAGACGGAAGGTACGAGTCGAGCCATTTCATGGTTCCAGTGAGGTTCCGAAACAGCTGCGGAAAACTCGTGTCAGCTGTCTGTTTGTTTGTGACTTTTGGCGAGCTAATGCAATGGGTTTTTTGTTACCGATTTAGACAAACAAGCACTCGTTGGAAAGGTTCTACATCAGCCACGTTTCGGCAATAATGATTTTATGCTTGGCTAAATATTTTTCAAGCTAAATCTATTTAGGAAAAGGTACTTTTTATCGACGTTTTTAAAATCTGGAGGTACGATAGGTCACTTTATTTAAGGAGTATGAATACTGCAGATATTTTACAAATTAATAACACAAATAATAAATGGTATTTATTGACGTAATTCAGGTAAGAAAATGAGAAAGTGGTAAATGATGTGAAAAATCATGAGCCCGCATAGGAAAATGTTGAAAAAGCGTGTATTTTTCAGCAGTTGCGTCTGGTTTTGTACTTGCGAATGACTTCTTCGGTGTCCTCGTCGTCGCCAGAGTGTGGAATAGAAGTTGTGCATTCCAGCTCACGTGGTTGCTTAGTTGCGGGACGACCATTTCTTCTCTTTTTAGATCAATTTTGGTTCTTTTTCCATCTGCTTTTGCCGATTTGCTGCCTCATCTTTTTCTTTTTTCTAAGCGACAAATCTTTTCTAGCCTAGGTGGTAGTTTTTTTGAGCTGTAGCTGTTTGCTCAGCTAGTAAAGACTTCAGCATCACTCAATCAGTGAGAAGTGAAGTTTTACCTCGCTTTCGGCCTCGATTAGATGGTTTGCGCAGTGAAGCTTTGGGCAATGGCTGAAAGTCTTCAATTGAAATTAATTGCTTCACACTTTACATTAATAGTAGTGACCTATATTGCCCATAAATGGCGGACCTATCGTATCCTCAAGCGTATGTTTCATGTTGATGGCCGTATTTTTTATAACCAAAAAATAACGAAAAAACCAACACAATCGTGTTCTGCATTAATTTTTACGTAAGACAAAACTCCCTTGACATTTTTTTTACATTAATTAAATGTACTGTACTGAGGACGAAAGACAATGGGATTTCGCAGAACAACACGTGAAATATTAAACGACGCCGTAACTGCTACAGCCGATCCAGGGTAACAGCCGAAATAACAGTCGTTCTCTACTGTGTATCTAATTCACGTAACATGAGCGACCTCTGATTCCTGACAAACCGTAACTCACCAATCACAGATGTTGGTAGTATACAAAAGAGAAAAGTTGTCTTTTTCAATAACTGTTGTGAGCTGTGTTCGGCCAGTAACGGTTTGTATGAAATTTACTTCCAAAAGGAATTTTGACAGTTGGCTTTTACGCCGTAATTATGTTGGCCGAGAAATGGAAGCTAATTATCCAGATATCTCATATATCTTGAAAGTGGTGGTATACTTTACTCAAGTAATAGTATATGAATTCATTAGATTATTTGTTTCATTTTAGATCTCTATCGAATCCTGTTTCCTGAACTGAAATTGTTTGCATTTCAGTGAGAAATTTGCATCAATGAACGGTCAAATTTATTCGGAATATGAGGAAGATCACCGAGACACCACGAACGGTAGATATTCATGATCATTGTGATGCGTCTTTGAGAATTTTACTTAATACATTTGTCATAGATGTTTTGGGGACACTTGCAGTAATTCGCTCGAAGAATCCAAGTCAAGGAGCGAAACGTTTGCGAGAGTTAAATAAAAAATCAGAATCAATCCTCTTCAGGGTATGATTGAATGGTACCAGGCAAAATAGATGGTACTAGAGCAATGGGTCTTAAAACAGCCGAACCGGTGACCACACCGTCGATCTCAACTTTGTGAGCAGGTATGTAGACTCGGTAGTCTTTTATAAGAAACTTGTCGCTAGCAGCGTCATTTGCTTGCTTTACACAAAATATTACAAATTTGAGCTTATCTAGGCGAACTTTCGAGATATCAGTCATCATCATGGTTGAATTTATATTGAGTTAGTTCTATCAATATTTTTAGAATATTAGTGAACCGAAAGAATCTGACAAAGTTTAATGTGTATGATTTTAAAAGGGAAATCGGAGTCTGGAATTTGCGTTTTAATTTCGTCTCATCAAAATCCGACACTAATTTAGTGACAGAACTTAGCTTGCGCCGGGTTGATGCTTGCTCCAAACGGAGACACTAATTGTGTTCCTGGGCACAGCCCCTAGACAAGCGTGATGTCCTGCAAGAAAACATTGTAGTTTTTGGAACTAACGTCAATCCGGTGCTAGTGTAGAGCTTGTAGTGTCGGATTCTGATGAGACGAAGTCGAAACGCAAATTCCATAACTAATTTAGTTATAGGTTTTGTGCCCTTAAGGGGAAGTAAGGGTTTCAGCGCAAAAAAACACTCTTTTTGCGATTTTTTTAGAAATTTGGATGAAGCGAATTAATCAAAACTATTGTACATTATAATGTATCATTTCAATAACATTTTGTAAATTTTCCATGCAAAAATATTGACAAGCGACTCGGTAGCGAAGCTTTTTGTAGAACATATCTGAAAAAAAAAACGATTTGCGATGTTAACTGCCATTTAAAAACTACTTAACTGATTTATTTCACACTTTGCATACACATTCTAAGTAAAGAATACCTAACCCCTAAGTTGAGTTTTCGAGATAATTTTTTAATTAATGCAGTATTTCCCATAACTACACATACATCGCGGCATATGCGTTGATAATGCTGCTGGCGTTGACAATTCCGTAACTTTCAACGATTTCATTTCACCAGTGGGCGTCAGAGCGCTGAAATATAGCTCTCCAATACAAAGTTATAAAACACGATAAGTGTGTCATTTCCATATCAACCCCAAAGAAAGCAAAAGTAAAGATTAAAGGAGCGAACAATTGAGACTTTGCTAAGAGCGCCAGAAGACCACGATACGGCCCTGATCATTTTTGGTTCTCCATGCATAGATGAACGTCTGTACAAGGAGCTAGAACTCCAAGATATGCTACTGTTCCTTATCCAGTGTGGTAAAGAGCTATAGGCTTTATCAGTAGGGTTCATTATTCCTTCGAGAGTGAAGAATTCAGGCTGTTAATTGTTTTGTGTTGTCGTTTTCTATTCCTTACCTTTTTTCTTTCACCTCTCTTTCCTTTCCCATCAGGAAAATGAGAGACGACATGGCTGTGAAATGTATAATTATGAATGTCTAGAAAAATCAAGCAAAATGCCTGACTTGGCCAAATGTCTTTTCGGTTGTACAAAACCTGGAAGATTTCAGATTCATCTAGAACGCTACACTGCCTACAAGACTGACAGAAATAAATTTATTTTTTACTATGCTATATTTCCCACTAAGGAGAAAAAATTGGGAAAACACCAACATTTCTCCCTTCGACGTTTCGACTCCGTCTCATCAGAAACCGACACTAACTTATTGTCGGAATAGATTTTTCTCCTAAGGGGGAAATATAGCATAGTGCTTTTGCATTGGCCTGTTAAGCCAAAACAAGACTCGGCTTCACTGTGTCTCATCGACATAAATATGAACTTCTGCTCGGACGGGACATCGCGTTTGACCAGTCGTTCGATTGAAACACAAAGTGTGTTTCCGTTATAGGGATTTAGCGTCAAAACATCGCACAGTAAGACGAGCCTGGACTTAAGTCCAGATATGAAGGTCACGCGATATGTTCATTAATATTTTTCTTGCGTTGGCTTATGTGCCGGAGACAATTTTGCAAGATTTTGGGCTATTTGGATGAAAAATGAATTTTCCCCGGCTTTAAGAAGGGTGTAACTCCAGTGTTTTTGTATAAATTGCTCATCGGAACTCTATCCGGTTATTTTCGTTTCTCGAAAAAACAGTTGGTCCTATGGCATAGGTTACTTCAGCAAAATTATTCGTTTGAGTAAATTACATCGTAAAATTACCACAAATGAGTTACTGGTTTGTTTATTCATTGTTTAATTAGCTGTATGTCATGATAATTAACAAAGCACGAACCTCTAAAGCCATAACAACTGCGACTCCCGCGAACGCCCGCTTTCGCACTATACTCATTCGAAAGCTTTTAATGTTCTCTTTCGCATGAGCCCATGGTAGTTTTGCGACAACTTGCGATAAGCAATCAAAATTAAAAAAAAAAAAACTGCAAATGGAGACGCGTGGTATTTATTAATATAAAATTTCAATAATTATTTTATAACTAGAATAAGGACATGAAGACATGCACAGCTTTCAAATAACATTGAGAGGATGATCCGCGAAGTTTATATAAGTCCACAAACGAGGGGAGCCGAGTGGAAAGAGTAATTACTTAGATGCTGATTGTATCCATTCCATGAAGCAGAAAATATCGGACGAATTATCATCAGAATCGGATGAAGATTAAAATAAATTATACTTAAATTTTTAAATTAGCGAATTAACATAAGAATTTTTAATCTACATAAAATCAAACTGTTTCTTTTTAAATTATCATTTGCTGAACCTTTTGTAGATGAATCGATTCAGTGTTCCAAAATAAATCAAATAAAATAAAATCCGTTTGAATAAATCACATGTGATGTGAAGGGATATGAAGCCACAATCATTTCATGGCTTTTCCAGTGGATGCGAGCAGACTTACGGCAGCCCCGAAATCCGTTATCATAAAACATTCATTATGCGTGAACCAAATTACTGATTGATGAAGTTATTTCTGCTTAACAATTTACGTCAAAAATGAATTCAACGTTCCAAAGCTATACATCTTCATCTTATTTGAATTGTTAAGACATAACAATCATTTTAAAGAACTGTTTAGAATATCAAACATATATGCGGCGTACCAAAATTAACAAAAAAAATAAGAAACCTAGCGGCAAAATATTAATTTTTTTAGCCTCCCTAATGAGTGTTTTTTTCTAATGTTTGAATATCAAAAAGGAATGCAGAACACAATCATTTCTACTAAAAATATTAAATGCTACCACAAAATAATTATTTTTCAGCCACCCTAATGAGAGGGGACCTTTTCAAACATGTTTTAATATTTAAAATGATTTCAGCGCACTATCATTACAATTAAACAATTTTATGAACGATTACATAAAAATAATTATTTTTGAGCCACCCTAATGAGTGAGAATTTCTTTTTTCTGACATGGTTTAACATCAAAAACGAATCTAGTGCACAAAAGTTACATTTAAAATAAGTTATGAACCGTTACGAAAAAAAAAATTTGAGCCACCCTAATAAACAGTAAATGTTTTTTTTAAATGTATTTTTATTTAAAAAACGAATTGAACGTTGGTTGGTTGGTATGTTTTATTAAAGAGGTTTTACACTGCACGTGCATTCGCCTCTTACGAATTGAACGTACCAAAATTACATAAAACAGTCTTAGTTGTACTGATACGACAATGTTTTGACTTTAGTCCACCTTTCGTTCTAAGCCGAGCTACTGTGCAGCGCTAATCTATTCCGACAATAAGTTAGTGTCGGTTTCTGATGAGACGAAGTCTAAACGCATCCATGACTTTGTTATTTTTTTAATTTATTGTATAAAGGAACATCGGCCTCGTTGGGCTACCGCATTTGGGTCTATATAAATTAATAAAAAAAATGTAACAAATAGTTTTTTTAATTTTGGTTAGAGGTTTTAACCTTAAGGTCATTCACCTCTTTTCGGGTTAGAGAAATCTCTTTTGGAAAAATCTCTAACCCTATGTGCGGGGTTGGGAATCGAACCCAGGTGAGCTGCGTACCACGAAATCGATTTACCAACTACGCTATGCCTGTCCCCAATGACACAAACTGTAACTAGTTTCTGAACGCTTATAATTCTACTATTTCACAATAAAGTTTCGAAATGTTTGCACACACGCTCAGAAATTATTCTACGAAAATAGATAAAACCGTATTTTCTTTATCAGATGGCGTTGAAAAATGTAATCGTAATCAAAATACTGCGCATTTCCTTACAGAAGGATGGCACAAACGGTATTCATTTAGGCGCCTTAGTCAAAGATAGCAAAGATTCATAGAGTCTTATATTTGAAGATAAAGTTACCATAACTTTTTAACGGAGACATTTTGGTTGTAGGTGTGTCCAAAAAAATTTTCTACCCTAAAATTTTTAAGTGACCCGAAGATTAACGTAAAATCTAAACTACTAAAGTTATCTTTGATTTTCTTATAAATTAAAAAAAAGTTCTAAAATGTTATAATAGTTCATTTATGTTTTATTTCGTCCCAATAAAAAGTCGATTGATATATTTTGCCAAAAGTTACAACCACCCCACCTGCTATTTTATTGAAAAGTATTATCTTTCAAGGTGCAAAAACTATCCTAAACATGATATAAAACTAAGTGACTTGGTTTGAATTAAAATTAAAAATCTCTGCTTACTTCGCATTCTGGAGCGGCGAGTTCTGTGTATTGGTCCTGACTCTACGCTTTAAAATGCAGAAACAATGTTAGATCCTGTTTTGATATTTTTCTCATAAAATATGGTTTGAAAACTTTCTATAAACAAGCTAACATCAACCATAGGTCATTTTGATAATAGTTTTCCTTAGTAGTGGTAAATCAACATTCCGTTCGATGGAGACGAAAGCATACAAACGATGGAAGCGCACGGTCGATTGTAACCACCTTCGTTATGTATCATCCGACAAGTTGAACTTGCTGATGCATACACACCGGATAAAATGTTTATTCATCATACTGTATTCGAGAAATGTAACGAGTTCCCCAAACTACCACCAACAAAAAGTGAAATTCACGCAACGAATGAAATTTCCCAGGTGCACGCGATTCATATCAAAACTACTCTATTGAACTAACACGCGCATATAAAAGTGGTGAAAGTGATAAAAGAACACTGCCGTGGGTAAGTGAAATTTATCCTTTGCAAACCATCCGTGAGTAAAAACACCCAAAATATAGTGCATCACACGCGGCATATTTTGCATCAGAGATAGAAAAACGTGCATTTGTGTTGATTTTTTTCCCCGAAAAAAACACACTCGAACCAGCTAGTGGCTTACCTTTGGTCTTGAGCAGCGTATTGATCGTGGGACTGTCCGTCGTTTGCCGCTGCTCCGGGGCAAATCGTACCGAGTGGATTGGTGTGCTGCCACCGTCTCTTGTCGTCGCCGTCGTCGTCGTTCCGATGGTGGGCAGTGAGTTGGAGTTCTGCAGATGCCGCCGCGGTTCCGCAAATGTGGTCGGTTCCGGCCGACCGGTCGGTGGATTGCTAGTGAATTGAACTGGTTTGTCGTAGCCGGGAGCGTTGGTCCAGGGTGCCGATATCTGGGGCGTTTCGGCTCGCGACGACGACGGGGTGGCCGATAGGTTCCGACGTTGCGGTGTGGGAGATTCGAACCCAATCGGACGGAACTCACGCCGTTCGCTGACGGGGGATGGTGGTGCACTGCGCGGTGTCCAGATGGGTTGCAGGGGTTCCGAGGAAGGTTTGCTGCTGCTGCTGTCTTTGCTTCGCTCGGCTAGTTCTGCTTTGGTGAGAATTTCCGTGGAGCGGTTGTGTGGTGACCAGACGCCTGTGGGGACAAATGGGCAAAAGGAGAAAAGAAAATTCAATTAATCCACGGTGTAAACAGAGCGGTCGGCTGACAGGCGACCGGTTGACCGAATTATTGATGACGCATTCGTGAGTGAGTGAGGGTTAGTCGGGATGAGTGAGTGGGGTTGGTTGTTGACATGGTAAACACATGTATTTTACCAGATGGGACACGCGGAAGGATAACGGCTTTGCAGCTATATTCGATGTCGGGGCGAGCCAGTGATCGACTTTCGAAGGGGTTCGGAAAAGCAAAACTACAAATTGACAACATTGTCACCGATGCGAATGGTGTGGTGATGCTGTTCACTGCAGCCCACGCATCACGTATTGCTAGTATAGAACGTGTTGGAGGCAATCTAGTGCCGAGCGAGCATGGCAAATATGGTAATTCGGATCAATAAGCAGCGATTCGGATGGATAATTTCGGTTAGGAGCGAGATGTGTTGGCCTGTCGTTGTGAGTGCGAATATTTCGAACACGATGGCGTTGGCTGGCTACGTGAAACAGTGCTGACTAGTTCGTGTGTTTAACGAATTCCTCACACATGGTAGCACTACCTTGTCAGTGATCCGTAACTTAACTATTAAGTTCGGCGCGCTAGTGCTGCAGCAAATATTTTGAGTTATGGAGTTCGGTCGAAAACCGATATCGACGCAATTTGATTACGTTTTACATTCGAGCGATTCATTTCAGGTGATGTTTTTCAAATAAGTACTATTCCACATTTGGTGAATCAAAAGCCAACTATATTTCAATGTAAGAATGTAAAATTTAGGAGATCAACTTGTAGGGACTGCAATATTAATTTAGATTTTATGTTAATCCTTTATGAGGCATTGCCACTTTTTCTTTTCAAATGGATAATAGAGCAAAGGTGGCAAGGTCATATGAAGGGTGAAACTTCAAACACACATTTATGGATGATTCCCGTATTACCACTTCCATCATATGAAGCACGTTGCTAGCTAATTAGCATAAAAACTATTTTAAAAAGCCGCTACATTATTTCTCAACGCGTACAATCAGCATCATTACACTAGCAATGAATAACTTTTTTCATCATCTAAGATCTCGAGAAATATTTTAGGAGACTATTAGGAAAAGACCGGTTAGCCACTCGAAAGATGTGCCATTTTAAATAAAATTATGAAGAAAATGTCTCAGTATGTCCAGAAAAAATTAATATTTTATTTAATGGGTACAAATAATGAATAGAAAATAAGTGAACATTGAAAAATTACTTTTTGAAGTCTGCATTTGTTTGATGAAGTAAATAAAAAGATAAATATTATTCATTGACGAATAAGTGATCAAACGATTTTATTTATTTTATTGGTTATTGTTTGTATTGTCATCGACGAACAAGTGCTAAGTAGAGAATGAGGTTCGATTGCGCGAGATAATTCAGCGTATCTGTCCGTAACACCACCGAAGACGCAAATGACACAGTTGATGGATACACGATCGTGACCCCCCAACCAAAACCATATAATCGTGTAAACTTATACAACATCAACAGCGAGGACAGTATTTATAAATATTATGACCCAAGAGAAAGCAGACCAAATGATCCCAAGAAGCAGTCGGCGTTGCAGTTAAACGCTCTCCACCAAGAATAAAGAACAACACACGTAAAAAAATTACCTGTCGGTGCATTACTGATGCGATTTCTAATCCCACAAAGTCTGGTCCAATTTCAGACCAAATTAATCAAGTCTAGTTACCTCAGTTTATTCTCAGGTGTCGTTCGAAACACACGGCCAACCTCACGGCGTCGAGCATACAGACAAAGAAACATCGGTCGAAGTCGACAACAAAGAATCTTTTGCTTCTACGTACAGTACATATTGTGACTTCAAGTAACGCTTAGTACGTCCAGTGAGAGGAAGGGGGTAATCCCTCTCCGTACACTCTTAGATGCGTCCCTATTTAAATCCAGAAACTCTATTACAGTCGAGAAAAAATCCAAAATGGTGCATTTCTGTGTGGTTCAATTCTTAAACCCGTAACGCCGGAACCGGAATTCAGATAGCAACCAATGGAAAGGTCGTACCTTTCATTTGAAACTAAGTTTGGGCTAATCATCTCTAAGAAATGAGTGACATTTTTGACACATAATCACGCACATACACACATACACACACATACATACTTTTTCCGATCTCTACGAACTGATTCGAATGGGAAATGACACTCGGTCCGCCAGGATTGACGATTTTAATTTTTTTTTGAGAAAGGCACAAATCGTTAAATTACTTCTCGATACATTCACTACGCGACATCCATATAAGTTTGTATAGCTGTATCTGGTACACTTTTTCCAATTTGTATCTGCTTCATCAGCAAATCTGTTGAAATTTACACTTTTCCATTGGTCTTTCTGACTTATCACTTTATCAAAGAAGTCGAACAAGTCTCATACCATTCCACCATACTTGCGGATTAATGACTATTTTGATAGTCCTGCTCTTGATTTTTATTGGTTTGTTGTTGTAGCACGAGGCTCAACAGTAACAAATCTACACTAGTCTGTGCATTATAACCGGAAATTGTGTAAATCTCTTTATAAAAATCAGTGCAGTACATTGAAAATCTGTGTGACCTGGCGTTTCCTTGCTGTTCTCGATCAAATGCTTTTATCTGTTTGTCTCGCGGATCGCTATTAAGTATTAATCATCATCGGCGTTTACTTCTTTGATGATGGTGCTGGTTGTTGAATTGGAGGCCCTAGCTGCAATCGTTGTTGCTTCACTGGTGGTACTAGCAGTTGATTTTAAGATGAAAAAACGCATCAGCTATTGGTTCGCTGTTTGATTATGTTGCAGTATGTCAAAGGCTGCTTGTTGCTGATGATTGAGGTAGATTTTATTTTCTTAGTGGCTTCGGCGCAGGGCGTTCCGCAATGTGCCATCTGATTACTGAACTGGCACGCAGGGATTTGATCAGGGTAGGTAAACAGCGTTATTTGCTTACAGGTTAGGTTTAGCCAATTGCGTCTCATCCACACGAACGCGGTATGGAATGCCAGCGAAAAAGTTTCTTCAAGTACTACTCCTAACGGATATCACCTCACCGTATTTCGACATGAAATTTTTTCATATGGTCCAATTTGATGCTAGGTCGTGTTGACGTATTTTCTTTTTAACGTCTTCCATATATACTAGGGCATTGTAAAAACATTTTTTTTTGAATTCTCGAAGGCCCCCCTCTCATATTGTGACAAATGTCAAAGTAAGGTCAGATACCAAATTTCACATCATTTGGACAATTTTAGACCCCCGCCCACTTCGCTTGAATTTTTTTGAAATTGATACTATGGGTAAATATGGAGGAAAAATACATTAAATGCTATAACTTTTGAAGTAGCAATCAGAAAAATACAATTTATACCTCTTTTGGAAGGAAATAATCTTAGTATTTGAATGGAGATATTTCTATTTCTAGGAAAATACGGGAAAGTGGGGTACTGGGTTATTTTGGCCCCAAAATCCCCTATTTTTAATGATTTTTCTGCTCCGTGATGCAAATCATACATATTTTGTAGTTTTTCTAATATGAAAAAATCTCAAAAATCGATCGGAGCCTTTTTGATCTTTATCCGTATACGAGAAGTTGGGGTTATATGGCCTTTTGTCATTAAAATTAAATTTTATCATTTTCTCATGCATATATATATATATATATATATATATATATATATATATATATATATATATATATATATATATATATATATATATATATATATATATATATATATATATATATATATATATATATATATATATATATATATATATATATATATATAATTATATTGTAATTTTCTGATTGCTACTTCAAAAGTTATAGCATTTAATATATTTTTCCTCCACATTTTCCCATAGCACCAATTTCAAAAATTTCAAGCGAAGTGGGCGGGGGTCTAGAATTGTCCAAATGATGTGAAATTTGGCATCTGAGCTTACTTTGACATTTGTCACAATATGAGAGGAGGGGCCTTTGAGAATTCAAAAAAAAATTTTTTGCAATGCCCTAGTGAGAACGGTACTGCTCCCATGTGATTTAGATCCATTTTCGTTTTAGTGACTCCATCACGTGAACTGTTGGTATAATAAAGTTCCTCGAAATTAAGTTTTCCTATGGTCCAGTACCAAATTTATTTTCTTTTGCAGACAGGGGAAACGATACTATACTGGCGTGACGTGGATTGCTTGTTTTACTGATGGCTTTAGATCGGATCGATTAAGAATAATGAATTACAAGATGAGAAGGTAGACTGACAAGAAAATAAAAATTTCGCGAGTGAAATTTTTTCTAATGGAAATCAGCCGAATATTGGGCCCATGTTAAACCAAATCAGACCGACACCGGACCAGCAACGGAACAATGTCGCATCAATGTCGAACTAATGTTGGACGGCATGTGTGAGCAACAGCACTATCGAGTGGACGTAAATAAATTTATCGCTTTTTTCTATATATACTTGGTTATAACTTGAACTTTTTTACATCGTTTGCCTTAAGAGATAACGCAACTATGCGCATCTTACAAGAATTATTTTTTGGAAGGTTTTTTTTCCTGACGTATAGTGCTTATTGTGGCTGTCGAATTTGTGTCTTTTCATGTTCTTATACAAATGCATTCAAATGCATGAATAACATATATTTTTAAAGCAATTTTAGACATGGAATGGCCGAATACTGAAATAAATATTTAAAGTCTGTTTTTTACGGTGATGATTACACAATTCATGAACCGTCAACTTTGAAGTTTCAATATCTTTAGGGGCTTGGGTTTTCAGCAAAGTTGTTGAGAACAAAATTAGAAACAATTTTGTTGAAGACATTAGTGCTCCATGTATTCAGGGTCTCGAGATATGTTAGGTTAATGCGAAAAAAACCCTTCAAAACCAGTTGGTCTAACATCGATGTTTGTGATAACTTTTACATTTGTTTTACATTCTGGAAGGTTGTTTAGAATAATAAAATATATATTTTTGACCACGGTATGGGTCCCTAAAATTAACTATTAAAAAGTTATTTTGGGGAAAATTGGATTTAATGAAATTTCTTAAATATTGTTTCATATATCGGTATGCTGTATACATAGAGCTCACAAGTCTTCAACAAAGTTGTTTCTAATATAATTCTCAACAACATGGCTGAAGACATGAAGTCTATGAATAGAGTTTTTGAAGAGTACCTAGGGAGATTCGTCACCAAAATGTTTTTTTTCTTCAAAATGTACCATAAACTTCTTAGAAGATACTGAACCTCCAAATTTGAAAATTTCGGAATTATGTTTTTGAAAATTTATTTCACTATTTTTGATTTTAAAAGTGCATAGCTTGGGAATGCGACCTTGTGTAAAACAATCTAATTGCACCTATCAACTCAGTACTGAAATATACACCAAAAGTAGTCACTTACATCCCTTTTTATTTTGTTTATATTTGGTGGTGATGGCTAGTTTCTATAGTAAATAATACACACTCAGGGCCTCGGGGCACTATTCAACGAAGGGGCCCCCTATAGTTGAACAGAAGTAAACAAATGAAGAGTAACATTCGATGAATATTTTTAAGCGTCACATCATAGAGATGAAATCAGCATATCGTATTTTACTTTACGCGTTCTAAAATAGGATATTTTGCAATGGAAATTCAAAAGATAAATAATCAATTGAAGGCTAGAAATATGCGTTGTGTTTCTCCCAACACCTTCAGTATAATTGAATGCGCGGCTAGCAGTATACTGACAGAATTATCAATCGTAATTTGAGCTCCTTAGTCACATTGCGTTGTTTGAGGATGAAGATCTTCTTGACCAAGAAAGAGGAATAATGGAGTAGGGTAGATTTACCGCAAATGCGTCATACGAACTCCCTTGTCCATGCCAGCAAAGGATTCTTCGTAATCCATGATGCGTTTAAGAATATTCTCGTAAACAATGTGCTCGTCTAGGTGTAACTGGGTAAATATTACAACATCTTTTGTAACCGTATTTAATTAGCAAGCGACTGGAGGGTGAAGTATATTAAGAGCCATAGCATCCAAGTAAGAGCAAGGAGTCGAAGGAATAAAGTTTAGAAAAGCGTAGAATAGGGCCATTTGAGCAAACTTAGAGTTTCCTGGCGACTTAACCTTTTGTCTTCTACTGCAGGAGTCAGGGTATTCTGGCATTTGAAATGCGAATCACCTGCGAGTCTGCGGCATGTCCTGACGAGCAGAAAGTAACTTTGTACTTTATGCTGTTGGAACCGACTTCGGTTCCGTTCCGCCGTTTCAGTCCATTGCTAATGCCGTTACAACAGTAAAAAATGACTTAAAGTCGTTAATACAAAAACCCGTTTTAATCCATCTGGTGGTGCAATTGTGCCTTTCTCATTTATCCGAACTACGATTCCATGGCTGGGTATGTTTAATATAATAGTGGAAATGTCTATTACATATTCAGTGCGATTTACACATATGTACAATGAATCGACAACTTCGAACTTGTGTTGCTATGTGTTGACGCTGAAACACTTGAAATCAGCGGCGGATCCAGGAGGAGGGTTCGGGAGTTTGGACCTCACCAAAAAATTTCACCTTGTTAAGAAATTTTAAATTAGTTTCTCAACTCAAAATTATTTCAAACCAAATTTTTCACTGGTTTTTCAGACCCACTAGGAAAATTTATTCTGGAGGAACTTGAAAATTTTATTCGGGTAGGGAGGTACATGATGAACGAAAGAGCGGTTTAGGAAAAGGTGGTGAGTGATGTGGGGAAGAGGGGGTATGTATTCCCCTAATTACGCCCCTGTTAAAATACGGAAAATCTATACAAGTCAATAAAAAAATCCGAGCCGGGCCGGGATTAAGTTGACGATGTTCAGAGTGATTGCATAACCTTTCTATAGGAGAAAGGCAAAAATGTGAATTTGCTGTGTGTCCGCACTCTTCAACCCGCAACTCCGGAACTCGGAATTTAATGAAATTCAATAGCAGCCTATTGGAACGTTGTAGCTTTCATTTTAGTTGGAAAAAATCGGTTCAGCCATTCCTGAGCAACCGATGTGCTTATTGCACGTACACACATACGCACGCACGCATAGACATTTGCCGAACTCGACGAACTGAGTCGAATGCACAGGGGTCCAGAATGCAAATTTAGCAGGAATTTTGAGATTTTACTAAAACTAAACAACTTAGCCTTATTAAGTCTTTGGAGAAGTTTTCGTAGTTTATGTGCCCCCTCTTTTTGTTAAAACAACAGTTAGGGTGGTTCTAATTTTACCAAGATCAAAAAATTATCTCTTTAATCATTCTAGCTAGAGCCAAACGATCTTCAGCGAAGTTGTAGAACGACAAATTTTGGAAAAGTTTGCTGAAGACATGTAAGCTTTATCTGTCATACTTTTTATTTTACAACAAATTTAAAGTCGAAGCTTAGGGTGTTTCTTCGAAATACAGTTTTATTCCAATAACTTTTGCTGTATTCATTTAAAACTGAGGTAGTCTTCAGACAACTTTAAGATTGTTTCAAGGCGAATAATTTGTTTCATGGCATCATATATCTAGCTACTTCTATTGAAAAATTATGAGCACTTTTTCGCCAAAAATGGGGTTGTTTGGAATAACAATATCACTCTTTTGGGGCAAATAAAAGATAATTCTTTTTGAATTATAAATAAGGTCATGATTAGAGTTATAATTGATCAAAAAATGGCGAATACGATATTTTTTAAATTTCATAAAATTGATTTAAAAAAATCTATTTTTGAAATATTCAGTGCTTATATCTTCTGAACAATAAAAGCTAGAGTTTTGATGTATTAAAAGCAAATGTTCATCTTCAAAAACTTTGAAAAACATCTGAAGGATAGGTTGGAAAAAATGAAAACTGAAAAAGTTATATTAAAAATTTGGTTTTTCATGAATTGACTCTTTGTAATATGTTTAAATTACTTTCACGGTGAACAATATAAAAAATGTAGTCTCGTTTGCATGATAAAATATTGCACTTTAAAATACTTTTCTATTATTTTAAATAGTGGGTATGGTGATTCTAAATTTTTAAAATCAGAAAATTAACTTTTTTTTTTTATTCATTTCGTTTATTTGATAGGCACAAATGCGTTAGCTTGGCGGTGCCAAATTCTTTTGTTTTTATATTTTGTATATTTTAAAACTAGGAGGTTACAATGTTGAAATATTTTTTTAAAAAAGAAAAATTTTACAGCTATCTTAAGACTAGAAATAAGATTCTATATACAAGAGAGGGGGCGAAAGATTTTTTTTATGAAAAAATTTTAAAACAAGGATTTCAATAGTAATGATTTTTAGGAAATATTTACAGTTATCTTAAAACTAAAAATATAGTTTGGTACACAAAAGGGGGAACAAATATTTATGAGAAAATTCGCAGGTGTTTTAAGACTAGGGATACAATTCTATTTACAAGATGGGGGACAATAGTTTTAACAAAGAGGTAAAATTACAACTATCTTAAAACTAGGAATACAGAATACAAATTTGAACTTTTTTAGCGGAGACTTATGCTTGGTCAAGATATTCAGAGGGGGGCTGTAGAAGCAGTTGTATCAAGGACAGGGGAGAGAAAGCGTAGATGGTGACCGGGAGAGAAGAGCAAAACTTGCAACTTTCGCTCAAACGGGAGATCAGCGAAAGATTACCGCCTCAGTCTAGTAGGTCGGATTGGCGGATGGTATTCTTCGGACCCGCGGGGAATCCTTCGAAAATTAACTTTTTAATGGTTCGAGATAGAGTTTCGCTGTCTTCCAGAAAATTGAATAAAATGAAATTTAAAAAAAATTGTCAAAGACACTGAAACTCTACGTCGTGTACTTTTCATTTTACAAGAAATTTACCAAAAAAAATTGGGGTGTTTCTTAAAAAATGGTTTTCTTTGTAGAACTTTTGCAGTTTGCATTTTTCATTAAGATCACCTTTAGAAATACTTTCAGATATTTCGAAGGAGAAAAATTTGTCTTAATCTATTGAACCTCTAGCTTCGCTCGTTAGAAAGATATATATATATATATACTTTTTACTAAAAATAAACTATTTTTTGAGTAAATATTGCAAGATATAAAAAAAATATCGTGTTTGCCATTTTTTGGTGATCTATGCTACAAAGCATGCTATTTCATATGAATGCAACAGTATTTAATATTCAGTGCCCGAATCGAAGATAATTCTATTTGAAAAAGTTATACTTTTATATAAAAGTTCTTAGGGATCATCCACAAATGACGTAGCATTATATCGGGGAGGGGGGAGTTTTGTATTTTGTGATGATGTGTGACGACAGGGGGGTAGGGGGTCATGTCATGCTACGTAGCTTTTTTAAAAGGGAATAACTAACATTGTTTTTTATATTTTTAAAAAAATTGCGCGGACAAGGGGGGGGAGAAGCTACGTCAAGCTACGTAATTATCAGGGGGTATTTAGAGGTTTTAGAGGCTACGATGGTGGAGGAGGGGTGTGTTAAAAATCACTCAAAAAATGCTACGCCATTTATGGATCGTCCCTTATAACTTTAAAACTAAAAAAGTTAAGTAGTTGGTGTTTTAAAGCAAATTATGCGTCCTAAAATAATCTTCAAGTTGTCCAAAGGGTACTTTAGCGTAAAATAAAAACTTCGAAAGTTATATAAATAAAACCGCTTTTTTAAGAAACACCCTAAAGCTTACATTTGAATTTTTCGTGCAATGGAAAATATAAAAGCTAGAGCTTGCATGTCTTCAGCAAATTTGTCTAAAATCTGTTGCTCTACAACTTCACCGAAGACAGTAAAGCTCTATCTCAAACCATTAAAAAATTCTATTTTAAATATTGCTAAATTTAGAACCACCCTAGCATCGGTTTAAACAAAAAGAATGGCCTTGCAAAGTACAACAACCTTACCAAACATGTTCTAAGGCTAAGTAATTTAATTTTAGCAAAAAGTTAAAATTCCTGCTAAATTCGGTTTGTTTGGTCTGGTAAGAAATCTGCAGTTGCGACAAACGAATTCAGATTTATGGCACAATCAGGATTCCAAGAGTGCTTTCAAAAACGTCGACTACCTCTTTTAGACAAGATGATGATTCTTCGGCGTTTTGGCCTGATTTGACATCGTGCCAATCGTAATGACACATATTATGAACTAAAATTTTTTCCAACATGCTGTCCAGCTAAACCGAATCATTATTTCGCCGAACAATAAAGTTTCTGGGAATCGACTAATGACCTACCATGTCATGTTAGGCCCCAGGCAAAACTGATTCAGACAGCACTTCATTAAATGTGTAATAACTTCTCTCGAGGAAGGTGGATTGATTAGCAGTCTTCGACAAAGTTGTAGACAGCAACATTATGTTTCAGTGCAATTTTGTGCGCTTTCTCCATGAACATTGTCGAAAAATCCCATACAAACTTCGAACTCGTTGGTCCGGTGTCTAGACTTGTCCGATTTGGCTCAAATTTGGAGCAAAGACACCTGGTGGCAATAGGAATCAACTTAGAGCTGGGCCGATTGAGCTTTCAAAAATTCGTATTTTTTTATTAGTCTAGTGTCCGTCTTAGGTACAGTTCCCCTACAATCTACTCGCTTTTTGAGCTAGGTTGTTTAACGTACAGCATTTCAATTCTGCTCAGTAACACATTCAGCTGGAATTTTAATAAAAACTCTTGTCCATCTACTGCTGCGATTCATTTTACCGTGCACACAGCTTTTCCATTAATAACAATTGAATATTTATAGCAACACCCGACCGCCGGAAAATGATGTAATTTCTACTGTACAAGGCCTTTCTTCCATCCGGTCCGGTTCCCCTAGCAATCCATTCTGCGTAAAAATACTCCCTGTCGCGCGTGCCCGCCGAACCCAGACCCGTGATGTATCGAATCGAACTAAACAAAATGATTACAGCTGGCCTGCGGTTTGCTACTATGGCAGAATTATTTATTGACGACGGTACGTCCGAAGGAACCGGTCCGTTCGGGAGGGTCAGGCAGGAGCCAAGAATGCCAATTTGCGCGATTATTGGCAGCTGAAGGGCATCAAATGAACAAAAACAAAAGTTATGTGTTGTTTCGGGATCGATCTGGAATAGTCGCACTTCCGAACATCTGGCGAACCGAGAGGAAGTTTCATCTTTGAGTAGGTGCTCGGTAGGAATGTGGTATAGCAATAACATTTGGAATTTGCGTGTGTTGGGAAGCGAATTTCGGAGAAATTTGTTCACTGGCTTAGCACGATGTATGATTTATAGGCAGCCGAGCTGTTGCCGATTGTTTACGCCAGGATGATTAGAGACCTGTTATATCATAGTTCGATGACGGGTGAGTAAGTCGATTAGGTGCGAGTTAGTTGATTACAGCTTGATGTTAGTATGATTCAATACTAGGAACTACCATAAAAAAACCGAATAAACTCAAAATAGAAGTTCCACAAATAATACAAGTTCACAACGATCTTTCATAGCATGCCTGTTTTTTACTACGTTCCTTCGTATCTACCTCCCCATCATCACCATCAACAGCCAAATCCGAACCAAGCTGGTAGGAAGTAGCTAGATAAAAGGGTGCCGTTAAGCCAAACCCCAAGTATCACGCTCATATAATTTAATCAAAAATTTATTACCAAAGTCGATGGGGGTACGGGTGCAAGCCGAAGCAGGTCAAATCTCTCGACAGTCATTAATAATGCTACTAGCTCTCCTATTGGTGGAAATAAGGTACTTTCGCCAGCCAGGAAGGAAACGGAACATAGCTCCTACCCGGCCATGACCCAAACAATGCCGAGTTGGTGGGGAGGGGGGGGGGTAAGTCTCAGATAAAGCACATTCTACTTTTCTACTACAGCTATTTCCAATCATCAGCGACGGACCAACCGACCAATCGACCGGATCGGAATGGCTACGAGTGGAAGGGGACAAGGTCATTCCCGGCGGAAAAAATTTATTATTGCCTCTCTCGAATGTCACTGGAATTAGAAGAGCTTTCCTACTTGTGCTACTAGGCTACTTGTGCCCATCCAATTTCAGAAGGTGAATTAGACAAAGCCAGCTTTAGCAATAAATTATGAATCAATAATAATCAAATGGTTGCTTCGCCGTATAACTAGACTTGAAATTTTTCTTTGCATGTCCAGAGTCAGGTTATTTGACCGAGGGGACTCGGGAAAATAGATCTATCAGAGCTTGGTTTTCCAACCAGACAGGAGTCCCCAACGAAAGCAAATAAAAAAATAGTTCAAATAGGAAAAACTTTTCCAATTTTGTTTACGTTAATTGGTTTGGGAATCCAATTTTTAGGAGGTTGGTGCATTGTGTTCGGATTGATGCTTGTCTTGTCGCGAGAGGAGCGATGGAATTAGATAGTGCTTAAAATGGAAATTGGAGATTTTATTACTAGTCATTTATTGGTCTCTAGCGGAGACGTTATCACACAATTGAGTTTTTTAATCAAGCTTATTTATTATTATAAAGTTTCATATTTCGCAGGAGGGCTAATGTTTTAGAATTATTTATAGTGACTGACGATTTCAAGATGTGGAATGAGATAACGAGAAATTCGGCCCGAATATTTTCCAGAATAAATTTAAGGGTTGTGTATAAAACACGACCACGATGACATTAAAAATGCAGCCAGCAATATTATCCGTGCATGCTATTCTTCACTAGAGATAATTGTTGAATTTTTAAATTAAAATCGATAACCTGCAGTGTGACGAATTCAAGTTTTAAAAAAGTTTTATTCAAATCTCACAAATAAAATCTTACATCTATCTTTAAATACCTGCTATCAAATTAAATGTTTGCAAGCACGATAGAAAGATAACTGCTCATAACTCAAACTATTCGTAAACGAATTTGGAGTCCATTGGTGGAATCCTGAAAAGGACTATTTGTGGAATCCACAAACACGCGTGCTATGGAATGAAAAGTAATAAACTAAGGGCTTTTGGTTTAACAAAAATAACATGCAGAATGGAACAATTAGTCAGCTGCAAAACAAAGTCTGCCTTCTCACGCTACTTACATCAGATAAATATTTCGAAATAAAAAGAAACAACCTTTCCCTTCAGAATCTAATATGAAATACTGATAGCTTGAAACGTGACATCGGCTTTTATCACTTTCGCACTGATGATGGAAGGACTACCTTCATGCAGAATAACGAAAAAATATTTGCGGATTTTTCACATCCTCCGATTTCTATAATATTGCAGACTTTTGGATTTGGTTTGATTTTCGCCAATTTCAGCATGGCAATATAATTTTAAATAACTGTACATTATTGTATTGTTTCGGAAGGATAATTTGAAACAAATCACAGATTGTTGAAAATTTCAGATTGTCATTGTACGCGCAACAAGTAACGAATATATACGGCGGAATTAGGTTATTGTTGTCATTGTCAAGAATTTTTCAAATTTGTTCTTCATTGTTGGTTATAGCCCTGAAAAGGGGCTTTTAATTTACAAAAATAACATGCGAAATGGAACAATCAGTCAGCCGCAACAACGGTTTGCCGTCTCTTCCAGCCGCGCGCTACTTACATCGGATAAATAATTAAAATTGGAAAGAAACAAACAACCTTCCCCTTCAACAGATAATTTGAAATACTGATAGTTTGAAACGTGACATCGGCTTTTATCACTTTCGCACTGATGATGGAAGGACTGCCGTCATGCAGAATAACGAACAAAAATTTGCGGATTCTTTTTGGTACGGCTTTCGCTAGTTGGCAGTATTGCCACATCTTCCAGTTTTCTGAAACATTGCAGAATTTTAGATTATGTTTCCGAAAGATTATTTTTAATAAATCACAGGTTTTCACCAATTTCAGCCTGGAAATGTACTTTAAGTAGCTGCACATTTTTGTATTGTTTCGGAAGGATAAATTTAAACAAATAACAGATTGTTGCAAATTTCAGATTGCTTGCGCGTATGCAAGCAACAAATAACGAATATAAACTGCGCAATTGGATTATCGCTGTCAATGATTGGAAATATTCAAATTTGTTCTTCATTGTTTGTTACAGCCCTTAAAAGGGCTTTTAATTTAACACTAACATGCAGAATGGAACAATTAGCTTCAACTGAGGTTTGCCAGCTCTTCCAGCCGCGCGCTATTTACATCGGATCACCCCCAGCGGTAGCAGTGATCAAATGCAGCACTCACCGCAGCGCATTGTCAACATACATGTATGCTACTGCGGTTCTTTACGACGTTCGACGGGAGAATGAAGTCGCTCGTTTGTTTTCATTAAATGTTTTTTATTTACTTCGTTTTGTCGATTACATTAATTTGGTACAGCGTAAGGGTTTCAACTATTAGTTTTTCATATTTGTTCAGAGTCTATTGTATTAATTGTTTTGTCATTGTCTTGTAAGAAAAAGAAATTTACATTGAAACAGCTCGGGTGTTTGATTCCAATTATTAATTACTTCTACCTACTTAAACCTAACTTAAATCCAGTGGCGTAGCCAGGGGGGGGGGGGGGTTTTGGGGGTTAAACCCCCCCCCCCCCCAAACCAAAATTAATTGGATTGAAAAAAAATTGATGCTGACGAATTTAATTTAATGTTCCACAAAATATTTTTGGAAAAATATTCTCTGATCACTACATTGAGAACTGTGTTTAAAGCGTCATGAGAACTTTTGGAAAATTATGGGAAGGGGATCTTGTAACTTATCTCTTAGCCAAAATCCCATAGTTGTCAAATTACTTCAATGTAAAATAAAATAACTGTCTGAATTGTTATGAGCTCATTTTTGGAAAGATGCTTCAAAATATGGATTAGAGACAATTTTTCGAATGGGAATCTAAATTTGAATAGGTTGATTGCATATAAAACATAAGCTTGTTTACCGAAAACTTACATACATTTCAACATTTGCTGAAAATGTATTTTTTTAGATTGTGTAGAGTTTAGACAACAATTCAATATGGTTAACAACAAGAATAACATTTCAGAAACTAGTTGAAAGCTGATGTAATTTTGTCTCTAGCAGGTCAGGATCGGTTTTATGAGCATTGGATTTTTGTTGTATTATCAACTATATGAATAGCCTCTTAGCAGGATGCAATGAATGGCGCACTAAAATTTTGTGTGCTACGTACTAGTACTGCAAGTTGTGAGGTTGACTAATGAAGAAAAGTAAAATTAATGCTCGATAAATTTTTAACGGTCACGATCACATTCATTCGAAATTGCCAAATTTCGATGTTAAGTAACATTGAAGAATTTCAAAACTTAAACCTGTTCATCTGCTGATAGAATAATTTTGACGGTTAATCCTCCTAGAAGTAATTATAGACAAGAATTACTCTTCAACCAAATTTGGGTCGAGACTTAATGTCTCCAGCAAAGTTTTCGAAAGTGCTATTTCAAACCACTTTGTCAAAGACATAAATATCCCACATATTCAGAGTATCGAAATATAGTAGTAGAAAACCTTTACAACAAGCTATTCTGAAATTACTGTATTTGATAAATCTCTTCTGCGGTAATTAAATAATAAATTCACATTGCGTTCAAGGTGCCTTTGAAGCTTACAAAAAATAAGGGAACTGGATTTAAAACAAATAATTCCCAGATATTAAAAGGACTCAAAAACACAAAGAGTGATTCCATTTTCAGGAGCTAGCATCAATTCGGCGCTAGCTTAGTCCGCCCACCAAGTTAGTGTCGGATTTTGATGAGATGAAGTCGAAACGCGAGTTTCAGTTCCATCCATTCATAGTTTAGTTATAGGTTCTCAACTCGCAATGATTGTTTCAAACAATTTTATCCGTAGCGCAGAAAAAAATAGTTTTCACCTAAATTTTTCTTCACTAAGAAGAAATATAGCAGGCCCAGTCCATTTAAATCGGTATATGTTGAATTCATGTAGCCTTCATATTTTCAACAAAATTGTTTGAAATGACATTATCAAAAACTTTGCTGAAGGCAAAATAATAATATTTTTGAAAAATTAATTCACCATAATTACCTTTATGAGAATTAATTACTAAAATTTCTATATCAAAGCAGGCGCTGTTTTATGTTGATAACTTCCCGAAGTTGTCAAACCTTCAAAGTCAAGGATTATTATATTAGGTGATCTTGAACGTTGAAAATTTTTTAGATCATTTATCCCACTTTAAAAGATCGCAATTTTTGACTTCATTGACATATTATACAAGAAAATAATCTAGAGGTTTGAAAACTGTTCCATGTTGATCCTTCTTGTTTGTAGACTGGAATGACATCTGTTAGACTGCTTATGTTTTTGAGTTTTCAATAATTTATCAAACTCATATTAAATTTTAGCATTTTTTCAAAAAATTTGCGATCTTCATCAAAACTCAAAACCCCCTCCAAACCAAATTTCTGGCTACGCCACTGCTTAAATCTAACTATACAGCTCTCGGATGAGCACTGATTCAGACGATAATGCCTTGTTCTTCAACCTATCTGCCTGTGTCTCGATGTTTTGCTCAAGGAGTTCTATACCTGCGAGACGGTGCACTTCAGTCGTTCTAGTTCTGGGTTCCAGATCGAGGATCATCTTCAGGAAACGGTTCTGTATTATTTGGAGTCTTTTCTTATGAGTTTTTGAGCAGGATCTCCAAACTGATAAAGCGTACATTATCGTCGGTTGTACAACGTGTTTGTACACAGCTAGTTTGTTGATCGTTGACAGCCTGGATCGTCGTTTGATTAGCGGGTATAGCCTCCTGAATAGTAAGATACTCCTGGACGCTATTTGTTCGATATGTGAGCGGAAGAGAAGTTTCTTATCGTACACTAGTCCCAGGTAGTGAACATCTGCATCCCATTCTATTTCTGCTCCTTGGAGGAAGATTTTCGTTGTTGGTACTAGTCGATCGGAGTTTCGATGGGGAAATACTATAGTTTGAGTTTTGCCAACATTCACACATATTTTCCATTTGTTTAGATACTCGATGTAGCAATTTAAGCCAGCCTGTAACTTGTTAGTCATGGTACGAATTATCCTTCCGTTGTAGATTAGTGCAGTATCGTCAGCAAACAGGAACAAGACGGCTCCACCGGGCAGCGGAGGGATATCGGAGGTGAACAAGTTGTAGAGAATCGGTCCTACGTCCTACTATGCTGCCCTGAGGCACGCCAGCAGTTACATCATAGGCATCCGAGTGCTCTCCTTGCATGCAGACTATCGAAGACCGGGATTGTAGATAGTTACGAATTATCTTCACTAGGTATGTTGGGAACTGGAATTGCATCAATTTGTGGATAAGACCTTCGAGCCACACATTATCAAAACCCTTCTCAATGTCGAGACAGGCCATGACTGTGGACTTTGACAATGCCTTGTTTCGTTTGATAGTATTGTGTACACGTTGGAGTTGGTGAACTGTGGAATGACCTTTTCTGAAGCCAAATTGGACGTCAGGGATGATAGAGTTTGCACATGTGTGTTCCAGTAATCGATCGTAAATCGTGCTTTCGAAAAGTTTGCTCATGGCCGGAAGCAGGCTGATCGGACGATAACTCTTCGGACAAGTCGGATCCTTACCCGGCTTCAAAACAGGAATGACTTTCGCTAGCTTCCACTGAGATGGAAAGTAGGATAATTCTAGACAACGATTCAGAACTCTGCTGATAAGCATATATGCCTTGGGGCCTAGTTTCTTCAGCACCAAATTAAATAACCCATCAAAGCCCGGGGCCTTCATGTTTTTCAGACACTTCACTTTAGCTCGAATTTCTTCTACTGAGATGTGCTTATCTTGGGGAAAAACGCTAGGAGTACGATTGAGCACATGGACACTTTCAGCAACGGCTAGCTCCATTGGGCTAGTTATGTTTTCGCCCAGTTTGTGCGAGCAGAGGAAATGTTGGGAAATAGCATTCGCTTTTTCCTTAGATGTGATTAGGGTAACGTCAGAGGATACTCGAGGAGGGATGGGTTTTGGTTTAGTTTTGAGTATTTTGGTAACTTTCCAAAACGGCCGAGAATAGTTTTGCAGATTACTTAATTCAGAGGCAAAATGGTCGATCTTAACGGTTTCAAGTCGGTCCTTGATTATACGATTGAGATGCTGCACGTAGTATTTTATTCTGGGATTTAAGGTTCTTGGGAATTGCCTTCTCATTGTATTCCGCAGGGAGTTGGTACGCTTCGTGACGGTATCAATTTCAATTAACCTACGTGTGACTGTAACCAATGGAACGTGGCGCTCTTCTGCTTCACAGATGATCTGTTGTAGAGATGCTAGCGTTTGGTCGATGTCAGCTGTTCTTTCTAGAACTATGCCTTCTGCGATTTGGTCCTCCACAAATTGCTGGAGCTTGTCCCAATTCGCGCGGTGATAATTTCGCCTGCGCTGGGTTGGTATGGTGGTAGGCGACGCCAACAGATCAGCGATAACAGGTATATGGTCCGATGAGAGGTCTTCGGTGACGATAAATTTTCAACGATGTTCGTGAGAAATATATCCAGAGTTGATCCGACACCAGCGCTAGAGAAGTACGTAGGCGTATCAGGATGTGTCACGACGTAGTAACCAAGCTGTATGTCATCTGCCAGAGTTTTACCGTTTGCGTTGTTTCTGGACCCGCCCCAAGCGGAGTGCCGAGCATTGAGATCTCCCGCGATCACAAACTTACCCCCACGTCTTGTAAGCTTTTGGATGTCGTTTTTGAAGAGCACCGATGTTCCATTCGCTGCTTGGGACTGTTTTGGGCAATAAACGGCGATGAAGACGATGGATCCCTGACTGGTGTTCACCTCGATACCAACTGCTTCAATAAAGTTGGTTTGGAAACAGGGAAGCGTTTTGAACTCTGTACCTCTTTTTACTGTAATGGCAACTCCTCCCCCAGTAGAAGTTGTCCTGTCTAGTCGAACGATGATGTATTCCGGTAGGCTCAAGCAGACTTCCGGATTGAGGTGGGTCTCCGTAATGATAGCGATATCGATATTGTGGTTTGTTAAAAAGTCCGATAACTCGAGCTTTTTCCGTAGCACAGAATGTGCATTCCAATTAGACACTCTGATGGTTGAGAATTTGTCCATGGCAATAATAGAAAGTCATCATAACAGAAATCTGTTCCTGACTGGTGCGACAAGCTTTGGTTTGCCTATCTAGTTCTAGGAAGAGTGTACCCAGTTGATCCATACTGTAGAGCTGGGAACCTACCCGGGGGCTGGCTTACTACGTCGGCGTAGCTACGATAACCTGGGGGAGGCCGACTGGAATCCGTGTTTCGGGCCTGGAGTTGCTTTGCAGATGGTTGCTGTGGGACTAGCGGCGGGAAGAAGAGTTCATTTATGTTCGGTGATTTCGATTTACGATTCGGTTGCTTCTTTTGCACTGCCGCCTTGCGGATTTTCATGAATTCTTCACGTTTTTCGCACTCTTTGCTGGTCGCCGGGTGGTCACCATCACAATTTGCACACTTAATTTTAGATTTTTCCATTGGTTCACACTGGTCCGAACGATGATTGCCAGCACAAACCGAGCACCGGCTTTGGATGTGGCAATTTTTTGCCCCATGTCCGAAACTGAGGCAATTAGTGCATTGTGTCACTTCGCGGTGGGCGGGTTTGTAGCGTTCCCATTCCACAATTATATGGAATAGTGCTTTAATGCCCTTCAATTCACTTAATGTCGTGGAGCCTCTCTCCAAGTGTACCAGATACAGCTGGTCCCGGTACTGTATATCTTGGTTCTGGCGTCTTATTTTGTAAATCGCCAGCGGCTTTAGCTTACATGCCTCCAGCGCTTGCTTGAGTTCATCGGTAATCATGTCCGGGAGACCGCGCAACACAACCGTTAATGGTTTGCTCGATGCAATATCGTGGGTGAAGTATTCAAACTTTATTTGTTTCAGATAATTTTCCACTCCAGTGTAATGTGGCATGGACGGACGATGATTTTATATCCGTTGGCACAAACGAATTGTCACCTTAAGACCATTATTGATGAGGTTGTTCATATCCGAACGTAAAGTAGGCGGAAATCCTTTCACATAAAATGGAGGCAATTTCTCCTTTTTCTCTATTTCCTGTGTAGTTAAACAGGCGAACTTATTGCTGGCAAGTAGCATTTTCGATGCAGCCGTCTCGTCTCCGTCGGCATCCAAATTATGCTGCCGTTTGGATGCCGCAGGAGGCCCTGTATCAGGGCACGATTTTCCCATCATTTGGAACGACGCGATACTAGCGAACAACGCGGACGAAAGTTGAAAAACACAGCTAAGGAATAAATAGGTCTTTACTCGGAGCGAGCTAAACGCGTTATAATGAAGTCACTCGAGAAATGATATTCTTTAAATAGTCTAGGATGACATCATTCATAGAAGCGTAGTGTGCTGGGTGCTCAAATCTGTCGTACGAGACGTTATAGGCACGATGTTACTTGTCTGGCAGAAGAGCAACAACTGATTCAAACAGGCACGCGGCACATTTATTTATAACTTTTCGTGTTCGTTTGAATCACTAAGCTGCTCCCTATTGACGGCGCTGCCGGGGATAGATTGATTGATGTGTGGGAGTTTTCACGTTTTCGAGATCTGTTCATTTTTGCTTGATTTTCAATAGTGTACTATTGAAATACAAAAACACTATAGCAATAAAACATAATTTCAGTTAATTCTGAATGGTTTGGTGATAACCAGACGGAAATCCGTTCATAAATAACAAAGTTATTAGCGTTCAAAATAGTGACGCAAAAACGTGACATCGTTTGATTTTAGATTTTAGAATCACACCCTGCCCCAGACAGTGCAGTAAGACATTTTCAATGTCAAAACTCTCTTAACCTTAAGTTCTGTTACTGGTAAAGGGGAGATGGCACATCTCCTTGGTAAAAAATCACAGTATAATTGAACAGATAAATCACGTTTAACAAAAATGCTTATTATGCTTTTATGGCAGTAAAATACAAAAAAAAACTAACAATCCTATCAAATGCGTCACGCTTAGAACGGAAACTACGCGAAACTGGTCCTTGGCATCAGATTCGAATTCCCACCCTCCGCCTTCTTCTATGAAATCTCGCCGAATTTTCTGTGAACAAACATTTTCAATTTGCGAAACACAAACACACAAACCTACCTACAGACGACATTTCAATCAGCCTTTCATTATGGTGCTGACTATAAATCCATCAAAAAGTGACATTTCTACAGCAACCGTTTGTAGCCGACACCAGGACCACGGGCATCGACAGGCGAACAAATTTCAATTTCCATCAGTCCCTATTTGGATTTTGATGTCCCGAACTTGGCCCCTTTCATCCTGACCCGAGCACTTCCTTTGCCCGGGTTCCATCGAAATGAATTCTTCCAGCACATCAGCCGGACCGACGGCTGGTTCGACATCCCTCCCGGGGCTAGTCTGGCTCCGCTCCGTTGCAAGGCGCGCACAAGTAAACACACTCAAATTAGCTTCGGTTCTATTCACTCGACGGACTTGGGCTCAGACGGGACGAGACGACGACGGGTGTGTCTAGAGTTTTTATTGCCACTTGATGCACTTCGTCGAAACTTGGAGCGTTGCAGCCGTTCTGCCGGATCGGGTTTGTTTGCTACTCAGCTCGCACTCACTTTCACGCGGGCGGTTGATCTATGGGGACCATCCGAGCAGAGCACTTTTCTGACAAGGTCTTATCCATCATCGGATAGAACAACGTTCCACTTCCTCCCCCAGCCAGCTTAGCAGCAGCCAGCGTCGCCAGCGGCAGCTTGTTTTTATCAACTATGGCTTGTGTTTGCTGCTTCTTCCCTAGCCCTCGCCACCACTCGATTTAAGCTGATTGGCTGATGGCCACCGTCGGGCGGGCGTCGTCAACGTCGTCATTGTAGGGATGAAGATAGCTCTTTCATTTTTGAATTGATGGGCAAGTGGTCTAATCGAGATCAGCTGCCATCATGGGCAATTGCTTTGGGATTCGCACGGGATAGATTGTAACTCAATTCGATTATTATCGGCGTCTAAAGGTTTGTAGTATACTCGAGCTAGTAACTGGAGAATTCAAAGAAATTTCGTAGTTTCTTATCCAGCTGAGCACGTATTGACCCGTTTTGACGTTTACAGTACGTAGAAGAAGGGTTGCTGAAAGGGGGGAGGTGCTTTCCCCTGGGGCCGGAGTTGTAGAGGGGGCTCGGACTTTGAACAGAAGGAACGAGTCTGATAAATATTATTTCAATAACAATTTATTTGGAAATACAATTAGAGTTTCAATATTGGTATGAATTGATTAGGATTGCTTGCCTACGTTTTAAATTGCAGCATGTTGAAAAACAAATATATGATTTTCTCAATTAAAAGATCAATCATTTCATGGTATAAACAACGATTGCTTAAATTATGACGACGTCGTAAGTGCTGTTATGAACGATAAAAAATTAAGATGTTGCTACTGATGAGGCCAAATTGCACTGTGGTCGAAGGGTCGTTCTTGCAAAAACAGAAATTACCAAATATGGTCCAATTTCTATCATAAAGCTAATCATAAATGATATCATAAAGATACCTGCATGAAGGACTAATTAAAAAACCTGTTTTAATCCACCTAGCGGTGTAGTTGTGCCTTTCTCAATTATGAGCACTAGGATTTCATGGTTGGATATGTTCATTATAAACTTTCTATAATGTACAAATTACATTTTCATTATACATGGCATAGTTGTCAATATACAAGAAAAGAATTCAATATTTAATTTCTAAAATGTTGTAAAAGAAAAAAGACCAAATCAAAAATTTGAACCATCAGTAACGGTTCCGCACCATGTGTAGGAAGGATCATTTATGCCCAAAAGGTCTAAACGCCAAAAAGTATTCACAATTTTTTTCGGAATAGCCAGGGAATTATTACATTGAATGTGGCACCAAAAATACAAATTTGATTTCTGAAATTTCGTGAATTCATGCTCTTTGAATATAAAATTTTAGTTCTGGCTTATATGGGCATTTCATTCTATATTCCCTGAACCATATAACCGATTGTGAAAATCGATCAAACCTTGTGAGTTTGTCAATGTTGATAGGTGGTTACTTTTCCGTGGCACTTCCGGAACTATTTGTGATGGTCAATGTAATCAATCAGACTTCGGTTGGCCATCACTGACCTAGAACTGCAAATGCAATTTGTTTGACACACATTCTAGCGAAATTTTGACCTTTTTGCATTCATCGCGGTATAGGTTTGAATCGAAATTTTCGATGCTACCGCACGCCACAACCCGTAACTCCGGAACCATAAGTCGGGTCGGAATTAAATTTAATAGCGGTTTAAGTTGTTGTAAAAGCTTCCATTTGAAACAGAAATTTGTCCAAATGGTCTAGATATTTCAAAGAAACCGATGTAATCGTTATGTTAAATTTGTATACTTTCGCCAGGGCCTCCGGTACAGTCGATGGTGGCCAATGTAGCCAAAGAGACTTTGAATGACTGTTCGTGACTTAGAACTACAAATCCAAGCAGTTGTGATCATACTCAACACCCTATAAGTCAGAAACTAGACTTCGGATCCACACAAAATTTCATAGCATTTCGATGAAAGCGTTGAATCTTTCATTTTAGACTAAGTTTGTAAAAATCTGTTCAGAAAATTTCGAGAATCCGATGTGGATAAATTACAACAATAATTATAACAATTTTCTATGTAACCGTACTCTTCACCTCGTAACTCCGGAACCAGATGTCACATCAAAATAAAATTCAATAGCAGCCGATGGGAATATTGTACCTTTCATTTGAAATGTTGTAGGGGAGACCGGGGCTAGTTGGCGGTGTTTTCAGTTTTCAATTTTTACCGCTTTGATGTAGGTAGATCTCGCAAAATAGAACATGCACTATGAAAGAGCAGACTGTTGGCAACATCTCTGTTTTTTTAAAGTGTTTGATGCATTGTCTCCATTTTTAGAGACAAAAAAAATGTGAGGCAGAAAACCTGCCAACTTACCCCGGCCCCGGGGTAAGTTGGCGGTATGTGTGGATGCTCCAAAAACTAAGCAATTAAATGGAGATTCAATTACTTGATGGGTCCTTTTGGAACGTGCTGAATGTCTTTTCAAGAAAACTGTATATTAACCGACATTTGCTATTATATATCAGTTTGAGTATTCTGACTTTGATGCGTACTCCCTATTCAAAAGCAAATTTTCGAAATTCTTTATGCGATTGGCCGGAATAAATGTCTTCTACATTGACGAGATACACAAGAAAAAGATTTTCTTACTTTGGAGTGAATTCCAGAAATAAATTTTTTTGGTGACTTCTTTGCACTTGTAAATAGTACCGCCAACTTGTCCCGCGTGCAGCACCGCCAACTTACCCCAACCGCATACTTTATTAAAAACTATTTAAAAAATAACTTTTGTTTGTAGGTGGATGTAATATCTATACGGATCCTGAAAGCTCTTTTCACGCGACATCGGAAAATATAATCATTCGGGAAATAGATTGAAAATCACCCTAAATAACGCGAAGCATTTAAAATTTAGAAAATTTACTTGGTATGCTCGAAAACACAATATCACCCACAACTTCCACCCAACAAATCGTTTTGCAACAAAAACACATTGGATACCCATCACATAACTTGAGCTACGCAAGAAGAGGCAGCGCTATATGTCTAATAGAAACAGAGCAAAAAGGGATTCCGCCAACTTACCCCAACCGCCAACTAGCCCCGGGCTCCCCTATAGATCGGTTCATCCATCTCTGAGAAACTAATGTGGAATTTTTTTTTAATATATTCGCACATATACACACATACTTACATACTTATATACATACATACATACATACATACATAAATAAATACATACATACATACATACATACATACATACATACATACATACATGGGGGCAGCAGGGACAGAAAGGACAGGAGTCTAGGGGCTTAACGAACCCCCCCCCCCCCCACGGTCCTACTGCGAGTTGGGGAGCTTTGCTAGGATATGGTGGGGCTAAGATTGGGCTCTTCTAAATCTCTAAAAAAGCCATAACTCTGAAAGCAGCTCCGACGAAGCGAGTTTGTGCCGCTTCTGCTAAGATCCTAAGATTCCAATAATCTAAGATCTAGGCAATAGAAGCACTCTAGCCCAACCGGAGTGCCAACCGGCACATCAGGATCGACGCCAGTAACATCATGATTATGGTATACTGGCCATGGCGAACGTCAACGGACAGGACACGGATGACGAATAGGATGGCGACTTTGGGCTGACAGGCGTGCTGTTCTACTCCCTGAGTAAGGAAGGATGACACCGACTTGAAATGGCGAGTGGGCTAACAGCATGGCTGCCTCCGTCCCAACAAAACCCTGGCAGGTCTCCGGGTACGTTCGAAACTCGCCATCATTTGGTTGGTGGTACTAGGTTCGGTTGAAGCATTCCCGATTTACGCCGATCCGGCTCTGAACACTACTCCCCATGAAGGATAGTGTCAACCCTCGCATGGCAGCATAGATAATCATGGGATCGCGAGAGGCGACTATGTGCAGCGAGGGGAGATAGCGGCCCGGAGTTGGGACCCAATAAAATGGAGAAAAAACAAGCAACCGATATAAATGGAGCAGGCACGGTGAATCCGTTTGCCAGAGGTGGGTTGGTGAGGTCACCACCACCAATAGTAGCTGAAGTCATCCAGCAAGAGCAGGAGGATGGGAAGCCGAAGCACCAGCAACAGCAGCAACAAAAACAGCCGGAGCAGAGCGGAATGAGCTACACCCCACAAACGCCAAAGGTAGTGGTAGCGAGGCACTTGGTGGAGGAGCTCCACAAGTTCGTGGACACGAGAAACAATGTCCACAAAGACATTAAGGAGATGGTCATCAAAATCCGGAAGGTGCTACTGTCTTCGTGAAAGAGTACGATACGCCAACGCAGAGGGCAGATTCAGCTGAGCGAGCATCGGCGTCGGCTAAGGCCACTATCCTCCTAGCCCCTCCGAAACAGGGTAAGGAGAGGCAGATTGGAGTGAAGAACACACCAGTTCCCATAACTCCAAAGAGGACAAGATCCTCGCCAGGAGACGAAAGACCAGGCGGGTCAAAGAGGCAGACGCTCGAGGACGCTGTTGCTGCCGAAGGAAAGGACGCCACCTTACAGGGTGAAAGCTGGAGTACCGTTGTAGGTCGGAAGGAGAAACGCGGGAAACAGCAAAAAAAGAAGGAGGAGCGAAAAGGGGAGCAGAAAAGGAAATCAGAACCTTCGGCTCGTCAGAAGGCGCCTAAGGGAGAAGCCGTGCTCGTCAAAGCAAATGACGAGACTACGTACGCAGCACTGCTCAAAAAGGTCAGAGAGGACCCGGAGCTGAAAGATTTGGGGGAAAACGTGTTAAGAGTCAGGCGTACTCAAAAAATGAGATGCTCCTCGAGCTTAAGAAGAATGCTACGACTAGTAGCTCTGCCTTGCAGGAGACTATAACTAAATGAATGGGTGGAAAGGCAGAAGTTAAAGCCTTAAGCCCGGAGATGGTAATTGTGTGCAAGGACCTCGACGAAATAACGACGGAAGACGAGCTGAGAGGTGCTATGAAGCAGCAGTGCAAACTGGGCGAGGTGCACATGACGATCCGGTTAAGGAAGGGATACGGAGGAACGCAGACAGCGATGATTCGTTTACCGGTAACCGCTGCAGACAAGGCGCTGGAGGTAGGTAAAGTTACAGTTGGATGGTCGAGATGCCTACTGAGAGCCTCCCCACGAGTAAATAAACAAGCGGAGAAATGCTTCAAATGTTTAGGCTTTGGACATTTAGCAGGGGCTTGCAAAGGCCCGGACAGATCCGGGATGTGCTGGAAATGCGGAGAGACGGGCCATCTTGCGAGAGACTGCACGCAGAGGCCGAAGTGCTTGCTTTGCACCCCAGCGGAAGGAAACGACCATCAGACGGCTAGCTTTAAATGCCCAGTCTACAAGAAGGCGACTGCAGGCCAACGTTGATGGAAGTGACCCAGATAAACCTGAATCACTGTGATACCGCACAGCAACTGTTATGGCAGTCTACGACAGAAACTCTGTGCGATGTCGCTTTGATCGCAGAGCCTTATCAAGTCCCCCCCGTAACTGGGTGGAGGATAGATCAGGAACCGCTGTGATACAAGTAATGGGAAGATTCCCCATCCAAGAAGTGGTAGAACGTTCATACGAGGGTTTCGTGATAGCCAAAATCAACGGCATCTTCGTATGTAGCTGCTACGCTCCCCCAAGGTGGACAGTAGAGCACTTCAGCCTAATGCTGGAGCAGTTAACCGAGCAGTTGATCGATTGGAAGCCGGTAGTCATTGGTGGTGACTTCAACGCCTGGGCTGTGGAATGGGGCAGTAGAGTAACCAACACAAGAGGGTGTATCCTGCAGGAAGCTCTAGCTAAGTTAGACGTACGATTGTGCAATGCAGGCTCTGTTAGCACATTTCGGAGAGACGGGAGGGAGTCTATCATCGACGTCACATTTTGTAGTCCCTAATTGACGGCGAACATGAATTGGAGAGTATGCGAAACGTATACGCATAGTGACCACCAGGAGATTCGCTACCGTATCGGTCAACGGAAGCCCGCGGCAGTACAGAGAAGGGTGATCGGCGAACGAAAGTGGAAGACGAAAGCCTTCAACAAAGACTTCTTTGTTGAGGCACTTCGGCCGAATGGCGGGACCGAGAACGTGGATGCGGCTGACCTAACAAGAAGGATTGTGGCGGCTTGTGACGCCACAATGCCGCGAAAAATGGAACCACGCAACAAACGGCGTCCAGCTTAGTACGTTACGCGCTGCTTGTCTCAGAGCCAGGCGGGCCCAAAGAGCAAGGTCGGAACCAGATAGAGTAGAGCGTAAGGCAGCGTTTCGGGAAGCCAGGGCCGCTTTAAAACGGGATATCAGACTTAGCAAGTCAGAGTGCCACAAGGAGCTATGCCGAGAAGTAGACGCCAATCCCTGGGGTGACGCATACCGAGTCGTGATGGCGAAAATGAAGGGTCCGACGACGCCAGCCGAAATGTGTCCGAGCAAGCTGAAGATAATCGTCGAGGGTCTTTTCCCGAAGCACGATCCAACTATATGGCCACCGACACCGTACGGCGAAGAGGAAGGAACAAGCACGGATCGGCAAGTGACTAACGACGAGCTAGCAGAAGCATCGAAGCGCCTAAAATCAAAGAAAGCCCCTGGTCCGGATGGAATACCAAACGTGGTACTGAAAGCTGCGATTCTGGCATATCCGGACATGTTCAGGATAGTGATGCAGAAGTGCCTAAATGAAGGCAACTTCCCCGAAATGTGGAAGGTCCAGAAGCTGGTGTTGCTGCCGAAGCCAGGGAAGCCACCTGGCGACCCGACCTCGTACAGGCCCATATGCCTGCTGGATACACTCGGAAAACTCCTGGAAAGGATCATTCTTAACAGGTTGACGAAATTCACGGAAGGTGAGCGCGGACTGTCCAAGATGCAGTTCGGTTTCCGCAAAGGAGCATCGACAGTGGATGCAATTCGGATAGTGCGCGAGAGTGCTGAGAAGTCATCTCAACAGAAGCGAAGAGGAGATCGATACTGCGCTGTGGTCACGATAGATGTGAAGAACGCGTTCAACAGTGCCAGCTGAGAAGCCATCGCTGCAGCGCTGCATAGAATGAGGGTTCCCGACTATCTATGCCAGATCCTGAAGAGCTACTTTCAGAGCAGAGTGCTGCTGTACGTGACGAGCGAAGGACAGAAGTCACTGCGTGTCACAGTGGGCGTTCCTCACTCGAAGAAGTGGAGGTGTCGGTGATGGAGACAATAGACGCGATCGAGAGCTGGATGAACGGGGTCAAGCTGCAAATAGCTCACCACAAGACGGAGGTGTTGCTGGTCAGCAACTGCAGATCGGTTCAACGGATGCAGATCGACGTCGGAGGGCACGTGATTGCATCGAAACGTGCATTGAAGCAATTGGGAGGTATAATCGACGACCGGTTGAGTTTCAACAACCACGTTGATTACACCTGTGAAAAGTCGGCGAAGGCAACGAACGCAATAGCGAGAATCATGCCAAACGTCGGCGGTCCGAGAAGCAGCACGAGACGTCTGCTATCTACTGTTTCGTCATCGATACTCCGATATGGGGTTCCTGCCTGGAGTGCTGCGCTGAAAACCAAGCGGAACCGTGAAAAGCTAAACAGGACATTCCGACTGATGGCCGTACGAGTCGCGAGTGCCTACAGAACAATATCGTCGGAGGCAGTATGCGTTATCGCCGGGATGATCCCCATCTGCATTACCCTGGCAGAGGACGTGGAATGCTACCAGCGGAGAAATGCACGTTACGCTAGGAGACTGGTTCGAGCGGACTCGTTGGCTAAGTGGCAGCAAGAATGGGACAACGCGGACAAAGGAAGGTGGACCCATCGACTCATCCTAAATGTGTCTGCTTGGGTACATAGAAAACTTGGAGAGGTGAACTTCCAGGGACCAGTTGAGTAGTACGCGAAACAGCACTAGGTTAGGGTCGTCGGGGCGCCAGTGAACCGGACGTCAGGCTTCACCGGAATCGCCGGACCCACCTCGACACCCTACCGGGTAGCTCGTGAGTAGGCTAGCTCCACCGCCGGGGACTAGACCGAGTCGACGAGGCGGGGAGCTAAATGGCTCACAGAAAGGCACATCGGGTCGGAAGCAATCTACCGCCGGGGAATTCACGGTAGGGTAGATTCGCCGCCGTGGACTATCCGACAGAATCGTGACGGAAAGCGGAATTAATTGGCTCACGAGACAAACACCGGTACAGAGAGAAATTCCGTTGCCGGGGAACTCTCAGTCGGAGTAGGATAATATCCGAGTTCATCTCGATAAAGCTGGGAGCTAAATGGCTCAAGGAAGCGGGTATCGGTGTCGGGGGAAATTCCTCCGTCGGGGAACTATCGGTCCGAGGAGTGTGAGTTCATCGTTGGGGACTATCCAAGTAGATCGTGATAAGGTCGGAGCTGAACGACTCATGGAAACACGAGCTAAATGGCTCAATGAATCAGCACCTAAAACGCTTACTGGGACGAGAGCTAAACGGCGATAGAGACAACAAGCAAGAGAAGAGTCGAGAGTTAAATCAAAGCTCATAGGTCGAGCCACTCCATGAACCAAGCGAGGCTCTGAGATAGAGCAGAAGAAAGAGGTGCGACGGAAGCACAACGAACCCCACACGAAGTAATACGATGACGTAGTTCCGTGGGGAAGAAGGGCGTAAAAAGTAAGGAATGTTTTTAGTGGTTAGGCACGAACGTGAGTCGTGAGTCCCACACAGTGCCAATACACTACAGGCCAGGCCTTTGAAGCTTTTTTAACCATGCTAAAAAAACACACGTACACATACATAAATACGCACATACATACACACAGACTTTTTTTCGATCTCGACGAACTGAGTCGAATGGTATATGAGACTCGGCCCTCCGGGCCCCGGTTAGGTAGCCGGGTTTCGAAGCAATTGCATAACCTTTCTATATGAGAAAGGCAAAAGGTTATTCTGAAAAAATAGGGTGAACGTATAAATATAGGACACATTGTATTTTCCAACAGTTGTTACGGCATTTAATTAGCAAGGGACTGGAAGGTGAAGTATATTTTTCAATATTAAGAGCCATAGTACTCAAGGGAGAGCAAGGAGTTGAAGGGAGAAAGTTTAGAAAAGCGTGGAAGGATCATATATGCAAGCTTAGAGCTTACCGACGACTTAACTTTTTGTCTGCTACCGTAGGAGTCAAGATCTTTTGGCATTAGAAATGCGAATCATCTGAGTCTACGGCATATCCGGACAAAACTAAAGTAACTTGTTACTTCATGCTGTCGGTTCGGTCATCCCCGAGTAACCGATGCGCAATTGTTGGTCACACACATACACACATACGCATACACATGTTTCCCGAGCTGGACGAAGTGAGTCGAATGGTATAAGTTTCAAGCAATTTGTAACTCATTTGAATAATTTTTGCCTCATTTATATATAATGATTATTCCGGTTTATATAGGAATTTTGCATGTGGCCGCATACTTCAAACCGTAACACAGGAACCAGAACTCCGATTCAAAGGGAATTTAATAGCATTTAATGTGGATGATGTGGATTTCATTTGAGACTAAATATGTGAAAATCAAGTCAGACATGTTTGAGAAGCAGATGTGAATTCAATTCAGGAGCTTAATTATTTTTCCGAAGCTTCCGGTTCTGTCGAACGTGTCCAATGTGGCCAACGTGGATTTGATTGGGCGTCAGTGAGCTGATACTATAAATCCAAACATTTTCGAACACATTTTATGAAGTTTTGAATCTTTTAGATACCATGCTTATTCCGATTTATATGGGAATTTCATCCGTGACCCAACTCTTCAACCTGTAACTCCGGAACCGGAAGTCGGAATTAAATGAAATTCAATAACAGCCTATGGGAACGTTGTACTTTTCATTTGAGTTTAAGTTTCAGCTATTCCTGAGCAACCGATGTGCTTTTTTTGGTCATATACATACATACACACGCACACACACATACGCACAGACATTTGCCTAACTGGACGAACTGAGTCGAATGGTATAAGACACTCAGCCCGGGCTTTGTTCAAAAGTCGGTTTTCAGAGTGATTGCATAGCCTTTCTATAGGAGAAAGGAAAAAATAAATTGAAACTTAGAACTCCAAAACTTTTTCATAAGATTTTTTTTCTGGTAAATTGTGTATTAAAAGACTGAAATTTATTATTCTCTTTCATACTTTACTTTTTTTGGTTTTTCGTCGGAGAAATTATTCTTCATATAAGAGTTACCATTGTTTTAATTTTTTTCTCTTTTTGCCTTTGTTCTATAGAAAGGTTATGTAATCACTCTGAACATCGTTAAACTAATACCGGCCCGAAGGGCCGTCTGTCATATACCATTCGACTCAGTTCGTCGAATTCGGCAAATGTCTGTGCGTGTGGGTGTGTATGTGTGTGCGTGTGTATGTAGTTGTTTAAATTTTATTTTGTATTCATTTTTCTTCCTTTTGCCGTTGTTCCTGTATTTCTTGCTCATTATATTTCTATTTTTGCCGTTTTTATTATTTTTACCATTTTGCACTATTTTTCTGTTTATTCGATTTTTGTTTAATTTTCTTTTTCATTTCTTTTGTTTAATTTGATTGTTTCCATTATTTTATTTATTTTCATCTGTTTTATTTTATCATTTCTTAAACTCTTTTGCATGCTTTCATGCATTTCTTAACTTTGTCCATTTTCTGTTGTTTCTCCGCCTTGTATCTTTTTTTCTTTTTTTGATTGTAGGTTTCTGACTTTGTTTAAATCTTGAAATAGCAGTTTATTGAAATAGATTACGTACATTGGTGTCACACACATTTCAGTTATACCCCTGGAGGTTGGGTACATATTGTACCAGAGCATTTTCAGCATCCCCAGTGCACCGCTGACTCTTTGAAGCGGATGAGTGGTATACACTTTCGCATGCGATGGGTGGCTACTACACGTAAAAATTTATAATAAATAACTATGAACATTTAATTTCAGGTACAAGTTTAGCTTAGATTTGAATAGTGGCGTGTTCGAAATGCGTTCTATATGTTATGGTATCCGGTTATAAAGAAAAAATCCAAGGCATGCTAGGTTCCTCTTCCCGTTGTCAGGCAGAAAAGAAAAATACAACTTCTCCAATGCGACACATTAAGCTTGCACCGAAGTATTTGGGGAACTGCTCGAAGTCTTGTTCCGCGCACACGGCTGCCTTCTATTCTGGGTCTCCATCTTAGAAAGCTGTCGTATCATCAGTAAATAAGCGAAGAACTTCCGAAGGTCATTAATGTATACTAAAAACAGAAATGGTCCAAGGTTGCTTCCCAGTGGGACACCTACTGTCATAGCTCGCGAAGAACTCACAGCACCGTTGGTAGTAACATATTGTAAGCGACTTGTTAGGTAGCTCGGTAGCATATCATTAGCAGTCCCGCGAATCCCGTAAGCCAAACCAAATATATCAATGTAGGAATCGCAAAAAATACATGAATCAGTTTTCCACGAAACTGAAGAAAGCCAGCTACACTATCGAGCAGATGATATGTTGTATTTTCCGAAACTGGCAGTGTTGTAGCGCACTGACTTGACCGAATGTGTTTTTTCTTCAACGAATTCTAGGTGAAACCAGACTAAGATCCGAAGAAATCCATGCAATACTGACTCCAGAACAAGTATGAATTATTGAACAAATAATTCATTTTTTTACGTTAGTGCCAATACCTTATATAAGACTTTTAGTGGTATCCAACGGAGAAAACAGATCTAAATTGTGAGTTAAGCGAAAGCAATTATTTGAAAAAAATCTCCCAGTGGCAGGATTCGAACCTGCAACCATTGGGACTCCAGCCAAATGCACAAACCCTTATGCTATCTCTGGGATATGGTGACATCCCAGAAAGAACACACACAGGGGAAATTAAATAGATTAAATGCATTTGGTGGCAGCTTTGATTATGTGTGATCTCGCTTTCGAAGCAGGGCACGATCACTGTCGCCTTTGCGATAATCATGTATTCTTTCTGGGGATCATATCAAAGGGATAGCATAAGGATTTGTGCATTTGGCCGGAATCCCAAGGGTTCGAATCCTGCCTCTGGAAAGATTTTTTTCACACAATTGCTTTCGCTTAACTCACCATTTCAATGTATTTTCGCCGTTGGACACCACAAAAAAATCGTAGCGATATTCTTTACCTGCGTGCAGAAAGATGCCTCTTTTTTATTTTGATATTTACTCTTCCGTTTCACAAGTGACGTCCAAGCAAAAGGAGCAACAGAGCAAAGTTTTACTCGCGTATCGCCTGAATCCGAGCTACTTGCACACCGAGCTAGTGAAATCGTTGAAAAAGGCCGATATTTTCAAGTCAAAGATCACATAGAAATATCTGGTTTGGCAGGCTTTCTGTACCTGTGGTTTGAAAAGCGATATTTTCATCGTAACTGAGACCGTCAACCAGGAAATTTACGTAAAAGAGTGCATGAAAAAACGTCTGCTATCTTTCATGAAGCAACACGATTATACCTATTCGGGCGAGATTTTGAATTCTGACATTACGGAAAAAAGGCCACGTGGTGGTTTTTCACCAACAAGAAAAGGACTTCTCAATAAGCTGATGAGAATTAATTAAACCGAAAATTGGTTTGGCTTAGAAAGCCAATGCAATATGCACTATGCTATATTGCTCCTTAGTGGAGAGAAATTTTGGTAAAAACTATTTTTCTCCATTAATAACTAATTCGTTATGGAATTTGTGTTTCGACTTGGTCTCATCAGAATCCCACACTAACTTAGTGAAATATTTTCGTTTTTTGGAGTTAGCGTCAATCCGGCGCTAGAATAGTCCTGTCACTAAGTTAGTGTTGAATTCTGAGGAGACTAAGTAGAAACGCAAATTCCATAACTAATTTAACTTATTAGTGTTTTTTCGTGTTTGAAATGGAATTCCCTTGAATTGATCCACGCCACAGATAGTATCGTCCACTTCACAATTCGGACCGTCTCTGTAAAATCATTTTCAATCGATAGTTCCATTGTGGCCGCAGGAAACCTAAAGTGTGATGCGTAGACGGCCAACTCAAGCGGAAATACCGAAATGTCCTTCTTCGAAAAAAAGTTTATCCTAAACCGAACCTTTCGCATATCATTTCCTATACCTACTACTGTCCACGCTCCTTATCCATTCATCCTTCACTTCAAATTCCAAGAACTCATTCCCAACTCAACCGACCGACGTGTTTGCCTTTTGATTGCCTGCCCCCAAGTGCAAACCGGAAAGACGGCACAACCCAAAATGTGTTTATTCGATGATTCGAATTTGTCGGATCCGGTCGAAATCGTCGTTCTAGCACGAAAGGAAAGAGGAGTTGACCGACAGAGAACTTTTTTGTTTGTTCTTTGAGCCCCTTGTTTTAGGCATGAATTCCGACAGCCGATGGTCATCTTGTGTAGTCCGAACCGTAGACACCCACATATATCAATAGCCAGTTGTGTTGGCATCAGCAAAACAAGATTACGGTCTTCGGTCCGACACCGAGTTTGCCGAGGTAAATGAATGGGAAAATTGTTAACCGGTCCTCGGACCGATTGCCGTAACGGGTGCAATCAAATCAGTGTAGAAAGGTTTAGAGCGAATCAGAAGGGACTTCCATTGGCACGAAAGGGTCGGATGGACGACCGACGCGACGCCTTCACTTTGCAGCTCAGGACGATGCTAAATTTACGAAGATCGTAATTTATTCATGTTTATACAGATTGTCGTTTTCATAATTTCATCAGCACGGCACGGAAACATGTCTTGTGCATACATAAACCATAGTGTCAGCGCTCAACGACGGACTTGGCATCGTCAAAGAGAATGCCGGTCCTGGCTGACGATAAGACCTCTAAACTACGACTTGCCGTCTTAATTACAATTGACGTACGGTGCAAAACCACACAGATAAAGGGCAAATAAACTAATCTAATTATAAACAGTGAGAACGTGATCACTTTTAGAGATGCTCACCTGGCAGGCAGGCAGGTGATGTTCAGATGAAAGCAAATCAAGCGACGAACGAAATTCATCTCATTCGTCCAGCCTGCAATAGAAGCTGACGATGACCTATCCAGGCGAGATTTAGATTTGTTATTCATCTATTTTTAAAACGTTACATAAAATCTGACCACCAGCTGCGCTGGTCCACACGCCACCCACAACATTGTTCAGCCCAGCCAGCGGTGTTTTTCTTGACCGCTTCAGTTCTACATTGTTGATTTGTTCTCCGCTGCGTGTACAAATGCGGCAATCGACTTGCTGGCATCAGAAGAGATTAGAGATTTTTTTTCGACTGAGGAAAAGCAGTATCAAAGGAAAATGTATCTACATTTGAACTGGAAGGACGGTGTTTGCTTTATCCGTTTGCGGGTGGAACTTTTCCTAAGATGCTTCGGCAGATAACTGAAATATTGCTTTCTTTTGTGTATTATGCAGTAAATAAATCAGAAGGTGAAACTTAAAAAGTCGTGATAAAACGTAAAACAAAAAACGGACATTAGAACTTGATTGAAATTGATATCAATTATCTGACCTGAAAATATTCCTAGCTTAAATTCTTCCGTGGATAATTCGATATCCAGCTGAAGAGCCCAAGTGGAGGAATTGTTGCAGCAAAATAGTGCTTTGGTGCGTTTAGTTTCTTTCCACGCAGCTAAAGTTGCTTTTTTATAAACCGAGCATTTCCAAATTAATTCAACAAACGCTAAATCTATCCTAGATTCTCGGCAACCGGCTGCCCAGAGCAATAAACACATGATAAAACTTCTGAGAGTTGCATAGATCGTATCACTTATCAAGGTGGATCCACATTTGTGTGACTCTTTACCCTAGCCTATTAACAAAAACTACACACCAAAAAAATCTGAATTTTATCGTTGACGTAATTGCAAACATGACACAATTCAACAAACCGTAATTTACGAAACCGTGTTCCATTTAATTTTACATGAAACATATACTTTACATGCCCGATGACATAAAATTACACTTCCTACCATTCAGAACAAACGTTGTATGTGGAGTAAAATTACATGATTTACGAAATTAAGCGTCATGTAAAATTAAAATCAAACGTAAAACTAAGTCATTTTTTATGCTCGTATATGCCAGGGTCAGGAGACGTAAATTTACACTATTTTTTCTAGGTGTGTACTTCCGGTGACAAACTTGGAGATGCAGAGGTATACACGGGCTTCACAACAGCGTTTGTTTAACTAACATTCCTTTTCTTCCCCGATGAGTGTAAGGACGTGAAATATTTAACCGTGACAGATATTCGAGAGTTTGCCAAGATTGTAATATCCTGTCTAAAGCAGTCAGTGGCACTACTGGCGACAAATAATTCACGAAGGTCTACCGCGTCTACATGCCTGCCCATAAAGTAGAGATCGATGGTGTGATCACCGATTCGAGTTTGTTATGCATGGATCTACTGAAGCACGAAACTGGCTACTTCAAGAACCCCAAGGCTTCTCAATCAGCAAAGATTTTCAATGGCAATCGTACAGGTTGGAACAAAATAGGATGTGCCATCAAACTCGTATCTGCTATTTGTACCGCGCGTCAGGTATTGCACTACCGATAAGAATAAGGTGGCAAGTGCGTACAGATTCATTGGAATGATTCGTGTATTGGGAATTCTTAAAAGTGTGGCTTTGTTGTGGGAAGAGTTCACATAATCTAGTGGTATACCGCGCGAACAATCAGCGCCCGGAGAAGCATTCATAAAAGACGCTTTAAGCACTCTTTTGCAGAAATATTAAAGGGAGCTACGTCAATCAGCACGACAGATTATTGGTTCAGGAAGAGCACGACTCTGACCATCCACTTGTTGGGACATCTGTTACTACTACTTAAAACCATAGGCAGATGGGATTCCTTGTAAAGGCTGAAAAAATTCTCTTGGAAGGCTGCTAAAAAACTTTAAGGAAGTGCACACACGAAACCAACGTCAACAGCCTCTGGTCTTAGAAATTAAAGATCCAACGAGGAATTTTCAGCGCTTCCAGGATCACCAAAAATCTCAAGTGGCTCTACATTTCAACCAACGATTCATCTTAGTGTAAGACTGATTGGGCCTAGGTTAAGCACCGGCAACTTTGTGTTATCGGGTAACTTCTCCTGGGATCAAGTAGACTTAAATTCTCTTGATCATTGGTACAGCTTTGATGGTTGTCTGCTTTACTGTCCTTGAATGTGGTCTGTCCCATTTATATTTCTATGAAACTTAGAAAACGAGCGAAAAGATTCATCTTATAAAAAATGAAGTCAATCCGTTGAATAGTTTTTGAGTGATCGTGTTCGTCAATATGAAAAACACGGTTTCGGAGAACGATCGATCTATTGGTGTGGGTGCAAATACGCGCGAGGAACACATGCAACACAAATGCAATCTCTTTCAATGCAAAATCTTTGCTGGCTTGAGCAGTGGGTCTTTGAAACGGCCAACTTCGGCAACTCCAGCAGATCAACGCATGTTAAACGGTGACTACACCATTTATCTCAACGTTATATGCTGGTACATAGACAAGGTACTTCTTCGCAAGGATCTTCTATCAAGCAATACTGCTTTAGACAGGAAATCACAACTTCGAGCTTATTTGAGCGAACTTTTGAAATTTCGAATGCGGCCTGTTCCATTGGGTCTTTCGAAATCTTTTCAATATTAAGTATCAGCTTTTCTTCTGGACCGAAAATAGATGACAAAAGGTCCGAAAAAGTTCAGTGGGTAGTACTTCACGACAAATCTTGCTTGAAACCCAGTACCCCATCAAGTGGGTCTTTCTCGAAGCTGCCCGGCACAAAGCACGAACACGAAAAATTGACATCTTTTCGAGGATTATGAAAAAACTTAGAAATTTTAAATAAAATACATTCATATCAGTATGGGCCTTAGATAAAAGGGGTTAGTAAGTAATTGATGATTGGACCAATTTTGAAATCCACGATGGCGACTTATGTTCCGAATAGGCTTGACGAGTAGATGTCAGATGTGTACTTAAAGTCGCACCTAAATAACACTCGCTTCTAAAACATTTTCGTCAATCTCATTCCGAAAATGTTAATTGAGTTTTGGCATATTTCGCTAAATCGGACGTCGCCATTCTGGGTTTCAAAACGGCGCATTCCAAAGGACTATTTTATTTTAGCCGAAAAAAAAAGAGATAATAAGCGTCAATTGAAAAATCTGCGAAATTTTTTTTGTAAAAACCTTGTAGATTAAACTTGGATGTATACACTACGTTTCGGCTTTAAAGCACTTTCATCACATATTTTTAAGTAACTAATTTGTTAATCATATTAAGAAGAATGATTGTTAACTTGAAAACATGACCTTCTAAACATTTAATTTAATGATTTAAATAAAAAATATCCTCCAAGTTTTTGCATAACGATTTAGCAGCGTTATTATCTATAAATAAGGGTTACTACATGCATTTCCAAAAGCAGAATACTCCGTCATTGACAGAGCATCAGCGATCTGTTTGAGAAGTCTGTTTAGGCTGCGCCAATTACAGAGCATTCAGTTTGACCCTTCAGTCGTTTTACTTCACAATTTTGGGTCTCCCCATGAACGCACTTGAACCGATATTAACGAAAATCCGCAATTGTTTTTACTTCTTGTGTTTGATGAGCTTCCGGTTCCTAGTGCTAGTTCTTTTGAGTTCGAATTTCGAAATTCTTGTGTTTGTTCATTTTTACAATTTTGGATTGTTTGCCTATGACTTACGTTGTAGTATAGTGTAGATTTTACAGGTGTTGTTGATGTAGCGCACTAGAACTGCGATCCACCAGACGTGTTTTGTTTTGGTTGTCATTATTATGATCGCCACGGAATTTTAGTTTTCCATATAGTGTTTCAATAAATAAAAGTATCATTATCATCCTTTTTTATATCATGAGCTGTTCTTTTGCATTGTAAAACGGTCAATCCAAACGATAGTTAACTTTATCATTTCTGAATATCGCCAAGTTTCTTAAACGATGGTTTATATTATATTATGAACTTACACATATTGAATCATCGGTTGTTACACTGCTCTAGCACTTGGAGCGAAGCCAGTGTAATGCGGATTTCCCAAATAACCGACACCAAAGATCCGAAGCAAAGTAGCTGAGGATTCGCCAGGCGAGGTGGCCACCGACCCGCCGTTGGAAGCGCTGGCCCCTAGCAAGCAAACCTGTGATCCACTCGTTTGCCCGGATTACTCAAACAAATAATTAGTTTAAGTCCGGTTGAGCGACAGCGGCGTCAGACAGCACAGCGCTTCAAGTCGCAAGCGATGTGGCGTAACTAATTAATTTGGGACCTTTAGTAGTCGCACGGTACAAAATTATGCCGAATGAACTTATTTTTCGCATAGTGTGTGTCCGTAATTGTGTACGTTTCCCTGTAGATAAAAAATGATAAATGACCTCTAGTGTAATCACTTCTCAGAATTATGGCAAATGTCCATTGTGCCTAATAACCCCCAGTTTACGCAAAATTAGAAATCATGACCTTCAATCTGATCAGTTCAAAAAATTATGCTAAATGACCATTATGCCAAATAATTATTTTGCCAAATGTTCGTTATGCTAAATGACCTTATGCCGAATAACTTTATGCCAAATAACCCAGACCCATTTAATACGTTACTACGATAATTGGAGATGTTTTTCGCAATGTTGTTTTAAAACAACGTTGCGTAATTAAGGGACGATCATGGTATCTATCAGTTGCTATCCGTCGTCTGTGATCTGTGATCTATATTCGATAATCTGTAATCTCTAATCTGAAATCTGTCTTTCTTTTCAATTTGGTTTCTAACCAGTTCATACAGATTGTCTATCTTAGTTATTCGACTACTAAAATCGAAGCTCGATTCCAATTCCACCGATGATGGTGCCCTCTTTCACAACTGCAGGTGTGCGACGCTATTGTTCAAAAAAATAAAATAACTGTGCGTTCAAAACACGAACCGAGCAATACAATAAATTCTTGCACATTTGTTTAGATTCGTAAATCATGTCGTTAGTCACTGTTTTCCAAAACAATTTTACTCCTCCCTACGATGCTCAACCCAACTTTCGACCGGGTAGGTGGTGGCACGGATGTTCGCGTTTCGCGCAATTCCTCTTACTACTACCATTCTGAAAACCAAAGAAAAAACACTGGCTGCACCTCACGACCTCTAATTTTAGATACAAATCTTCTCATTCGATTCGTTCCATCAGATTGTTTTCTGTCGAATGTATACAAATCTTATGCAACCGTCTCATCAGATTTCGGCAGAGTGTAGCGAGCAGACGTCACCTTAGAGCATCACCAGCGGTTGTTCTACAAAGGAACCGGATTTTCGCGGAACCTCAAAACAGCAACAGTTAAATTACCAAAAATAGAACTATAATCATTATTATTTAGTGTAAAATAACATCAGAAGAAAATTTTGCTCGACGTTTCGGCGCTAGAAAAAACCTTCATTAGGGAGCATAAACTGTGGTAAGTTTCTTTTCAGCAACACCAACTTTGATGACATTTAAGAAAAAACAACTCTTTGTAGACATTATGATGCCATTGCACTTATATTATTCACTAAACTTCTGAATGGTTCTGGCGCACAGCCAATGTTTATCCAAGGTGGGAGCGCAACCGAGGTGGAAAAACAGTACTTCGTCATCGCGGCTAAGAATAAGAAAATCTTGGTGTGGTCATAGTCTCGCCGCATCAATTCCACGGATCAGAGTTTGTCTGTGGGATGTTTATTGGATTGGTGCACACGGATGGATGGATGGAAAGTGCGCGCCAGAGGAAAAGCGTGACTAAAATGAGTTCATTATTTTTTTTTTGCTTATTCCTCTGGCAAAGTTTTTACGGTTTTGAATGGTTCAACCGAGTTGATGCTGGCTACAGACAAAAGTGATGCCGAATTTGGGAAATCAAATCAAAATAATAATCGACCGATAATTTTCTTGGTAAAATTTGAATTCCTTGTTGAAAAAGTTGTTTGTTTGTGCAGTGTTTCCTAGCAGTCAGGATTTGTTGCTATTTCTGATCTTGATTCGGAAATGATTTAAGGTAACTTTTCCCCCTAATTACAAATATGCACGGCAGCACTGCACCGCCCACGTAAATTGTCCTACGGTACGACGACGAAGCCGATGAAGGGCACACGACGGTGTGTTTCGCTGGAATGAACCGGTGGCCGGATAATTTTGATTGATTTCGACAGAAGTGTCTAAAAATAGTCCGCACTGATTTGTCAGAAAAGCTATTTTAAACCATTAGCCGGCACATTTGGTTTCTGGTTTGATCGCATTACGTTTTCCCTTGTTATTTATACGTTTCATTAAAGTTAATCGTAATGCAGATGGATTTTGGAGGATAATGTTCATTACTTTCCAGCGGAACTTAACGAATCAGGATTGGCCTACCGAATAATTATTAACTTCTAGTTAGGGTCTATAAATCTCACAAACCACCATAACAAACTAAGTCAAATCTGCATCCTTCTATCGTTTTTGGCAAACATTTAGTGGACCATTGGCCGACCATGGCTGAACGTGACTAATCCAAACGGATCGCACTGCTGCGTGCCTAATTGAAATATTAGCTCCGACAGGTAAAGTATCTGCAGTAAAAATCTAGACAGTTACGGATCTGCTGTCGTTTCCCTAGGTACTTTCGCCAAACGATCGATCCACGCGCGAGAACACTAATGAGGACAAACGACGGCACATGACGAAACATGGCAGTTAATTTGTCTAACCATTGCTCTCTTTCGCACTGTCTGTCTCTCGCTTACGTATTCAAGCCATAGAAAAGGCGGATCCACGATAAGGGTGAAAGAGCAACACAAAAGGTACGGTACGGTACGTGATTCTTCTTGTTAGTGGCAGTAAACAAAACTAATACACTAGTTACCTGATCCGGTGGCCCGTGCCTTGAATTTGGGGCCAATCTTGAACGACTGCTGCCGGGATTCTGCGAAATCAGAGATGACACTCGGTTACTAGACGGGTTCACAGCATGGTGTTGGATCAAACGGCACAAAACGGGTTTACGCGGAGGGGGAAAGGCAGTTCTGTCACGTGATGTGTTGTGTGGGGGGTTAGCCCGCCTACTGTTCGGGGGAGGGCTGGAGTTGAAATTTCGCTGAGAATGGTTTTCATTACAGAATAGATGCAAAAGTGACGTTTTACGTATTTAACTCTGTGTTTCATTTTGTGTTTAATATTTTTGGATTCTGACGAAGGGTTATTTATGGAAATTTATTAAATCGTGCTGCAACTCTAAAAATTTCAAATACTTTTACTTTTTATCAAATCAATCTTAAGGGAGAAGGCATAGCGTAATTGGTAAGTAGGTTGCATTGTACGCAGTTCACCTGCGCTCGGTTCCCAACCTCGGTACATAAAAGTAGTAATTTATCTAAGTCTCAAAAAGAGGAAAATGATCTTATCATTACATCTTCTATAATCGAAACAAATTATCTGGTTTTTGTAATTCACTATATACTAGTATACAAATAGTTTTATCTGCAATTTACTTACATTTTAGGAATAAAATTATGTGACTAGTTATATCTAATTGTTATGAGTTGTGTTATCCTTTTAACAATCATTTGCTGTCTATTGGATGTTTACCTTGTCAAATAAATTTTGGTATTGATGAATTAATGGTAAAAATTTCAATTATTGAAACATAATATCGTAGTTCACGGGATTATATACAAAGTTGTGGTGAAAAACGCTTTTAATCCACCTCACAGTGTGATGAGACATTTCTTATAATTCTTATCACTCTCTTCGGATATTATATCGTTTGAGAACATTTAGAACTTGATGCTTCGCGATGTTTTTGATAACACATACTACATGGGATAGTGGCAGGACTCAGAGAATCGCTCAAATCAGCATAGGACAACATCAGTGCTAGAAATCTCAAACCAAATCAATGGGAAAGCGAAAAAAAGGCCCATGAAATAGACATACCAACGAATTATTGTTAATACTCTGTTAATAAAATATCTATATTGTGGTGGGAAAACTGAATTTTCCTAAAGGGGTTATATATTGTACTGAAACAAAAAAAACGATTTTTTTAATCGATTTGAAGTTTATATTTTACTCAAATTTCCAACGCGACTGAGAACAAAGAAATCAACGCTTTTTCTTGAAAAGGGCGATACTAGCAGTGATACCATTCAAAGAAAATCAACAGTGAATATTTCCAGACTTGGTTTTATTTCCTATTTAAGAACTATTGTGTTTTTTGACATTCTAGCTTGCATGATTCAGTGATCGAAACCCAAAACTTCATAAAGTATTTGAAATTATTAAATTAAAATTTGTTTTTGCTATTGAAATTGACAAAATGATAGTATCGCCCCTTTGGCGATTGTTTACTTTTTCGGTCCCATCTATCAGCATTGAAGTATCGCCCTTACGTTTTTTTACAATAACTACCGTTTTACACCACCGATTTCGTCCGGGTTTTTTCAATAGAGATCATTGTTACTATTTACAGCTGGTATCAGTCTGATAATCCTAAAAAATACGAAAATAACAGTTTCGCCTCTAAACTGCTAGCAAAAAAAGTATCGTTCTGTTTGTTTGCATGGAGCGTGGAGGGCGAAACTTTAAATAAGCAAACAAAAATACAGTTTCGCCCGTTGTATTTTTTGCTGTAGTTTAAGAAAGCAATATCGTAGAATCAAAATTTTTAGGTTAATTTGTTGCGTTTCAAAGCCCTCATTCGCATGTAAGAAAAAAGCCCTATGTTTACATTTGTAAGTATCGCCCTTTTCACAAAAAAAGCGTTGAAATGAAATCGCAGCTCCTGATATCACGCTATCTCTGAAGTACATGCGTGCATAGTTTCAAATTTTACTTCGACATCGACTTTTTCTAAAGGTGACTTCCCAGTAGTATTCTTGATTTGAATTATTATCGCTAATCCTAATGCCAAAGAACAAATAAAAACCTCACGAAAACGAACCGTTTGGGAAAATCATCATCATTACTGGAACTTTCATTTTCACGAAACTTTTCGATAACCTTCCGTCACTTGCGTTAATGCACTGGGTGCACAGTAGGGTGACAGGAAAAAATGATCCCTATCGGCCCACCTCTGCGTCGAATCCTAGTCCCACCAGGAGTACTTGCACCAAATTTGAAGCAAATCGGACAAGTCTAACTACCGGACCAACGGGCCTGAAGTTTGTATGGGAATTTTCAACAATTTACATGGAGAAAACCCACCAGCACGCATTTTCACCGCTAGGTGGCACTGTATGCATCGTATTATCACTGTAAGTGAAAATAAGAAGGATAATTGAATTGTCTACAACTTCGTCGAAGACTGCAAGTAAATCCGACTTTGTTAAAAGAAGTTATTAAACTTTTAACGAAGTGATGTCTGAGTCAGTTTTGCATGGAGCCTAATAGTGCATGGTTGTGTATCAGTACTCGATTCACACGAACTAAACATTTTTGTGAAATGATCGTTAGGTTTAGCTCAATAGTATGTTCAGAAGAATTATAGTAGATAATACGAGTCATGCTTTGATTAGAAAATTTTAGTTCCACCTGTTACCGCATAGAGGGCGCCAACACTAACTTTTCAACGGAAAGAGATAGAAAGTTGGTGTCTTCTACAAAGTTATAGAACAGGCATTTTTCAGTATTTCTTCTGAACATCTTGATACTCTATCTCTCTTCTATGAAAAGTTAGTAGTGACGCCCTCTATGCGGTCACAGGTGGAACTAAAATTTTCTAACCAAAACATAACTCGTATTATTTATTATAATTCTTGTAAACATACTATTCGGCTAAATCTAACCATTATTTCACAAAAATATATAGTTCGCGGGAGTCGAGTACTGATACACAACCATGCACTGTTAGGCCCCATGCAAAACTGACTCAGACATCACTTCGTTAAAAGTTTAATAACTTCTTTTAACAAAGTCGGATTTACTAGCAGTCTTCGACAAAGTTGTAGATAATTGAAATATCTTTCTTATTTTCACTTACAGTGATAATACGTTGTATACAGTGCCACCTAGCGGCGAAAATACGAGCGAGTGAGTTTTCTCCATGTAAATTGTTGAAAAATCCAATATAAACTTCAGGCACGTTGGTCCGGTAGTTAGACTTGTCCGATTTGCTTCAAATTTGGTACAAGTACTTCTGGTGGGACTAGGAATCGACTCAGGGGTGGGTCGATTGAGTTTTCAAAAATTCATCATTTTTCTGGGCAGTCTAGTGCACAGTGCTCTAAAAATCTAGCGAAATCGTCTTAGGGCACCAGCGGGTCTGTAAAGAATACTAAAAAATAATTTCTATTCCATAATTTTCAGTTCAGCAATTCGAGAGTTCGTGCTCACCGCAAACCATGAAAAATAGACTACGTTGTGAAGCGATGATCACTATTTATTAAAAAATCACGGTTAAATAAAAAATAAAACTGTTAAAAAATTTCAAATAGTTTATAATTTTCACAAACCTATTAGGAAAAATTGTTTAATAAGCTTTCGCAATATTGTGTAGGAAAAAAGCTGAAAATTTGAAAAGAAATCTGAGGATTATGATTTATTACAGAACTCTGGAATTTTCTATTGGAAGGTTTTCAGGCATGAATTTGATATTGATGCTATTAGACAACTGTGAAATCAAGACCAATAGATCAGTTACATATCAGGACCCCATTCCGACAATTTATCAAAAGTCCTCATGATGTTTACAACAACAGGTTATCAATCTACGGATCAGATAATGTTATTGTAATATTGAATCAAATCAGTTTGCATCAATAAATTTTCAACTCCAATCCAATTTTTTTTTTGTGTGGTGGGGGGGGCTGTATGGTGTTAAAACCTTCTCTTGGCTACGCCGTTGCTTGGAGTTATTTATTTCGCTTTTCATTTACCGAAAGGTTTCAGATCGATCCGATGGTCATAAGTTAGAAAAATTGCAGTCAGAAGGTTCGCACAAATGAACATTTTTGCACTGATAAGTTATCAAGTTCCTTCCAGATAACTTGGAAGTGTTCGGTGATTATTTCTAGCGGTTGTAGATAGAAAAATGAAATACAAAATTCGATTTATCGAAATAATGTTTGGCTTATTTCAATGGATTATTACTATATTGAACAATAAATAGGCGACAAAAGGTAATCCACAAACAACAATCCATAACTTTTAAAGTATTCAAAATAGATATTTGAAGTCTTCAGTAAAGTTATTCGCAAAAGTAAGAGCTACCAATTTGCTGAAGGCATCATTTCGTTATAATCACTTCCAAGAAAATTTGTGAAAATATCTCACTCATAGGGGGATTAATCAGCAAAAGCACAATACCAAAAGAAAGAGCATATTACTTCCATTAAATTCTCCGAAGATACTATTGACCTAAAATAAGCCGTTTTGGCGTTAATAATAGATTACATGTTTTTGGTGATATTTCTGGCAATGGGAAATGATAAAAATCTTTCGTCCGCATTTAATTATAAATATATCTTTTGATAATAGTCCGATAATAGTCAACAATCTATAGCTTGTTCGAAAGGTATTCGTTAAAGCTGTCGAAAAACATATAAATTGTTAATCTGTATAGTCAATTTCGGCAGATAATTTAAAAAAACTGCAAAAAACGCCATTTTTACGCATTCAAAAATTCATATCTTGACAACTAAACATCAGAATCAAAAACAAATTAATAGCGTTCATACTGTTTTTTAGTTCTTTCATTTAAAATTGGTTTGGATAAGATTGGTTCAGCCATTGCTGAGAAACACGAATGAGAATTTGTCCGTTACATACACACACACAGACACACACACACACACACACACACACACACACACACACACAGACATTGTCCCAAATCGTCGAGCTGAGTCGATTGGTATATAAGACTCGGCCCTCCGGGCCTCGGAAAAAATCTTGAAAGTTTGAGCGAATTCTATACATTTCTTTTATAAGAAATGTAAAAATGAGCTAAATTTGTGATTTTTTCAAATTGCAAATTTTCTTTGAAAAAACAAGTTGAATTCAAAAAAGCGTGTTTTTTTGCCAGAAGTTTGCCAGTGAACGCTTTCCAAGCCGTAGCCCGAAAACCAAAAAATAAAAAGATTATTGAAGAAATATGTGTTGTGGTATACTTGAACGGATCGGTTTCTCAATACAAAAAATTCCAAAAAAACATGTTACTCTAAAAATGGAGTCTTGTGATGTTCAAACTTTAAACAAAAATTCATGGCAAAGAATTGGATTTTTTATAAAAAAGGAACCGTTCAAGTACACAAGAATGTAAATACAAACAATTTAAAAAAAAATATGAAAATCAGATGAATAGTTTTTGAGATATCATGCTCACCGCAACGGTATTTTTCAAAAAACTTCATTCCAAGATAATTGCGTTTAAAGTTTTGTGTTAACTTCATTCGTGGATGAACCAGCGCGCTGCAAACGGCTGTGATTTAAAATTTAGTGCTCCAATCTGGATAAAATTTCGCACAGAAACTTCCAAAAGTATGTACTTCCAGAATATTTTTTCCTATTTTTTGAGTTCCAACGTTGTATATAACCCCTTAATGGTTAGCTGTGTCATTTGACAATGTCTTGTAGGTAATAGGTAATTGATTCGTTCAGTACACGGGACGTGTACCTTCATTTTCTTTTCAAAAATTAACTAAAGGATGACTTAGCTTACAGTAAATTAAGTAATAACATATTTGCGTGTGGAGGCCCCAACTTTTAATAACTTTTTAGAGGAACAGCTCATGTTTCTAAAAAGGAACATTTACAATTGATTTGTTCCAGACTTTTAATATGAATGTGAAACTTGCTACAGTGTACCTTCAAAGATTCTTCACCTTTTAATAACACTATTCACTATTCGGTCTGAAGTACATTGTGGGCCTATTAGCAGCATTTGGCCGAACGCCGTTTGGTCGAAAAACTGCTCGTTTTACCGTAATTTCCGCTTTTACGTGTTTATTTTCATGACTGACCAGATAACCACCAGCTAAAATGTACTTTGTCTTGTCAGAGACGTGTAGTTTGTCTGATTCTCGCAGCCTCTTTTTTTAAAGATAAAAATGCCGCGAATCAAAGAAGCAAATGAGATATTGTGATAGTGGTTCCGTTCTTTTGCACATAAAATATTCGTATCGCACCTTCACCTTCAAGAATAATAGATTGGAGAGTGCGTTGCTCTGCCTCAATTCTTCTAGCCCCACAAACGAGTCGGATCTATTTTAGGTTATTTTGATGGTTTATTATGACCCATCCAGCGTTATACGAATCATCTTAATCAGTTTTGTAGGAAAGCCATGCTCTAGCATTATTTGCTACAGTTTACTTCGTTCGACTGAATCGTACGTCGCCTTTAAATCCACAAACGAATGGTGAGTTCGTAGGTTGTATTCGCGGAATTTATCCAGAGTTTGTCGCAGGGTAAACCGATGGTCAGTCGTTGATTGTCCTTCTCGAAATCCGCTTTCGTGTTCGCCGATAAAGGATTCAACCGAGGGATTCCACGAGAAACCGGCCGAGCACAAAATATGATCATCGCCGATTCGAACAAAACTGTGCAGTTGTGTTCGGGATATGAATTTCCATGTTTTTTATGGCAATTACAACATTTTGAAACAAGAGCAGTTTTTCGAAAGAGTGTAGACGTTTTTGCGTGCATCACTTTCAAATAAATTGTGTTCGATTGCCGTATTATATACAGGAAAATTATCTAAAGAAGTTTTACAGGGAATGAATACTTCTGCACGAAAAAAATTACACCGAAAAAAATTTTTTGTGTCATTGTTCACAAGAACACATATTTATGTTAAAAATTCAAATTAAAAAAAATATTTTTTACGATTTGTCACCAGAAACCTAAAGAGAATAGACACATTTGTTCTTCCATAAGTTTTACCCGTACAGTTGCATCATACGAGACAAGTAGTGAAAATAACGTTCAACTCCATAGCCGACACCCACGGATCCTCTCACGAGCAAGAAAAATTTACCACCTGTCAGTGATAGAAAACAACAACCGCACGACGAACGGAAGCACTGCATGGAACCATGATTTATCCAACCCTTACTGGCTTCGGTACCACCACGTTTAGTTTAAATTTATTCTTTTATAATTGTACTAAACACCCCGGCTTATCACCGTAAGACTTCTAAGCCCACCAAATAAAGCTTGAGGGAAAAAAACTCCTTAGTCGAGGCAGAAAGCTTCGTAGTGATCGTTGATCGGACGGAAGTTCGTCTACACGATCTGGCACCTCGTATTAGCACGGATTATATTAATAGATTCATGTGAAAGTATGGAGAAGCGGAATCCGTCCCCAACAACACTTGGAGAAAATTTTTCCCTTGACTTGACTTTCAGTGACAGATCATCCCAAGGTGTTAACTACATACAAAGAATCCTACACACATACCCTGGGTAGACGCCCTAATGATAGTTACACAACACAGCCTACGACGTCTGCTGATACAACACAGATAATCAGCCAAAAACAAAATGGGGAACAAACAATTTTCCACGGAATACTCAAGCCAATAGTTAAGATACCTAGGGAAGAATTTAGCAACAAAGAAGACAGCTATATCAGAGTCACTCGAAAACACTAAACATGTAACAGCGAGCGAAAATCAAAGCTCTAGCGACTACGACATGGACACAAACACAAGTGAGGGAGAAGGCAGATGGAATGATCAACCAGCGGCTGAGGATAAACCTGACTATTGCTCACTACCAAGATAGAAATTTAACATAAGAAGCGGAGAGAAGTGTGCCCAGGATAGTCGATTATTTAAAGTGAATAAATAACAGTAATAACGAGAATAAAGCCTTAGTGAATAAATAACAGTAATAACGAGAATAAAGTTATCGCTGGAAAAACTTTTTTGGCGATAAGTTTCCATCATGCAATCAAGTTTGAGATGTTTCTTTTTCTTAAGGTTTTTGGTGATAAAATATATGATGACGTCCTCAAGGTGGTGTGCTGTCATCACTTCTATGGAACCTTTTCGCCGATGGCTTGTTAAGGGGGTCTTCTACTCTCATGGTTTCAAAAAATCGATTTTTTTTCTTTGTTTAATTTCAATCTATATGTATCTGAGAATACGCCACAGCAAGGATTTGGTGAGAATCATATTCCTTGGCATGTTTCTGGGAACTGAAAGGCCGTTTCTGAGATACTAAGCACGGCACACCACGATGGCGCTTGTCTATGGAAAAATCATTTTATAAAGAATTTACCGGTCCATTCTTGACGGTTTAGGTTGTATAGAGCATCTGTGAGTGGTTTTTTGTTTTGTTTTGGGCCGAGATTATCGTACGGAAGAAAAAGTGCGTCGGACATGTTTAGAAGCGTATGGGAACGAAAAATATACGAAATCTTTAGAAAAAACTATGGTATCGGAGGGAAAGAAAAGGGAAAGTTGACGAACAAATCAATCGGCCAGCATACAAAATTTTATGGGCTGGCGATTCGGAGAAACTCAAATTCTGTAGAACATATGCGAAATTAAATCTGGGCTTCTCTCGAACACTGCCCACTTCCCATTGTAAAAGACCCCCTTAATAGATTTAGCAACATCATTCAGAGTCCGAGTATACGCCGTAAATTGATTCATGATTTATTTTATCTTGATCATGATCTGGCTTTCGCAGTTGTGACTAGTTCACAAAATCGAAACAGTCTAGATATTTTCTCGTGAACTACTTAACGAAGCTAAGAATTTTATTCATGAATCCTTTCAATCCTCGTGAGCTAATTCACGATTCCTAATGTTTGGTCACGATTCAATATCCGTACTCGTGAAACAGTTCACAAAATCATATGTTATTCACGTTTTCGTGAATTGGTTCATGATTCCTCGTACGATAGTCACGACTTACCATTCGATCTCGTGAAATTCACAAATCATAAAATTTTATTGATGGGTTAATGGATGGTGATCAGGTTCATGATTCCTAGTACATGGTTCATGATCTATGTTGTGAGCTTGTGATATTTAGAAAGCATTCCTAATCAATTTTATTTTCATGCTACTCTACACATGGTCGTGAAATTTTTACATGACCAGTAGCACAAAATTTGGAATATTATTCGTGGAATCATTTTTGTTCCATCCACTTTTTCATGAAATGTCTAGAAGTTAAATCCAGTTGCTAGCGAACGTGAATAGGTACGAGTAGCAGATATAAGAAAACTATTAGGACCTCGAACGTCGTTATTCGTTTGATAAGGTTCAGTGCGATGTTTGGACAGAAAACGAAAGCTGCGCTGAGCAACAAAATAACTTATAGAGCCACAAATCGTTCTCGTGATATAATTCACACAACCAGATACCGTGAATCACTCACACTTTTATGATTTAGTTCATATTGTCACGATACTCAGAGTAAAAAATCTGATAGTAATAAAAATCCTTATTAGGGTCCTGAAATCATGAACTTAAATCACACTTCTAGTGACAAACGCATTAAAAATCTTGACAAATTTCCTGAAATCAAGAACAAAAATTTCTGTACTCCTGACTGAAATATCACGATAACGTGAATAGGAATTACGAAATTGTTAATGAAATTGTGAATCGCTTACTTTGCCAGAAAGATCCGAAATTTCGAAAATAGCGACTAAGCTCGTCAAATCATGAACAAGAGTCATAGCAAAAGCTAAACAAGTCCAGGAAACAACCACAGTAACCCAACCATACATTCGAGTATAACGCTGTGTATTTATTCGGGGAGAACTAGTTTTTTGGAAAGACGAACAGTTTCATGAATAAGAGGATTACTATTCATGATTTCAAGAACTAGGTCACGATTTTCGTAAATTGTTCAGTTCGTGAAATCGTGATTTTTGTCCATGAATTTATGATGTATAGATTAGCCATTTTTCCATCAAGTCATCATTCATTGCTACTAATGGATTAAATGTGAAATCTTTCAGTATACCTAGATGGCCGAATAGATTTTCTTCAAGAAATTTAATATTTCTTCGCAACCTTGATCAGTGGTACAACATTTCGAATTCAGTTATCTATATGTGGTTGAATTTACCGAAACCAACATTCAGTTTCAACGCCTGCAGAATCGAACGCTTGAGCGCAAAGGAAATACAAATTCATTCACCAACGAAAGCATTCATTTGTTATTGTGTGGACAGTTTGAAGGCAAAAGTTGACATATTTTACAATTTCGAGCATAAATGAACAGCGAAATCTATATCCGGTACACTATTGCTCGATAATCGCTCTCAGAGCTAGCATAGAAAAAAAAATTCAGTTTTCTTCTGTTCTGAAACCAAACATACGCGAACGTGAATGCGCTGTATCGAAAGAACGAATGACGAGGGAAGCGAACCAAACATCCCATTCATCGCGGCGAGTTCTTTCAAGTTCACGCGGGGATGTCAATTTTTCTATGCTCTGGCCGTAATGCACTCTTTTTGGTATCCATTTGCACTGGAAGCTTATTGAGAATGGTATAAATATATGGCCTTTATATTTGCACTATACTTGGCTGTTGTTATGGCCATGCAGGCCAGGCGTTGTAATTTGTCTAACTTTTCCTGGGGCATACATTGTTTCTCATGTAGATCCAATTAATCATTTAAGGTTTAAGCTTCCATTGTTCCCAGAACTTCTTTTTCCTACCCAGAGGGCATTTGTGGCTTTGCTATAACCTGGTCTAAATGTCCGGTTAAATTTAGAATTCGAATAGAATGAATCCTAAATATTTGGTGTTTTTATGAATATTCCAAGATAGATCAAACGAAACTTCCCTATCTCCGTAACAGGAAGTCCGAAAGAAATGAATTTGATTTCAGTTTTCGAGGACGCAACTTCGTTCATTTGAGACTTAGTTTGGTCAAATCGGTCCAGTCATCACTGAGAAATCGATGTAACTGTTATTCTAAATTGGTTTTATAGGGTTGATGTAGCACTTCTATCTGTAACAATTGCAAGCTGGATACTCGTTTTTGCCCGTTGAAAAGGGGCGTTTATTAAAAATTAGCCAATAAATAGGGTTACCAAATGGACTGAGAGCAAATTAAGGACATTCCTGCCAAATGTTATGCCAGTTATGTCACTTGAGCGAGAATCCTGAAAAAACAGTCGGAATTCTGGCTAATTTTCCAGCGGTTGAACTGGGACGTTGAATCTCGATCGAGACAAATTAGAATGGTGTACTGCCAATACTGAACGAAGATAACCACTTTGGCCAAACCTGCTATTGAGCTATTCAACGAATTTTGGTTACTTCTGAGTAAAACAACTTTTGGTTGCAATGAGTCGCGGAGAGTATACATCAACAAAAAAATCACTGGAAGGAATTGAAAATTGAAATTGATTCTCTTGGAATAAAGTTGATCTGAATAATTTAATACAGGGTGATTCGTCATGACGTTTTTTTAATCTAGCAAAAAAATTGATAAATGGAGTAAATCGCGAATTTGTCAATCGAAAGAACATTTTTTGCCATTTATTGTTTGAAAACAATTTCTTTTAAATAATTACCATGTTGGCGCTCGAGGTAGTCCATTCGACTTGTCCAATTTTTGATTACAGATTCGAGTATTCCAAGTGGTATCTGGCTAATTACTCGAGTAGTGTTGGTTTCCAATGCTTGGGGATGTCCCCGCCGATATGTTTTCTTCGCTGCGTGCTGGATGTGGTCGATTTGTTCGCTAATCATACAATAACGAGAACTGAAACTCTTACTTTTTGATTGGCCATGGCGAATAGTGGAGTCAGTTGGCCGATTATGTCGACCATATTATAGTCGGAGTGCACTAAACACGTTTCTCACAGTTCGCTGATTTTCGAAATGTAGTTGAATAATTTGTAAATCTTTCCATTATGAAATGGCAAACAATACTAAACTACAATAGCATGACAGTTTGCAGTTAGTACCCGTTAACTACTAGAAAATGCCCTGTTTAAAACCTCATGTTGAACCACCCTGTATATGCAAAGGTTTGAGACTAAAATTAAGGACATTTGAAGTAAAATAAGGACGCTTTCCAAAAACTTAGAAAATAAGGACATGTCCTTTAAAATAAGGACGGTTGGTAACCCTACAATAAATTGCAAGCTGCAAGAGATTTCTACTGGAAAGATACGTTGACAAGACGAATAACTTTCTGGAACACTCTGAAGCTTTATCTACGATATTAAAGAAGTTATGTTGATATTTTTGAAGGGGTGTTCCACACACAACGGTCTATAACTTCGAGTGTACTATGAATAAAGATGTATGGTCTTCAGTAAAGATGTACACAGAAACAAGTTCTTTAACATTTCAGTTTTTATGATTGATAAAATTGTAACAAATATCTCACTTCTAGGGGGATTAATCACTATGACTATATACCAAAATGAAGGTCTTGGATCATCATGAAACAACTAAGAAGACAATATTGCTGTACGCTTTACCGTTCTCGCGTGAATAATTTACTGTCATTAATGCAATATTTTCCAGTTTAAAACTTAAACTGAATTTTTATCTCAATGCTTATATTTTTATTTTGATAATTATATGCCATTGTTTGTCTTCAGACATTTCTTCTACAGAAAAGCATATAAAACTTCAATATAACTCTAGACTATCACAAGGTACAGTGATTTCAACCAAAAAAAATCGCAATTTTTCTTCGCGTAGCGACGAGTTGTCTTTCGCGTCTTCTTTAGGTTTCGTTTGAAAATTGCCAAAAAAATTTCTATTGTTTGGAGTTCTGGCGTCTTAAGAAAGTTCTTGTCTTTGAGCACCACATGGACTTTTTGGTGGTATTCGACGGAGAAAGGAAATCTATATGGTGAGTTAAACGAAAGTAATTTTGAGAAAAAAATGCCCCCCCTACTCCCCACAGACAGGATTCGAACCTGCATCCCTTGGGATTACGGCCCAATGTAAAAACCCTTTTACTATCTCTGAGTTGGGAGTCCCAAGGGTTGCAGATTCGAATCCTTTTTCTGGTGAGATATTTTCCGAATACTTTTATTACGTTAGTTTAACAATTTCACCAACCGGGCGTGGGGCTAGGTTGAATTTTTGCGAGCAAAATTTTGCACCTTTCCTCCTATTGCTTTAGTGCGATTTTCACATCTGAATAACATATTTCAAAATCGAACAGTAACCATGATGCTACATACAAAAATCTTTAAAATGAGGTGTGCACAAGTTTTGAAAAAAATGATACACAATGAAAAAAATTATAAAAGATGTAGATCAGAATTGAACGTAACACCGTTTACGTCTCATTATAAATTATGCACATAGGAGTATTTGGACCAAAGAACTGTCCCAGATTTCAAACTTAAAACTACTGCATTCTCTTATAATCCAACAAGACTGGTTTTTTCTGGAGAACTAATACATAGTTTTGCAGCCTCTTTTGATTTATTTTCTTTTATTTTTAAAGCCTACATGAACCATGAAACATTGAGTAAAATAAAAAGTAAAATAAAAAGAACTTTAGTTAACCTTACGGCAGTCTGAAAATCTAGCGAAATCGTCTTAGGGCACCTGCGGCTGCTCGTTCGGTAGGCCATATGCGCGACTTCCGGAGGGTTAAACACAATCAAGATGTTATCGGTATGTATATATCGCAATTGATTACATATTTCAATGAATATAGCAATTGTAATCGTTAATCATATATTAAGAAATTATCATTAGGATCACACTGTGTCTGTTGATATTAACTATAAATAAATAAATAAATCGAGCTGAATTCATTGTACAGCATTTTCTTATATTTTGTTATTGTATACATGGAAAAAAACCGTTTATAAATTCCTGAACCAAAAGTCACGATTTCGTGAACTGAGCGAATTACGATAAGCGTGATCCAGTTCCTGTAATTATGGATAATAATCCTCGTATTCATGAAACTATGCGTGTTTTAAAAAAAACTAGTTCGGGCAAATATGGCGCATGGTGTTACATTGCAATTTTCTGTTGGGTTACTTTGATTGTTCTCTGGACATATTTAGTTTTAGTTTAGATTCTTGTTCATACTTTGCAGATACACTGGTTTGTAGTACACTCAGGTTTTTTTTATACCGGGGATACATGCCGCGTAATGGATACCGCATAAATTCAAAAATACGCGTAAAAAATACCGCGCAAAAAGAAACCGAGTAAAAAACCTGAGTGTATATCAACTAAAACGATAGTCATGATTTTAAGCAGTCGCGATTTGCGTAATTTCTCATCACATTATTTTATTTGTGATATTTTATTCATGAGTTAAATATCGGATTTTTCTGGCAGAGTAGCACCCCGATCAGAAACACATAACAAGAATATTTCAGAACTATATCTCCCGTTGTTACTTGTTATAATTTTCTGTTACTTTAACTACTAACGAGATCAAATTTATAACACAATATGTTACGAAAATTGCATTCTGTTATAATCTTGTTATTTCATTCTGATCGGGACGGTTTATGTTCATGATTTTAGAGTTTTAGTCACAATATTCGTAAGTTATATTCACGTTTTCGTAATATTTTATTCACGAGTTTTGTATCGAAATTTTCTGGCCGTGTAGTGTGACTTATGTTTATGATTTCAGGCACTCAGTCACGATTTCCGTAATTTCTATTCACAGTAAAGTGATTTGTGTTCATGATTTCAGGATCATAGTAACGATTTTTGATATTTTTATCCCGAGTAGTGTAATTTATGTTCATGATTTCAGGATCTTAGTCACGTTTTTCGTGATTTATATGCACGTTATCGTGATATTTTATTTTTGAGCTTGCATTCGAATTTGACACGTGCAGTAATGTGACTATTGTTCATATTTAATTACTATCTGATTTTTACTCGGAGTAACGTGACAATATGATTTAATTCATAAAACCATAAATGAATCGCGGAATCTTGTTTTGTGAACAACATCATGAACAAGATTCGTGGCTCTATAATATATTATTGACGCTCAGCGCAGATGCATAATGATGTTCGAGGTCCTAATAGTTTTCTGCTGCTCGCACCTATTACTATATATAAATACATAAATAGGCTATAGGCTGTACATAAATATATTACATTTCACGACAAACCCCAAATTTTGTGAAATAGTTCACATGAAATGAAATAAAAAATGATTACGGATGTCTTCTAAATATCATAAGCACTCAAAATAGATCGTGAATCATGTACTACAAGTCATGAACCAGTTCACAAATGAGGGATTCCATGAGAAACCAGCCGATCACAAAATATGACCATCGTCGATTCGAAAGAAACTTTGAAGTTGTGTTCGGTTTATGAACCTCCATGATTTTCTCTGACAATTGCAATATTTTGATACAAGAGCAATTTTTCAAAAGGGTGTTAACATTTCTACGTGCATTATTTCAATTTTTTGTTCGATTCCTGTATTTTATACACCAAAACTTTCTGAGAACGAGGTACAGGTAATGAATATTTCTGTACGAAGAAAAATATACACTGAAAAAAATGTTGTGTCATTTTTCACAAAAACAAATTTGTGTTACAAATTTAAATTGCAAAAAAAAATTTCTGATTTTTTATATTTTGTCGACAAAAACCTAAAGAGAAAAGAAACATCATACAATTGATGGAGAACTTACCGGTAAATTTTTTTTCTAACAATAATTTTATACATGTATTTAAATTTTATACTAATTAACATACCAAACTGTAATTTTATTACAGAATATATTGCTAAGTATAATTTTAAATCAAAATGCATTTTACAAAAATCTTCCAAAATGCAATAATTTTCGAGATATTTGAAATTTTGTTCCAGCAAAAACAGTTAATTCGGGTGTTTTTTCTTTTTTTTTAAAGTTATTCACGTTACTTCATCATAAAAAGTCAACAAGCTAATGATTATCGTTTCAAAGACGTAAAAGAAACTTTTTCAGTTTATTTGGATCATGGAGAAACTTTCAATGAAAAAGTTTTCCTAACAACTTTTGACATATTTTTATAATTCATACTATTTGCAGTCAAAAATACGATTTTCTTTTTGAATGTGATTTTGAACGCAATTTTAAATCAAAATGTTCATAACAAAAATTTTCCGAAATGTAAATCGAGATATTTCCAATTTTGTTTTAACAACACAATTCTTTTGTTTTAATATGATCTTTTCAGAAGTTGTTAGCGTTTCTCCATCAACAATAGTAGGTTTTTCGTAAGGCCCATAACATTTCCTGTAACTTCTCTTTTGATATGACGGTGATATTATAACCCATTCGAAAGCTACATGAAACCAACCAAAATATGATCGAACTGTTTAGTTTAATCATAAGACCCTATGGTTGAACAGTATTTTGATTGTTTACGTATAGCTTTGAAATGGTTCACAATATCACCTTGATGTTAAAAAAAAAAGTTACAGGAAATGTTATGGGCCTTTTGAAAAACTTTTTATTGTTGATGGAGAAATACGAATAGCTTCTGAAAACGTTGTAATAAAACAAAAGAATTGTATTGTTAAAACTAAATTTGAAACATCTCGATAACTACTACATTTCGGAAAATTTTTGTTAAGAGCATTTTGATTTAAAATGGCGTTCAAAATCATATTCAAAAAGAAAATTGTATTTTTGACTGCAAATAGTATGAATATGTCAAAAGAAGTTGTTAGGAAAACTTTTTTATTGGAAACTTCACCATAATCCAAATACACTGAAAAAGTTTCTTTTACGTCTTTAAAACGATATACATTAGATTTTTGACATCTTATGATGGGGTGACGCAAATAACTTTTCAAAAGGGCATAATAACACGAATTAACTGTTTTTTGGAACAAAATTATATTTTGTTCCAAAAAAAAACTAAAAGATTTTTGCTAGATACATTTTGATTTAAAATGATACTTAGCATTATATTCTGTAATAAAATTGCAATTTTGTATGTCAATTAGTATGATATTTCAAAACATGTATAAAGTTATTGTTAGAAAAACTTTTTTACCGATAAGTTCTCCATCATAGAATTACATTTAAAATGTTTCGTTTCTCTATAGGCTTTTGTTGACAAAATATAAAAAATTAGAAAAAAATGTTTTTTTTTGTTTTTGTGAATTTTTGTTTTTGTGAAAAATTTTTGTTTTTGTGAAAAATGGTACAACATTTTTTTCAGTGTATATTTTTTTAACATGAATTTTCATTACCTGAAACTCGTTCTCAGAAAGTTTTGGTGTATAAAATACAGTAATCGAACAAAAAAAAATTGAAATTAATGCACGTAGAAATGCTTACGACCTTTTAAAAAATTGCTCTTTAGTTAAAATTATCTTACTGATTGTGAAAAATGTTTAGTCTTCCATGCCGATGAAACGTGTAAAGTTTCATAGGAATCTAAGATGGTCACGATTTTAAATATTTTCGGACGGATCTTCGTGGAAATCCTCACATCCATGAATAATATTTTATGATTTTGTGAACTATTTCACAGGCACGAATGGTCAGTCGTGAAATTAATACTAGGAATCATGAACTAGTTCACAAACACATGAACGATATTTTTTTTTTGATTTTGTGAACTATTTCACGGCCATACATGATCAGGTGTGACTATTATATTAGGAATCATGAATCAGTTCACGTTTCTATGAAAAAGATTTCATTATTTTGTGATCTATTTTAACGGCACGAATGGTCAGTCGCTAGCATTCATAAATCAGTTCACGAATAACTGAATATTTTTCGATCGTGTGAATTATTGGATGAGCTCGAATGGTAAGTCGTGACTATTATACTAGGAATCGTGAACTAGTTCACGAATATATAAAAATATTTCATGGTTTTGTAAACTAGTTCATGATCATTAATGGTGAGTTGTGACTAATTTGCTAGAATTCAGGAATCTGTTCACGTACGCATGAATAACATTGTGTGATTTTGTGAACTAATTCGCGACCATGGATATTGAATCGTGACTATTATAGTTGGAATCATGAACTAGTTCACGATGATTGAAAAGATTCATGAATAAAATTCCGGGTTTCGTGAAATAGTTTACGAGTTAATAGGTTTTTTCAATAGCTATGAATAAAATGAATAATGTTCATAAAGTTGTGACCTAGTTCACGTATAGAAAATCGATTTAATAATGGTATGGCGGAATTCATGACTGAAGTTCACAAAACAAAAACAAATATCACAAATAAGAGCGTTACTAATTGAAAATGGAACATAATTATAAAACACATGATTTTTGTTCATGGTACTGTTTTCGTAATGTAAAAACGTGATTATTGCAGAATTAAAGGCACTTTTTTCTCGCTTTTGGGAACAATTTTTTTCTCCGTGTAATGATATTAAGACAACTCTACCAACCAAGGTGCTTAGAGTTCTAAGGTGATTCGTCTTTGGCAGTAACTAGGTGAGGAGTGAGGTAAACGTACAGCAGACTGCGGTGAAGAAAAATGACAGCGAACAACTTTGTTTACCCATTGAAATCCAAGCAAAAATATGGAGAGAACTAGTAAACAATGTTGTTAGCTGTCGTTTCTAAAACCAAAATGGCTGATCGGCGCTTTTGAGGATCGTATCACCTGAGAATAAAAACTCCTTGCTACCAACAACCCTCTTTTACTCATTTCTCATTATTACGTCACTTTTGCATCTAGTAATCATTCTCGTTGCATTAATTCAGTATTCCTCCTCATTTTTGCTGTGTTCTGTTTCGCGCCTTTTCCCCCCCAGCTAAAACAGAAGTCTAATCGGAATCATCGTGAGGTAGGATTCCGATTCTATATTCGAGATTTGTATCTGTGCGCGAAGGGGGGAGAGAGATCCACAACCGTAAACAAAAAAGCAACACAAACAGACGAAAACATTTCTATATGTAAGAAGGCGAGAAATCACTAACCCTGACCCATATTTCTTCGCTCGTTTCAGCTGCCACTTGGCTGGGGTTCACTTTATGCACGATTTTCCACCACTCTGCCACTGTGAACTCGATCGTCGTCGTCGTCGTCGTCACGGTCGTCACCCGCCGCTTTTCCAACACTAATTCAATCCAATTTCACTTATATGATTTAGATTTCCACTTCCACCGACAAGCGACCGTTGGACCTTTTCTCGACTTAATTTTTTCACCAAAGCATTTTCACAGCTGTAAATTTTGGAAGCTGGGAGAAAAAAAGTTGAACTTCCACGCGCTGATGTCACACTAATCCCGAACCAGTTGTTGCTGCTGCTGTGCCACGAGGGAAGGCAGACCCCATCAGCAGTCAGTGGAATCCGTAAAGAAAACACCATTTAGCAGTTTCGATAGATTTTCTGGTTTATGCGCGATTTACCCGTACGGGCCGGGAAGTTCCGGTGCGCTTCGGGGAACCGAAATGCTAATTAAAAACAACAAATATCCATTCCGTGCAATCACCGGACTACCCGCGGTTTTTTGTTAGTGCGATTTTTTTTTCTCTCCCAACTGGGACACGACCCCTTCCGTTAGTTTTCCGCGCGACGGCCCGGCGCAGTTTACAAACGGGACGGGAGGAAAAACAAACATCCGGAAGATTTTATGCCATTTGGTTTCGGGGCTAGAGGCGGGTCGGTGGTTTCGATGAGTCAGGAGGAGGGGAGTACTGATTTTCATAATTTTCTTTTTCGCAACTGCACAGTTTCTCAGGCGGTTGTTTGTTTTTGAGATATTTTCCTGTTCATGCTGGTAGGTTGGCAGCTTTTTTTTTCTTCCTATGTTGAGGTAGTGGCGTCACAGGACGCCAGTAATACATAAATTATAGATTATATTCTTAGCACGTTCAGTCGAGCAGCGGCGACAGGCTGGTTGTAATTCGGCTTGTTTACATGACCAGAAATTGGACGACTTGAGCAAAACATGCAACCGTTTCCTCTTTTTTAATGAAATTGGACACATTTGATTACGAGGAATGATTGATTTACAGTTCTGTTTGTGTTCGATTCTAGTTTAACGGTTTTAAAGTTTTACAGTTTCTTATTCCAACAGATTCATTGTTTTACAATTTCATACTTTTCCGCAGTTTCACACTGTCATTGCAACAAATTGCAAATTTTCCAACACATTTCCCAACGTTGGCCTGGATCGGAACCAGGAACAACAACCACTTGCAAAATTTAATTAAAATATCTGTTACCATTTTTATTAGTTTCCTGACTGCTACCTCCGTCGCAACATGCTACAAAACGACGATAGCAAAACGAAATTAAAAAGGAAATTCTATTCTACTGCTGCTGCTTTCTGTTTTTTTTTTAATTCTGCAGTACTATGCAAAGTTTTTTCCTCTTCTTATGTATGGAGAATCGACCGTCACGTTTTATTTGCTCTCCGGCGCAGGCTGAGCTACCAAAGCTACTAATGTTCACTGCATCCGAACAGCGAACTTGTTGGAAGAACGAAATGCACTTGTACTGCAGTGAAGGTAAGTTTCTTTTTCAATTTTTCTTTGTTGTTTCCCCAACTCCCTTCCTCCCGGCGGCGGCGGCCACCAAAAACCGACCTCACATCTCGTTGTCACCATTCTCTTCGAGTGTTTGTTTTTCCTCTCACTTTTTCCTTTTTAGGTCATCGCACTTGACTGGGTTGGAAAATTGTTTCAATTAGTTCTACCCTCGCGCGCGCATTCTGCCACCACTAGCCGTGGATAAAGTGAAATAAAAATGCAAATTCTATTGGAAAACAAATGCGTTTCATTGTGACTTATTTTTCCACTTTTTCCACCAACCCGCTTAGCTAGCTACTATGCTTCTCTCGAATCCAACACACGCGATCTATCTTCCCGGGGACGCGATCGGTACGGACCGCTCTCGATTGGGAACTGAAAATGAGCGCAAGGCGCGCGAAAATTTTCATCATCCCACACCATCGACGATTGCCCGAAAAACCAACTGCACACACCCACACGAAGGACCTAGAGTACGGAAAACGCGAGCGAAACAAAACCGACGATCATCGGGGAAAAACAGTCAACAGGTATGTACGGTGGGTACGCTAATGCGATGATCCCACGGGAAAACGACGATCGTCTTCGCCGTCAGTGGAAACCATCATTTACTGATGATCGCTTGGCAATCAGAATTGAATCGACTGCGCCTGCGGATTAGAAGTACTAGCAACATGGAACACACTCGCACGCAGTAGGCGAAAAGTTTTAGCTTGAAGCTCGTAGGTGCGTGTGTGTGTCTGTTGGATGAAGTAGACTGGTTTTTCGCTACACTCGAGAACCAGAATGCAAACCGCAACGTGACAGATTGTGAGAGACGTGAAGACACTGAGACGAGCTAATTAGAGGTTTGTGTGGTCGCGTTTTGGCGAATGTGCTGTCGGTAAACAGTGCAGTGGGCTGGGTTGAAGTTTTGATAAAATGCGAGGAAATTTTTGTTTTTCGATTTTTGGGAAATAATCAGTGCACGGGAAATACACGGTCTTATTCTGTGCCACCAATGCTTTATTGAACACAAAAAAAAGCAATAAGCGTAGTGATAGCTTTTAGCTCGTTTAAACCCGTAAGAAGATCATGAAATTTCCGTTAATGAAAACCACATGTTGTGACGTATTGTATGATTTCAATGCTGTGGGGACAGTTTAGTTGGCTAATAAAATTATAGCTGAACAAATTGCTCAACTGTCGTGATCGTGTTGCGAAATCAATGAAACGTTACTATACTCGACGCTTGATATTATTTTTATTGATTTTGTAAACTTTATTTTTAGTATTGCTAACAATCTGATTAATTAAGCTTACATTGTTTGAATGGAACCCCTTGGTCCAAAGCCATACAGTGTGCTTCACCGTCACGACGTAATGCTTCTATGAAAGAAGCTATGTTTTCAACAAAACCTAGCAATGCGTCACTCTGATTGGTTAAAACTATTTGCTTGGGAAATGTAACTGCAAACCATGTCACATGATTATTTGCTGTACTTGCGAATCTGTACTATTGCTCGTGGTTATTTGATGGAAAGCGACAAAACCTCTTTCTATGAGTTGCCTCAGCTGCTGGAAGAACCATCCATCGCGCATACCGCAACAATAGGACGTTTGCGGTGGGCTGGACACGTCATAAGAATATCGGAGGACGACCCGGTGAAGATGGTTCTTGAGGGCGACCCTACAGGAACAAGAATACAGGGCGCACAGCGAGCACGGTGGATCGATCAGATAGACGACCTGCGGACCCTTTGAAGACTGTGAGGCTGGCGACAAGCAGGAACCCAAGTAACAATTCTGGTTTTATAGCACACTACAAGTGCATTCTAAGTTTTAAGAGGGGCTCCAAGAGTGCCATGAAACCTCAATTGTTACTAGGGAATGGACCGAGTGGAGTGGTGACGGCTTCTGCATACAGCAAGAGACAACAAGGATCTACCCTGAACGATAAGTAAGGGCCACAAAGCCAGAGAAACTAAAACGATAGTATTCGACCGAAGTTAACCAAATTTTGCCTAGTTTCTTTTTAGAGTGTATTCTTGATTGTCGTATCGCGACTTTGGAACACAGATCATTCGACCGTATCAAAGATACTCCAAAGGTATTAGGATCGGATGATAGTGCAAGCAAAGATTTGGACAAAACCGGGAACAACACGTGCGAAAAACGAAAGTGCGCTGATTGCTCATTCAATCGTAATTGGCCGGACTATGCCGAAAGACCTAATTCTTCGCAAAGTGTTGTTCAGAGACCCATGAAACGATCAGGATTAAAAACGTAGAGGACGAACGAAACGAATACCAGCGAAAAGTTTTTAAAACGCGTCCATTACATAACTGACAGCTCGATATAAACTTGTTTCAATCCACCTTCTCTCTTGTTTTTCAGTTCCTGGTCGAGGCTTGCTTGGTGCCCACGATCAGATGTTCTTCTCTGCTTCTTGCACTGCCGTTATAAGCATATTTGTCCCGTGACCTAGGGGATTCCCTATATACATGGAACAATTATGCGTTGAACGGCAGTGAACTTATTGTTGATTCCTCGTCATTGTTGATTTTGGGGTGCTGGGTGCTTCTTTTGCGGTTATAATTATGGTCTGAACAGCTGCCATACATTTGGCCACCGTTTGTTGTTCAGGCATTGGTATTGAAAACTCTGTTTTGGGGTTGGTTTGCCAGAGATGAGTTGGCAAACGGTTGAGATGCATTTTCCTCTGCATCTTTCGCGCAAGGTTGTTCATGATGTGCTGTCTGATTATAATCTTTGCACGTAGAAGTTTGCCCCTTATAGGTGCATAGCGTAGATTGTTTAATTGTAATTTCGTGAGTTATAAGTCTAATTATCAAGCAGGAGGGCACAAGCCTTTCAACTCGCATCCTCACTACAAAAACGCCGTTAGGGCACCAGGGAAGAAATTTCTCCAAATATCAGGTACAACGGATTCTACTTCTCCGTGTTGCGACATGCATTTTATAATTGGCTCAGTAGGGGTACGGAGTGATAGGTCATGTAGCCTTACATCTATATAATCATTTTCAATAGTTTGTGAGAAAACTAACGACTGTTGGTGGAGTTCTTTTTATGGGTTATGTTCGGCTTCCAGTCTTTGAAATATTTAACAAGCGGAATATTTACTTTTCATCCGACGTTTCGGCGGCATGTATTGCGCCTTTCTCAATAAATTAATCTAGTTACCGTGTTATCGTCAAGCACACCTTATATATATATATATATATATATATATATATATATATATATATATATATATATATATATATATATATATATATATATATATATATATATATATATATATATATATATATATATATATATATATATATATATATATATATATATATATATATATATATATATATATATATATATATATATATATATATATATATATATATATATATATATATATATATATATATATATATATATATATATATATATATATATATATATATATATATATATATATATATATATATATATATATATATATATATTGGTGCAATTGTCATATTTAGCTGTTTTTGCGTATTGCCAATGACTCACGTACGTGGCGATTTAATAATTATCCGAAAACGGTCCGTAACCAAGAAATCTATTTCGTGTTATTCCCTTTTGTTAAATATTTAGAAGACTGGAAGCCGAACATAACCCATAAAAAGAACATTTTCAATATATACGGGGATCTTAATTCCAGCCTTGTAACTTTCAACCACGTGTTCTAAGTTGTTCTCCAAAACGAAACGCTCGGCTTGTGCTAATGTGTTGAATGATATTAACACTGCATTGCGAAGATGATGCTACTGAAGGTACAAGACTTCCGTAAGCCTAAGTTGCATTTTTACCTTTAGAAAGTATTCCACTTCACAAAAACTCAGTCGTATTGAACAAAATTTGAAGTTAACAACCGCGGCGTTGGATTGGAGTGGAGCTTTTTCGACAACTTTATTCATGGTGGCAAGAATAATCCGATGTTTCCTTTGTTCTCGAGACAATGCGCACTAGATCGAGAGGGGTCGGGCATAGCGCAATTGGTAAATCGATTGCTTTGTACGCAGCTCACCTGGGTTCGATTCCCAACCCCGAACATAGGGTTAGAGATTTTTCAAAAGAGATTTCTCTAACCCGAAAAGAGGCGAATGACCCTAAGGTTAAAACCTCTATAATAAAAAAGAACTAGATCGAGAGGCCTGTTGTTCACTTGGCTCGATTGTAGGTTTTTCTGCGGTAGAGGTAGAAAGTAGACTTACACATTACTGAGATCCATAGGACACACATTTATCATAAAATAAGTTTTTTCTCATCATGATTTATTTATTGGCAAGCGGACGCGTTTGTCGCGTTACGCGAGTTCTAAGGTTATTTGATAAATTTAAAAGAACCTGTTCCATTAGCTGCCCATAATGCGTTTAAGTTGTAAGCTAAAGCTTGGAAAACTAAAACAAGTTTGAGATAAGGTTGCTTGAAGAAAACATTTTTTTGAAATTTTTATGGATTTTTGCCTTTCTCATATAGAAAGGTTATGCAATCACTCTAAAAATAGTCAATTTAATCCCGGCCATGTTCTTTGAATTTTTTTGACTTATATAGGCTTAGGTAGGAGTATGTAGTGAAGGGTTGCTACTTTAAAATTAAACTAGTTTAAAAATTTTAAATAAGTTGAAAATTTTCGGCAGGGTCTGGACCCCCCGGATCTTCCTCCTTGATCCGCCGCTGGTTTTTAGCGATGTTTCAGTGTCGTCACATAGTAGCTCAAGTTCGTGGCTGTCGATCCATTTTATGTATGTGCCAATCGTACTGGATATGTAATATACATTTCCATCATTGTATTGAACATAACCAGCCATGGAATAGTAGTTTGGACAAATGAGAAAGGCACAACTGCACTACTAGGTGGATTAAAACAGGCTTTTCAAATGATCTGTCACGTTACAACAGAAATCTTTCACGTTACATTTGTATAAAGTGTTTAATTTGAGAAAAGGTAATTTTACGAAATAGTTTTTCCCAACTGAACAGACATTCGTTCAAATCAAATTTTTTGCCAGATTATTCAACATATCCTGAATTCGACATTACACCCCAGAGGGGATAACATTATGCCAGATTTATCTGGAACAGCAAGAGTTTTTTAAGCTTCCAGCAAAAAATCACGTTCTATGAAGACCAAAATGTATGCCAAATTTCGATGGCTTTGCGCTCGCTGTCAAGCGAGATTTTCCAGATTTCTTTGATTTTTTCCAGATTTCTTTGAAAAATAGTGGCAACCTTGCTAATGATATAAATCAGATTTGCTAGCACGAACAAGTTAAGCAAATAGCTGCTATCGAACTCGACTACCATTTCGAAGCATTTGCACTATTGTAAAAATCCTAAGAGAATTTTATTGAGCATCGAAAGCTAAAAATTGAACAGCTTCTAGCACTGCAATAAAAGCTTCCACGTTGATCGAAACAAGACTTTCGCATTTCTTGTACCCAACAGTTTTAAGAGTAAATAGTTGTGGGACCATATATACGCAACAAAAAAATGGGTGCGGTTTTCACGATTAAAAAAATTATTTGTTTAATTTTTTTTCCTATGGAAAATATTTAGTCTCCCATAAAGACTAAACGTAAGAGGTTTCATCTGAGTCGAAGATTTTTTATGTAATTGGATCAATCTTGTAAGTTGAACTGTTTGTTCTTGTTTCTTGTCTTCACCATGTTGCTTCAAAACTAAACTCAATGTTGTAAAAAATATATAAGTCATGAAAGCATTCGGTGTGGTCCAAAAAACTTTTTCGAACTTTCGACCTGTCACGTTACAAGTTATTTGTTTTCCCTTACTTCACAATAAAAAGTAAACAATAATCCAAACTTACTAATCAACCTATAACTCCGGAACCACAAATCAGATCTGAAAGGAATAGCAGCCATTTGGAGTATAGTATCTTTCATTTGAAATCACGTTTGTAAAAGTAGAGTCAACAACTCGTTAAGAAATGTGACATTAACATAGGAGCTTGGCAGGTTTCCAGGGGGCATCAAGGACCGTTATAGGTGGCCAATGTGGTCAAAGTGACTTTGATTGGCCATTAGTGATCAAGATCTGCACATCCTTTTAGTACCATAGTGGTACCAGTTTATATGAGAATTCGCTGTTTGACCGCACTTTTTAGACCGTAACTCCGGAACAAGAAGTCCGCCTAAACATTCAATAGTAGCTTATAGAAGCGTTATAACGTTCATTTGAAACTAAGTTTGTGCAAATCGGTTTGGTGATCTCTAAGCAAACTGAGTGAAATTATTTAACACACACACACGTACACACATACATTTTCTCGTCTCGATGAACTGCAGGGGGTAGCAGTGGCAGGAGTTCAGGACAGAAGTTCAGAAGCTTAACTGGCTGTGCCCCTAGAGTGACAAGAAAAAAATGACTCACACCACCCACTTGCCCACCCCTGACTCAATTCCTAGTCTCACCAGGAGTACTTGCTCCAAATTTGAAGCAAATCGGACAAGTCTAGCTACCGGACCAACGTGCCTGAAATTTGTGTGGGATTTTTCGACATTTTACATGGAGAAAACCCATTAGCTCGCATTTTCACCGCTAGGTGGCACTGTATGCATCGTATTATCACTGTAAGTGAAACTAAGAAAGATAATTTAATTGTCTATAACTTTGTCGAAGAAGCACAACAGATGGCGTTACTGGAGAGAGCTGAAAACGCCGAAAATGCACTGATGACAACGGAGGTAGTGAAAACAGAAGCTAGTGAGACGCCGGAGGGTGATCGGTATTCCCGTTCCATGAAAAGAGTAAGGCAAACACCAAGAGCGGCAGAGAAACCGAAGAAGCCCGAGAAGGTTAATGAAGGAAAGCGAAATGGCCAACAAGTGGAAGATAGATGGCGAACCGTAGAAATCAAAGAATAAAAGAAGAAAAAACAGAAAGAAAATGACGAAAAGCAGAAAGAGAAGAAAGAAAACCTTCGGCTGCACCAAGAGAGGTATATGGGACATAGTCTTCAAAGCAAACAACGTCGTGACGTATGCTGCAATCCTCAAAAAGGTGAGAAAGGATCCCAAGCTGAAGGAGCTAGGGAAGAACATAGTAAGAACCAGATCTACTCATAAAGGTGAGGCTCTGTTCGAACTGAAGAAGGTCCCGTCGATCAAGACCTCGACCTATCAAGAACTCGTGGCAGAAGCGGTGGGAGGAGAAGCGAACGTGAGAGTTATAGTGCAGGAAGCGGCGATCGAGTGCAGGAATCACAACGAAAGACGAAGTGAGGAGCGCGCTAATAGAGCAATGTCACCTCAATGTCAATCAAGTTGAGGAAGGCGTATAGTGGCACATAGATAACAGCGATACGCTTATCGCCAACCAGTTTATGTCGACCGGTAAAATCAAAGTTGGATGGTCGGTGTGCTCGTTACGATTGAGTCCTAGAGCCACTAAACAAACGGAGGCAAGGAATTGCAACCTGAGTGCATGCTCTGCATAATAAAAGGCGGGAAGGGCCACATGACGAGAGGCTTCTTATGTCCATGGGTACAAAAAGGCGAAGTTCAAGGGTCCAACGACGCCAGCTGAAAAGTGCATTGGCAAACTGGAAATTATCGTGGATGATCTTTTCCCGAAGCACGACCCAACCGCATGGCCATCTACACGTTGATGAAGACGGTGGAAATGCTGAAGACAATCGAATCTCCAGCGACGAGCTCCTTATAGTGGCTAACGGGCTGAAAGCAAAGAAAGCTCATGAACCGGACCGTATCCCCGACGTGGAACCTGAAAACCGCAATCATGGCGTTTCTAGGTTAGTTCAATAGAAATACCGGCTGTTGGTAAACTTCTAGAAAGGATCACCCTTAACAGGCTGATGAACTACGTTGACAGTGAGAACAGATTATCGCAGAGGCAGTTTGGATTCCGGAAAGGGATCTCAATGGTAGACGCCATCAGCACTGCTTATATGAAATCAAGAACAATCGTAGGCCAATGCACAGTGGTCCAGGAATTTTAACTTTTTGCTAAAATTAAATGACTTAGCCTTACAATATATTTGACAAAATTACTGTGCTTAGCAAGGCCCTACTTTTTGTTTAAGCAGATGGTAGGGTGGTTCTTATTTTATCAATATAAAAAATTAAACTTTTTAACGGTTCGAGATAGAGCTTCACTGTCCTCGATGAAGTTGTATAGCAACACATTTTAGACAAATTTGCTGAAAACATGCAACCTCTAGCTTTTATACTTTCCATTGCACGGGAAATCCAAATGTAAGCTTTAGGGTGTTTCTTAAAAAACGGTTTTATTTCTATAACTTTTTTAGTTTTTATTTTACACTAAAGTACCATTTGGACAACTTGCAGATTATTTTAGAGCACATAATTTACTTTAAAACACCAACTATTAAACTTTTTTTCTATTCAAAGTTATGAGAACTTTTATATAAAAACCTGTTTTAATCCACCTAGTGATGCAATTGTGCCTTTCTCATTTATCCAAACCATGATCTAATGGCTGGTTTTGTTCAATATAACATTATTGAAATGTCTATTACATTCTTATTACACTTGATCGATACTGACACACTTGAAACAAACAAAAATATAATATTTATATAGCTTAACCAGCGTGAGTTCAATGTTGTCTTCATGTTAACTTCATGGTGGAGAAGGGAAGGGATGTAATTACTGGGAGCGGGAGGATACGTTGGGAATCATCTAACTTATTGTAGTATACGGGGTGGATGAAGGGAATGCCTCTGGGAGATTGGTCTGAGAGGGTGGGGGGTGAGAGAGGGCTGGGGGTTGAGAGGTAGGAGGTGAAGTGGTAGATGGAAGATTCAACACCGAACTTCATATTATACCTTCCATTTGAGACTAATTGACATTTGGTTGTCATCACAGAAGTGGCTATAGATTTGGAATTTACCCGGAACCCCGGGACTTCCGGAATTATCGATAGTGGACAATACATTCCAATAATTTTTGATTCGCCACCAGTGATCTAGGCCTGCGAATCGAAGTAAATTGATGGTCATTTCAATAGATTTTATACCTATGAGGTATTACGATTGTACAGGTTTATATGAGAAATTCCTATGTGACCGCAATTACCAACCAGTAACTCCGGAACCAAAAGTCAGAACTGAATAAAATTCAACAGCAGTCAATGGGAGTATTATATCTTTCATTTGAAATCAAGTTTGTAAACATCGGTTAAGGGTTTGATGGAAAATAGGTGTGGCATTAGCTCGGGAACTTGGCGAGTTCCCAGGGGGGCATCAAGATCCGTCATAGGTGACCAATGCGGTCAAAACTACTTTAATTGGTCATTAGTGTTCTAGACCCGCAAATCCAAGTAATTTTGAACGTATTTGAATTTGTGTTACATCATTTGGACATCACAGGGTTACCAGTTTATATGGAAATTTGCTGTGTGACCACACTCTTCAACCCGTAACTCCGGAACCGAAAGTCCGATCAACTAAAAAATCAATAGCGTCTTATGGGAGTGTTAAACTGTTCATTTGAAACTGACTTTGTGCAAATCGGTTTCAGCCATCTCTGAGATAATTGAGTGACATCATTTGAAACACATACATACACACATACACATTAGGGTGGCACGAGGATGTATGAAAAAAATTGAATACCGCAGAACCAAGTTAGAAAAATTCGTAATTCTTCAACGAGCTCCTACGCTAAATCTGAATCAAATCTGTTGGAGCATGTTTTAGCACAAACCATTCCAAGTTTGTATGGAGTTTACTATGAGAAAATAATACATTTTCATTAAATTCATAATTATGCCACCTGGTGCCGCTGAAAAATATATTGTATGGTACATTCTATAGATTCAGTCAAGTAGAACAACTTCTTCTAAAGACAGTTCATACCTATGACAACTGGTTCATGAGCTATTGCAAAATTAAACTTTCGTTGCTCTGAAAGTTATGAAAATAGTGCTATCTCTGGCTACCCGGCAAGCTGAACTTTCAATCAAGTGAACCTTGACGTATTTGTTGTGATCACCAGTTATACCGTTGGTGTAAAGCGGAAAGATAGTCCAGATGGTATCATCCGAAACATGTGATCTAAAGGACTTGGGATCGAATTATAACAGAATTATTTTTATGTATTTTTTGTGTACAATAATATGCGTTGAGCAAATTAAAATTGAAACGAGACTGAAGCGGGAAAGATTCCCGTTATTTTGAAGCTCAACTGTTGTTCACCACATCCCTGTGAAGCTGGAACTAGAACTGCTATGGAGTGCCCCGTAAACTGAAGGTTAATTGAGTATGGGGGCCAATATCTGTCACTATACACCAGCAAGAGTGTCTCCGGCAATGAAGCACTATTTGATTTTAACCAAAACTTTTGAACGTATCATCCAGGCATTAAGATTGGAGTAGCATCGTGAATATAACGTTAGAACATAACTTTGCTAAAATAAAATAACACGTCAGAAATAACGGTAATAATCTTCCATATTACTTTATTTGAAACTAACAATTCTACATAATAACGTTTCCGCTTTACAGACAGCAAAAAATAATTCAAATATTAAAGAATTAAGAACCGAACTCATGTCCTTCAGATTGTCTATTTATGACGCTCGCATCTGAACTATAAAACCGCCTATGTTGATAGCTACCTAATTCGGTTTATGACTAGCTTATCACGGTTAACTTTGATTGAAATATCAGCCAGAGTATCCAGATAAATTCAATTTTCACCAACGATGTAGACATTTAAGCATTGTATAAAGAATAACTTTTGAACCAGAAGTCATAACGTATCACACTCTTCGGGGAAATTGTACACGGTACTCGTATCTACCGAAATTAGCATAGCATATATTTTTAGAATACACAGGAACGAGTCTACGAAATATTAAATATTGTAGATCGATTATCCGTGTTAAATCGCATACAAACTTTAAACCATTTGTGCTAAAATATAGTGCAACCTATCAAATCAACATTTTGCATGGTTGAATGAGGTAGTATAGCGAGTAGTTTTAGATCTGTTCTACTGAATTCTAAAATTTGTGCCACCCTAATACACATACATACACACAGACTTTTCGCGATCTCGACGAACTGAATCGAATGGGATACCCTCCGGGCCTCGGTTGGAAAATCGATTTTTGGAGTGATTGCATAGCCTTTCTTTATATGAGAAAGGCAAAAATTAGAAAAAATTGTTTTTTTGCAATTCAAATTTTTAACACAAATTTTTATTTTTATGAAAAATGACATTTTTTCAGTGTATATTTTTTGTACAGAAATATTCATCCCCTGTAACTCGTTCTCAGAAAGCTTTGCTGCATAAAATACAGTAATCGAACTAATTTTTTTTGAAATTAATGCACGTAGAAATACTGATTGTGGAAAATGTTTAGTTTTCCATGCCGGTGAAATGTGTGAAGTTTCATTGGAATCTAAGATGGTCGGTCACGATTTTCCGATGGTTCTTCATGGAATTCCTCAACTGAGAATAACTATTTATTTATCTACAGTCGGTATCCGCTGGTTGGTCATTTTTTTAACTAAACCGCTTTAAGTTGGACCATTGTCCAACTAAAAAGCATCTGAATGTCAAAATCTCATGTCAAATTCACTTTGACAATCGAACTGACAATAATTAGAGATGTAAGCAGATACATTTTCGGTCCAACTAGCGAATCAAATTCGTTAGTTGGACAGAGGGTGCGGCCCATCCAGCGAATCACGATATATATATATATATATATATATATATATATATATATATATATATATATATATATATATATATATATATATATATATATATATATATATATATATATATATATATATATATATATATATATATATATATATATATATATATATATATATAAGTAGATTCTTTCACATATTCTAATTTTTTGAAATTGATTCTTTTTATATCATTAGATTTACGAATTAAAAACATCGCAGGCTGATTTTTCTATTTCGGAAGAATTCCTAGATCTCTGAAACTATGGTAAAAGACAAAATGTAAAGCGTGTGCAGAAAACTACTGATTTCACTACAAAGCAACGATATCAACCTTAGCTCTATTGACTTTCAGAAATATTGCAAAACGGTTGGGACTTGATAAGTTTACCTAGATTAAGCAAATATTATATGTGAACATTTGAAGGTTTTATTTCGGAGTTCATGGGTTTTCGGACAATGCATCTTAAATATTTCAATGATTTAATCTACTAATGAGAACTACCCAGGAATTAATAGGAATACACAAGGAAACTGCTCAGAAATCGTTCACTAATCGAAAGAAAATTACTTAGCACTGATTACGGAAAGCTTCTAATTCACGTAAAATTTGTTAAATGTAACATTGATGACCTCACCAAAATAACTAGATGGTAGGAATGACGACCACTTTGTTTTTAATATGAAGAGATGCCTTTTTGATCACGGGTTTCATACGATAATATCTATATTTCGTCTAATACCAACGTTTCGAAGGTCTACGCCTTCATCTTTAGGGCAAAAAACGGTAACAGTATTATCTATTATTGACTAAGATAATACTGTTACCGTTTTTTGCCCTGAAGATGAAGGCGTAGACCTTCGAAACGTTGGTATTAGACGAAATATAGATATTGTCGTCTGAAACCCGTGACCAAAAAGCCATCTCTTCATATTCAAAATAATTAGAAACTATAAATTTAGGTGAACTTAATAATTTCAGCATCACTTACTTCCGACACATGGAGTAGAACACTTGACTTGACTCGATTTCGAGTGGTTTATGCTATTTTCCTCTCTTTTCTCTCTGATTTAAGATTGTTTCCCTTATTTTATTACATGACAAGCAAAAGCAGAACTAAAGACTGTCACATACTGAAGACATCAAATCGAAACATTTTTCCTAACTTTTTGATTTATAGATTCAACCAGTCACACCATTTTAGTCGCTCTTCGTGATTTGAAAAATTGCCTATTGAAATATAGTTGGCAGAAAATGGCAAAGTTTTAACCGCTATAGTTTTGATCATACATATTCAAGATATTTTCAAAATGGCCGACACTTTATGTTACAAGTATCTTAGAATGTAAAAACAATCAATTATACGGAAAATATTAAATTTTGAGTATTACAAACCCCAGTTGACAAGATCTCGATTCACCTCTTAATTGAGACTAGGAAAATTCCTGAAACATGCCTATTTTTTCAAGTTCTACAGTGGTGTAACCCCTTAAGTATCGGCAAATTACTTAGATTAATTATTAGAATGTATATAATCACTAACGTATGAAAGTATAATCGATATCACAGATGAACGCTGATTGTAAAATAGCAGCCAAAGTAGAAGTCTCTCTGCATGGTTAAGCGAGCACCTAAAGATTATTTCATGAAATCTTGCCACAAAGAATTCGGCAGAAAATAATCCAAAATAAATGGTTTCGGAATGGATCCTGCTTATTAAGTTTTCGTTTTGATAGTTTATAGAGATCACGGCTGACAGTTTTCCATCATAAAAAAATCTCCATCAAATTTACGAAGCGCACGGTAAACTTTACCAAGAGCTATTTTTTTTTGATTATTTCAAAAGACGACTGGTCGGGGCTGACGTCGCAATTAGGACAAGTTGAGTGACATTTTTCGGTTCAGTGTTTTCACTGACGGCCGAGTCGGTCTGTCAGTTACTGATGAGATAAAGTGGAAATACAAATTCAGCTTTTAAAGGTTAGTTTTATTTTTTTGGTTCAACCGAATCTGTTCGCTAGAGAGAGACAGCACTAAGGCATTGGTATAGAGTTTTTTAGGATGCTTTCATTACGGGCTGTGCAAGTTACACTAACATGTTGTCACATTTATGATTCTTTTGAAAACTCTAATTCCTATATCTCAAGTGAATATTCCGATTTTTTATAATTTTGCGAACTGATTATTGTCGGAAACTACCATTTACTAGTAACGACGCTTAGTGTATTTACTTATTACATTACTCCAATTACTGTAGATACTTTTGCGGTTTACAAAAGAGATTTACAGTACTGTATGCTTCAGTGCCATTTTTCAAGGAAAAAATATTTTTCTTGTAATCATCAATTATTACAACAATGCAGATTCTAGTTAAAAGGGATAAAACCCACTGTATTGATGCGGATATCCAATCTGAAGGATCCAAGCTATTGCTTCCGAGTATACCAATTAAAACCCAGCCAAGAAACCAATTGAAAACAAACACAAAGTATCCTTCTTTGCCCGACGACAATAAGCGAAGGTAAACACCTACTTGACCCATAGATCAAACGGGGCGGCACGATGAGACTAATCCGTCGCCCACACCGTAGACCGAGGGCCAACGAGCAGTACTACTACTACTACTCGAGGACGACGGCATTCGTTCCGCCTTTGTACTAACGCTTCGTCCGTGCGATATACGACCGGTAGGATATTTTTAAATTATTTTCCCACCCACAAATGAAAAAAAAATCCGACCATATGACGGTAGCCCATCCTAGCGCGCGAAGGTAGGCACACCACGGCACACGAATCACTTGACGAACTTTGAAGATACCACCCCTGTGTCAACCTGTCTCTCCCGCCCAACCCTGTCGCGATCCTCGTTGAAATAGGCGAAGCAGTGCGGACAAAGTGACACGGCAAACTTAGACGTGATTTAAATTGGCTGCGGTCTCAATCTTTGGTGACGAGTTTTTGTTTTTTTCTTCTTATTTTTCTGGGTAAGGTGCCAGATGATTCATGGCTTGCTTCAATGTTGTTGTTGGCTATTTAAATAAAAAACAATCATCGTACGGTCTAAAATTTACCTGAAACTTGAATTAGTTCGGATTTGAATGTATTTTGTGTTATTATTAAATGAGACAATATCTGTCATTATGTAACATTAGTGTTATTTAAGGGATGAATGTATTTGGATTAATTTATTTTTGTCGAACAAAGCAAGCAGCCAAACGACGGAAAACAAACGTCACACAACACGCGACACAGCAGACAAACAGCAAGCCAAAACACACTCTACGTTACCCCTGGAAAACAAGAAATCTTTAGCAAGCACTAGCGCCCGGTCAATCTCATGCAGCAGGCCAGCCTCGGAGAAGCTACGCCGATGGTGGTTACGGTTACTGTCGGTCAGTGGGTTGCAGGTGTTACTAGTGTTATCAGCGTTAGACGTCACCATCACGACACTGCAGTCACGGTCACGTTCACCAACACACGTATCAGAATCAGTATAGCTACCGGTGCGATTAGCTGCCGAGGCTGCGGAGATCGTCGAAGGCGGTGGCGGCGAGGGAGGCACATTGCTGGCAACACTAACTTTGAAGCTAGGCGACGAGGACACCGGCGGTGATGCTGCGGTTGGCTTGATTGGCTTACGACCTTCGCTACTAGCACTACGCTGAAGCCTACGTTCGAACTCTTGACACTTGGCACTAACACTGACCGGAGTGGCGTCCGCTTCCGGTTCCTGATCAGGACCACCTAAATTCTCCACCGAACTGTTTGCACTACGAATCGCCGCTTTGTAACTATCCTGACGCAACAGTTCGCGCTGTTTTTGCTGGTGAACTTCAATCAGAGCACTCACTTTGACACTTTCGCCGCTGTCACCGGAAACGCTGGTACTGGAGAAACTGGCAGCACTGGTCGGAGATGGCTTCGCCAGCGGAGGTTGACGGTGTTGGCGGATGTTTTCCGCTTGATTTATGTTCTGACGCGACCGAGGCTGATGACTCTCAACTGATAGTGGGAAAATGTGAACGAAAAAAAACGAAAGAAAATGGGAAAGTTATTTAAGTAAATAGTTGGCCACGGGCGGGCGGGCGTCGGCAACCGAGTAAAATCTAGGTACATGAAAGCAAACGGACGGACAGGCAAGCAAGCAAGCGGAAAACATCAACGGACAGGAACGCCACACTTTTCTTTTCCGTTCTATTTTTCGCGTCAATTGCAGCTTACATGGACACACTGCCGGCCGAAAATTTGCAACCGTACTCCGTTTAATGGTAGGGTAACGGCAAACTTGCAGCCGGGTATGTCCTCTGCACAGGAAGACGCTTTTGATGGGTCGGAAAAATAAATGGTAAAAGACATCGTTGAAAATGTGGGAAAACCACCGGCCAATAATGCACTAGCGTTCTTCGGAAAGCGCTACATGGGAGAAAAACATGTAACGACGGTGGCAAAACTACTAGACAGGATCGGGAAAGTTTACCACTTGGGCTGTTAAAAGGTTGTTTGCTGCCATTTCGATAAGCTTTTGTTTGTTCATTTTAGCGTAAATGGAGGGGCGTTGCTTGCGGTTGGTCGTTCGGTTCAACTATCTTTGTTTCAAATTAATAGCTGAGAATGAAGTTTTTTGGTAACTTTTTAGACAGTGTCGACGTAGTTCCTTCTTCAGGATACTAGAACCGGACTGGGACTCGAAAGAGATATCACATAGTTTACAGTGTCGCAACGGTTGGTTGCTGTTTTTAAATTTTCTCGCTTGAACGATCGAAAACCAAAGGAATTCAATTATACAGCAGTATATTATGTTTAAACATAATGAATAGTTTTAATACAAACTCCCAATCGGTACAAAAAATTACAACGTCAAAATAGCTGTTTCGTGAAAGCTAGTTGGGTCAATTAGCAACCAGATCGATTTAGTACACATCACGCATAGCAGAACATCTAAAATTAGTCCGGTTCGTGTTCGGTTGACTCAATCAGAAAGGAAACGATTTATTGTAATAGCCGGACACGAGAAAGTACCGAACTGCTCCAGCTGCTTCGAACAAAGTACCAAACTGCTCCTCCTTCAAACCTGTTTCAAAGCATGCCAGTGTATATTATTCGAACAAAACCCATTCATTTAGTTCGGGCGTATTTTCGTTGCCAAACACAAACAGCACATTGAAGTGTATAATGACAATTAATTGTAGTATCTATTAATGAAAGCAGTTTATTGGCCATTGAATCAACACAATTGATTGTGCGTACAAACAATGCCGCCTCGCAGCGATAATAACCTCTCCGGTTGGCTGCTGGTTCGTGAAATAATCATATATTTGCTTTTGTCTGCCGACCACATGCTTGAAAATGTTGGACAATGATTTGGCTTTTCACCTGCGCGTGGAATCGGCTGGCCGGATACGACAATTTTGGAGGTAGAAACTGTTGTCCGTTATGTAAAAAAATGAAGCTTTTGATCAGTTCAAAGCAATTAGCGATGGATGAAGAGGACTAGTGACTAGGGTGTCCCAAAATGACATCATGTTAAAAAAGTCATCGGGCTCACTTCTTAAATGAAAGGTTAGGGTATTAGGACTACTTTCTTCTTCGGAGTGAATTTGCTAAAATGGCGGCGAATTTTGATTTTTTGAAATATGGGTCGATTTTGGGTAAAATTTCAAATGCGTGCCTCTTGAAGTGCTCTTGAACGACCTTAGATTTTTTCCAGCATTTTTTTTTATTTTCTGAATGTCCTAATGGAGAAGTTTGGTTAGTTAGTTTGTACAAATCTTGAATTGTAAGAGCGGCAGAGCCATTAAAGCTTAGTAAAAAGTGAAATTTTTGGTGTTTTTTAGTATTTTTTCTTCAAAACTGGGTATTTACAATATTTTAAAAGTATCGAAAAAACTTTATATAGTTGAATACAGGGGCGTAATTTTGCTGAAGAAAGTGTTTAGCTCCGCCCAATGGGGTATGAGTTATTTATTTTTTTGTTAAATAACCTTTTGACATTTTATGATATTCATCAAAAATAACTCTGTTCTACAAAATAAAACAACTGAAGTGTGTTTAGCCCGCATATTATTTTTCGGAAAATAGAAGGAAAATGATGAAAAATTGCGTTTTTCGCTTGTCTCTAGCACATTAGAATCGGTTTTTATGAGCACATGACGATTTTTTTAAAATTATTTTGTATACACCCAAAACGCGAACTGTATGATTTACATGAAAATAAGTATGATTCCAATTCGAAATATGCATTATAACTGGTATAATGCATATAAAGCGTTATTGGTTCGGGACAAAAATGCATTATGCTACTACGACGCCGTAGAAACTTACACAATCCCACAATTGGAAATGTATTGATGAACTCACCGTTATCAGAGTATTGGTATTAAAATAATGCTGTACTAAAACACATGCCAAGGACACCTTCATTCATATACATGTGCATTTGTATGCATAAGTGGTCTGAAAATATTCACACATGCCCACGTTACTTATTTTAATTTCTCGATAGCATAACTTGCTGCATATTACGGAGAACAGCTCATGCCAATCATCGAATCGTTAGGGCGACGTTTATATTATAAACCCGGCGTTCCCTGAAACTATAACGTAACAGTGATTCGTGGGTTGTTAATACACTTACAAATTTCTTGCGTACAGATTTAGAATATTGGATTTTATTTTTGGTTTTGCCGGAATAGAAATTCTGTGCAGAATAGCAACATTTAATTTGTGCAGGTGGTGAATTTATTGGCTTTATTCTTTCGTGAAGAAGTGTCATTTGATTTTCCTTGAAAATGCCATTCCAGTGCACTCCACCGTCCTGTTGAATGATCATCGAAAATTAATACGAGCACAGGAGCACAAACCATTAGGTCCCCTTACACGAGACGTTAGTGATAGCATTACTGAGCAGTAATGTCACTTTTAATGATCATGTAAGGTGAGTAATGATGGAATTCCCATCCAATTTCAGTAATATCATTACTTAGTAATGACACTTTTATTGCGCATATAAGGTTCCCTGTTTGTTTACATTCTTTGCTGGATCGATGCCATTCGCTGTGGGAAAAGCTCACACATACTCGTCAACAAATTAAATGTGTACCAGGGCATAGCATTTACGAGATTGAGTTGTTTGCAGACAAACCATCGTCACTGTGTGTGATGAAAGAAGTTCGTACCAATGAGACATATTTGTGTGGAATACACCTTGTCGTGCAAAAGCAAAGCAAGCAAAAGGAACTAACACCTGTACAAGCGAGTTTGTTATATTGTAACGTGTTTTCTCATTCCATTTGTTTCATCATTAATTATGTTGTATTGGTATAATGCCGAAGCTTTTTTCGGTCTACAATTCAAAGAAGGCATGATTCTAATTCGGAATATGCACGAAACGGTGTAATGCATTATTTGCATTGGGAAAATGTTTTGGGTGTACTAATAGCAACCACGCGGGTTTGAAAATCACTAAAATTAAACAAATGTGTCGAGTTAATGGCAAGTTTTAGCGTATAGTTGAAGGCTGAATTGATTGGCGTATTCACATTTTGTATATAAGGTCTTATTTCCATGTTAGAAACTTTAAAGTGGAGAAAAATGCAGGAGAGTGAGGTGAGTGTTGAAAAACTAATATCACAGATCACATAATTCCGAAATAGTCGAATTTGGAGCAAATATCCTCGAAAAAGTTTTACAACAGAATACAGCACATCTTCTGACACAATTATTTTGTTGAAGATGCCTCATAAAAGTAATTATGGAGAATTAACTCTTCAAAAAATAATTAGAGACTTGGCGTCATTAACAAAGTTATTATTATTTTTATAATTTAAGTTACAAAAAAATCACCAGATGCTCATTAAACCTCGTCCTGGCATACTAAAGACGTACAAAAAACGTCATTTTTCATCATTTTCCTTCCATTTTCCGAAAATCAATGTGTGATCAAAGCACATTTGAACTGATTTATTTTTTGGAACAGCATTATTTTTGATGAATTTCTAAAAATGTCAAAGGTTATCTAATTAAAACTTAAATAACTCATACCCCATTAGCTGTAGCTATATACTTTCTTCAGCAAAATTATGCCTCTGTATTCGGCTCAACTATATAAAGTGTTTTCGATACTTTTAAAATATTGTAGATACCCAGTTTTGAAGAAAAAATACTAAAAAACTCCAAAAATTTTTAATGGCTCTGCCGATCTTATAATTCAAGATTTGTACAAACTAACTAACCAAACTTCTCCATTTGGATCCTCAGAAAAATAGAAAGACAGTTCGGGATTACTTCAACAGGCATGAATTTGAAATTTTATCTAAAATCGGTCCAAACTCAAAATTCGCCACTAGTAGGAAGCGTTTTATCAGATTCACTCCGAAGAAGAAAGTGGTCCTAATACCCTAACCTTTCATTTGAGAAGTGAGCCCGATGACTTTTTTAACATGATGTCATTTTGGGACACCCTACTAGTGACCTGTGCATTGCATTGAAATAGATACAAAATTCTTGCTTTTAATCATCCGAATGCGTGGAGATATACAAAATTGCCTGGAAATAATACAAGGGTAAAAACAAAAACAAACAGTCAAATGGGATTTAGCCCGTGGCGAAGTATAAGAACGTCTAAAAATTAAAATTATTTTGGTCGCATTTTAAAATGCTTCAAAATATATAAAAATAAATGATATAATGGCTGACATTCATTCAAGTGTAAAAAGTGTCCCACATCAAATTGCACCACGGAAAAGACGCTGAAAAAAATAACCCATTGGGTATATTCTCTTGAAAATTTGGATAGAAATAGTTTAGAGTGTATTGTTTACACTGTATATTTATAGCTGTCAGTTTTTCGTAAAGAATGGCGTCACCCGAAAAGCAACGTCGCGAATTGATTTTACGCAAGCACCTGGAAAATCCCCAACTCTCTCATCGGGACATCGGAAAACAACTAGGAATCGTGCAGTCAACAGTGAGTCGTGTGATTAAACGTTTTTACCAAACTCTGAGCATCAAACGGAAGGAGCAATGCTGCGAGAATGGATGTTCTATTAGTGATCAGGATCACAAGCTTGTAGTGAAAGTGGTTAAGGGAAATCCCAATGCTTCGGTCAGGGATGTACCCAAAAAGTTGAATTTGTCCAAGTCTTTCGTTCAAAGAACCAAGGACGGGGAGGAACTGGATATGTACAAAGTACAGAAAGCTTCAAATCGTGACCCGTATCGTATACCCAGATGCTGACGAAGCCTCATTGTCTCATCATGGGTGATGACAGTTACCTCCGGCAGCATCCGGGGCTACTGTTCTTCACCGCCCAGGAAGGAAGTAAGGAAGCAGAAACTTTAAAAGATTGCCAATAAATATATGATTAGGCAAGCGATTTGCTCCTGTGATAAACGGAGTACGCCGTTCGTGGCTGCAAACGGGGAGATCTACCTCCAGGAGTGTCTGCCCGAGCAAAGCTGAACATCTTAATTACAACGAGTAGAATTCATATTTCGATAATAGACGAATTTTGCGCTAAATCGTGTTCAGAGTTGGCAGCACCCTCTCAGATTTTAATGAAACTTTCTCTACATGAAGACTTTGTCACAAAAGCCGCTTCGCATACTTGTTTTTTTCAAAAATGATCTAGACTGTCTTTTGAAAAGGGTCAAATCTTTTTTACCAATTCTTTTCAAATGGCTATAGTCTAAAAATGACAAATCCTGCAAAAAATGTTGTAGGAGTAATTTTCACAAAATTAGTCAAATTTTTGAGTAAAAGTATTTAAAAAATTCTTCATCGATTCCTACACTTAAAAAAATCGATTTTAAAAACTTAATGTCGATTTACAAAAAACCCATCTTTGATTTGGATGAAATTTTGTTCCAAGATAGGTAATTATGTTCCCTACCTACCATCAAAAATCAAGTTAAGCACTTTCAAGGAAAAAAGTTATTTCAAAATAACTTTTCCTTGTTCAAACTAATTTTTTTTCAGTGTATTTTTATCGAAAACTAAACCAATAAAAGTCATAATCATCTCAGAATCCAATTTCCCAACTGCTAGTTGCCTGATAAATGCAAAAAGTGTCAGTAACGAATTTGGTATACATTCATAACATACTTGAATGAGGGCAAAGATAAGACATTTAACATCATCGATATATGCGAAATTTGACTAAATACCACTTGGCCGTGTACGAAGAAATATCTTGTCTATGTACCCGCCCGGGAAGTAGAGATTGATGGTATAGTCTCCAACATGGGCCTTAATTGTGAAGTATTGGGTTCGCTCGTTCAAGAACCCTTTGCTTCGGCCAGTGAAAATTCTAGTTCGTAAACAATTGTGTTCAGGAAAAATCAAGCATCATTGCGAACCTTTCGCCGAGTCTGCTCATCCAAACTTTGATCTTTTGGACGGGTCTACCAGTTCGAGTTTTTTGTACAGCCGTCGTTGCAAACAATTGGGCCTACAGACTTATTATATAAACAAGGCATACTGTGGAAAATGCGAAGAGAATCATAAAAAGTATTCCTGCTGTGGAAAGATTCCGCATGATATCTCGACATATCCCGCATAAAAATTATGTGGCGACAAAATGAAACATTGTTTTAAGGAACGCTCCGATAAGAAATGCAAAAGAGCGCTACGCCACCGACAACGACTAATTTCTATGTTTCCTTGTACAGTAAGGAGCGAGAGTATGACCATCCCACTGTGGGAACATCTTCTAATGTGCCTATAAATTTCCGAAAGAGGAAAATCAATTTTCTCTCCTAAGCTTCCCCGTAAAGGTCTGAGAGTGTCCCTTAAAGGGTGCTGTTACAAAACCCAAGCAAGTGGTTCCTGGTCTCAGTAATCTTGGAAACTAGCAGGAGTTTCCACATGGGACATCAAACACCCAAGTGTCCCTATACTTTAGTCCTTACATTTTCCCCCAGGTTTTACACAATGCATTTGCACTACGATTAAAGGTCTGACGAAACGAGTACCCGACGCGAACAACCGTGCACAGTCTCCTACCTCGTGGTGGGAAAAGATTGCTTAGAATTATTCGCGAAAGGGACTTTTGAACGTCGGATCGCCCGAATTAGTCTCAATATACTCGACGCTACAAATGCAAATGAAAAACTTGATGAAAGCTGAAAAACGCGATTATTGGCACCGGTCCGTCGACGGATTAACGGACGGATCAGTTTCGTCTGGTGGCTAGGGCCTACGTTGTGTATTCGATTCATCCTGTGATTGGAATACACGAAACGTTCGTCATATGATGACAGCTATGCACTTTATCTGAAAAATCATAGGAGATTACCTTAGTTTAAGTTTTTTCGTAGTGCTCCATTCCGGGTAATAAAAAAGTGGACACTTGGATTAGAATGATAATGGGAAGGTGGACATTTAGGCATTAGAAGGTGATATTTATGAAAGATCGCGTAGCTTCAACGAGTTTTTAATTATTTCTTCTCAGAGGACGCTCGAAAATTGGCAAATTTCGTAGAGCGATGGAAGCTCAGGAATCCCAAAGGTATCAACAAACCTTGGTCCAAGAGAATGGATGAGGGTCATGACTTTATTCGGGTGATACCTCGGGCCATGTACAATTATTATACGTAGAATGCCCATCTCCGGCGTATTAGGGTCGTGGAGAGCGGTCACTGCGCTTTTGGTGGCGGTTATCGCGATATTAAACATTTTGTCTGGTCGTGCGCTAAGTGTTCTAGTACCAGATCTCCGTTAAATGAATGCCTTCGGCCTTTTTCCAGTCCAGTCCGAGATGCTATACCAAATTCGTTACTGATACTGATATTTGTATCCGGCAACTAGCAGTTGGGAAATTGGATTATGAAATGATTATGACTTGAAAAAAAAATTTTGTTTGGACAAGAAAGTTTTTTTAAATAACTTTTCTTCCTTGAAAGCGCCTCACTTGAATTTTTGACGGTAGGTAGGAATCATACTTACCTATCTTGGAACAAAATTTCATCCAAATCATAAAAGGGGGTTTTTGTAAATCGGCTTTAAATTTTTGAAATCGTTTTTTTTAGTGTAGGAGTCGATGAAGAATTTTATCAATATTTTTTTTTTCAAAATTTGACTAATGTTGTGGAAACTACTCCTACAACGTTTTTTTGTAGAATTTGTCATTTTAGACTATAACCATTTAAAAAAAATTGGTAAAAAAAGTTTGATCCTTTTCAAAAGACAGTCTAGATCATTTTTGGGAAAAAAATATGCAAAGTGGTTTTGTGACAAAGTCTTCATGTACAGAAAGTTTCATTAAAATCTGAGAGGGTGCTGCCAACATTTGTTTGAGTTGGCGCGAAATTCGTCAAATATAACATTGTGGAAATGTCTATTATTTTCTTATTACACTTAAGTACATATAAGTGCACGACTGCCACGAACCTGATGAGCAACATGTCGACGCTGACACACTTGAAACAAACAGAAATATAATATTTAATTAGCTTAATCAGCGTGAGTTCAATGTTTGTCTTCATGTTAACATACTTTGAAATGCGGGATGTTGGGGAAGGGCGGAGGATAATTAGTGGGAGGGGAGAATGCGTTGGTTGGTAAATGACTGGACAATGCGTAATATAGACCCGGTGGTTTGCCACAGTGGTCCTTAGCTTCTTGTCCAGTAACTCCTATCCCTACCTCCCCGCGGTGCCAGCTGAGGTACGAGTAACCATAGGAAAGATCGGGTAACCAACCCCGGTGGGATCATGGTCGTATACTGACAGGGAAGGGTTGGTATAAGTGGTTGGGAAAGGCCCAACAAGCCGCCCTGGAAAACTAACCGTTACGGACAATGCAGAAGAAAATACGAATCGGAACAATCGGCAAAGACCGAAATAAGGGCTACGATTGGAAACTCGGAACATGGAACTGCAGGTCACTCTGATTTTCAGCTTTCGACAGGATAATCTACGACGAACTCCAACCACGCAACTTTGAAGTCGTAGCATTGGAGGAACTTTGCTTGACAGGACAAAAGGTATGGAAAAGCGAGCATCGAGCGGCTACTTTCTACCAGAGCTGTGGCACCACCAATGAGCTGGGAACCGGCTTTGTAGTGCAGGGTAGGATGCGTCAACGCGTGATTGGATGAACTCCGATCAACGCAAGGATGCGTAAGTTGAGGATCAAAGGCCTTTTCTTCAACTACAGCATCAGCAACGTACACTGCCCACACGATGGGAGACCCGACGACGAGAAGGAAGCGTTCTATGCTAAGCTGGAGGAGGTGTACGACGGCTGTTCGCAACGGGACGTGAAAATCGTCTTCAGTGATATGAACACTCAGGTAGGACGGGAGGTAATGTTTAGACCGGTAATCGGGCCAAACAGCTTGCACACCGTATCGAATGACAACGGCCAACGATGCGTGAACTTCGCAGCCTCCCGTGGCATGGTAGTTCAAAGTACCTTCTTCCCCCGCAAAGATATCCACGAAGCCATCTGGAGATAACCTGAGCAACGCACCGAAAACCAAATCGATCACGTTCTAATCGACGGGCGATTCTTCTCTGTTATCACAAACGTTCGTACCTACCACCTCAGTATGCATGCGCTCAAAACTCTCAACGGTGTACAACACTCGTCGTAGTCGGACGCCAAGGCCCAACATCGTGCAACTTCGGCGTTGCTGGGCGCAGCTACCCTTGAAGATGGCTGGAAGGAGATCCGTTCCGCCATAGGAAGTACTGCTATAGCGGCACTAGGTACAGTGATTCCGAATCGAGGAATCGACTGGTTAGATGACGAATGTAAGCAGTTCATAGAATGCAGCACGGAATGAGACAGACTGTGGAGCGATACAAACAAGCACGGAACAGGCAAACCTCGGTCCTCCGGAGAAAGAAGCGCCAACAGGAGGAATGAGATCGCGAAGCGCGTAAACGACACACGAAAGTTCTACGAGGAGCTGAACAGTTCGCGCAAAAGCTACATTCCGCAAGCCGATATGTGCATGAACTTAGACGGCAACCTTCTTACGAACGAGTGTGAGGTGATTGAGAGGTGGAAGCAGTACTATGACGAGCACCTCAACGGTGAAGCAGCAGAGGACGAAGGCGGTATGGCAACGGATCTTGGAGCACGCGCAGAAGACGAGGAGGAGATCGGTCGGCTGAAAAACAAAGCTGCCGGTGTAGATCAACTACCCAGCGAGTTATTAAAATACGGTGGTGAAACACTGGCTAGAGCGCTGCACTGTGTAATCGCCAAAATTTGGGAGGAGGAGATTCTTCCGGAGGAGTGGATGGAGGGTGTCGTATGCCCAATCTACAAAAAGGGTGACAAGTTGGGTTGCTGCAACTACCGCGCGATCACACTATTTAACGCTACCTACAAGGTTCTCTCCCAAATTCTTTGCCGCCGATTGTCACCATTTGGAAGGGACTTCGTGGGGCACTACCAAGCGGGATTCATGGGTTCCCGCGCCACCACGGACCAAATATTCGCCATTCGGCAGGTTCTGCAGAAGTGCCGCGAATACAACGTGCCCACACATCATTTGCTCATCGACTTCAAATCGGCATATGACACAATCAATCGAGATCAGCTATGGCAGATAATGCACGAGTACGGTTTGCCGGATAAGCTAACACGATTAGTCAAAGCGACGATGGATCGGGTGATGTGCGTTGTTCGAGTATCAGGGACTCTCTCGAGTCCCTTTGAATCTCGAAGAGGGGTTACGGCAAGGTGATGGTCTATCGTGCCTGTTGTTCAACGTTGCGTTAGAAGGTGCAATAAGGAGAGCGGGGATAGACACGAGTGGCACGATTTTCAGGAAGTCCGTCCAGATTATTGGCTTCACCGACGACATTGACATAATGGCACGGAACTTTGAAACGATATCGGAAACGTACATCAGACTGAAAGTTGAAGCCAGAAGGATTGGACTTGCCATTAATGTCTCGAAGACAAAATACATGAGAGGAAGAGGTTCTAGAGACGACAATGTGAACCTCCCATCCCGAGTTCGGATTGACGGTGACGAATTCGAGATAGTCGACAAATTCGTGTATTTGGGTCCACTGGTAACCGCCGACAATGACACCAGCAGAGAAATTCAGAGACGGATCTTGGCGGGAAATCGTGCCTACTTTGGACTCCGAAGGACGCTCCGGTCGAACAAAATTCGCCGCCGCACGAAGTTGATTATCTACAAGACGCTGATTAGACCTCTACGGTCACGAGACCTGGACTATGCTCGTGGAGGACCAACGAGCCCTTGGAGTATTCGAACGAAAGGTGTTGCGTACCATCTATGGGGGCGTGCAGATGGAAGACGGAACGTGGCACAGGCAATGAACCATGCCGCAAAAATAGGACGTTTGCGGTGGGCTGGACACGTCGTAAGAATTTTGGACGACGACCCGGTGAAGATGGTTCTTGAGGGTGACTTTACAGGAACAAGAAGACGGAATGAACAGTGAGCACGGTGGATCGCCCAGATAGTGGACTACCCTTTGAAAACTGCTAGGCTGGCGACAAGCGGCAAAGGACCGAGTGGAGTGGAAACAGCTTCTGCATATAGCAAAAGACAACAAGGCTCTAGCCGGAACGGTAAGCTAAGTAGGGGAGAATGCGTCGGAAGCAAATTCATATATTTTGGTATACTGGTGGATGAAGGGAATGTGGGTGTGAAGTTGGTCTGAGAGGAAAGAAGAGGGGTAGGAGGGGATGGGAGTGCAACACCCAACTGTATGTTATACCTTCCATTTTAGACTAGGTTCGTAAAAGTTGGTTCAGGCATCGCCGAAGTGGCTTTTGGAATATACCCGGAACATCCGGAATTATCGATAGTGGACAATATGTTCCGAGAATCTTTGATTCGCCATCAGTAATTGCAATAGGTTTTTAACCTATGAAGTATTACGATTATACTGGTTTAGATGAGAAATTCTATGTGACCGCAATAACCAACCTGTAACTCCGGAACCAAAAGTTAGAACTGAATGAAATTCATTAGAAGTCAATGGGAGCATTATATCGTTCATTTGAAATCAAGTATGTAAAAATCGGCTAAGAGTTATAAAAATAGGTGGAAAATAGGTGTGAAAATAGCTTAGGAACTTAGTGAGTTCCCCGGGAGAATCAAGAACCTTCATAGATGATCAATATGTTTAAAGCTACTTCGACGAACTGTATCGAATGGTATATGACACTCGGCCCTCCGGGCCTTGGTTAAAAAGTGTATTTATGGAGTGATTGCATAGCATTTCTTTATATGAGAAAGGCTAAAAGATGGGTAAGTAATGTCTGAAGCATAACTCGAACGCAAGACTGCACTCAGGGTTGACAATTGAAATCTAATCACGGTGTCTTTTTTTAACAACTTTATGCAAAAAAATTCAGCATCTCTGAAACTTCAGGATATGAAAGAATGGGCTTTTCCCTTTCATTTGAAACCAGAATCAAAATAATCCGTCGGGGGGTCTAGAGCAACTTTTTTTTTGAAGTTTTTTTTTCGTGAAAACATAGATTTTACAATGGAACTAGTTCATATTTCTGCCCCTAGATGGTGTTTTAGACATTCGAACAACACTAAAAGTGAGAATCTGATAGATTATTTAATTGTCTACAACTTTGTTACCAACTAAAAACCGATTTGAAATTATCCCGAAAAGTAGTTTAATATTTTAACGAATTCTAAGTCTAAGTTAGTTTCACAGAAGACCTAGTGGTTTGTTAATTCACAAGCACTTTTTTTTATTTGCCAAGTAGTTGTGTTTAGTTCAATAATGAATTCAGCGGAATTTGAGAGCTTGGAAAGTCATCTTTTAGCTGAAAATTATAATTCCCTGATACAGGGCACCATTCATATTTTTGGGATGAGAAGTTTTAGATAAGTGTTGGCCAAACTAGTATGATATTAATATTCTTTTTCATGATGGTAAGTGATTCCTCCCGCAGAAACAGCCTTTTCAATTATGTATGCCATCTTTTTCATTTTTTCGATTGTTCTCAGGGATGACTGATAACTATTCTTACATGAATCTCCTACTCTGTTAGCATCTTCGTATAAAATTGACTTGTCCTGAACTTCAACCTTTATATTTGAACAAACTCAATGAAACTTTAAACGCACCATTGCAATATTTCGCGGATTTCATTGCAACGCTTGGTTCAAAACGCTGATTATCCGTTTTCAAAATTAACTCAATGTGACAAACAGTGAACAAAAAACTTTGAGTTTTTGGATCAAGATATTTTTTTTTGGGATATATTCTAGGACTTCTATGTATATAAGGTTATTGTTGTACTCAAATCATATTTTGTTTTCAAAAGTAATACATATCGCATAATCTAGGATCAATTTAGTAACGATATCTCGCATAATTGATAGGAAATGGCCGTAAAATCCAACTGCCACAATATGCTTTGCGGAGAAAATTTGAATAAATCATTTCACACTAGCCACTAATTTGGACAGTTACTGCTGTGGTTTGCGTTAAACTAGAAACGGTGTGTCCCAACATTTCGTCTTGAACGGAATTATAATAGCTGACTTAAGCGATCATAACCTAAATTATACGATGTATGGTCCTTTCTAAAACACCAGCGTAACAAAACATAAATGTAAGCAAACCCTTGTAAGCAAGCAATACCTTCCGATGAATGGTAGTCCCTTCGAACCTATCGGGAAAGATTACAAACCAAAAGCACAAATAGTTTTCTGACTCTGTCAAACATCCTAATTTTCAGAAGTTCAATTAGAATTGTCAACGTAATGAATCCCGTCTAATATTTTTATGCCACTAAACCCAATTATTTTTTTTTGTAATATAATAAGTGCGAGAAAACATATTTCCAAACCACTAGGCCTCGTGTGAAACTATCTTAGATATAACTTTGTTAAAATCTTAAACAACTTTTCCGGATGATTTCAGATCAATTTTTAGTGGTCAACAAACTTGTAGACAATTAAATTTTCTATACAATGCTCACTTTTAGTGTTGTTTGAATATATAAAGCACCATCTAGGGACAGAAATATGAACTATCTCCAGTAGTAAAACTTATATTGTTACGAAAAAAACTTCAAAAAAAAAAAAGTTGCTCTGGACCCCCCGACGGATTATTTTGATCTTAGTTTCAAATGAAAGGGGAAAGCCCATTCTTTCATATTCCGAAGTTTCAGAGATGCTGAATTTTTTTGCATAAAATTGTTCTAATAAATACACCGTGTAATAGTTGTTTTTGCAAGATCAATACTATGGTCAATACTCTAGATTACTGATAGTGCAATGTAAGAAACTGATTAATAAAATATCTGACCGAAGCGAAGTTTTGATTGCTGGGTTTGATGAGGCTGTGAACAGCAAACCGGTTCGTAATATATCCAGTAACAAAATTTCTTGTCAAACACCTCGCGAAATACTAAATGTTGGAATTTGATCATCATGATATTGCGCATCGCACAAATATTCTACCTTGATCTGCATTGCGGTGAATGTGATTCTATCGAATAAAACAAATCACATTCATCCGAAAAAACGATCCGTCATTATTCAGAATAAGGCTGATCAACAAAAATAACATGCGCCACGCCACAAAATATGGGTGGAGAGAATTTAGTTTGCCTTTCTAACGCACTGTCCGACCACGCACCAACGTGCTCCTCGTTCGACTAGCAAAAATCGAATGAAACAAAAAAGATACATGCGGACCTTATATATCTTCCAAATATTAGATAAGGTCTCTTAGATGCTCCACATCGACGGCTTTTTCATAAAATAAAATGAGAAATTTCGATTTTCCACGTCGCTTCCGATTTTTTTTTTCTTAAAATTAGTTTTTGGGTTGTTTATAAAAGTTTAACATACTTCGCAATTTAATATAACATTGCACAGTGGTCCACAATGCAAATTTAGCAGCAATTTTAAGTTTTTATTAAAACTAAATAGATTAGCCTTATTATGTTTTTGGGAAAGTTTTCATAGTTCATGAGCGGCTTCTTTTTGTTAAAAAAGTAGGGTAGTTTCAATTTTATCAAAATTGACATAAATTAACTTTTCAATCATTCTAGATAGAGCCATACTACCTTCAGTGAAGCTGTAGAACGACAATTTCCAAAAAAAGTATACTGAAGACATATGCGCTCTATCTGTCATACTTTTAAGTTTTCAAGAAATTTAAAATCAAGGTTTACCGCCAAGATCGTCAACGTGATCAACTCTATTGACTACAAAGTACAACTTCAAATGATCAGCGCAAACCAGTTTGTCTCCAACACCAAGCAGCAGAGCAACATCGTTGAAAAACAGCACGAACAGTAGTAGCCCCATTGTGACTTCCTGTTGGAACTCCAGATTTATTCGTAATCTGATAGGAAACGCAAGAGCTAAGCTTCACGCTGTGGAACGCCGCTTTAAAGGGGTTGTATGTGTTGAGGTCAGCCAAAAAATCAATTTTTTTTTTATCCTTCTATCGTAAATTTCAGGCACTAAAGAATGTTAACTAACATTTTTTTAGACATCGGAGCAGTAGACGCAAAGTTGTAGCGTTTTTCATTTTGCTTCCTTGCGGAAGCGTGGCATATACTTGAAACATTAAACGCGATTATTTCGAAATCATATTTTCCCTAAAACGTCTTCGCGGTGACTACGATTACCGAAAAAGTTTTTAACCGATTTAAAAACTTTTTTTTTGCTTGTTCGTAATTTAACTGCCGTGTCCTTGAACGATTCCATTTTTTCGTTAAAATTTTTACATTAATGTTATGAATTTTTTGATAATTTTTTTCATGTGAAAATAGTGTTCTTTTTTGGAAAAATCGTCCCCGTTTCCAAAAAGAAGAAGAATTTTTTTTTAATCGATCGTTCAAGGACACACCAGAGACATATACTAATGAATTTATTTTAGTTTCATGCTTTCAGTTGAGCTGTTGGACTGGAATCGTAGTCACGGCAAACCTCTTTTAAAAAAACGTGTTTTGCGGAAATTTCTATAACTTCGACAATTATTGATATTTTTTTATGTTCTCAAGTGGATTTTGCAAATTGAACATTGTATTACGCTAGACGTATAACAAGTATTTCACAAAAATATGGCTACATACCTTTACAAAAATTCAAACTTTTCCCTTTTTTCCCCCATCTCAACATTTATAACCCCTCAAGTCGGTGTGATGATTGTGATACAAATAAAAATGACGTTGCATTTTTGGACTGATTTTCAACACCCCCTTCCCCATCGTAGCATGTCGTCATAAACCTATAAAAACCCGCCTGATACTGACGTAGCCTCACGACTATCTCCCCTAAAGCTAAGTATGTATTGTTTCGAGACTACTTTAAAAATTGTACCGGTACTTCCCAGAAGTTAGTTAGTTAGTCTGTCGTGACAGCAAGCCAATGAAAATATTTACTTTCGTAGATTATTCAATTTGTTCAGTTCCAAAATGCGTGTTTTTGCGTACAACAGTACCACAGCGGCAGATATCCTGCCAAATAGTATACATTTGTACACATCTACATTTAAGTAGTATTCCGTAGATTGGCTCAAATCTCCAGACTGCAGACGCCGGCGTCGGCGGTAAAACATGATGATGAGTTATGTTCTACCATAGACCATGCGGTAGACTTGGGTGCAACGCCCAACTCCTACTCTGCAGAAGGCAAAGAATTCCTTTCGATCATGCCCATATGAGCCTGCCTAGTTCTAGTTCTCCGTTCTAAGTTTATAACTGATTCGCTCTAGAATACCTATCCGTCTTTCAATTTCATTGCTTTCGTTTCTCTTAGTCTCCAATTTGCCGAAAATAGCCAACAAAACCGATACAGCGGAAAACAAACTGTTTGAAGAAGTAAGGTGGAACGAGGATATGTTTCGAAGAATTGCTGCAAAATGCCTGTTCTACAACTTTTCAAAAGTCACGATTTTTCTAACCAAAATAGAACAATTACTCAGGCATTATTTCGCTAAATGTTTAATAACAGCGCAGTCTCCATTTGCAATCTTTGATAGATTGTAGGTATTAACATCATCTTTCTTATTCCTACATACAGTGATAGTCCAAATAATGCAGTGCCACCTAACAATGAACATACAGCATACCCATGTAAATCGTCGAAAATTCTCATTCATACTTCAAGCAGGTTAGTGTTACCGGATGTGGTCTTTTCACTACCAGTTAAATATCTGTTCTGGTTCTGGTGTAGTTCCAATGATGCACGTAAAAAATTCCGTTCATAAATTCATTTAAAAAAGATCACGATTTCGTGAATTGAACATTACGTGACCAAGTTCCTGAAATTATGAATAACCTCGTATTCATGAAACTATTCGTATTTCCAAAAAACTAGTTCGCCCCGAATATACAGGGTGTTTGGTTCATAGTTAAGAACCTCTCGAGGGTTGATTGACTGTCATATTTGGAGGAAAAAATTGTACTACACATATCATCAAATCTCAACCGTTACAGAGTTATTGAACTTTTTGTGTCAAAAATCTATTTGTCTTAAAACACCTCTAACTCAAAAAGTATACTTTGTATTTTAAATCATTTAGTTCCATTCGAAAGGTGAGAAATTTTCCTATTGAACGCTGTTCTCATATCTTGTAGTTAATTAGTTTTAATTACCTTTTAGTTGCAAAGTATTTAAAAGTTAGTGTTTTGAGGCGGTTTTCGTTGATTTTCTCAAAACAATGAATTATGATTATAGCAATATCTATTATACAAAAGTAGTGTTTTATGACGATTCATAATTTGTTCTTAAACATCATGTTCCTATCTCTTCCTCATTTTTTAGTAATTTCATTGCTAAACTTTTCCTGTGATTGACTTGCAAGTGCTTAAAAGACTATAATCTAAAAAATATACTTTATATCGTTATTTGCAAGGTGTAATTGGAAAGCTGAGAAAATTGTCTATCGATGTATGCACGAATATCTCTTAGTTAAGGATACTAAATTTCTTTTTACTAGTAAAATTGTTCATAATTAGCGTTTTTCGAGGAGTTTTGGAACTATTCTAATTAATAATCTACAAAATTATTCGTTACTATTGTTCATTTGGTGCCCCTCAACATTCTCTATAACTTGTTATTTGACACTTTATCCATATCTCTTTTCATTTCGCTGCTATTTAATAGTTAACGCAGCATGATCTCACCACAAATGTAGTGGGTTCGAAATCGTAGTTTTTGCATATGAAACGATGTGATAAAAATGATTTTGCGTTGAAACAAAAAGAGGTAATTGTATGCAGTCAAAGAAAGAATTGTAGAACTTGCTGAGATGCATTATTTAAATGATAATAATGGTTATCCTTATTATTTACTATTTTAAGAAAATTAACGAAAATGCTAATAATAACACTATCTTTAAAATAATTTACTTCTAAAAGAATGGTAAATTCACTTAACTGAAAGGTATTAATACATTTTTCTCTGTAAAATTTTCATGGCTTCCGAATGAAAAGAAAAAAAAGTACGATAAGTGCTACACTTTTTCAATTAGAGCTAGTATTAGTGAAAATGAGATAAAAATAGCCAAGTTCAATAACCCAAACACATGAAAACCAGAAAAGATAAGTGCATCATGTCAAAGAACGAATTATGCAGCTCTTCAGGACTAATAATCTGAATTAATAAAATGATGATGTTAACTATAAAAATTTTCGAGAAATGAACGAAAAATCGATAAAAATTGTGAAATTTTAAATAAATTACTTTGAAAAGGCTACTTAAACTCATTAGCTGAAACATGTGAGGGCATCACTCAATGGAAAATTTTCTCACCTTCCCAATGGATTTAAAAGATTTGAAATACAATGTGTTTCGTCAGATACCTGCCCCTGTGTTCTCTAGGTTCGGTTTTAATCGGGCGTAGAGGCCGACTAGTTTCATTGGCAATAAATTTCAGGAATCACTCCAGGGAAGCAAACCACTTATTTCGACGATCAATATATTTATTCACATTAAGCCCAGTAACGGGTGAAACATTCAACTAAGCCCTAGACGGGTGACTCTCTACTAAGCCCAAGAAGGGTTGAAGACCAACCGCCTAGAGCGGTGGTTAGACTAAGACTAACTCTTGATTTTTAGTTCAACATATAAAATCTTTTCTATAAACCAAAATTATTCTCAGCACTACTGGCAACACGGACGATGTATGTTGTCGAGTCTCACGTCCCATAAGTTTATCTCACCATCCTTAGTGAGACTGTGCTCACAGATGCCTGTCCAGTTCGATCGATGATGGCGGATGATGACAAGCTGAGGGGATGGTCGATAAATGAGGCTGTGCTGCAACACAATATATACTCTTTGAGTTAGAGATATTTTAAGACAAATAAGTTTTTAACACAAAAAGTTCAATAACTCTGTAACGGTTGAGATTTGATGGTATGTGTGGAACGATTTTTTTTCTCCAAATATGACAGTGAATCACCCCTCGAGAGGTTCTTAACCATGATTCAAACACCCTGTATGTTTGGTTGAGTTACTGTTGTTGCTCCTTAGACGCGTATAGTTTTTGTAATTTGGGAATACACAGCCGACAGTCAAACGATGTTCATGATTTCAGGAGCTTATTCGCGGCTTTTGTGATCTTTAAGCACGTTTCCGTGTTATTTTTTGTTTATGAGTTTACTATTAGATTTTTCTGTCATACATGCGAGGTTTATGTTCATGATTTCAAAATTTTAGTCGCGATTGTCGTAATTTCTGTTCGCGTTATTGTGATATTTTAGTCATGAGTAGAATGATCCATGTTTATTTTGTCATGGTTTCTATCCACGTTGTCGAGATATTTTAAGTACAAGTTGAGATTTATGTTTTTCGGGGACGGGCATAGCGTGGTTGGCAATTCGATTGCCTTGTACGCAGCTCACCTGGGTTCGATTCCCAACCCCGCGCATAGGGTTAGAGATTTTTTCAAAAGAGGTTTCTCTAACCCGACCTTAAGGTTTAATCCTCTATAATAATAAAAAAAAGATTTATGCTTATGTTCATGATTTCAGGGTCTTAGTCACGATTTTTATAATTTCTGTTATCGCAAAATTTTATTTTAGACTTATCTTTAAAATTTGACACGTTTAGTAATGTGACGCATGCTCGTGCTATCAGCAGTTTTATCATGGTATTCGTAATTTCTCTTCGCCTTATCGCAATCTGTTATGTTTTGGTTGTCGTTGGTTTTTTCACTCGGAGTAACGTGACAATATGAACTGGATCATAAAAGTGTGACTGATTCGCGGTATCTTGTTCTGTGAACTATATCACGAACACGTTTGATAGAACTATTGAATAGAACACGAATGATTCCATGAACACTACTCCAAATTTTATGAAATTCCTCACGTGGAAATTTCATTACCATGTTGCATAAAATTGAAAATGATAAGGGTGTATTGTAAATATCATAAACACGCAAAATATCGCAAATCGTAAAACGTGTACTAGGGATCATGCACCAGTTCACCAATACATGAATAACATTTCAAGATTTTGTGAACTATTTCACTAGCACGGATATTGGATTGTGAGTAATATCGTAGGAATCAAGGATTGGTTCACGAGGATTGAATTGATTCGTGAATAACATTTCAAGTTTCGTGAAATAGTTCACAAGAAAATATACAGAATATTACAATTTTGGGAACTAATGTTACTAATAATGAGCGACCGAAAATAAAAGTCGCTAGGACAGAACATGCTTCGTAAAACCCGTTTCAAATATATTAGAATATAAAAATCGGATATAAACTTCAAGCATAAAAATCGGACTGGGACTTTCCTTTGAAAGAGTCGGATAAAAAAACCTTCAGTAAAAAAATCGGAAAAAATATATCCGATTCTTATAAAGTAGTTTTTGTTAGCCGACCTTTAATCTTGAACATCAACATATACGGATGCTCCTACGAGCTATTTATTTATTTTTAACCAATTTTTATACTGGAGGTTCATCCTTGCCGAGTTTTACGGGTGACAACTATTTAAGCGATTTTTAAGCTGAAGAATTTCTCTCCGATTTTTATGTTTGAAGTTTATTTCCGATTTTTATATTCTTATATGTTTGAAACGGGTTTTGCGAAGCATGTTCTATCTTTGCGACTTTTATTTTCGGCCTCTCATATATGAAGAACATCATGAGCCAATGGTTTTATAAATAATGTTCATAAATTTGTGAATTAGTTCACGTACAGAGAATCAATTTGGTAATGACGTGAAGGAAATTCAGAAAAAAGAAATCAGTTATTTCCACTACTGAAAGCACCCAGTTACTGAAGGGAAACTGATAATAACTATAAAACACATGATTTTTGTTGATGGTCATGTTTTTGTAACGTAAAAATGTGAGTGTTCCAAAATTCATGGCACTTTGTTCACGTTTTTGGGAACCATTTTTTCCGTGTGGTTTTTACGGTTTGGTTCAAATTTAGAGCAGTCTCCTTGTAGAAAAAGAAATCGACTCAGGATGGGTCGTTGGGGTACTTTTAATCACTCTTGTGTCCATCATTTCCGTATACGGTGAAGATAAAAATCATAGCATGCTAAGTTTATTCATCACAACACTCGATAGGTAGAAAATTGCGTAAATCCGATGAATGAATTAGAATTGAGTCCTTATATTAAGTAAAATGACTGCATACGAGGAGACTTACAGCACTTAGCACCTCACTTATATTTCTGAAAGAACAAATACCCAAAAATGTCCAGTGTTAGAAGCTGTTCGGAGTATTGAACGAAGAGGGTTAGATTTGCTGCAAAATTTTAATAGTTTTCACACGTAATCAACCATGCGCCTCCATCGGGCAGTCTCAGTACAAAAAAGATCATCCTAGCTCTAACAACAAAATTTTTCTCTATTTTAATATATATTAAATAACAACATCCTGTCAATAGTTTACGGTACACAATAAAATCCTGGTTGCGGGATAGGGACAATCAAACAAATAAACAAACAAGCACACAACAAAAGACTAGTATCACTTCCGTCCAAACAGCAAACGAAAAACACTCCAAGCAACGATTCCGATTGCGCTGGCCAGCACCAACATGGACGGTAGTCGGCAGCGGACTTCGCCTTTATCGGGCTCAGCCTTCAGTAACTCACCGGCCTTCGGTAGCTCCGGAGCTGGCGGCGTCGGCGGCGGCGCTGGTTGCTGTTTCTCTCGACGCTTCTCCGCCTCCTTTTCCTCCCGTTCCGCCGCCTGCTGCCGTTTACGTATTTCAGCAAACTCGGCAAACTCCGCTTCGATGTGTTTCGCAATCGGTTTCCGGCTGGCGACCGGGGTTCCCGGGATGCTGTTCGGGGCGCTGCTATCGTAATCGCTATCCCCGCCGGGAATCGTGAATTTTCGGCGGCGTTCTTTTACCTTCCGAAGGAATTCATCGCCGAGGTCCGGGTCTTCTGAACTAACGGCGCTTGCCGGTGGCACCGGTGGTAGTGCGATCGGCTCAGTTCCGTTTGAATAGTCACTTGGTTTTGATATTTTCACAACTTTGTGCAACCGACGGGCTTCCCGTTCCTCCATTCGCTGCTGCCATTCGTTGTACATTTGATCGTTGGAGGATTTTGCCACAGCAGGTGGTTTCTGTCGGGGAGGCGCCGGTCGTTCAACGGCAAAATCATTCTGCTTGGACACGTAATAGGTGAGGTTGTCGGCTGGTGGCTGCATGACGGCCATTTTATCAAGTTCCTCCCCGAAACGAGCCGCCTCGAGTTCGAGTTTGCGAAATTCCTCCTGCAGCTCGGCGTCCTTAATGCGACTTAGCTCGTTACGCAGGTCAAGCACCAGTGCCGCTTTTTGTTCCGGTGATGGTTCTTTGCCAGCCGTGCACTCGTCCGTCCGGCTTCCTCTGCGTCGCAAAACCACCTCTCCCCCACCGCTAGCACTGAAAACAGTCTCTTCCCTCAACACGCGATGATCTTGAACGATTTCATAATTTAACTGTTCACTTTTTACCGTGCGTTCTATTTTTGTCCCCACCGCACTGTGACGGCCGTTTGGTTCGGCTGTTGCTGCTAGTTTTCGCTCGGCAAAAGTGGGACGATTTTCCACACTGGCCTCCGAAGGCGGCGGCAACGGCGCCGCCGGTTGATGTTTCAAAATTTTCAACAGAACACTTGACTCATCGGCACTGGCAGCGGCCACGTTTCCTACTACTGCATCGACACTATCTTCCGCACTATTCTGATCAGCATCTGCAGGATCAATTTCACCAATATCACCGCCACTAGAAATTTGAGCATTCTCACAGCCCGGTAGGCCTTCTTCGTGCACTTCCCGACCCAGATTAGTCACCACTGCGGATGGCGGCCCGTTGTGAGCAGGCACCGTCGCCGTCGACGCCGCAGTCGTCGAAACAGCAGGTGGCGGTGGCAGCGGAATCGAGACCAAAGGTCGCGATACTTTTTCGCCCTCTTGTTCTACCATCCCGTCGGATTGGACCACGGAATCCCCGATCATCGATTGATGAGTCACACAACACTCGATTGAACTCGTACTCGTGTCAACGTCGTCTTCGCCGTCGTCGTCCTGTTCGTTGTCGGTACAACCTTTCACCTCACTGACATTTCGCTGGTGCCGCGTCACGACGCTAGCACGATCAACACCCGCGAGTAGACTGCTCCGGCCAACGTCGTCGTCGTCTCGATCCGATTCCGTGCGATCGTTTTCGTGACACTCACCGTCATCATCATCATCATCATCATCATCACCGTCATCATCATTATTTTGCGTAGCTGCGTTCGCCTCGCACGGCGACTGCGTGAAAGTTTCGCTTGTTTTGCTCACGCGGTTACTCTCCCCGTACCCGTTGTTATCCTCTTCACTTAAAACGTCCTCATCCTCCATTTTTCCGTCCTCTTCATTTGGTTTGAGAGAAAAAATCACCGGCGCCGAACTGGGATCGATGTTTGCGCACTGCATTGCAAACGGTTCATTATCATTGCCATTATCAAGCTGCGGAATCGATTGTGACTGCGCTGGCGGCGTGCTAAGCTCATCACGAGCGTCTTCGATGGCGTCACTCTCCGACTGCTGGTCGTTGTTGTTTATCTCATCCTCGGCACGATCATAGGAGGCGTCGTAGTCGTCGTCATCATCATCGTTGTTGTTGCTGCTGGAAACCAAGTAGGCAGGTTGATCGAAGGCAGCCACATCCGTCAGATCGGCCAGACTGCTTGAATTCGAACCGAGATCGATGATCTCAACTTCGAGGATTTCTTCCGGGACGGTTTCGGTTTTGCAGATGCTTCGATACTCGTCCATCGTAGAGGTGTCTTGAATTTTGGCGTCCACCAGGACACATACCGTCTGCTCCTGTTTGCCTTGAAGATAGTTTTCGGGGGGAAGTTTTCTGGATGTGGCCTTCTTAAAACGGGGTGGTTTCGGTCGTGGGAAGCACAGATCTGGTTTCGGGGATGGTGGGCGATTTTCCGAATCACTTACGTCACTGGTTTCCTCTGTGATGATGTCCAGCGGACGGAGAAGGTGCGAACTGCTGCCCGGACTAGGACTGTGATGCCTGCTCGTGCTTTGACCGGTATCTTCGGAACAGTCCGGTGGTACTTCGACGATTGTCAGCATCGGTTGAATGCGGGAGGTAGAGGGTCGCTTCGGGATGACTGGGGGCGATTCCACGCGATATTCTTCACCGTCCTTATCCATGGTTCCGGCGAGACTAGCTTCTTCGTCGTCACTTTTTGGTCGACTACTTACGCATGACGAGCATTTCATTGCTGTCGCCCCGAATCGAAGATTTCCGTTTTAATCAATGTGCAAATCGTCTCAGCCAGCTGCCCACTTGTCGCAGTAGGCAAACGGGGCACCTCCATTCGCAATTGATACGCGAACACTAATTGAAAATAGCGACTGAGAATGGCGCAGCGTGCGCGTGAGTTAGAGTGAGCGAGCGAGAGAATTTGACGTGCCGCGGCTAAATTACGAAAACATATGTGTGCAATATAAATTGTATGTACCTCACCGGACCGGGGCGCAAATAAAACAAAACAATGTTCTCTAGCCGCTTGACACACACTAACACCAGTCAGAACCCGAACCAGAGTGTATGCGCAATTTGCCTACTTATTCCGAGTCCCTATCCGGTCACTTTGCGCACTGCCGACGAAGTAACGCAGTAGCCATTGCATTGCCATGATTTTTGACAGCTTGTTTACACTCCGTCGGCGGCATGCTGCCACCACAAAAGAACTGTCAAAAAGTCACTTTTTAAACACACAAAAAACACTTTCACTTTCGACGACCCTTCGGCGACTAGAATCACGACGCAACTGCAGTTATCTAGTGAAATTTCGCAGATTTTCGGGCCGCACATCTACCGTTTCGAGTTTGTATTTTCCTCTCGCTCGCTCTTACTGCGGGCCCTCCGAGTTTACTCCGCGCACTTTATGAGCATCGTCGCGTTTTGATTAGTGAAGCACGATTTGCCACTTGAAAAAAAAAAACAACATATAGTCCTCTCGAAGCTGCCGTGTGCAGCCACCGTCCAGGTCTTCTGGGTCGCGAGAACAAAAAACAGACGTCCGCACTTCAACTCCGAAGCTCTTTCCGGCCTCGTAAATACTGTGTGCAGCTCCGAATTAATTCGTATTTTCACCCCCTCTTGCTAATAATGTGGAGGAAAAATGAGGAAAAAAAGAAGCACTCGCTGCCACACCTTTCCTGAGGGATCCAATTTCTTGCTTCGCTGGCCACCGTTGTCGCTATCTTACAGATAAGATTTTGCCTTTGTTTGAACTCTGCGCTATCGTAAATAGCTTCACGCACACACCAATGCCATCATATCGACCTAGATAAGTAACCGAAAACGTTGTCAACCTAATCAAACTAACTCCAAAGCGACAGTCTTGACCGCAACTGTCTACCGTATGAAACTTCAAATCAGTCAAACCACGTGACCATCGAATACACAAAAATCGAACAGCAATCAATTGAAGTGAGCCACCCCTCGACGCAGGTCTAAACATAGGCGTACCCCCAATCTATTCTTCCCCCTATTTTGGTGGGTCGGTCGGAACCGGCCAAATGTCCACTATCAGATTACACTTTCAGTCTCAGTCGGCGGTGAAATGTGTGTTTGACATTCGAATTTCATTCTGGTCGCACCGTGCATTGTTTTCGTGGTGCCACCGCAAATAAAGTATCAATTTCTTTCACCCAAGTAGTGCCAGTAGTGTAGCCAACAAGCCAGTCAGAATAATTCAATGTCTGTTCAAGTTCAAGAGCCGATCAAAGTACATGGCGAACGCACCATTATGTATTGTCAGAGACTAGAGCGCAGCGGTGCGGTGCGATGCGGCGCGTGCCCCTTCGAAGGAACGAAGGAAGAAGGCGAATGAATGGTGGTCGGTCCGAAAACGGTATCACCAAGACCAACGCGTGCCGTGATTTCGTTTGTTGTCTTTTCTTTTAATTTGTTTTCCTTATAAATCGAACGACAAGGTTAGGGCTTCCCTTCGGCTTGTCGCGTTGGTACTAGGGAGTGAACTATAGCCAAAGCTCTGATTGAGGTTAGCTGTAATGTGGGGCGGAATAGGCAGGACAGATTCGATTATTATCGTTTGACGGGGCCGGTGTTCTGTTCTGTAAAAAAGAGAACTGACGCTTTTGTGTATTGTAGAAATAATTATATGAAAATATCTTTTATTATTATTTCCATAAGCGTAAAAAAATCTGTTCATAAATTCATGAACAAAAGATCATGATTTCGTGAACTGAACAATTTACCAAAATCGTAACCAAATTCCTGAAATTGTGAATAATAAACCTCATATTCATGAAACTATTTGTGTTTCTAAAAACCTAGTATATAGCCTAGCCCAAATATATACATGGCGTTACATTCGAATGTTTGGTTGGGTTACTCTTGTTGTTCCCTAGACATGTTTAGTTTTTGTTATGATTCTTGTTCATAATTTGGGAATACACAGCACAGACAGTCAAACGATATTCATGATTTCAGGAGCTTATTCGCGATTTTTGTGATTTCTCAACACGTTACCGTGCTATTTTATTCATGAGTTTACTATCGGATTTTTCTGCCAGACTGGCGGAATTTAAATCACAGACTAACAGACATAACACTATGAGAGAATTCCCTAAAAAACATCGATCCGACAATTTTCCCAGAACACTAGCTCCACCTTTTATTCACAGTCCCAATCACTCATTTACTGGTGGGTTACCCCTCAGGTTTGGGAACAATTTTTCACTAGTGGTCTATCCCCATATACTTGTTCATATGTCAGTGGCGCCATAATTTCAAATGTGGCCACAGTCCCAACTACAAATATATTTAAAATGACCGTTAAAGCAGGCGAAGCTTTGTTTTTGAGTGTTATGTCTGTTAGTCTGTGTTTAAATCATATCTCGTAGATCGTTCTCTGTCTGTGAAATTAGGAAGTAACGTGTCATATAGCTTCATCAACTTGTCGGGTGTACCTCAAGGGATCAATCTCGGACCGTTGCTTTTTTCTTTATTCTTCAACGACGTCTGCTATGTTATACCCTCAGGGTGCAAACTCATATATGCTGATGATCTCAAACTCTTTCTCATTATGCGGTAAATAGAGGACTGCATCGAACTTCAGCGACATCTAGATGCTTTCTGTAACTGGTGTAATCGCAACTTGTTGGCTCTCAGTGTGTCCAAATGCTCTATAATATCTTTCGCGCGCAGAAAAAATCCAATTCTCTGGAGCTACAACATCGCCGGCCAATTGCTAGAGAGAGTGTCAGTTATAAGAGACCTTGGTGTACTCCTGGACTCGCAACTGACATTCAGAAACCATTACTCTCACGTTATAGCACAGGGAACCAGAAACCTTGGCTTCATAATAAGAATCGCCAACGAGTTTACTGATCCATATTGTCTGCGGGCATTGTATTTTTCACTTGTTCGGTCAGTCCTGGAAGCTTCCGCAGCCATTTGGTGTCCTTATACGAGCATTTGGACTTACAAAATTGAAGCAGTACAAGCAAGATTCCTCCGCTTTGCTCTTAGAACTTTGCCGTGGCGTAACCCAACAGAGCTACCCTCCATACATTGATCGCTGTCGTCTGCTCGATATGGAAACTCTGGCAAAAAGGCGAAATCATTCAGAGCGGTATTTGTTGGAAAAATATTGACTGGCCAAATGGATGCCCCAGATATTCTCTCACAAATTAACATTGTACGTTAAGAAGAAACCTTAGATCACGTAATTTTTTAAGACTAGACATTCAGCGCACCGAGTACGGTCAGAACGAACCCATAACCCGAGCAAATACTCATGGGTTCAAACACCACATAGCCCCTTGAAAAGACCTTAAACATGGTCCGTGCCAAAATTCACAACCATCAAGACACCATAAAATGGTCTCAGTAACCCATAAACATACCAACATATGGTATTTTATATGGGATCTACCGGACCATGGTGATGGTGTTTTCATGGGTTGAACCCATTTTAAACACCCATGTCAAACCCCATGAGCATGGGGGTATTATGGGCTTTTCGTTTACTCGGGAAGGGCGATGTGTAATGTTTTCAATAGTGTGTATGACCATTTCGATTTTTATGTGTCTAGTGATGTTTTCAAGAATAGACTTAGGAGATTGACTTAGCTTATAAGATTATGTGAAAATATTTCTGTAATGTTATTGCAATGCTGTATACCTTATATGTAATTTTGTTAATTTGTAATATCAGATCATTGTAATTGTAGAAAAAACGTGCGAAAAGATTATGGGTTTTTACGCGCATTCGAGGTCTGCTTCTGAAGTGAATCTTGAAATGGGCTTTTCCCATTCAACAACATTAAATTTCATGTAGACCAACATGGGTCAGATGAAAAATGGAAATAAATAAATAAATAAATAAATGAATATATAAATAAATAAATAAATAAATAAATAAATAAATAAATAAATAAATAAATAAATAAATAAATAAATAAATAAATAAATAAATAAATAAATAAATAAATAAATAAATAAATAAATAAATAAATAAATAAATAAATAAATAAATAAATAAATAAATAAATAAATAAATAAATAAATAAATAAATAAATAAATAAATAAATAAATAAATAAATGAATAAATAAATAAAAAAATAAATAAATAAATTTACGTTCATGATTTCAGGATCATAGCCGCGCATTTCGTAATTTCTATTCACGTTATCGTCATATTTTAGTCATGAATAGAGTGATTCATGTTCATGATCTCAGGATCTTAGTTACGATTTTTGATATTTCTATCACGAGGAATGTGATATATGTTCATGATTCCAGGAACTTTGTCATGATTTTCGTGATTTCGATTTACGTTGTTGTGATATCTTAGTCACGAGTAGAGATTTATGTTTCTTTATGTTCCTGATTTCAGGATCTTAGTTACGATTTTTGACATTTTTGTCACGAATATTGTGGTTTATGTTCATGATTTCAAGATCTTAGTCACGATTTTCGTAATTTCTGTTTACGTTATCCTGATATTTTATTATAAAGCTTACTTATCAATTGGACAGGTGGTGTAAGGTAACTCATGTTCAAGATATCAGCAGTTTTATTCTGTGAACTATATCACCAACTCGATTTGTGGTGCTCAACGCAGTTTTCGTTTTCTGTTAAGACATCACACTGAACCTTATCAAATGAATAACGATGTTCGAGGCCCTAATAGTTTTCTTATATCGACTGCTCGTACCTATTACTGGCCGTTAGCAGCTGAACATTTCATGAAAAAGTGCATGGAACAAAAATGATTCCACGAATATTACCCCAAATTTTGTTACCAGTATAAGGAATATATTTTAAATATTACAAGCACACAAAATATTTCGTAAATCAAGTACTATGAACCATAAACTAGTTCACGAATCCATGAATAATATTTCATAATTTTATTAACTATATGACGACGAGCATGAATTGTCGAACGTATACTAGAAATCATGAACCAATTCACGAATACATGAATAATATTTTATGATTTCGTGAACTATTTCACGATCACGAATGGTAAGTCGTGACTATTATGTTAGGTATTATGAAACAGTTCACGAATACATTAGCAATATTTGATGATTATGTGAACTATTTCACGATCACGAATGGCAAGTTACTAGGATTCATTAACCCTCAAAAAGGCAACCGGGTCTCAGAGGCCCGGCACGTAACAATTTTTTAGTTGCAAAAAAATGTGTATGCAGTATAAGCTTGGGCATGGAAATTTTGATAAGTAGCTTTGAAATCTATAACAATAGCGACCGATGGGAAGGCTGCACCTTTCATTTGAGACTAAATTTGTACAAATCGGTCCAGCCACCTCAGAGAAAAATCGGTGAGATTGTTTGCCACATACATACATCCATACATACACACACACATACAGACATTTTACGATCTCGACGAACTGAGTGGAATGGTATAAGAGATTTGGCCCTGCGGGTCTCGGTTAAAAAGTCGAAATTTCGACCGATTGCATAACCTTCTTTATGAGAACGGCAAAAAGGAGCTTGAATTTAGACAGGCCTGAGAGGCCCGGCTTGCCCTTTAATGTTAGGATGCCTTCACAAGCGTTAACCAGTTCACGTATACATGAAAAATATTGCATGAATTTTGTGATTTATTTCACGGGCACCCGTGGTCCGTCGTGACTATTGTACTAGGAATCATGAACCAGTTCACGAATACATGAAAAATATTGCATGATTTTGTGAACTATTTTACGAGTACGAATATTGGATCGTGACAAATATATTAGGAATCATGAATTAGTTCACGAAGATTATAGGGATTCATGAATAAAATTCCGAAATCCGTGAACTAGTTCACGAGAAAACATCCAGAATGTTTTGATTTTGTGAACTAATGTTCCTAAATCTATGAACAACATCATGAGTTAAACCTTTGTTGTGAACTAGTTAACGTACAGAAAATCGATTTGGTAGTGACATGGCGGAAACCGTGACTGAAGTTTTCAAAACAAAGACAAATATTTTGTCTACACGTTTTTGGCTACACAGTGCAGGGAAAACTTGAAGAACACATACCAACGTCTCCATGTTGTCTCGCATGTGATCGCTGCTAAAATGATGAAAAGTTTATATAACTCATTCGAACAGTCACCCATCATGTGTCGCTATGGCCTATGGTGTAAGTAGGCGTTTTAACGAATACATGTTTGTCGGTTCGGGTTCAGATGCTACCCGTTGCTTTTTTTCTAGTAAGGCTTAGTTCCCAACACATACATACAAACAGAATAAAACAGCGGGAAAGTGGTACAAAGCAGAAGTCGTCAATGTCGATATTGAAATACCGGCGCGGCGGCGGGGAGCCAAACGATATTATCTCACTCATCATTAGTGTGAAGTGTATATATGCCATTTTACTACTCAGCGAGTTGTAAAGAGGTATTTTATCGAATAGATGTTTGTCGGCTCTAATCTAGGAATCTGATGGTCGGATATTTTTTACTAGCAGTTTCAGGTCATGAGCTATTTATAGCAGCGGAGAAAAGAATTGAACCAAACAAAATGCAGTGCAACACAGCAGCACCGACGAGATTGCGTGTGATGGATGGATGGGCGGGGGTAATGTAAGGTATAAGGTGAAGAAGAAAGGGAATCTTTTGTGAGATTCGTAAGCAGCAATTTGATACGAAACCAAATATTGACAAAGGTTCGTTGTGTGTGTTATCGATTTTTTTTCGTGAGCGTTGCATTCATCTCGAACTAGTTCACGAATCCATAAATAATATTTCATAATTTTATGAACTATTTGAAGAGCTCGAATTGTCAGACATATACTAGGGATCATGAACCAATTCACGAATACATGAATAATATTTTACGATTTCGTGAACTATTTCACGATCACGAAAGGTAAGTCGTGACTGTTATGTTAGGTATCATGAATCAATTTACGAATACATGAACAATATTTCATAATTTTGTGAACTATTTCACCAGCATGAATGGATAATGGATCGTGACTAACATATTAGAAATCATGAATTAGTTTACGAGGAATTAAGAGATTCATGAATAAAATTCCGAGTTTCGTGAACTAGTTCACGAAAAAATATCCAGAATGTTTTGATTTTGTGAACTAATGTTCCTAAATCTATGAACAACATCATGAGTAAAGCTTTGGTTTTATGAATAATATTCATAAGGTTGTGAACTAGTTAGTTCACGTACAGAAAATCGATTTAGTAGTGATATGGCGGAAACCGTGACTGAAGTTCACAAAACAAAAACAAATGTTTCCACTGATAACAGCGTTATGCGGGCGTTACTGAAGGGAAAATGAACATAATTATAAAACACATGATTTTTGTTCATGACCCGGTATTCGTAACGATTTTGGGAACAATTTTTTTCCGTGTAGTAACGAAATGTCACAGTGAACTCAAATATCAAATTTCATCGATTTACCACAATATTTGCACTCGCTCACTTCAATTGAAGTTCTTATTAAGGGGTTATATACAAAGTTGGAACTCAAAAAATCGAAAACAAAATTATTGAATATTCCGAAAGTACATGCTTTTGAAAATATTTGTGCGAAATTTCATCCAGATCGGAGCACCAGATTTCAAACTACAGCCGTTCGCAGCGCACTGATTCTTCCGCGAATGTAGTTAACACAAAACTTTAAACGCAATTATCTTGGAACTAAGTTTTTGGAAAAGTACCGTTGCGGTGAACGTGATAAAAAAAAAAAAACTATACATCCGATCTTCATCAAACTTTTTTTGAATTGTTTGTATTTATATTCTAGTGTACATGAACGGTTCCTTTTTCATCCAAAAATTTTCGATCCTTTGCAATGAATTTTTGTTTAAAATTTTGCGCAACAAAAAACTCAACCAAAGTGGCCTTCGGCATTGGAGGTTTTATTTCGTTGAATTTCAAGTTAGCGTTTAAAAGTCAAAAATAACTTTGCAAAAATAGCTTGCTAACTCACACAAAGAATTATTTGACGTAATAAAAACGATACGTTATGAAAATGTGTATTAGATTAATATTGTACGTTCTACTTCCATGTTTCGCTTTAATTACATTTCCACTTTAAATTCGAGTTAAAACGATTTAGGCTTCAAAATGATCAATGAAAGCATTGCTAGCTTTTTCTTTACTAAATTGCAGTAATAATATCGTTCGTATTTCGTTGAAATAAAGCTACACGACTCAATACTCTCTACCCATAAAAATCTCAGTTTGACTTGCTAATGAGCTTGACATAAGACAATACTATCAAATAATGCATTTTGACAGCAATTAGAATAAGAACCTTGGGTCACATTATGCAACCAAGCCGAAACGATTTTTCCGTGCCATTTTCATACAAAGTAAACCCTTCGTTTCGTCATGCATCCGATTCAGTTTCTTCCCAAACATTTTTTTCTCAATGAAGTCGGTCTTAATTAAACACACCACGCATTATCAAAATGCCATTATTTTAAAACCCCACCGTTGCACAGAGGAGTAACTAGAACAAATTCCTGGCCAATAACCAAGATATTTTTTTTTTTCGATTTTTAGTTTCGTTATATTTTTTTACGTACCATAAAATTAGGAGCATGTCAAAAATTGTTAAAGAATTTTTGCATGGAAGCAAAATGGTGATATTTTAGGGTTTTTATTTAATAATTTTCATTATATATCCAGCAATTTCAACTAAAAATAGTGGTGTCACCGTGCATTGCACCAACTTTCAAAAATATGTTTTTTAAACATTTTATTCCAAACTTGTTATATTAATCGCCGAGATCTGGAAAAGTTTCTGAAGCTAATCAAAAAACATAAGAACTCTTCCGGACTTGCCCGATCCAAAAATTCCAAGCGATTTGAAAATATTGAAATTTTTATTAATTTGAGGTACACCGAAATACTGTGGGGCCAAATACTATGTTTGGAAAAATGTATCCTTATGAAAAACTACACAGTCCTCCCTTCTCCTCACTCTTTTTCACTGATCATTTGTGTATACAACTAGAAAAACAAATGTATTTACAAAGACCTCGTCGAAATTACTAGTATTCGAAAGAATATAGAAAATTGACCTGCAAACTCCTGCCCTCATCGATTCAGTAAATTTCCTACCTACCATGAATCGCAAACAAGCTGCACACGCCCTGTACAAAGTTGAACTCATTCCAAACTAAAACCAACCGAGTCCATCGTGTTTACATTGCATGCACGGGTTGAACCCATCGCATTTTTCACACACTAGTTCTTGCATGCAGATTTTAAACTCTGAGAGCAGAGTGCAGAGCGCAGGACGAATTTTACTTGCAGCAAGACAGCAAGTTCATTGAACCCGAAAAAATTGCACTCGGTTGAACTGAGTGCGGGTTTATGACAGCACAGTATGTTCTAGAATGTTTCAGGTACAGTGGACGGGCATAGCGTTGTTGGTAACTCGATTGCCTTGTACGCAGCTCACCGGAGTTCGATTCCCAAGCCCGCAACCCGAAAAGAGGCGAATGACCCTAAGGTTATGGAATGGAATACGCAACATAAAATTGTAATATTATGGAATGGAATAATACGGTAAAGTCGTTGCATTCATCTGGCGGTAAAATCGGTCTGCCACGAAATTGACTCCAAAGGTTCCCTGATTTACTTAAGTTATGTACGGAATTTATTAAAACCCATTATTGCCCAACCTACTATATATAGTAGGTGCTAAGAAGAACTCCTATTACTAAAACAATAACGAAGACCAGGCATTATCAATGAGTTAATATTGTTCATATACTCTTGCAGAATACGTTTAGAGAAGTTAGAGTGGTTAAATTGGTGTTTATGTTTTGTTTTCAATCAATTTCTCCTTAAGGGTTTACACATTTTTGTCAGGATGAAAAAAATCGAATTTTTGCAAATTAGATATTCTGAAACTACATACGTTGTGGAAAATTTTCTCAAAATTTCATTAAGATCGGAATACTACATTTTGAGTTACAACTATTCAAAGACCGCTACCCATCGACCACTAGTAGACGGCGCGTAGTGTTTGAAAACTCGATTATCTCGGAGTTGTATTTTGTTGAATTTACGATCACGATATCTCAAGAACCAATTAATCGATCAATCTGAAATTTTCACTGGTTGTTCCTTATTATATCAGCTACTGTAAGTACAGAAAGAATTATATTGGAATGACCACATCATTTTTTTCCGATCGGAAAACTCAATTTATGATGCGCGTGAAAAATAAGTTGGGCAATAATGGGTTAAGGGGCGTTCATATACCTCGTGGACAAAAAAAACCTTCGTTGTTACTCACCACAATAAACATGTTTAGAAATGTTTTCTAATTAAATAGTAACAGAAGATGAAACATATCTTTGACCTATAATTGTTTTTGAAACTATTCAATATTTCGAGGCAGTCGAGGGAGTTCATGGTAATGTACAACATGGTATGTATGCTTGGTACAACATGCCGACGACTGTGGTTACATGGTCATGACATTATAAAAATGTCTGATCTTTCAATTGGTCGTTTGTTTGAAAAAGCTCAAGAGGTTCTAAATAATGAAGATCGAAGATATAGAAAAGATCACTCGAGGTAATCATCACGTGCATTAACGAACGAAGATATTTTCATTGGATTAATAATAGCTTCTGACCCTATAATTTCCACTTTGAGACGTGAGCGAAAAATTAATATATCTACAAGAAGTATAGAATTTACTGACTTCCATTATACCATTGACACACATGTGATTTCCGTACTATGATTCTCATACCACGTTGTACTCGTACAGCGGCATTGTGACACACATGTTTTGTTACCGCTGTATTACATTTTTCAGCTCGCAAATTTTCTATCGAACAGGGAGCACAATTCCAAACATTCTGAATAGGGTAAACACTCCCTACCTCATCTTAATTTCTGATGAAAACTCTAAATAAGGGAAAACAACAAAACTGTTTCACAGTATAATCCATTTATATAGTAAATTTATTTATTACAGTTTTATTAATGTTTCAGCAATCGTCAAATTTGTCGAACATGCGATGCAAGTTATGTAAAAATATAACTCTCGATATTTTTTTTCCGATTTCTTATCTTGAAATTAATGGTGAGACAAAATTCTTTATTACTACTAGCCTTATTATCTCATGACACACCAACACTTTTCACCAAATTATAATTTATTGTATTATAATAACTTTGAATTATAATATTTCTTCACACTGAACGATTACTGACTGAATGTTAAACTCGGCATAAATTTCGAAAAACCTGAAGTGAAAGAGAAATGGACATTTTTCCTAAACTTGGATTTGGTTTCTCCCGAGTATTTCTAACCAAAAATTCAAATTATTTACCATCTGACACTCCACATCCAACGGAAAAAATATTTTCTATCAACTAGAAGTGGAGTGATAGGAATTTTAATTATCCTGATCTGTATCATTTTGAGCCAAAATATTTTTTTATAGTGAAACAAAACTGAAGAGCTCCCAACTACATAAATTATTTGTATTTAATTTGAATTTCTTGAAGTCTTTAAATTGAAAAATTTGTTATTCCTTCAAAAATAATTATTTTACTAAAATGAACAACATTGTAAAATGTTAAAAAGTAGCTGATATATGATCTTTCTCTAGGATCGAAATGAAAACGTAAGGTTTTACGTAAACTCCGGATCGTATAGTATTAAACAAAGAAATTTTCAAAATATTGTGAATAGGACGGAATTACCTGAATTCTGTACCAAACATTTGAGGATATGTATAGAAGTTATTCCGAAAATGCGCTCGAAGAGAATTTTCTAGAAATAACAAGTAGTCCTTATTTTATACAGGTATACCTCGCTTATGTGCGTATTTTGTATAAGTTGAGCTTCTGCAGTCTTAACTGAACATCTGTGCAACCCAGAGTAGTTCTGCAAACTCCAGCAAAGTATCCCGAACTTTTTATTAGAAAATCGACGATGAAAAGATTCTTTTTTGAACATTGATATTTTAATTTATTTCCAACACTGTAAAGGGTAATATTTGTAAAGGATGTTTGCGATCTTCAAATCACCATTTAAAAAAAATTGTTTGAAAATTGCCATTTGTATACCAAAATATATTATAAAAAATAAAATGGAGGAAATTAATTCTTCTGTCTGATAATTTTTTGTTAAAATTTTCAGAAAGCAAGAAAGATTAGTGAAAAACGTAAATACGAAATAAAACTATGTTATGAGTATTTTAACACGGTCCTAAAATTCAGGAAACTTTAATGGCATTATGAAGAAGTTATCACTAAACAAGTATTTTGAACAATTTTAAGTATAATTTGAAATTTCATAGCATTTTCTGATACAAAGTGAATTTGTATATCACTTGCATATCACTGAAGTTCCCGGTCATGTCGCCATGGAACGTGTTGTCCAGTGGATATGAGAGCTTTCTTTTTTAATTGGTTTAATTGAAGGCATGGACATAGTCTGCTGATACCAAAGATAGAAACTTCCGGAAGTGACCGATTCAGGATCGTGCGAACGTGGGAGTTGTTAGGTTCACGCTTGAGAATTTATAAGCGGTAAGACGATCACCTGATCATCGGGATGTTATCATGTTTCAGAGATCGCGCTTGTAGGTGCCGTGGATGGTCGCGAAGTGCTCAAGCATTTGTACGTTAAATGGTTTGTCACGTGATCCTTCCTCAGAACTAAATAAGAAAATAAAAAAGTAATAATGGAATATTTGTAATGACATAAACTCTTTTCAATGGGATTCTTGATTAATAAAACGCTTGTAATCCACCTAATAGTGTAATGAGACATTTTTTATAACTTTTATCTCTCTCTTCGGATATTATATCGATTGAGAACATTTAGAACTTGATGCTTCGTAATGTTTTTGATAACGCGTACTACATGGGATATAGGCAGGAATCAGAGAATCGCTCAAATCAGCATAGGACAACATCAGTGCTAGAATTCTCAAAAGCTAAACCAAATCAATGCTAAAGCGAAAAAATGGCCTAATGGCGAATTATTGCTAATTGTTAATAATATATCTAAATTTTTCAATCAATGCAATGTGTAGGGAACGAGAACAAATTTTTTTTTGAATCGATTTGAAGTTCATACTCTCAATAGCGTTTACTCAAATTTCCAACGTGACTGAGAACTAAGCACTGAAATTGCAGCTCTTGATATCACACTACCTCTGAAGTGCACGGGAGCAGAGTTCAAACTTTACTTTGATATCTACTTTTTCTAAAAGTGACTTCCTATTAATATCTTCGATTTGAATTAATGTTAATCATAATGTCAAAGAACAAATAAAACAACTCTCGAAACCCATTAGGAGAAATCATCATCATTACTGAAATTTTCTTCACGAAACTTTTTAATAACCTTCCATCACTTGCGTTAGCGCACTTGGTGCACGCTGCTATGAAAATCTATTAAAAATTTTCAAATGCTTTCACAAACTTTGTAAGGAAAAGATTTTTGATAAGCTTTTGTAATATTGTGTACGAAAAAAGGTTCGCCCAAGTGAAATTTTTTGCATCGCTAAGTGATCAAGTTCCATCCAGACAACTTGGAATTGTTCAGTGGTTATTTCTAGCGGTTGGAGGTAGAAAAATGAAATACGAAATTCGTTTTATCGAAATAATGTATAGCGTATTTAAATGGATTGTTACTATATTGAATAATAAATAGGCGTCAAAGGGTAATCCACAAACAACAAGCCATACCTTTTAAAGTATTCAAAATAGATATTTGAAGTCTTCAGTAAAGTTATTCGCGAAAGTAAGAGCACAGATAACAGACGTTTAGGCTCGATTTGAATCGTGTGTAAATACCCGCTACTGAGATTCCGAATAAATCAGACGTCTGAAACACGCTTGGCAAACGTTTGTAGATGGCGCAGTGATCGATACAATGCAGTTAGAGTGCAGCTGTCAAACACGTATAGCAAACAGTTGCGCAGATGGCAATAGTGAAACACGGATTTCCAACGTTTATCAATTTGAAAGTTTACACAGGTTTTTGAAAAAAATTTGTTCTAGCCTAAATGTCTGTTATCTGTGGTAAGAGCTACAAATTTGCTGAAAGTATCATTTCAATACAATTACTTCCCAGAAAATTTATGAAAATATCTCACTTTTAGGGAGATTAATCAGCAAATCAGTAAATTCTCCGAAGATATTATTGACCTAAAATTAGCCATTTTGGCAATAATAATGGATTGCATGTGTTTGGACTTATTTCTGGCTGTGGAAAATGATAAAAATCTTTTGAAAGTAGTCCGATTTCATCAATCTATAGCTTGTTCGAAAGGTATTCGTATAAGCTGACTAAATATATATGAAATGTTTATTTCTGTCGTCAATTTTGGTAGATGTTTTTAAAAAAAATTGTAAACAACACCATTTTTGCACATTCAAACATTCATATCTTGGAAACTGAACATCAGAATCAAAAACTATTTAACAGCGTTCTGGGTAATAGGCCTGTTGCATTGAACCGCGGCTTTTCCAATTCGACAATCTTTTTTTAAAAGGATTATAAAATTTCTGAAAGATAGTTTAAGGCTATTTAAATATTGGAAGTAATGGTTACATTTCTTACGTTTAGTGCCTTTTTAACCTCTTTTGATATCGGTTCGGTTCTTGCTCCACGTTTATAGCAACTGTAATTTAGGTTAGGTTTTCATACAATATTCCGAATCTCAGTTACTTAATTTAATATTACCTCTATTGCGGTTGAATCTACTGTGTATTCAAATTATACCCACAGTAAGCGTAGGTCATTAGTTTTAGCATAAGTTTATATAAATTATAGTTATTAAATTCACGTGTTTATACCTTAGTTTCATCAGATAATTATAAGTAATACCGTTACTGTTTAAACTTCGCTTGTAGTGTATAATTTAAATTTAAGTTAAATAGTTCTTGTAGCATTAAGGTAAGTAAGTAATTCACCGATAGTATGTAAAAAACTTGTAGATGTTTAATTTTATATTGAGAGAATATATTCCGCTTCCTAACTAGATTTGTTCATCAAGGAATTTTTTTTTAAAGTAACTCTTTTTCCGTGAAAGTGCCCAACTTGAATTGTTGACGGTAGATGGGGAATATAATCACCCACCTTGGAACAAAATTTCATCCAAATCAAAGATAGGGTTTTTTCTAGTAAATCGACTTTAAGTTTTTAAAATCGATTTTTTCCAGTGTAGGAGTCAATGAGAATTTTTTCAATATTTTTATTTAGAAATTTGACTAATTTTGTGAAAATCACTCCTAGAACACTTTTTTGTAGGATTTGTCATTTTTAGACTATAGCCATTTGAAAAAAAAATGGTAAAAACAGTTTGATCCCTTTCAAAAGACAGTCTAGAACATTTTTGGAAAACCAAAGTATGCAAAGTGGCTTTTTGTGACAAAGTCTTCATGTACAGAAAGTTTCATTAAAATTTGAGAGGGTGCTGTCAACTCCGAATAAGATTTAGCGCGAAATTCGTCCATAAAGAACGTAATTGCATTTGTTCAAGATGGTGCCAGTATCGATCAGCATATAAGGGACCATGCATAAATGACGTAGCATTTTGGGGGGTAGGGGGGGTATACTAAATTTGTGACGAAGTGTGACGAGGGGAGGGTAGGGTCAGAAGTTGCGCGACGTAGCATTAAGATTTTTTACGGAAATTAAAACCCATTGATTAGAAAAAATAATTTAATGTTCCTCCATTCTTAAGAGAAATAAATTTAAATTCACACAAGTTACTTTTCATGAAATTTTTAATGTGGTAAGTTTGCGTGTATGCGTATTTAACTTGCTACATTAGTTAGCTAATCTTGCTAACTAGTAGACTTAGTTTGTTAGCTGAATTAAGTTTTCTTTTCGGATTTAACCAAATAAAATTTAGTAATTTTGTTGAATGTATGCTTCCTAGAATCATGGGCAGCTGCAACATCGTGAACTGAGAGATCTTTTGTTCATGTTCCATGACATATAAAACTTAAAACAAAATTATTAACGCAATATTAGTTATGAAATGGGCTTATTTTGCTCGCAATTTGCTATTAAAATGAAAATGTAGATAAAAGCCGTCAAACATTTTGTAAATACATGGATTTAAAAGAATTGTAAAACATATTTAATTTTTTTTCATCCCCCGGTCGCGTAGGGAAGGGGGGGGGTTGTTAGAAATGCTACCTTATTTACAAAGGAGAGGTTTGAGTTTTGTGACAAAATGCTACGAGGGGGGAGGGAGGGGTCAAAAACGCCGAAAAAAAGCTACGTCATTTGTGTATGGCCCCTAAACAACTCAAGGTTCTGCTCGAAGCATTACGTGCTCATGTGAAAGGAAAGTGCTTGTCATCAATGAAAGCGGGACAGATATTTCGCGTGAGTTAACAATATCACATTTTAAGGTGTTGTTGAAGTAGATAACTGAAAAAACATGATCGAAAAAGAGAAGGAAAAGGAATCCAAAAAAATGATCCAAGGCGCAAACGTGGTCGTCGCACGTGAGCCGGGCTGCACAACTTCCATCCCACACTCTGGCGACGACGAGGACACCGAAAAAGTCATTCGTAAGTACGAAATCAGAAGCAACTGCTGAAAAAACATGTTCTTTCAACATTTCCTTCCGCGGTTTCATGATTTTTCACATCATTTGCCACTTTCTTATTTTCTTACCTGACTGACATAAATGGATTGCATTTGTCATTTGCGTTATTAATTTTTTAAATAATCTGTAGTATTCATACTCTTCAAATAAAAGTCGAACCGCAGATTTTCTAGGCGTATATATAGTTTTATTTCACCTCGAATATAGTGAACTATCGTACCCTCACAGTTAAAAAACATCGAAAAAAGTGTCTCCGGATTGGATGCAGCTTGAAAAATATTTAACCACGAATAAATTATTATTGCCGTAATGATGCCAGGTGTGAAACCTTTCCAGGAATGCTTGTTACTGAAATGATATACTATAATGTACAAAAGTTTTGATCAATTTGCTTTACGCAAAGTTCTAAAAAAAAACGCAAGAAAAAGTGTTTTTTTCACGCTGAAACCCTTCCCCCTTAAGAATCGCCAGCAACTTCTACAAAGCAAAATGTAGTGCAACCAGCTTCATAGGGCTCCACCAACTTACCTGTCCCGCCAACTAGCTTTTGTATATGAATGATAAATTATATATGGGAGAATCTCCGCGGCTTAAGAAATATGGTGGGATATGGCCCGATATTTTCAGCCTGAAAAATCGGAACATATATGATGTTTGTTGAGCCATCAATAAACACTTTGAAATCCAACCATCAGTGCTTTATCACATTAATTTTAAAAAATATGCGATCTTTTGAAAACATCATATGTTGATTTCAAAAGCCTTTGTAAAATCGGGCTAATAGCCGACAAATCTGGGTTCGAAAAAATGGACAGCGGACAAAATCAGGTGCTATATCCACTATAGTATTATTTCACAAAAGTTATCGGAACGGAATATTTTTAAAAAATACTCTGGAACTTTGAAAACTTTTATTTATTTCTCAATAGCGCACGTAGCTGCAAAATTTTGCTTGAAAACCAAAATTTTTCTTTATAAACTCTGGTCTTAAATTTGATTATTAGACCAACAATCGATGCATACATATATAATTCCACTTTAAAAAATGTAAAGTGGACGATATGGGTTTCACTTATGAAAACAGTTTGACAAAAAACAATCTATAGGTCAAACATAAATGCATGTACCATAGAAATTTTTTCACCATATAATGCATATTTTGCAAGACGAAACTTTTTTCATTCAATTAACCGGATAATTCGATTATCAAAAACGACATCTTTCTGAACTTAACGAGTAATCGAATCTGGCCGGAACTATTTATGCGTGATCAGTTCATAACACGAAGAAAACTTGTTTCAAAACAATATTCTTCAAATGTCAAATTAATGGAAAGTAAAAGCTCTAGAGTTCACCACTGCCTGGAAATAGCGCTATGGTACCGAAATCAATGTTGTATCATGATGCTTGCGTGATACCATCGTGATTCTGGGTGTCACACATATGATTTCATGGTGTAAAGTGATTTTGGTATCACATGTGTGTCACAAGTATTACTGTTCATTGCAAAATAAACTAATATAATTAAATAAAGCCTAAGCAATATGGTAGGAAAGTTCTTATTTTTGTAGTGGAACCACCGTAATCAATCCAAAACCATTTTTATGAAATCTTATATGCCGAAATGAAATCCAGAGTACTAAAATTACCTAATTTTGATAAATTTAGAGATTTTGGTCAACTTTTGTTCTAAGTGGCATTACTGTGCATCGGTAGCTAGTATAAACAAAAATATCGGCTCGAACGCGGACTCTAGTCTGTATTATATGTAATCAATTTTTCGAAACATTCGGATAATCCAGTTCCCCTTAATTTTGGAGATGGGAATATTGGATTTCAAGAGTAAATCATTTGCTTTAACTTTCTGGCCAAAGAACGGTAAAAACAGAAATTAGGTAAGCTCACTTAAATTAATTTACATTAATCTCTAATCGTGATTCTGGTTTGGAACCTGAATTATTTGCATCCATTGTATTAGTGTTCGCGCTTATGTATTGACAACACGTGCACCTCATTAATATGCGATAACGAACATCACTGGAATACGTCTACAAAGGAACTATGTGATCATCAGTAGTCGAAATGAGTGACGTGATCGATTCTGTTGCGTTGAATTAATCTTAGTTTGTATCGGGCACAAATTTTTCTGAAATATTTGAATATTTACTCAATAATTTTTGGATACAGATTTTTTCATTGCCGATTTGTCTTTCGCAGGTTTCTAAAGCATTTTGTAAATATTTCCATATTTTTACAGATATCCTGTTGTATTTCCTAAATATGTTTTCAATTAAAAGCTACACAGATGGTAAGATGATCCGATTGATTCAAACACAGATTCCAGTACTGGAATTTGTAGTCCGATTCTAAAAAGGAGAAAAAACTTGAAACACTAGTTTCAATTCAATCACATCGTACCAAAGGACAACTACTAGGCCAGTGTTTTTCAACCTGGGGTGAATAAGGCCAAGTAAGTTTCAAATTGTTATCCTTATATTTCCATCGAATTATTGACACTATAATATTGAGACAATAATTCGATGGAAATATTCGTATAACAAGTTGAAATTTTCTCGGCATAATTCACCATCTGGGGGTGAATTTTCCCCGGTTGAAAAATTCTGTACTAAACGAAAGCGATTCTGCCTTCATGCATTCACTGATTGAACCATGCGTTCTTGCTCCAGCATATTGTTACCCATTACTTTGTCATGTACGCGCACCGGATTTTCATAGTCGGTGCTACAGTCATTCAAACTTGGATGTAATAGTTCTATCCATCGTTTTACTGTAGTGCTATAAAAACGATAATGCAAAAATGTGCCTCCATAGAGGCAATGTCCAACAGCAGTATGCGCTCTATCATAGTTATAAACTCTTTTATCCCAATTTTGAATATATTTTGAAAAAACAGGCCAAGTAGTCACTAAAATCTGCAAGTTTTACTTACCACTATCGTCGTAAACGCTTTCTCGCTGAGAGTTGTTCTCTGTTGGCGTGAGTTCTGAAATGAACAAAAAAATGTAACATTAATTATTTCATTGGATACAACTCAGTTATCTTTCACTTTTCACTGCAACCATTATTACACACCAAATGAAAAATGTGTAATCTAATAAATCAATTCAGTTTCCGACCAAATTGAAAGCTAAACTAATTTAATTATAATTTTATTTACTGTTTGTTCATTTGCATAGTTTAAACGCAGTGTCGAGCGGGGACAACATTCGTTATTTGATCACGAATTGAATCACTCGACCAACGATGAACCATTCGCTTTTCTGCCGAAAGAATCCGACTGGTTAAAATTGTAAATAATATAATTTGTAATTTATCTTCGCTGAAATTATTTGGACATGTCATGGCCCAATAAAAAAAATGTGATTCCTCCGAACGAATTAATGTATAATCATCATCGCGCCGCCAAGCCGGAACGAACCCCGAAAGCAACCGCATAAATTGTATTTACAAAATTAATTAATATAATCACTATCCGATCAGCTATTGCAACAATTTGAATTACGCACATTTTTAAACCGTCTCGCCACTGACAGCTTCTCGTTAGCTCATTCATTTATTCGTCCATCCGTTTATTCACTCACAAATCGGCACACGTTCACATTGTCAACTAAAAAAATAAAAACATTCGTTTTTATGATGACTTTTCTGTGCCTGCCCTGGCCTGGCCTACTCTGATTCGGGTAAGACCCCTGCTGCTGATGGCAACCAGATTGGATTCGTTTATTCGGTTTGGTACATTTTCATCCCGGGCAAAATTCAATTAAAACGCATTCATTCGATTAAGTTGTCGAACGGAACAGTAAAGGCGGGTGGAGCATGTGGTTTCCGGGGAAACAGATAAATAAATCAAAATGTGTTCGATTAAATTATGAATACGTTGGCGGCGTAACTTTTTCTGTGATTGAAGTGTAGTTTTATTTCGCATGGAAATAGGGTGTACGATTTCCACGAATGCTACAAGTCATTTCAATTCGTTTAATGGCATTTTAGTTTTTGACATTGCCTCTCAAATTTAATTAGTTAAAATACCAAACTGATATCAATTTCGCGAATCTATTCTAGTATTTACTAACGCGTTTATTTTCAAATAGTTTTCCCATTAATTGTTTGATATAAACTTTTCCTCTTCCTTGTCAAACTAATCCGATTCCTCGCCACAATCCGTGAGCTATGCGACCAAATAAACGATAATGACGATAATATTTTAATGAGGTGTAATAAACTCCCGGCACCACAACAGCACGCCCTATAACTCAACCCGCATTTGAACGAAACCGTACGTTCACCTCCGCAAATTGCAGACCAATTTTTTGGTCACATTAAGCAAACTAATTACGGTGGTGTCCCCAACTTAAAATTCTAATCCTACACAGCAGCACATGTCCCCAATTTACGTGATCCCGGTGTGGCCACTACTCGGAAGGGCCCGGTTTCGGCTACGATGTCACAAACTTTGGTCACGTAAAATAAATAATTAGAAATTTGGTTGCAATTTGTTGCTGCGAGGGTTTTTGTGCCCCTGTCGGGTGGACGCGGTCCCCCACTCACTGAACAAGTTCTGGACTGTTCTATTGATTTCAAATAGCTGTTTGTATGGTCTGTTTTTTCTGATATTTAGCAATTATAATCGAGTTAATTAACATTACATTAGCTATTTTACATTGGGCAGACGACCCAGTCCAAAAAGATATGACCCAGCGAAGGTCATCTGAAATGAGGTCGATGGAGAGTAAGATAAATTTATTATCCTAAACGATTTTTGCAGAACGAAATTGATTGTAATCCAGAATTTTCACTGACTCAATATGAAGGCTTTGAAAGTTCCAACTACATACTTCAGTAGACTTTCGTATTTCAGTCCCATTGGGGTAATTACTCCATCAATTTTAACTGTTATTGCAGGTACGTAGGCACGATACTGCTGCGTAAAATTTTCATAGCGATTTTTGCAGTAGGAGATTTTAAATCAACTTGTCATGTGAACAAGGAGCTAAACAAATCTTAAAAAACTAACTTACAAACTATAAAATGTCTATGCTATGTCACGAATGCATATTCAAGAAATTGATGCGTATTTGTTGTATCATTTACTTTTATTTAATTTAGTTTAATGACTACATTTGCTAGGTATCTCAACTTTTATCCTTATATATACTTTGATTTAATATTACCAATGGCTACTTTTTATGAACTCTTATTCCATTCCTTGTTTAATTTAGAATGTACTGTTGAGTTCATCGAATTCAACTGAGTAAAACCCTTTTTAATTAGTAGTGTGTATATTATAGTTCTAATTTTTCTATCTATCATACATCCTCGTCATATAATAAGTGGAATTTCTTAGACAATGACTTTAAAAAGTTTTTAGTTTTATATACATGCTTATTAGTTTTATATACATGGTATATTGATTTTAATGTTATGTAGATCACGACTGGGATGTTATGTTGGAAATTTTGAAGTCGGCTGTCTCAGTCTTTCAAAAAATCAAAACAAGGATTTCTTACTATCCGACGATTCGGCCTTTTGGTGATGACCTTTCTCAAGGGAAATAAAGTTATTAATCTTTATTTCCCTTGAGAAAGGCCATTACCAAAAGGCCGAAACGTCGGGTAGTAAGAAACCCTTGTTTTGGGTTTTTAAAAGACTGAGACAGCTGGCTTCAAAATCTCTATTGATTTTAATTTAAATGGAAAAATAAAATTGAATATTTTCCAAAATCACCTTCTTAAAATAAAAATAATTTCATGTTAATTCTATTAAAATATTTCCAACCGAGTATTTAATGGCTAGTTCAGTGAAAATAGTATTTTCCATGTAAATCCAAAACATATATTTTATGCATGGTTTCTTTGAACAAATTTTAACAATTCGTATTTTACACCAAGATTTTAAAAGCTGAATATTTGCTTGGAAACACTCGCAATCAGCAACTCACTATGATTGTCAAGTTCAATTAATCGGGGCACATCGCAAAGCTACGGTACTCGAAACTAGGAGCTATGCACAAATAATTAACTGAGCTGAAAACGTTTAACTAAGTACAAATCAAATCGAACGATGCGGAGTCCAACTGGGACACCAAATATATGTCCCGATAGCAAGGATTCTTAATTATAGAAAATATGGAACGTTTTCACCGACAACCAGAACTCACTATTTCACTAAAGAAGCGCGACAAAATTAATTTTTTTGATGGGAGCAAATGTTGTTTGCGTGCGAAGTCGATGATTAATACGATCTTCGGAACGGGATGGACGAATAGATGATGGAAATCGATGTCTGACGCCATTCCAAAATTAAAAATAATGACTTCCCTTTAAGCAATATTATCAATAACCCTAACTATATGGGTATTTTCGGAACAGGATGCACGAATAGATGGCATATGTTGATGTTTGGCACCATTTAATATTTGGTGACTTTTCCACAACTGGTGACATTTCCACAACTGCAGGTCATTTTGGGTTTCTAAACGGTGTCAAGCATCGACTTGCGGACTCCAGTTAATACTCAGCTCGTTTAAAAAATATACATTTTGTTAGGGTTAAAAAAAATTCTGCTCAACCGAAAGTTACCGTCTCGGATTTCAAAATGACATTAGACATCTATTTTGACATTAATTATTGCCCTCCATTCTGAAACTACCATAATACAATATTATCGAATTTTCTAGAAGCATCGATTTCTAAAATCTACTCGTTAAAACCTCGCTCCAAAAGTACCCATATTGGGGAGGTCGTAGACAATTTTTCGGAGCCGAAAGTCACCATTCCAAATTCAGAATTGGCGTCGGACATCAATTACCGTCATCTACCCGTCAATCCCATTCAGAACATCCTTGTATTGCTGATATACATTTAGCTTCGAATATGTTACATTTCATGGGCTATTTTTTCCTAAGGAATTTGGTGAAAATCATTTGTGTACAATGACACAAAACCTACTTTAAAGTTCTGAAATAACGTTTCGCGTTCCGCTCATCAGTATATGACAGCTTTCGTGACCGCCATCCGTTAAGTCCAACATAGCAAACTTTACCTATGACCACACAAAACAACTGCAAACTGTTCCCGAGCAAACGAAAAGCCCATAATACCCCTATGGTCATGGGGTTTGACATGAGTGCTTGAAATGGGTTCAAACCATGAAAACACCATCACCATGGTCCGGTATATCCCATTTAAAATACCATATGTTGGTGTATTTATGGGTTATTGAGACCATTTTGTGGTGTCTTGATGGTTGTGAATTTTGTTACGGACCATGTTTAAGGTATTTTTAAGGGGCTATGTGGTGTTTGCACCCATGAGTATTTGTTCGGGTTGTCGTTGATTTTTTGAATGATTGAAATTTAAAATTAAACTTTTTCCAATATTTACTGACTTGTGAACTATGCGATATACAGAAAAAAAAAATGGTGATAGCTTCATTTTCGTACGAGCTTACCGGAATCAATTTTTGTTGTTGTATAACTTATGTATGCATACATCGAATTGAGAAAGAACGGAATCGGAAAGATCGGTGTCAAAAAATCGATTTTTCAAGGTGAGAAAAACTATTTTGAAAAAATTTCAATAAACATTGCTAGAGCAACATCATGAATATACCGTCCGGATGGTACAATAAGCCGTACAAGCTAGAGATTTTCAGCGGTGGTGGTATTAACCAGCACACAGTTAAATCTTGTACAAATTTTTCGGGTGTCAGTACAACTTGCTACACGAACCAGTGTATAGATGCGATAGGTTAGAGTCGTGTACACATGATGAGTTGAAATGTGTGTGGGTAGGGTGGTTTTGGATTGAGTTCAACACTGCGGGGTGCGACGTGTGTGTGCTGCTTGTGAGTTTTCTATGGGATAGATTAATTTATTTTTATGCTTGTGTGTGCGTTGGCTATTTTCACAGAACAGATTTTGTGTACATCCATAGTCTACGGAGCTTCAAATGCCATAAACCATAGAATGTCCAGTTCGTAGACCCATCATGCCTTTTATTTCGGCCTTGTACACCATTCATGTCCTCCTTGAAATCATAACCATCATTTCCCTGTTATTAACCACCTACCATGTGTTATGTTCTATCAGATCTTATAGTCAGTACGATTCTCGTAACATTCCTTTTAAAAGGTACAAACGCCTCTTCCACTGCTCGGCGACCGACACCAATTTGGAAAGTATCTTCCGGGAAACCAAAGAAACACAAATTAGAAAGTCCTAATGTGTAAATTTAATTAATGTCATAAACGAGTAGGAGATTTATCTGGCTATTATAATGCTTTTTTTTAGTCTTGTAGCAAAGCCATGTTCAATTATTATGTGTAACAGTTCGTTTCGTTTTACCGTGTCGTACGCTGCCTTGCAATTCACAAACAGATGATGAGTCTGCAAGTTGTTTTTTTTAATTTATCCAGAAATTGTCGCAGTTTGCTAAACTGGAGGACAACTTATAGGCAAGTTTTTTACCTGGTTTTTGCGCGTTTTTACGCAGTTTTTTACGCGGATTATCCAATTAACGCGGTTTTTGCAAAAATATTCTAAGTCCATTCGAATGTAAAAGACGTAGACTTTATTCTGAAAAAAATTTCTAAGTCCTTTTAAATGAAAAGAACTTAGAAGAATTTTGACAGTTTTTATTTTGCACGGATTTCGCAATTAACACGGTTTTTGCAAAAAATATAGTTTTTGAAAAAAATAATGCAAAAGACTCCGGAAGATGGAAGAGACGGGTCTTAAAGACTTCCTATGGCCCGCACCTCAACAATATGAATATTTTCGGAACGGTCTTGAAGAGTAGGTGCCAGAAATTGATTTTCGAAGTCATTTTGAAATCACTTCCGGTTTAGCGAAATTCGCTATAACCCAATCAATATGGGGATTTTCGGAACGGTCTTGACGAGTAGGTGACAGAAATTGATTTTTGACACCATTTTGAAATCTAAGATGGCGACTTCTGGGTTAGCGACATTCGCTAGAACCCAGTCAATATGAGTGTTTTCGGAATGATCTTAATGAGTAGGTTCCAAAAATTTATTTTTGACGCCATTTTGAAATCCATATTTTGAGAAGTCGAAGTTTTAGTACAAATAGTTTTAATTAAACAGTTGAGTTTACTTGAATTTAAGCAATGTGTTTGATTTGAATCAATTCAAACCCCCAACTTACACCACATACGTCTCTTTCTACTCTCACTTCCATTCTTACTGCACTATTCTGGATGAATACATAAATATATTTTGCATTTCGCTGGTTTATGATTAGATCTTATATTCGAGGATGTTTTGGATGATTGCCCAGATTTTTCATGCGGGAATTTCGGTGGACCGGAAATACCCATATTGATTGGGTTATGGCGAGTTTCGCTAAACCGGAATTCGCCATCTTGGATTTCAACATGGCATCAAAATAACTTCTAAAAATATAAGTTTTTTGTTGAGAGTTTTTTTTTACGCGGATTTACGAATTAATGCGGTTTTCCCAATCCATGCGGTTTTTACGCGTTTTTTACGCGGTACGTTTCCCCCGCTTAAAAAAAGCTGGGCGTATATGAGTCCGGAGGTATTTCTTCTTTCACTCTGACCATCTAAATCGTGACTTTAAGAATGTTTCATCTGTCAATAGATTCCCTTCTTGTTCGTTGTAAAACTTTCGTGATTCGTTCCTGGGAAAGCGTCCCTTGGCCTCCACGAGCGTTCTTCGTATACACGTCTCCTATGTCGAAGAGTAGTTTTTCGACAGTTCTCAGTTAAGGGAGAACAGGAGTTTTTTACTCTGATCTCTGGCACAGTCTCATTTTTTTTTTTCGAAAACGGGAAGACCAATTGAGAGGCTGAGAGCAAGAGTGGGTTAAAAATTTGCTGCGAGCAAAAGCGGTATACGTTTTATTTAGAGCAAAACCGGTTTAAGTACCAGTCAGAGCAGAAATGGGATAAAAAAAACCTTAGCGCAAAAGTGGGTTAAAAAGATATACCACTTTTGCCCTGAGAGGATATATATTCCATTTTTATTCTAAGAATGTTTTCAAAAATGATTTATCACCAATCAGGGAAAACCATCATCAATATGGGTATCATTTGAAAGGAGGTGGTTAGTAGATATGGGAAATCGATAATTACGCCATTTTGAATTCCAAGATGGCGACTTCCGGTCACCACAAAATAATGAAAACCACCATCAATATGGGTGCAATTTGAAAGGGGATGGTGAGCAGACACCGAAAATTGACCATTACCGCCATTCTGAAATCCAATATGGCGACTTCCGGTTACCGCAAAATAGTGAGAACCATCATAAACATGGTAACGTTTGAAAGGGGGTGTTCAGTAGTAGCCGTTTCAGATCCGATTTTCTTTCACTGCAAACATTACATTGCAACAACATGGTTTTATGCCTAAATGATCGACAACGACCAACCTGCTCTCGTTTACAACATATGTACTCGATGGATTTACAGACGGATTGCGAACCGATGCTATTCACATGGATCGGTTCGGCCTTCGACAAAATCAACCATGATGTCGCAATAGCGAAGCTGGACAAACTCGGTATTCATGGACAACTTCTGCGTTGGTTCCTCGATGGAAGGCAATTCCAAATCAGCATTAAGGATTGCCTATCTGCACCCTTTTTCACTACATCCGGCATCTCAATAGGTAGCCATCTCGGTCTATTAATTTTCCTCCTCTACTTTAATGACATCAATATTAAATTGCAAGGACCCCGCCTTTCTTTCGTCCATGATATGAAAATTTTTCGACAAATACGGGATAAAACCGATTCCGAGTTTCTTCAGAGTGAACTGGAGAGCTTTAGTACGTGGTGTGACCTAAACAGAATGGTTTTACATCCGAGTAAATGCTCAATCGTTACGTTCACTCGGAAACGTTATCCGATTCATTTTAACTACCATTTATTCGACTCGAGCATTCCAAGACACTCTCACGTCAAGGGTGGTGGAGTCATCATGGATGCAGCACCACACACCATGAGGCATGAAGACAATAAAGATAAAACAACCCAATGCAAGAGCATGGGAGGTATGAGCCTAAAATCGCAAGAGCATGGGAGGTATGAGCCTAGAAGCGACCGGGCCCACTATATGTTCGAGCTGTCAACGTCTGTACATCAACATACGGATGCCACCCCCTGGATAAGAATGATCGACCCGCGCGAAATTAAAATTTTGTGATTTGTTTCTCGCATCAATAAAAATATTATATATGCAATTCCATATTAATTTTAGTGGTTTTAAAATAGGTTATATGAGAAAAAAGCGAAAAAATTCAATAAAATTGCTTTTGGTTCACTTCAATCCATTTTTGGGTTTATTAATATTCCTTGATCTTCAAATTTTAAAGGTGTATGAAATGACACCCATACTGATGGTGGTTCTCACTATTTTGTGGTAACCGGAAGTCGCCATCTTGGCTTTCAAAATGGCGGTGAAGGTCAATTTTCGATGTCTGCTCACCATTCCCTTTCAAATGACACCCATATTGATGATGGTTCTCACTATTTTGTGGTAACCGGAAGTCGCCATATTGGATATCAAAATGGCGGTGAAAGTCAATTTTCGATGTCTGCTCACCATTCCCTTTCAAATGACACCCATATTGATGGTGGTTCTCACTATTTTGTGGTAACCGGAAGTCGCCATCTTGGAATTCAAAATGGCGGTAATGGTCAATTTTCGGTGTCTGCTGATCATCCTCTTTCAAATGACACCCATATTGATGGTGGTTCTCACTATTTTGTGGTAACCGGAAGTCGCCATCTTGGCTTTCAAAATGGCGGTAATGGTCAAGTTTCGGTGTCTGCTGATCATCCTCTTTCAAATGACACCCATATTGATGGTGGTTCTCACTATTTTGTGGTAACCGGAAGTCGCCATCTTGGCTTTCAAAATGGCGGTGAAGGTCAATTTTCGATGTCTGCTCACCATTCCCTTTCAAATGACACCCATATTGATGGTGGTTCTCACTATTTTGTGGTAACCGGAAGTCGCCATCTTGGATTTCAAAATGGCGGTAATGGTCAATTTTCGGTGTCTGCTCACCATCCCCTTTCAAATGACACCCATATTGATGGTGGTTCTCACTATTTTGTGGTAACCGGAAGTCGCCATCTTAGATTTCAAAATTGCGGCGGTGGTCAATTTTCGGTGTCTGCTCACCATCCCCTTTCAAATGACACCCATATTGATGGTGTTTCTCACTATTTTATGGTAACCGGAAGTCGCCATCTTGGATTTCAAAATGGCGGTAATGGTCAATTTTCGGTGTCTGCTCACCATCCCCTTTCAAATGACACCCATATTGATGGTGGTTCTCACTACTTTATGGGAACCGGAAGTCGCCATCTTGGATTTCAAAATGGCGGCAATCGTCAATTTCCGATGCCTATTGACCTATACGGATCCTATATTACACGATTTCTAAGGCTTCGAAAAATTTAATAAAATTTCATTTCCCACAAGTCCGAATAAGAAAATTCTGATTCTTTTCTTAGCGCAAAAATGGGTTAATATTCTATACCAGTCTTGCCCTGAAAATTTTGTCGAACCATTTTTGCGCGAATTAATATTTGATCCACTTTTGCCTGAGGTGTGATGACTATACCATTTCTGATCTAACAGAATATTTTAACCCACTTTTGCTCTGAACAAAATTTTAACCCACTCTTACTCTCAGCCTCTCAATTGGATTTAGTTTTTTTCATATTACAAAACACACTTTAGTTTTGAATAACAACTTTTAGTTAGGGGGTGGGCGTAGCGTAGTTGGTATCTCGATTGCCTTGTACGCAGCGCACCTGGGTTGTGGAGTCCCGACTCCACAGATTTTTCTAACCCGATGAGGCGAATGATTTTTCTGAAACAATGAGGCGAACGACCTTAAGGTTAAAACCTCTATAATCGAAATAAAAAAAAAACAAACTTTCTAGTTGAATGCGAAAACCGCTTCACCACTCTTCTCCGGTTCTTTGAAGTTGCCAATGCAAAAAGTAGATGAAATGTGGTACATTGGATTAGCACTCGTATGTTAATCGGGAATGAAAAATTTGAAAATAGTCTTAAAGCATCTTAAATTATCTAGTTCTTGACCCATCCTTTTTCAAACAATCAAATCATAAATCGTTATGGTGGGCATTTGAACAAACAAATATTTTTTCCGTCTCGTCGTCTTTAGTTGCACCAAAAAATACTTACAATTAAAATTTTCCAAAAAAAAAAAAATGGATTGAAGACTAGATAAATTTATAAGCTAGCGTTCTTGAGATATCCATGGTACCGACCTTGAAGACATGGTTTCGAGAAAAAAACAAATTAAAGTGTTCACAAGAGGTTAAGCCAAATTTTCCAACATCAAGAACGAGGCTTGGTTGGGACCGTGTTACAAAAATTTTTCTTAAGGACATTATACATGCGAGCCACAACATAGCTCCTACGCCACACACACCCCTCTCCCCTGCCTAACCATGTATCTGAGCGAATATAAAAATACGTTTTTCAACACGCTAACCGTGCTGGTGTGCCACGAAACTGCTACTTAAGGAAGCTAGAATCTTTTCCTATACAATCAATCCGAGTTTTTGACGGAATGCCATCTGTGCGAAAATATCACCCCTCTTCACTTGGGGTTTTCTTTTCGAAACACTCTTCTTCTCGTTTTCATTGCACTTTTTCAAATGCACTTTTTCACACACCACTGCAAAAACACTGCGAAACTTTAATCGTCTACTAACAAAACTTCAAATTTTCTGCCAATGCGCAGATGACCAAAGGAAAATGTTTGGAAACTCTCATTTGTGCGTTTGAATTTTCACTTCAGATTCAGTTTTTCCTAATGTAAACAAGCGAGTCGGTGCCTAGCAACGTGGCTTCCACATATCTTCACCTTAAGGCAGTGATGCTATTTTCGTTCGTTGGCGCGTAAAATGCCTTTCTCGTTCACGCGAAATAGCGAGAACACTCTTAGTAGGCTATGTCCTTCGAACATTCACACTCGCATGTGCTCTGCAATGCATGTCTCGCTTGCGAGGTAATACAGCAGATGAGCATTCGCGAGCAAAGCTTCCTGCAATTGCGTTACCTACTAGATGAAAGCTTGCAAGAAAGTTTGTGTTGCTCGCAAGTATTCCCGGTTGCGGTTTTGATTCATTCGGGCGCGAACGATGTAGAACGCTAGGCGGCATGTTATTCGTACACGCTCGCTCGTGAACGGGCTTGATGTACTTCTCGCTCGTTTCGCAACACTGCTTTAAGGGGAGCACTCTCTCTTTCGAACGAAAATTTTGAAGTAGAATACTTCTAACGTTTCAATATAGGGGCCCCGTTTCAAAATTTTTGGCCGGTATTTTACCCGAGACTTTGAACGCAAATATCTGGTGTTGTACTGAAAGGAAACTTTAGATTTTTGCGCAATCAGATTAGAAATATGTGCAACAATTTTGTAACTAATTTTGTAGAATATTACTATTACTGAAAATAACGGAAATATTCGATTTTGTGAAAGCAGGTATGATCTGTTTTATGATTGGTTCGTACAATTCGATTACAAGCGAGCCAGACTAGCTCCTCCTCTCTGTGGATGAAAGTTAACTTTTTTGTTCGACGGCCGGCCCCTTTGGCTTCGAATATAAACTGTATCGGGTATAAAACCGGGAGTCGTATGCAAGTACGGCATCATTCGTGTGTTACACTCATACTGGCTACAACAGCACGTTCTGTCGGCCGAATCTCAGTTTCTCGTCTAGCGCGAGGTACAGATTGCCTTTCTTTTGCTGTTGCTGGATGAGCTGACCAAACATACCGTATAGTAAGGTACCACAAAGGCCTTTATCAAGTATACCAGCTCAAAGTAAGTCCTCGCCAGCTGCCACCCACACCCCACATCGGCACTTTTCAGGGCCACCAAAACAAATCCTGGTAAAGAATTGAATTTAAAGATTCCCTAACAGGTCGAGTCAAGTTAATATTCGAATCTGCTGATACCACAGAACAATTTTATTCGAAAAAAATCGGCATCGCTAAAACATCAACATGTGATAGAATGAGCTTTTCCCTTTCATTTGAAAGTAAAATTAAAATATTCTGTCGGGGGCTCCAGAACAACTTTTTATTTTGAAGGTTTTTTGTTTGAAAACTTGGGTTTTTCAATGAAACTGGTTCACATTTTTGCCCCTAGGTAGTACTTTGAACATTCAAATATTACCAAAAGTGAGAATCTGATGGACAATTTTATTGTGTACAACTTTGTAGAAAACTACATTGCGATCTAAAATCGCCAGAGAAAGCTATTAAATTTTTATCAAAGTTTCTTGATTCGCACGGAGCCTATTGGTTAAGAAGCTTTGTTCCAAAAACATTTTTATTTGTAAAAAAAAGATTGCCTTATTTTAAAAGTGTTCTTAGAAGAACCTGAATGCTATCAAAGTCCCATCTTTAAGCGTAAAAATCATAATTCCAGATTCCACCGTTTCATACGCACGAATGATATTTTAGGAGCATGGAGATATAGAGAAGAGTAGATAAAATTTGAAAGAAATTAAGACTCTTTTGAAAGATGCTGGGTAATGCGCATAATGAAACAGATTTTCTTTCACAGATATATTTGTTTCTTCTTTTTTTTCTTCACTTATTTTGGAGTATGCTTGATGTAATTTTGAATCAACTTTTTTGCTCGTTGCCATCTTGTGGGATAGATTTGGCCTAAATTTTAACTTTATATTTGATCAAACTCGGTTAGATATTCAGTCATTTGCTTTGATTTCGATTGAGAATCCTGATTGACAGTTTCATGAAGGATAGAAAAATAATTCGATGAGATTTATGTTCAAGTTTGTTAACTTTTGGGAATGGCTGTACATTGAACAGAAATCGCAATAGCAAAAGAGAAATAATGGTGTTGTCTATTGTACGAAGTTAGCGATCTCAATATAAAAGTAGATATAGAAAGTATCACCTTTACTCGAAATACCTGTTGCTGTTTATGTCTTCAGATTCTGAACTGAACTGGCAACTCTGTCTTCTTGGTATGTTATCTTTGCTCTTATCCCATATTATGAGGGAAATCTTCAATAAACTTGTATTACTTTGAGAATTTACTGAATGTATGGTCCAGCCTGATATTTTCTTGTTCGTTTTCTGTTGTGATCCATGTTCAACGAGTAACGACTCCGGAATGTCTTCTTAAAGGAAATTATGAAACTTGGTTTTTTTTTCTAAGATTATGTGAAGTGCGTTCGATTTGGAAATAAAATTTGAGGATAAGCAAAAATCTGCATCTATAAATTCTGATGAAATGAATTTACCCCAAAAGATAACATACATGGATCCAAAACTCGAAGAGCTTTTTTTCTTTTTCAATCATCTTTCTTTTAATGTTGATAAAGACAAACAGGATTCTCAACCCAAAATTGCAATAAAATCCGTCGTTTAGTACAATGACTCGAACTGTCTACTTTAGTTCATTCAAATATAAAGCTTTGAATTTAAGCCAATTGTATTTTACCAGGCAGGATAGGATCAGGAAGAAGGGTCATTCTAGTTTACATTAGCTATCCCCTAGAGCGAGAAAAGAAATGAAAAAGTTATGATCAAATTCGTTACTACATTAACCAACAAGATGTAAGATTATCGAAAAAATTTGGTCAACACCTTTCCACACCTCCTTGTTCATAAAGTGTCATTTTCGCCCAAAACCCGGAGAAATCTGAAAATATATTTTTTGTGCTGAGAATGGGACTTTGTATACATTGAAATTTATCTGAATTTACTGTTCATTTAAACCCAACATTTTTTTTGTAAGTCCTTGTTAATCGACTTCTTAATCCATGGGCCCCGCGCACACCTAAAAACTGATAAAATTTTAATATCTTTCTCGGGTGATTTTATGTCGATTTATAGCATTCTAAGAAGTTGCAGACAATGGGATTGTTCATCAGATTCTCACTTTTAGTATTTTTTGAATGTCTATAGTACCAATTAGTAGCAAAAATGCGATTTAATTTCATTAAAAAAACTTAAGTTTTCAATCAAAAAACTAAAATAAAAAGTTGTTCTAGACCCCCCGACAAAATATTTTCATTTTATTTTCTAATGAAAGGGAAAAGTCCATTCTTTCATATCCCGAAGTTTTACAGATACCGAATTTTTTTGAATAAAATTGTTCGACAAAGACACCGTGCCATAGCTAATCTCTTTATGATCAAGCGTTCGAACGTTTGTTTCTAAATAGTATAGAGCGAAATTTTCAATAATAAATCATAAAAAATCTAATTCTTAAACAATCAAAGGGGTGGCCCTGAAAAGGGCCTTTGGATTCTTTAGATAATTTAATAAAAGCTGTAGCCTTAAACACGTTCTTCACGGTGGCTCGCTTGACGTGAATAGCACAGATTAGTTCTTCCAACAATCCTGGTAACGACGGATCTCACGGAGAGCGACTGTTCCCGGTTGATAACGATAAGTTTTGTTCACTCCACGACTAACCGGTGCACTTTTACGCGCACCCTTCGTTGCCAGCTGCTTTCGAGGAGCCTTCCTTCCAGTTGATTTACGAGCAGTCTGCTTAGGGACCATCCATAAATGACGTAGCATTTTTGGAGGGATTTTAAACACCCCCTCCCCCATTGTAGCATTTCGTCACAAACCTCTAAATACCCCCCTGGTAATTACGTAGCTTGACGGTAACCCTGCCCCCCCCCCCCCCCTCTTGTCACCGCAAAATTTAAAAAAAATTCTTTTCTATTCCTCTTTAAAAAAGCTACGTAGCATGACATGACCCCCTACCCCCATGTCGTCACACATCATCACAAAATACAAAACTCCCCCCTCCCCCATATAATGCTACGTCATTTATGGATGATCCCTTAGTACGAACGTGTTCGTCGGTAGACGATTTCCAGAGAAATGAGCACGATGAAGGTAAAACACAATAAAACGCTTAGATACAGTATCCCTCTTCATACTAGCTTGACTCGCACTGAACAACCAATCAGAAAATAGTGACGAAAAACTTATCCTCTCCTCAACTACATAAAGAACACATATAGTGGCAAAAGGCATAAGTTTCATTTTCAGTCGGACTGACTGGTTGCGGTAAAGGCTTTTGAAAAGCTGCCAAGGGTCATCGTGGGGGAGTAAAGCGCATATCTGTTTTGATGTACGCAAAAAACGGTGGCGTGCTGAAGGTGTTCCTTGAAATCATGTTTTGACGCTGTGACGTATAGTGAACAGGGCAAGCGCAAAACCGTCACCGCAATAAATATGTGTATACTGAAATGACGCACTTTATACGGATTTAGAGGTGAAAAGCTAAATTGCTTTTGGATCAATATGAAAAAGGCCCTTTTCAGGGCCACAAATCTATTAGACGAATTAGTTTACGTTTTCTGTTCCACAAAATGTTTCTCTTTAGTGAGCATATTGGGTTACAATTGTGTGATTCTAATTTTCGTTGGCGTATCAAAATTCTGCTTGTGTTCGCATAAAATATAAAAATCTGTCAATAATTTTCGAAAAAGTGCGTTAAAACAAATATTCGTCCCACTCTAAGCCGGTCTTCAGTTTCCTGTGGGCCGAATTCATCCTCTGCTGAAGAAAGGAAACTACGCCGAATGTGTTGGAGTGGCAATACTCGTCTATCTGGCGGCACCGAAAAGAAGGCCTAAATTGAGCATTAAACCAACCCTTGTACAAATGTCCTTTTCAGGACGACCACATATTTGTGATAAAGAAAAAAATTGAAATCTTTCCTATGGTACATATTGTTCTAGAAATTGAATCTCAGAGGATGGAATACAGGTTGTACAATGCAGCTTGTTGATATTTACTTGTCCTGAAAATCAGTCAATCAATTCAATTGGATTGGGTAATGATCGAAATACTTTCGTAAACCCACTGACATGAAAATCAGAAGCATCATGTCGAAAATATAGTGTTATAAAATTTCATAAGCTTAAATAGAATTCTTGATTACTGTTCAACTAACCAGATTATTCAAAGACGTAACTATCAAATATATGATTCGCTAAAATGTACAATGAAAAAGAAACGATTTAGTGAAAGCGTCAATCTGCGCCTTGATTGATCGTCTACCGCTCGACCGGCGCGAGCGAGAATATTACTGGTTTTTAGTATTTTCTGTTCCCTACTTTTTAATTCCACGAAACGAAACTTTACAAATTTTAAGAGGGAAAGAATCGGTGTTTCTCATCAAAACCCATACAAAGTCGTTAAATTTTTTTGCCCTGAAGATGAAGACATAGACCTTTGAAACGCAGGTGATAGACGCAACAAAATATTAATGTAAGAAACCCGTGACTAAACGCCACCTTTCTTTAATTGATCCAGCAATTTAACAGTTTCATTATACGTTGCAGAAAGAAATCATAAACGGTTTATAACGCTACAGCTACACCAATCATGTCAGTATCGCACTCATGGACAACAGTTCAATCCGGAAATAGAAAGCAGACGTCAGCAGCATCCAACGAGAATCGAATCCAGCTCATCATTCGCCAAAGCGAACATAAACGGTCCTTTTCAGGACCACCATTATTTTAATGAAGAATTAATTAGAAGTCTTTCCTTTTTCCGAAAAATTCCGTTGATAACCTACATATTCATATAAATAGTGTATTCTACTTCACTCCGGTAATCTCTCTGACATTACCCACCCATCTTTTTTTTCTGGCGTTTCATATTAGGAAAATGAAGGTAGTACGTACCAATTTGGTAAAATATATATATATATTTAGGGCAATGTATGAAGATGAAAAAAACATTTACTACAATATGTGAAATTGAAAATTAGAAAAAAAAAAAAATTAGTCGATATTGCAAATCACCTGGGCGCTGACATCAAAATTGGCGTAAGTGATCCTGGCCTCAATTCTCATCTGAAATCATAATACCACACATTTTTTACTTGAGAGGTTTGTATATCGTCTATGAATCCAAAATAAATTAATAATTTTTACATTTACCACAAAAATCAGGGTCTTAAAAACATTGTTTTTCAATAAAAAAATCGCGTGGTTCACATGGAACTTATTTTCAATGCATAACTTTTAAATGTTCGAAATGACGAAATAAACAATCTGTCCGTTGGAAGCATTTTTGGATTAGCTGCTATCGGTGCTTAACTAGGTTGTGAACCGAAATAACAACTAAATTGTCAATCTAGCACGTTATAGCAGTCCCAATAGGAACGCATTAGTGCTCTTAGACCATCGAAGAATAAACCGAGTATATCCAAACGCTATACAATGCGCAAAAATTTCTGAACCACTCCAATCAGAAAGGAAACAATAAAAATTTTGTTTATAGTTCTTTCAGAAAGTTTTGGAAGCTTAACGAAACTACGGGTAGAAACCAATTCAACGTTACATGGAAATCACACTGTGTTCAAATGACTACTGAAGATGCCGCCAGTAGTCCTACCACTCGAATACCCGCATAGCGTCTGATCGGGACAATCAAATCAAATTCAACGAGCGTGATTATTTCCTCGATAATCATCCAGCGCGAAAGTAACAGGAATTCCGAAGGACCAAACTTTCGCAGCTCATTCCATCGAAGAGAACAAAATCAAGATCGGCGCCTGCCAGTATTTGCCTGCCTTCCTGCCTGCAGTGAAATCAAAGAAAAGCGGAATGAACTAAATTTTCCGCAAACAATCTCCATCGAAAAGTTCGTTCCTGAACGCGCCCCCGTAGGTGGGTGGGTTGGGGTTTCTTAGAAAATGTCGCGTCCCGCGGCAGCGGACAGACAGGATGACAGGCTGTGGGCCAGAGACATCAACTGCGCGCGTATACGCGATAATGCTATTTGCGAGCTGCGCTGATGATGAAGATGATTTCTCGGGGTCTCGTTATCTGCGGCTGGCTGGCTGGCTATTACGGTCATAAAAACTTACAGATTCAAAACAACTCAATTCAGCTGAACGCAATGGGGGGAGGGGTGCTCGTAAAAGATGACAACCGCGTGGGAAGACGAGGGAAAACGCGAAATTCAATCTCTTGTTTTATGTGGAATGTGAATTGAAAGTAGGTACCTACGAGCCGCGAAACAAGAACGATTTGAATTTATGTGCGTTCCGGATCTCAGGATGTAAACGGGGTTGGGGAATAGGTGCTGTAGAAAGACATGGTACGCAGGATGCCGTGCTCTCGATAGCAACAGCAGATGCGCTGCGAATGAATCGACAAGCTATGGGCATCATTTGCGGAGAATGTGACAGCTTTTGTTTTTGTGATACATCTTCAGGCATCCTTGGATCGGAATTCTACTTGTCATGCATTGCCTGTCTCTGGTAGAGGCGTAATAGTGCTATAATCTACCATGAACCGTGCGGTTCCATCGTTTCACGAAAACCAATGACAAGAGATATGCAGGAGAGTGTCCGCTGTTGTAATACGGAGTTTGATTTAAGTCTTAAACATTTTGCTTGTGTAGCCGCCCTAAATATCTAACATTTTCCGAAGAACGTAAATTAGCATTTTTTAAAAAGGTTCGTGAAGGGCATTTTTCTAAACGTTGTTTAGAATAATTTAGCGCGGTGAAAAATGAAATTAGATATGGTAATTATTTTATTTTCAACAATATTTCTTGACACATATTTTAAAAAACTTTTTTCGTAACAATAAGGATTTTTGGAAAGCTAGCGTTGGTTTTGCTTGATAATGAGGTTTAGCTACAAAAGGTCGAAAGACAAAAGGTAGAAAAGGACAAAAGGTTGAGCACAACAAATCTCGACAAACATATGATTATGGCCTAAAAGCCAACTGTCAAAATCCACTTTGAATGGAAATTCCGGACAAACCGTTACACGCAAATCACAGATGTTGGTAGTAAACGAAAGAGAAAAGTTTTTTCTTTCATAAACTGTTGTGAACTGTGTTCGGCTAGTAACGGTTTGTCCGGAATTTCCATTCAAAGTGGATTTTGACAGTTGGCTTTTAGGCCGTAATCATATGTTTGTCGAGAAATGGTCAAAAGAACAAAAAGGAACCCACATGTATGATCAAATCTATTTCTTTTAGTGCATTGGAGTAGTAAACAAAAACGAATGAGTGAGTGTGGTCCTTAACTTTTTTGCTATTGTTAAACAAACGAGAAATGAATTTCACCACGAAAATTAATTTTACCAGTAACATGTTACATGTATACTGATTTAACTAGGGCAAGGTGTAAATACCTCTGTCCCATCCCGGAGGACCAAAGAAGTGAAATTAACCTTTTCAGCCAAGTAACTCCCAACGATTTATCATGTCACCATTAAACTTAATCGATCGATACGGTTGGCCTCGTTTCTTCCTCCTTCAAGATTCAAAAGGAGACGTTAGTTAGATTATTCATTAAATGCATAATTTAATTGCCGCATAATTTTGAAAAATATTTAAACCAAACTCTGCACAATAGTCCTGGCCAATTTATTATTTGCGACATATTTCACATAATGTGCTTCAAATATTAATGTTGACAAGAAAAACACTAAAGAATAACAGCTTGTCAATACTGGCTGTATAAGGGATAGAATAGAATAGAATAGAATTGAAAGAAAAACTTTTTTCCTTCTTTGTAGCATGAGTTTTTATGTTTTTAAACTAATGATTGACCTTATAATTATATCCCAACTGCTAGTTGCCTGATACATGTAAAAAGTATTAGGCACGAATTTGGTATATATTCATAACAGACTTGACTGAGGGCAAAGATAAGCCATTTAACATCATCGATAAATGCGAGATTTAACTAAATACCACTTGGCAGTATCTTGTCTATGTACCCGCCCGAGAAGTGGAGATTGATGGTGTAGTCTCCAACAGGGGCCTTAATTGCGAAGCATGGGGTTCATTCCTTCAAGAATCCTTTACTTCGGCCAGTGAAAATTCTGGTTCACAAGCAATTGCGTTCCGGAAAAATGAAGGAGTATATGAAAACAACTTATTTTCCATCAGCCTCAATTCGAACCTTTCGCCGAATCTGCTTTTCCAAACTTTGATTTTTTGGACGGGACTAGTCTACCTGTTCGCCTTTTTGTACCGCGAGGCATGAACTGACGTTGTTGCATACAATTGGGCATATAGCGATTTATTGTAGAAACAAGGCACTCCGTGGAAAATGCGGAAAGAATAATGGAAAGTTTTCCTACTGTGGAGAGACTCCGCATGATCTCTCGACATATCCTGCATATAAATTATGTAGGGACAAAATGAAACATTCTTTTAAAGAACGCTCCGATAAAGCAAAAGAGCGCAATGCCACCGACAACGACTAATTTCTACGTTTCCTTGTACACTAAAGAGCGAGAGTCTGACCATCCCATTGTGGGAACATCTTCTAATGTGCCTATAAATTTCCGAAAGAGGAAAATCAGTTTTCGCTCCTAGGCTTCCTCGTAAAGGCCTGAGAGTGTCCTTTGAAGGGTGCTGTTACAAAACCGAAGTAAGTAGTTCCTGGTCTCGGTAATCTTAGAAACTAGCAGAAATTTCCACATGGGACACCAAAAACCCCAAGTGTATCTACATTTTACCCCAGGTTTTACACAATGCATTTGCACTACGATTAAAGGTCAGACGAATCGAGTACCCGACGCAAACAACCGTGAACAGTCTCCTACTTCGTGGTGGGCAGAGATTGTTTAGAATTGTACGCGAAAGGGACTTTTGAACATCGGATCGGCCGATTTTTTTCCAATATACGCGACGCTACCAATGCAAATGAAAAACTTGATGAAAGCTGAAAAACGCGATTATTGGTAGCAGTCCGTCGACGGAACAACGGACAGATCATCAGAGAAGCAATATTTTGGGCCGGTGGCCAAGGCCTACGTTGTGTATTCGATTCATCCTGTGGTTGGAATACACGGAACGTTCGTCATATGATGACAGCTATGTTTCGCTTTTATGCTAATTATTATGACAGTAGTGGTGAGTGCAATCATAATGCTGCCAACATTCTCCCCACAAAATTGATGGTTTTATATTTACCTATCAAGGATCATGTATTTCCTGGGGATAACATAGGATTTTTTGAGTACTTTATCTGAAAAATCATAGCAGATTACCATTCCGGTTAATGAGAAGGCGGACACACGGCTTAGAATGATAATGAGAAGGTTGACATTTAGGCATTAGAATCAGTAGCGTCCGGCTCAAATGGCACGTTCCCCATGCTGATCGGAGATTTGTGCCATTAGAGGGTGATATTTATGAAAGATCACGTAGTTTCAACGAGTTTTTAAATGATTCTTCTCAGAGGACGCTCGAAATTGTCGTGGAGCGATGGAAGTTTAGGAATCCCAAAGATATCAACAAACCTTGGTCCAAGAGAATGGATGAGGGTCATCACTTCATTCGGGTGATATCTCGGGTCATGTACAATCAATGTACCTAGAAGGCTCATCTCCGGCGTATTGAGGTCGTGGAAGGCGGTCTCTACACTTGTGGTAGCGGTTATCGCGATATTAAACATGTTGTTTGGTCGTGTGCTAAGTATTCTAGTGCCAGATCTCCGTTAAACGAATTCCTTCGGCCTTTTTCCAGTCCAGTCCGAGATGCTATACCAAATTCGTGCCTGATACTTTTTGCATGTATCAGGCAACTAGCAGTTGATAAATTGGATTCTGAGATGATTATGACTTTCATTGGTTCAATTTTCGATAAAAATACACTAACTGGAAGAAAGACCACTTTGTTTTGAACAGATGGAGATGGCTTTTGGTCACGGTTTTAGCAAATATTATTTTATTTTGTCTATCGCCTACGTTTCAAAGGTCTACGTCTTTATTGTAGAGTAGCGGGTTGCATTTTGAGCTTCCATGTTCAAAATCACTTGACTATGATATTATTGTAACCGTTTTTGCCCTGAAGATGAAGACGTAGAACTTTGAAACGTAGCACAGTGGCACGACGAGTGACAAAACCCCAAAAATTAATGTCTTGTAATTCTATTGTAAATATTTATTTTATTTGTCTCTCAGTTTGGTTAAAGGTATCTCAAAATTTTACTATAATCGGATGAAAAATGAATTTTTAATATGTCGTTGAAGCAAGTGATGTCGAGGATTTCTGTTCAATTCAATTAATTAGAATTTTTAGTACCTTAGAGTTTCAAAGGGCAATATCTCAAGAACTACACAGCCGATTGGAGCAATTTTAAGTTCATTGAAAAGAAGAATGAATATGCTAAACTATAGATGGGAGATTTTTGTGCAAAACTGATTTACGTTTATTCTGTATCAAAAAAATCCAATTAAAAAGTTTTATATTATATCAGTAATTTATCTTTATACGTCTTCCAATTTTTGAGATGGTCTCCCATGAGTCACTTATTAAGAAACTGACTCAAAATTTAGTGTAGTTTCAAGATATATATGACTCATCTTGCGCATTTTTGCGCCGATGTTGGTATATCTATGTTTTTGAAAATACCCATATGGAGAAGCCTTACAAATTAATTGCCTAAACAACATCATACTACTGAAAAATTAGTAATTTTTACTGGTTTTGTCAACCATTTCTGCTATCCGATGAGATTGGCTACTATGATTAATGTTTATATTAACCCTTTAACGACCAACGCATTCAAACGGGTTTAAATAAAAGTAGTTGAAAAAATGAAATATGGAATATCAAAACTGATAGCAGAAATGGATTCAGTGACCCTAAATTAGTTAAAACCACAAGTTTTAGCCACATAGACCAATTTTTATAATTTTGTCACAACTTTGTATGAACAGGTGCCACTGTGCGTAGGCGATAGACAAAATAAAATAATATTTGCTAAAACCGTGACCAAAAGCCATCTCCATCTGATAAAAATACAATTCAGTTTGGACAAGGAAAAGTTTTTTTCAGATAACTTTTTTTTTCTTAAAAGTGCCCAACTTGAATTTTTGACGGTAGATAGGGATCATAATTACCTATCGTGAAACAAAATTTCACCCAAATCAAAGATGGGTTTTTTTAGTAAATCGACTTTCAATCTTTAAAATCGATTTTTTCAATGTAGAAGTCGATGAAGAATTTTTACAATATTTTTATTCAAAAATTTGACTAATTTTGTGAAAATCACTCCTACAATATTTTTTTGTAGGATTTGTCATTTTTAGACTATAGCCAATTGAAAAAAATTGGCAAAAAAAGTTTGACCCTTTTCAACAGGCAGTCTAGATCACTTCTGGAAAAACAAAGTATGCAAAGTAGCTTTTTGTGACAAAGTTCTCATGTACAGAAAGTTTCGTTAAAGTCTGAGAGGGTGCTGCTAACATTTGTTCGAGTAGGCGCGAAATCCGTCATACCCTAAACTGTTGTGTATAACGCTGGCAGCAAGCAATCTGGTTTGCCTGCTCGAGGCTGTTCACGATAACTGTCATTTTATATGCCTGCACCCTTGTTATCTGGGTCACAGCCAGGGTTGCACCTTATTCCATGTGACGTTTGAAGAGCATCAGACAATCAAGCGGCATCACTCCGCTAGGAAAACGAGGCACTGCATGACCAGGATGATACTGAACCAATTCAAACGTCAATCCAACATTTCGATTCAAGTTTCAATTAATTTTGAGCAAAAAAAAATGAAAGGTTTTGTACAACACGTATAGAGAGTTCTAAAGGCACCAAGCAGGGAGGGGGCATCCAAGAAGGTGGCAAAATTTGCACAAGGAAGCTGTACAGAAAGTGGAAGAAGTTGTCAAAATTAGGTACAAAATCCTTGTTTGGCAAGCGAAAACTACCAACGAACTGTCTTTCGCTTTTTCAAATAAAATTTGCATAAAAAACTTTTAAAAAATCACGAAATAAGTTCAATTTTTCGTCACAACTTTGTATATAACCCCTTAATTGTTAAGGGGAGTGAGGGCGAATAATGGTTTCAGCGCGAAAAAAACGTTTTTTTTCTAAATTGGGTGAAGCGAATTGATCAAAACTTCTGTACATTATAATGTATCACTTCTGTAACATTCTGTATTTTTTCTATGCAAAAATATCGATCAGCGCCTTGGTGACTAAGCTTTTCGTCGAGTGTCTCAGTGGAAAAACACGAATTACGATCCTTTCTCCGAACATAATACAGCTTTGGACGATCGATAAACTTTCTTGACGATCGTAAAATTACCGTAGTTCCAAATCGTTGGCATCTAGCTTGGGCTTTGACCATCCATTTTGGATGAAACGTTACACCTTTTGAAGAACTAAATCGGACTCGGTTGCCTCCTTGATCCTGTTGAAATTAAGTGGTAACTAATTGACATTACTGGTCGCTATTGCACAGTGGTAGGAAACATCAAAAACGTGAACTTAATTCACTAGAGGCCAAACCATCGAATATATTCACAGGGTGTCTTTGGAAAAATTGTTCGTATGAATATTCCCCACAATCTGATAACAATTGAAATTAGACATGGCACACTATGATCGAGCTAAAAAAAATAACTTTTTATCCTGCCGAGGTAGAAAGTTGGTGTCTTCGACAAAGTTTTAGAAATGCCCATAGTGAAGAATTATGTTGAAGAGCTTGAGCTTGTAGGACTAAAGGTTATCGATTTATAAGGCGTTTTCTACCTAGAGCGCTCTAGATTGCTCTGAAAATGCAGTTTTCCTTGTTTTTCTCCTACTTTCGAGCATATGTTTATAGTCGATTAAAGACTGTAGTATCCTCTCGTTTTGACAATCGTCATCAAAAATAAATCCACTCAAATTCAATACAGTGGTACAAAAAAATATGATAATTTCCATTAAAAAAGTTATCAATTTGATATATATCACTTCAATTGCTAAAGATACATGATAAACTGATTCAAGTGCAAAATCATTTAGATTGGACGTGAGGCGTGACCATTTTCACAGTATACGACTTAATGACCCAGCATCGCCAGGAAACGTTTGTCTGTCCGATTGATTCCGATTGACAGGCTTTATAGATTTAGTTTTTACTTGTAAACCTACTGTCTTCCATAATAAATAAAGTGTTCAATATGGCAATGAGAAGGGGGACTCTTTAGCTAAGGTGGGTGCTTTAGAGGGTGACATTTATGAAAGACCAATTTGCTTCAACTATTTAAGGTAACTGATAAACTAGAATCACATTTTGCTTGAACTCCCAAAAAAATTAAGGCTGTGTGTTTTCATGATAAACTAATACACTTTCACATATTATCCGTGGAAAACATAACAATTGGAAGAGATTCCATATGTAGTAAATATTGTATTTTTAGTATTAATATGTTTGTATTATGTGGTAGTTCATGCCAAACTGCACACAAAATTTAAACCAAAGACTAATTGGCGGACTGGCTGTGAACACTAGTCCGGAGGATACAATTTAGCGCATATTTGTCTCAGAGACTGTGATGTCTGTTCTCTAGTTTATCTACTCATATTAAACGATTTCCTACCAGCGCGCTAAAAAAACAAACTTCGAATTGAATCAGCTATTGTTTCGTTTCCGTTTTTTTTTGATCTTGTAAGTAGGAACACACCAACCAGTCCGAACCAACGAAAATGGGTCATACCAGTCGAAAGCCACAGATCCAGGTTCAAACCGCCCATCTCCTTACAATTACAATTGTAGACGAGACACTACTTTAGGCCAATTGTGGCGGACCGTGATTCTGAATGTGATATTCACTGTACGGTGTAGGTATGTGCGGGCGTAGGGACTCGCGATCGCGTGTATTATCTCGAAGGGATCGAGCATTTGTACGTTAACGTGTTCGATCGTGTGTGCGTTTGCTTGTCGCGTGTGCTAACGTGTATGTAACTTCGTGTGTATAATTTCTATTTTATAACTGTGTACCTTTCGCATATTCGCGTGTGTTCTAGAATGATCGCGTGCGGACCGTAAATCTGATACTTAATTTTTCGTGTGCGGTTCAGATTCTAGGAGAAAGTGGTTTACTAGAGTTCCCAGTCATGTGGTCTAGTTGATATGAGCTTTAGTTTTAGATTGGTCCAACTGAATGTATGGACCTAAGTTGCTAGAATGTAAAGATTTCCGGTCGTGACCGATTCATGATCTCGCGCGTTTGCGGGTTCACGTTTGAGACCGCGTTTGTAAGTAAAAGTACGTATGCGCGTGTATGTGACTTCGCGTGTATAAATTTGATTTTGTAACCCTGCGGCCATTCATATCTTCGCGTGTGTTCTTGGACCTTGGCCACTCGGACCGTCATTCTGATATTTAGTTTTCGGTGTACGGATCATATTCTGACAGGGAGTGCGTTACCCCATATCACTAGAGTTCCTAGATCTTTCAATTTTTTTTTTGTTTCTTTTTTTTATTAATTACCATGGACCTAGCTTGTTGGTACCGAGGATAGAGACTTCCGGATGATCCCGATTCATGATATCGCGAGCGCGGGTGTTTGTAGGTTGACGCTTGAGATCGCGTTGGTAAGTTTATGAGTGCTGAGACGCTCACCTTATCACCGTAGTGTTATCATGTTCGCGACTTCGTGGGCGTAGGTTGCTTGGATAATCGCGAGGGGCTCTAACGGTTGTATGCTGACATGATTTTGTAACATATTTGCGTGTGTTCTTGAATGGTGAGCCGTGAGTCTGATATTAAATTTTCGGAGTAAGGTTCAGATTCTAGCAGAGAGGGTTTCCGGTCATGCCGCCATGAGACTTGTTGCCTAATAGGTATGAACGTATTTTCTTAATTGGTCCAGCTGAAGGCATGGACCTAGGCTTCTAGGATCAAGGACTTCCGGATGTGACCGATTCGTGATCGCGTGCGCGAGGGCATTTTTGTAGGTTCCCGCTTGAGATCGCGTTTGAGAATGTGTGTGTGTTAAGACGTTCACTATCAGCATCTCTGCTGACCCAGCTGACGGCGGGTGTAGAATGGCAGTATAGGATTCGAAAAAAAGAAGTAAAAGATAATAGATGAGAGACGTGTAATAGATTAGACAGATACAAGATACAGCTGAAGTTATGATCATCACATGAAAAATATACATTAGTACTTCAAACACTACTAATACTTGAATAGCCAACCACCACACATAGCACATCCTTTCTCAATTATCTATTTTTTATTGGTTGATTGTTGGTTGTGAGTTGGTAAATAGAGTAAAGGTAAAGAACAGAAAAAAGGCTGATGTGACCTCCCGGCCTTCTCGATACACCACTATCGAGGCGTATTGTAATCAACATCTTGAAGCGGGATTCGTATATAAATCAAATCCTGAGTAGTCATACTGATTGGTGGATTATTAACATGAGAACTAATTAACCTCTAGTAGTAGAACTTGGTGTCAATCCCATCAACCTGCGAGAGGGAAAACTATTCATCACTGTCTTCGCTTCCAAAAACGTAAAACATGGCGAACTCATTTATTTCCAATTTTAGTAAAACTTAAAATCGCCCGCTTGACAAGCGCACACTTTCGCAAACTTTCGCATACAAAATGTATAGACAACATCATTTGTGTGGACGGTGGCTGGAACAATATGCTCAGAGTTGAGCATTCTTCGTAAAATCTTCCGAAAATTGAATTTTTCTAATGAAAAACTGGACTAATTACACTAGAAACGTTGAGTATGAATGTAATTTTAGACTGTAAACCTTGATTTGATCCAGATCGCAGTTTTGGAACATGGGCCTAGAATGGCAGTGAACTACCAACACTGTTTGTGTAATTAATCATAAAAAAATTTCTACACGCTTTTAAGGAGATTAACTATTAAATTTTGTTGACAGAATACATTGTCATTTATAATGAGTCCATCTGCTAAATTTCACATCGATCCTATGCTTGGAAGTTGGACTAGGCAACTGTCGGACGGCTCAGTTAAATACGATTATTTGCACTGATAGGTCATTAGGTTTAATTATTCTGCAAACTAACAATTTGAGATAATTCTCAGGTTGTTTCTAGTTATGTAGGATGGAAAATGGAAGTTAAAAAAATCCCGATTTTATCAACTTCCCCGTTTTATCAATCAAAATTTTTCGCTTGGTAAATAAAACGGGTCATTACTGTATCTGCGCCTGTGGCGACGGCTATCGCGACATCGAGCACATTGTCTGAGCGTGCACTGAGTATAATTCCGCCAGGTCTCGGCCAATGGATACCCTCCGGGCCCGAGGAAGACCATTCAACGTCCCGGTTCGAGATGTTGTGACAAGCCGTGATCTTCCCTATATGTCCCTCATCTATCTTTTCCTAAAATCTATCAATATAAGAATTTAGGCCCTCTTTTTCATTTTTTCTCGTTCACAGAAGTCTCGTGTACTGTTTTGTGGCACCAACTCGCATCAGAGCGCTATTACGTGATTGTCTTCATTCTCACTTTTGTGCTGGCATAAATCAAAATTGGAGCCGAAACACATTCATAATTTTAAAATCTGGCAGATTGACAGGTTTGTCTTTTTGTCTCGAAGCTGCAAAAAACTCTGGTTGTGCCAGATAAATCTGGCATAATGGCATCTCTGGTCACAGCTGCATGGTGCTTAATAGTCCTTAATAGGTTTCCTCCGACCGGCCGGGACAACAACGGCCGCGTTCTCCTTTGGTCGTTGGCTGCTCCGGCAGCGGTCCTTGACAATTAGCTAGGGAGGTGAGCTTGGCTCCTTTGTTGGAACCTCCCTAGCGACGTTGGTGACAAATCACCGGATTCTCTTGCTCCCCGCAAGGAATCCCGGAAGACACCGCAGTGTTCTTCCCTGGTGGAGCTGTCGTCTTACCTGCTTCCCTATCCTTAACTGTTAGCTGTAGAGGAGAGCAAGGCTTCGACAAGGTTCGATTTATTCTCTACAGCGAGAGGGGCAGTACCGTCTTTATGCATGGGCACGCTGGGCCAGGGGCGGGGGCCCCGGGATTTTAGGGGCCCCCATCTTATGATGAATATAGAATCATTCTGAAGGCCACGTTCCAAAAAAATGTTTATAACTCTTGAGCGTGTAGGTAACAATGTATCAGTAGCAACTCGGAATCACACATTGCACCTTATCCCATGTGACGTTTGAAGAGCATCAGGCAATCAAGCGGAGTGATGGTAGCGGTAGGAAACGAGGCACTACATGACCAGGATGGCACTGAACCAATTGAAACGTTTTGTACAACACGTATAGAGAGTTTTAAAGGCACCAAGCAGGAGGGGGCATCCAAGAAGGTGGCAAAATTTGCACAAGGAAGCTGTACAGAAAGTGGAAGAAGTTGTCAAAATTAGGTACAAAATCCTTGTTTGGCAAGCGATCCACAGATGTGGCAAATCAAATGAGGGGAATCTTGAACGGACAAACTTTCATGAAATTCTCCAAAAATGACGTCGTCTTCTGGAACAGAACCAATTATGTTATTTTTGTACGACACCGCGCCTTATCAAAAATATAAAATTCCAAAACACCCCTGGCCTTGTGATAGTGTGATTGAAAGTGTCTACACAAATCGAGTCTACTTTTACCCTTAATCTGATTTAAGGAGTTCAGATAAATGTGCGTGCCCTTCAAGATATTTGAAGAATCTAGGGACTTACATTGTGTGTATATTTTTTCGATTGGTCCCAATATTTTCTGCCCCGATAAATGTTTTTATTAAAATTCTTGAATTGTTGTCTCAAAATATGGTTACCACAAGCAGAACATTTTTGTGAAGCAGAAATAAATAATTTCAATTTTAAAATTCAGTTTTGCTTTGCTAATTTCAAAATCTCAGTATATGATCAAATGGCAAATTATGCAGTACGGCGAAGTGCACGAATCAGAAACAGGAATCAAAATATATTGGCTGAAATGGAACGGATCCCGTGAGTATTCGAGGATTTGTGCCTCACGGCAGCGTGCATTCGTATTTCGACTGTTTTACATGACTGGCATTGAAATGCATTGTGCTGCTCATATCAATAGGTTCGAGTTATTTCGATGTTTGGCTATGTTTCTTTGTTCACGTAATAATGAAGGTATTGAACATTTGTACTTTAGAAAGGTGAAAAAGCTAATAAATTATATTATTTATTTTTTTGCCTTCGATCTCTTTCTGCCTATTACCGACACCAGAGAAGCGACTCTACGATCTAAAACCTAGACTTGTCACTTAACTACCGGCTTCGTTCAACTAAATTGTTGAATATGAGCATGTTAATATTACTTTAAATTTATATTCCTTGTTTTCGACGCGGGTCATGTTTTTTCCCTTTTTTCAAGGTTATTAGGAACGCATCCAATGGGAAATAGACAGAGAAAGAATGACCGGAACGGTGACAATTCACCTTTTATTAGATACACTTAGAAAAAGATATGTCCTCAAGCAGGAATCGAACCAGTTCCTCGATGGTGAGTGATTAACGCACCCAACTAGAGACTGGAAGATCCCAGGTTCGATTCCTGCTCGAAGACAAATCTTATCTCAATGTATCCAATAAAAGGTGAATTGTGACCGTTCCGGTCTTTCTTTCTCTGGCTATTTTCCATTGGACGCGTTCCTAAAAATTTAAACGCTATCGTCCCCTCTCCGAACCGTTCACTATAAACGAAAGCACGAAACTTCTGGTGTATACTTAAAGAACAAGGACCTTAATTAGTGCCAGAGCCAGAAGACGAGTACTGAAATCTCTTCAAAATACAAACGAACAACAGTAGTCAGCTACGTGTCGATTAAAAGTGGTATATCAGTAATAGTGTTCTAAAATAGTAATGTTTGTCCACCTGAGCTGCTGATATAAAATGGCCTCATTGGTAAGATAAGCAGATTTAAAACGTGAAAACTATATGAAATATTCCAGAAATTAGTAACAGCTTTGCGCTTCGTTAGTCTCGATAGCGTTCAAACAATGGACGTTTATCCCGCCTTACTGCATCATACCTTATTATTGACGGAAGCACTCAACGCAAGCAACGTCTTATAACTTGGGAACTCTCATATCGATTGCTCATCCGATGCGACATTCTGAACCCGTTGGTGATTGAAAACTTCTAGAGGCTCGTCGAGCTTAATTCTCAAACCCGATTTATGGCCTTGTACTTCGACTACATGGCACAGAGCATTAATCCTTCTTCATATACTCGCAACCGTGTTCGTTTCCTAGATACTTCTGATTCTACTGTATTCTTCGACACATCCATGAAGGAAGAGATTCGTGGAATCCCGGACCATATACGCCCGCAAGTGATCCCCAATATTTTATAATAAATTCCGAGAAGTCGACTGTGACAAAATGTTCTACACTGACGGATCAAATCTCGATGGGTCCACTGGCTTCGGTATCTTCAACAATTCTATCACCGCTTCATTCAAGCGCAATGATCCCGCTTCAGTTTACGTCGCAAAGTTCACTACTTCATCATTTCGGACAGCCTCAGCTCTATCGAGGCTCTTCGTGCGATGAAGCCCAAAAAGCAATTCCCATATTTCCTGGGGAAGATACGGGAGTCCTTGTGTACGTTATCTGAAAAATATTATCATATTACCTTTGTTTGGGTCCCCTCTCATTGCTCTATCCCGGGCAATGAAAAGGCCGACTCATTAGCAAAAGTGGGCACATTAAATGGTGACATATACGAAAGACCAATCTGCTTTAACGAATTTTTTGTCATATTTGTCATCAGAGAACACTCAACAGTTGACAAACCTCGTGGAGCAATGGTGAACTTGGACGATGGCTACATTCCATTATCGCAAAGGTATCAACGAAGCCTTGGGGGATGGATGTGGGTCGAGATTTTATTAGTGTAATGTCCCGACTTATGTCTAACCACTACACGCTGTATGCGCATTTGCGGCGTATTGGGCTTGCGGAGAGTAGTCTGTGTGCTTCTGACGAGAGCTATCACGACATCGAGCACGTTGTCTGGGTATGCGCCGGGTATTTGGACGCCCGGTCTCAGTTAAAGGATTCCCTTCGGGCCCGACGTAGACCACCCAATGTCCCAGTTCGGTATATGCTGGCAAATCGCGAGCTCTCCTATATATCTCCTATTTATATTTTCTTAAAAACGATAAATATCCCGATTTAGCCCCTCTCTTTTATTTCTCGTTTATAGAAGTTTCCTCCTGCCTTGTGCAACAGATGAGCACCAGAGTGACACTATGTGAGAGCGAGGTCCGATGACTTTTGAAGGATTCGCCGCGGGTCCAAAGTATACCATTCGCCAATTCGGCACTTGACGACCTACTAAACTGAGGCGCTAATATGTGTCGCTGATCTCCCGTTTGCCCGAAAGTTGCAATTTGTGCTCTTCTTTCCCTGTCACCATATACGCCTTCTCTATCCTGTCCTTTATGCAACTGCTGCTACACCGATTTTGGAAATAAGCCCCTCTCTGAATATCTTAACCAAGCATAAGTCTCCTTTAAAAAAAACTAATTTGTGTTCTGTATTCCTAGTTTTAAGATAGCTTTAATTTTTATTTTTAAACTATTATCCTTCATCTTATGAAAAGAATTGTACCCCTGGTTTTAAGATATCTGTGAAATATCTCATAAAAACTTGTTTCCTCTTTTTTATCAAACTATATTGTTAGTTTTAAGATAAATGTAAAATATTTCGTAAAAAAAACTATAACTTACTTGTATATCAAACTGAATTCCTTTTTATTTAATTTTTCATGCAAAAAAAATCTTTTGCTCCCTCTCTTGTATATCGAATCGTATTTTTAGTCTTAAGGTAGCTGTAGAATTCATGCTCTTAATATACAAAAATATCTGAACATTGTAACCTATTTTAAGTATGTAAAATTCAAAAACAAAAAGAATTTGGCACCGCCAAGCTAACGCATTTGTGCCTATCAAATAAACGAAATGAAAAAAAAGAAAAAAGGTCTACAAACTCGTAACTAACGTCAGAACCATTAGTCACACTAAAATAAAATGTTCAGGCGACCAAAAATACATTAATTCACCTTTAGTTAAACATAATTATATTTCGTGTCGATGCTCTATAAGCGAAGATATATGGAACGTACTTTTTATTTTGAAGGTGGAATTCATCTTTTTAGTCTAACTCGAAGACTGTTCTACATCCACTGTAAAATTGTTTCATAAAAGGTAGTAGACGTTTTTTCAAGCACTTTTTCTCATAAATTTACTTGTTGACGGGCTCGGTCGCAATGAAAATGTCGCATTTCAAACCACAGGTACAGAAAGCCTGCCGAAGCAAATATTTCTGTGTGAACTTCGACAGCTTAATATGCTTGAAAATATCGGTCACTGTTCCTCCCAGTTGCCATTACGCTGGTGATACTTGATTTGGTCACTTTTTTCACTAACTTGGCGTGCACTCGAATTCAGGCAATACGCAAGAAAAATTTCCTGTGTTTCTTCCCTTGCTTGAACGAAACTGTCCAAGAGCAAATGTCAAATAAAAAGCCATTTTTCTGCACGAGGCTTTGCGAATTTGTTCAATATCGTGCAAAGAACTGCGTCAAGTTTAAGTCGGCCAAATTTTGATCGTAAAACCTTTTAAATATCGCTGCGAAATTTTGAGTGGCTTTGAAAGTAGTCGAATTATCAATATTTTCATATTTATCCAGAAGTCACTATTACATGGATTTTCTCGGATCTTTGTCTGGTTCCACCTAGAATTCGTTAAAGAAACAACACAATCGGCCAAGTCGGTGCACTACAACATTGCCAGTCTCTGAAAATACGACTTCTCATTTGTTCGGTAGTGTTACTGACTTTTTTTTTGGTTACAGGCAAAACTAATTCAGGTTTTTCCTTTATATATTTGGCACAATACTCTTGAATAACTCATAACCAAAACTTTGCTCAAATTGGGAAAATAGTAGCAAAATGGAAATATTATGTATTTAAATAAAAACAAAAAGAACATGCAATGGTGATAGAATTTAAAGAGAGAAAAATAAAACAAAGGAACAAGCGAGGAAAAATTAATAAATAGATAAAATTAAACAAAAGAAAAGAGCTACAAAATGACATTGAAATAATGTAAAAAGATTAAAAATATGCTAATAGTCAGAACCATCCAATATCAAAAAAAATATCCAAAACGGAGAAGCAACAGAAAAGGACAAAACTAAAACAACGGAAAAATAAAAAAAATAAAATGCATGAAGAAATAGCAAAATAAAACCGATTGCATAATTGAAACAATTAAATTGAACGAAGGAAATTTAAAAAAAATAGTTAAGCATTGAAGAAATAGAAAATTATTGCAAAATTGGTAAAATAGTAAAAAACGGGTAAATAACGAAATTAAAACTAATATATCATTAACATGGAAAACAGTAAAAATGGCAAAAGAAAGAAAAATAATGCAGCAAAATATGAAATCAATACAACCATAAAACATAAGCGAAATGGTAAAAATAACAATTATACAAAATGTTTGAAATATAAAAATTTATACCACATTGAAATAACGGAAAGCATGAAAACAAGAAAATAAAAAAATGTTGAAAATGTTTTACAACAGAAGAAATGTAGTACAAGAATGGAATAAACAAAAACAATGAAAAATAAAAAATAGAGATGCATTAAAAATAAAAATAAATGGGAATAGATTGAAGAAAAAATAGAAAACAGGTACAAGTGGAAATAGCCCAAAAACAGACAATAGTGAAATCATTGAAAATATGTAATATCAAAAGGATTTAAATGGGTTAAAATGAAACTCCTAGAAGAAATAAAAAAAACTGAAATACTATCATGAAGTAAATCAGAAGAAAATTTAAAAAATAAATGGATTGACAAATAAATCTTTATAAAGTAAAATCAGAAAAAACTTGATGAAATGGAAAACCGAAAACATGCACAAAACGCAAAAAAATCAAAATAAAATAATAGAAAAAATATTCATATGAAAAATTTAGCAAAGTAGAAAACATGGAATTCAAAATTGTTTAAAAGGTAGAAAAGGAAAATACTAAAAGTAATGGAATATGCCAATAAACAAGAATGGGCGAATACCGAAACAATCCATGCAAAAGAAAAGCATTCATTTCAAAACTGATGATTGGAGAACAGAAAACAAAACAGAACACAAAAAAAATTAAAACTAAAGAAATAGAAAAAATTAAAGTAAATGAGAGAAACCTAAAATGAAAATATGGAAAAAAGAATGATACAGAAATACTATAAAAAGCTAATTAGAAGATAAAATACAAAGAAATAATAGAAAGTGAAAATTTAGTTAAATTAAATAAATTTAATGAAATCAATTAAACAAACGAATACAAAAGAAACGATTAAAACGATAGATAAAATGCGAAAACGGAAAAAAACATTAAAAGATGAAGCGGATTTAAAAAAATGGGACAAATTAAAAAAATTGGACAAATTTTAAAAAGTAAAAAAATGGTAGAAATATATAAAAAATATGATAATACAATAAATACAATAAAGAAAAGTAAGATCGAACGAAGAAAATAGAAAGAATACAAAAACTGGATGAAATGGAAAAACAAACCAATAAGCAAATATGAAAGAAGAGAAAAAAACTGAAAAAATTCATTTAAATTGAGAAAGTTTCTTAAAGATGGTAAAAACTTTCGGATTCTCGTATTTAAATAAAAAAAATTCAAGTAAATACGAAAAATTACTGTGGATCGTTTTCTTCGTGGATTTTCATGTTCCTTCTTGATTTATGGAATAAATCAGAATTAGTTTCACAAATCGCATTTGACCAATCGACCATTGCTGAGTTTTGTTCTTCTTTCTAACAGATTGTTTTGTTTTCGAATTAATTAGTAAAATACGAATGAAAATCAATTTCGAGACACCAGAGCTTTCAACTTTAACTAACTTAATTTTTTAAATAGTTGGTTGAAATTCTTGAGATAATTGTTGCAAAGTATGAAATAGAAAGCAAATTTCATTTTTTAATAAACAATTTGCAAAAAAATATCTAGTTTTTGAGTTCTAAGTTTCAAAGTTTTCTTTTGATTAGTCTTTCATGCAGTATAAACTTTATACACTCAAGATTTTTTTACGCGGTTTTTTACGCGGATTTTGAAATTTACGCGGTTTTCATTTACGCGGATTTTGAAATTCGTCTTCGTTCCATGTATACTGTGTATGTAGCAAACGCCCAACTGTATGCAATTGTAGCAACCATTGTCCCGCCACCCTGACGTTGTTTATTTTCTGTTCATGCGTGTGCCGTTATTAGCGGCTTTGTGCTTTCAACGGTGAGTGCCGCAAGCTAACACGTGCTTCCATTCAAACTCATTCACGTAATAATGTGCTAAACAATACGTGTGCTACACTACGATATCGGTTGATCTCATGTATGTGTAGTGTTTGCTTTATCGCACGTTTCTTTTATCGATACCTAATGTTGACTTCGTTTTTGGATCCAAGTCAGGGTAGGTTCGCTCCAATGTTTACAAAATCCATGCCAAAGTGACAGTTTCGAGCGAATTTAGCATGACACGGACTCAAAAACGAAAACAGGATAGATGAATCCACAGATTTATGATCTGTGATCTAGCCTAGAAACTAAGTAGGCAATGTCCATCATCTCACAAATATTATCGTTTCAATGAAAACTAGAATATAGACTCACGACAATAGTTTTCCTACATATTCTGAGCATGTGCGTCACGTTGTAGGTAGATCGTATTATTCTAACTATGATGTATTATATTGTGCACTACTTCCGACGTGATACACTGGCACAGCACAAATGAAAAAAACGATTTTCGCTAGATAGATGTATTTCAGTATTCAACTGTAATGGAAATAGTTGCAATCAGGCCCTACTCATCCGCATTGATCTTGATGGAGTAGATCCGGTTGGACGACTGGATTTGGAGGAATCAAGAGACCTCTGGGCCTAATTAGCAGGAGTGTCAGAACATCAGATCTGTTTCATGAAAGCTATTTATCTCGATAAAAGTAACCTCATTTTACAGAAGTCAAAAATTTCAAGGGATACAGAGCATGTGCTGACAGTTTTGTATTATTATTATTATGTGTATATCACGGTAGGTCATATTTCGGTCATCGGTTCATCACGCCACCGCAACGTCAAAATTAGATTTAAACAGATCATAGAGTTGAAGTTCACAAACATCAACGGCACAAAAAGTTACGACTGATCATCATAAACATGTGGATGAATTCATTTAAATAATCACGAATTATCGGATGACATTCTGTTCATTTGATGGAAGCTAACATATATATTGTACATTCCTCATTCTCCGCCCGGAATATTCATTAATGGTGAAGTGCTCTGGAGCTATCATTAGTATTCTATGCTGATACGACATCACCTGGAATTAATTTATTAAATATGGGAAACACGGAAGTTATGTAGATTTCTAACAGCTGCTCAAGCTTTCACTACTCGTCAACGAGTCATATTTCAAGCCTTACCCTAAGTCGGATATACAACTTTAAAAACTGTCAACTACAAAGCTAAATATGCAGCATACTTTTCACTGCATCGGCCAGTTCGGTACCGAACTGGAAGGCGGGCTACAGAAGAAACTGCATCCAACATGGTTCCCCGCATCAGCGAAGGCGGAATTTCGAAAGCCTCGATCGATCGCGACAACCAGCGTCTTCTGCAAAGACAATGTTCGCATTCATAATAGTGCCCAGTTCTCCGGGCCGATTCGTGCCAGTTGCAGTTGACTCGTTTCGCTCTGGAATTCCAAGGAAGAAGACACTCTATATGCACACTAACTACCTACTTGTGTCAGTCGGAATAAAAGTCCGCGCAGCGGAGAAACGAGTGGATTTAAAATAGGGTCATCCGGAGCAGAAACAGTCTGAGATGATCGCAGTAGTCTGCTTCGATCATGCGAAAAATTATTTCAACATGCCGAGTGCTACCACCCGTGGTTTATGGTCTTTAAAATGGTTCTTCCGGGTTTGGATGTTGTCTTCCTCGTATGATAAAAATCATCTCTGACGAGCACATTTCGTTTGACCTTATACTCAATGTGGCCAAGGAAAAATTCAATTCATAAAATCTGCCCAAATTTCGCCTTGATTAACGTCCATTGTTGACATGGCGACGGTCAGCCGGCGCAAAAAACAGCAACTCATACCGAGCCCGGTAATTTGCTTCATGATGCGTGAAGTACATGCAGAGCAGATACACCCAGATATTTCGCGGTGATTTGGTTTGAAAATGAAAATCAACGGCGGTGAAAGAGCAGTACACAAAACGAATCACTCTCATAACAAACGGTTCTTTTGCGCTAGGTCGCAGCGCCGCCGGATAGAACACCGAACTGAGACGCTACTGATCGTCGGTCGCGTCTACAACAACAACAAGCGGTGTCGCAGGCGGCATGCATCGTTCACAGTCAGTCAGTCAGTCAGTCAGTGAGTGACCGGGATACCGGGGGGAGGCAGATAGAGTGAACGTGCGCATAAAATTATACTTGGCCATAACATGAAATTGTCGGCTTATGCAAATTGATCGCCTTCCTCCGTGTTCTTTGGCTCTCACCGGCAGCACCGCTGGGCATTGGGCTATGCTCGCTGCTCAATGTGTCAGATATGATGTCACATACATTATTTAATGACGCGAGAATCTACGAGCGGCGATAATCGTCGTCAACAGGCCAGGGTAGTAGCGAAAAAAAGAACATAACTGACAACAATTTTCTTCTGCGGGTCTGTTGTGGTGCTGTGGGATCGGTTGCCGGTTGCCGCTCGAACCGGTTGCAGTTAATTTGCCATAAATTTGAATTAATAACAATATCTGCCTTATCAGCTGTTCTGCCATTTGGACAAGCGGCCACTTGAGGTTCGTTTCGCTTGTTCTCGATGGTTTTACTGCTTGATTAGATTAGCGAGGGATATGGCGTGTCTTGGAAACAGGCAGATGAAGTCATTAGCTGGCATGGGGTGCAATTTTCATAAGAAGTATTTCAAACTAAATTGTAAGGATTATGTGGTTATGTGATCCGTAGAGAACTTTAATTATTGATTTAGTTTTCAGAAAATAGTTTATCAACTGATGACTTCACAGCTTGGTAATGCCACTAATTTTTTCCGTTTTTATTTTATTACAAACAACTAAGCAGTCTTTATTTTATTATATTCAGAATTGCAGATATTTTGTCTTATGTAATTTTATATGTTCTTTGATAACATTGTAAGGGAACACGTACCCGCCGTTTGATGCCAATCGAGCTGACATTTCTTTTACTGAGCAAACTAATTTCTTTGTTTGTTCAGTGTTTATTTGACCAACTAGGGAACCAGTCCATTAGACATTTAATGTGCGTAGGGAATACGCATGGTCTTGTCTGAGTTGAATGATGACTGTTTAATCATGTATGAGGATTGAGAATGGACGATTCGTGAGAAGAATCGAAAAACAGTTACTTATTTGCGGCCGTCATATCCGAACGAAGAACAAATGTATTATTGTCATATTCATTGGTTTATTTAAGTCCTTTGCATCATCAATTAATTACAATAATTATACTCATTGTATTGAGTACATTCGTATACGTTGATGGATGGTTATGTTAAACATATTTCTTCTCGAGTATAATATATTATATTATAACTTGATTATTGAGGTGAAAGAGGGCAAAACCAGGAGTCCCTTCTTTATTTCTTGCCTTGGCTCCATTTTATGGGGACATTGTTGTAGTAAATTAAAGTAGTATCTTGTAGCTCTTATTGGCTTCAATCTTGTTCTAGTAATTAGCATAATAACCCGCGCGCATGTCATCGGTTGTATATCCGACTCACAAAGTTAGTCGTATCAGGTATTTCGGTGGTGCTTGCTCTATACCTGTTGAAATGCTCTTCAGTTAGCATAACAATGCGCGCTGATAATGATAATACGAGAATCGACACCTTATTCAAACGTTCGCGGAGAAACAAAAGCAATACATAATTGTCATTTAATTTCTTATAAAAATAATAGTAAAGTAAATACACGATAAATAATACTTATTTTACGAAATCGGTAATTATCTAGACATTAGCATATCTATTTCGATAAATCTGTCGGGACAGTAAAGGTAATCGCTTTTCATTATATTGTGTTGTTCTTGGAATGTCATGATTCGTCTGAATAAAGAAGCAAGGAATCTGAAATCGTCCAGATGCCGTTTGATTAATATGGGAGATATACCCGACTGTCGGCTGTTCGGAGCCTGTTGCTTATGCTAAGTTGATTTTCTACAAACCGAGCATTTCCAAATTAATTCAAAAAACGACAAATTTATTACAAATTTTCGGCAGCCGGCTGCCAGGGGCAATAACCACATGAAAACACTTCTGAGAGTTGCATAGATCGTATCACTTATCAATGTGATTTCACTCTTTACCCCATCATACTAACACAAACTCCTTCCCGTGGCAAACGTGGAGAAGCAGAGGTATACACGGTCTCCATGACAACGTTTACTATATTAACATTCCTTTCCTTCCCCATTGACTGTAAGGACGTGGCCGGCGCCGTCATTGACCGTATAGAACTCTCGAAACGTGCACATTGAGAATGGATAGCTGCTCCCAGGCCCCATCCGTTGATTTTCTGTGCAATTTCGCTTGTTCTGGTCAATCAAGGAGTAGTAACTGCGAATTGTACGGTCATCATGCCCATGCTCATGTTCAATAGTCCATCAACTGATGAGTTTTATGCCAAAATAGGCAGCGATTAAAATATATTCGAACAAAACTCTATAGAGCTGTGTTTGCTTTATGAGTTTCCATATTTCCTGCATGCAATCAGACTATTTTGAATGTAGAGTATTTTTAAAAGAGTGTTTTTGAATAGACAAAAAATGGTTAGTGTTACGATCTTACTGACACTAAGAATTCAAACACACATAAAAAATGAGACTCGTCATTTGCACAGCAAAACTTTCTGAGAAGAAGATGCAGGGAAGTGATCATCAGTTCGAGAAGATGCATTAGTCTGAAATAGTTAATCGAATAACATTCACATGATGTTTGCAAATGAAGAAAACAGGGTATGGCGGACCCGTTAAGAGAAACTTTTACGCACATTCCAAATCTCCTTCCATCATATAGTTTGTTTTTAACATAGTCGTTTTTTAGCGCGATACAGCAATCGATCAATTCGGTAACTTTTGATAATAGGAGTCGTCAAACCTTCTTTTTCAGACCATCATTACATAATTACATATTTTCAGATTCGGAGATAGATAATAGTAAGACGGGACCATATTGGAAGGACAAGGAGTGTGTGAAAGTATTTCGAAGCCTAATTCGGTCGGAGCAAAATGCTTGTTTTTGAGCACCAGTCAACTTCATCGCACGCACAGTTTGCTCATGTTGAAATGGTGATAGAAAATGTTGAATACACGGCCTGATGATATGTAATAATTGCGGTCTTCGGACGAAGCCCGTCGAAATTGGCAGGGCGGGCTCAGCGCCAATAAGGTCAATCGTTGCACCTGGTCTGGCCAATTCGTCAGTCCATTCATTTCCAGTAATAACGGAATGTCCGGGCACCCAGACAAGGTAGATAGTGTTGACAATGCTTATTTCTTCGATTTGGGTTCGGCACGCTATCACTAGCTTGGACCGTGATTTGTTTGAGCTAAGGACCTTTATTGCAGCTCGACTATCGGAGCAGAAGTTTACAACTCTGCCGGAAAACTCAGTTGAAGGAACAATTGTATCCCGCACATAATCGCAAATATTTTTGCTTGGAATACAGTGCAGTATCTACCTAGTGAGTGATATTCTTCCAATCTCATTTTACGACAGTAGGCACCAGTACCAGCACGTCCCTCCATCAGAGAACCGTTAGTGTAACAGACCACTAGCGTTTGTTGTTGTCTTTCCATATAGCCAGACAACCACTCCTCTCGAGAGGGAATCTTCACATGGAATGTCCTGTAAGGAAAACTACAAGTGAGTGTAATATCGCTGGGAGCAAGAATATCTTCACCCCATGTAACCATTTGTGACCACAGTCGTGTATGACTGGTAGCAAGATCAACATGATTACTGTTCCAAAGCCCAGTAACCTGCAGTCTGTATGCACATGATAGTGCTTCTTGTTTGAGGTGTATGTGTAATGGTTTGATATTCAGAAGTGCCTCAAGAGCAGCAGTCGGAGTCGTGGTGAAAGCACCAGTCAACGCCATGAGCGCCATTCTTTACAGATGGTTTAGCTTTGACTGGACCGTCACCACCTCTCCCCTCTTCCACCACACAAGGCATCCGTATGACAGTGTTGGACGTACAATTGTCGTGTAAATCCAATAGATGTATTTAGGTTTTAGACTCCAACGTATTTGACTTGATCTGCACACAGTAGCTCAGAATCAAAGAACTGGAAGGGGCGAACCCCGGTTGTTATTCGCTTCTTCGTGAAAAGAACCATTGAAGTTTTGCTTGGGTTAACTGATAGTTTAACTTGTCGACACCACTGTTCGACAGCTCTTAATGCCTGTTGCATTAAGTCAAAGATTGTTCCGATGCAAAATCCAGTAATTAGTATTTGGTAATCGTCAGTAAACCCGTAGGTTGGAAATCCAAGCTCATTGAGTTTCTTCAACAAGCCGTCAGCTACCAAGTTCCATAACAAAGGTGACAGAATGCCGCCCTGAGGACAACCGCAAATACTCAACTTCCGTATCTCAGCCTGTCGCAGTGACGAGCAAAGTATGCGGTTACTAAGCATTGCGTTTATCCAACCCGAGATACATGCAGGTATCCCATGACCGCGCGTCCTTTCCAGAATAGACTGGAAGGACACATTGTCAAAAGCACCCTCAATATCTAGGAATACACCCAAGCTAGATTGCTTGAGCGAGAAGGCTTTCTCAATGTTGTAAATAACATCGTGAAGCAGAGTGATCGTGGATTTCCCACACTGATATGCATGTTGCATTTTGTGCAGTGGATATTCAACTAAACTAACGTTCCTGATGTGATGATCGATTATCCGTTCCAAAGCTTTCGGAAGAAAGTAACTTAAGCTGATAGGCCTAAAACTCTTGGCTTCTTCATACCTTGAGCGCTCCCCTTTGGGAATAAATTTAACAGTTATTTATCGCCATGCTTTCGGGATATACTATAGAATATAGAATATATAGAATCCAGGCTGTGTATTGTGTTGTTATTTATCATTCCCCTACCTTTTTTCTATCCCTTCCCATCAGGAAAGTAATGAGACGACATGGCGAGCCACAAATCTTTGAATAACATGGGGAACGACCAATGTAGCCAATATATTTTGATTTCCGATTCCAGACATTTATGGTAGACGGAAATCGTTTAATAAATAACAATTACAAAAAAAAAAATAACAGAAACATTTACGTACATTCCATATCTGTTTACCGTAATAACATTTGGCCTCATACTAGCCAGATTTCAAAGCAGCCGACCAAACAAGTAATTTTGTTATTCAGATTCACGTATATTTGCAACAGAGTCGTCTTTTAGTGCGATACGGTGATTATAGCGATCTTCGATTAATTCAAGTTTTACAACACGTGGAATAAAACCCTCCACTGTCTCCGTCCTTTTTCCGGCCATGACTTTATTATTTGAGTAAGATCATTTGTCAGCAAACCATATTTTCAGATTCGGAGACAGAAAATAGTTACACGGGGCCATATCCAGAGGATAAGGGGTAAGGATTTCGAAGACCAATTCGGTCAGAGAGTGATGCTTGTTTTTGAGTAACAATAGATGCAGAACTTGAAGGCACTGTTTTCGTATGCTCAAATGGTGACGTAAACTAAGAAATAAGGTTATTACGGGAAATATTTGACCGGCTGTAGCCCATTAGAAGTTTGATAACAGTCTACTATCTTTCTCCGGACAAAACCAGCCTAGAGGCCATGTGGCGTCCGGCGGGTTTAAGTATCTCAACCAAGAATTAATTCACTGGGTTCCTGTTTCCATGTCGTAAGAGGCGACTGTAAACAGGAGTCCTCAAGTCAAGGTGTTCCTCCGTGCCGAGGACTGGATGGCTGACAGGACGCAAATCTCTGACACAGTGGACGTTTTGTTTCGGGGTTCGCTATAGGCGATTATAAGCCAACGTGTTTGGTATCTTCTACTTGCGCTGTACAGCAAGTGCTGATGATTGAATGTGTAGTGCTGTGATCGAGTATGGTTAGAGCAGCACAAATTAATCTTCAGCAATAAACGTACGCCTTGTGTAGGAAGCAAAAGCTTTTCATAGCTTTGGTTCAAGGACCGTATTTCCATAAAGGAAACTTCTATGTTGGAAAGCTACTTTACTCCGTTTTCGTAACTTTCAACAAAAATGGCATGACAAATCCACGTGAAATGCCTCGTGCATGTATACTTGCGAATAGTGCAATTGACGCATGTCTTATATCCGACCTCACAACTCGCGATATTTGTGCTGTAACGATAAATATAACTGTTGACAACATAAACAAGAAATATGTCTATTGTTCGGTATATTTGCCGCATGATGAACCATCACCTTCTGGTGACTTTAAAAGGGTTGTACCATACTGTGGCAGAAATAGGTTTCCTCTCGTAATCCGCACTGATGCAAATACCCACCACATAATTTGCGGCAGCTCAGATATCAATTTGAGACGCACCGAATTAATGGAATACTTAAGTAGTACAAAGCTGCACATTCTTAATGCAGGAAACCACCCAACATTTGCACGAGCTGGCAGAGAAGAGGTGTATGATGTAACTCTCTGCTCTGACAGTATTACGCATGAGTTGACAAACTGGTTCGTACCAATCGAGCTCGAACCGTTGTTATATAATCATAAGTACATTGTCTTTGATCATTTAAACGTCTCGCTAGATATCGTCACATATCGTAATCCCAAATCTACGAACTGGGACCTCCATGATGAGGGCTTGGCGACTAAGTTTCAGAGGTATCTTCCGACGATTGAATCTCCAAGTGACGTGGATGAGGTCGTGGATAAAACAAGCTTACTCATAGTAGCAGCATACTAAGAGGCTTGTCCGCTTCGAGTTATGCGTGCTGCTAGAGGAACACCTTGGTGGAATATCGGACTTGTTCGACTCAAAAAGTTATGTAGAAGAGCTTGGAATCGCAGACGTAGGGACGAGTCGGAAGCATTTAAGTTGGCTCGCAAAGCATACAGATATTTTGAGCGAAGCGGTTCGAAAAGCTTCTGTACAAATGTCTCAAGTCTCAACGAGACTAGTAGATTGAAGGTTACTTTCGAAATCGAAAAACTTTTATGTCAGTTCAATTAGAACTGCTAACGGTGAATACTCGTCTGACGAAGATGTAGTACTCAATTGACATTTTGACACGCACTTTCCAGGAGTTTGTACGGAGCCATAACAGACGACTGCCCCTGAGTTCTTTTCAGGTAGTTCCAATTCATGGGCATTTGCTCGTAGATTTGTGACAACCGAATCGATCAAATGAACGATTGAAAGTTTTTCTCCGTATAAGTCTCCGGGAAAAGATGGAATCATTTTAATTCTACTACCAAAAGCGTATTTTGAAAAAAAAGTTCTTGTAGTCCTGCAACAGGATACATTCCATTAGCGTGGCGGAAAATAAACGTAAAACTCATTTCTAAAGGTCACTGCGTCACTTATGAGGAGGCTATGAACTTTAGACCGATCAGTCTGACCTCCTTCCTTCTCAAATCAGTGGAACGTTTAACCGACCACTGCATTCGGGATGTTAGTTTGGGCGAGCACCCGCTGTATGCAATGCAACATGCATATCAGAGGGGGAAGTCTACTACCACCATGTTACACAATGTTGTCTACAACATTGAAGAAGCTTTTTCACAAAAGCAATGACGTTTGGGAGTTTTTCTCGATATTGAAGGTGCTTTTGACAACGTGTCTTTCAAATCCATTTTGGAAGCACGACTAGGTCATATATCACGAACTAGGCACACGCAATGCTTAGCAACCGACATCTGTGCTTATCGTTAAGACAAGTCAAGATAAGGAAACTGAGTGGCTGCGTCCTCAAGGTGGCGTGCTGTTACCACTTCTATGGAACCTTGTCGCCGAGAGTTTGTCGAGGAAACATATTGAGCTTCCGACGTATTGTTTCGCCGATGATTATCATATAATGATCACCGGACTTTGCATTAACACACTATTTGATTTGATGTAAGAAGCCTTATGTGCTGTTGTGCAATGGTGTATTCATGTTGAACTATCAGTTAATCAAAATAAAACGACAATAGTGTTTTTCACGCAACGAAGAATTACAACCGCAAAAATTGACACCGGTATTGCCAACTACGACTGTCTTGGCGTAACGCGTGACATTGGAAGTAGTGCCATTGTACGTTTCTTCGGCTGTAAATAGTAAACCCATACCACTCCCTGCAGTTAAGTAGGTGGTTTAAGCGCCACTTTCTAATCGAGAAACCACCCACCAGATGAAGGTTTGCCCTGCCTGAGACCTATCAAGACAAGGTTCTATTTATCTTTAATTCATGAAGGGAAGCGAGCTAACTGACTCGAAACGTATTGGGGATAATCAGAACCATCCCTTGATAGGTCTCAGGCAGGGCAAACCTTCATCTCGATTAGAGTGGCGCTTAAACCACCCACTTAACTGCGGGAACTGGTGCTGCTTGTCAGTTATATTGACGCTCCACGATGGCGGGTTATCAATTTAGTGCGTTTAGATGCATCGGGAAACGCGAGACAAATTTATTCAAGGATGCATTTGTATGGTTTCCAAAACTTCACTTAAGTTTTTTTACAAATTTTTACTAATGCTGTGTGCGACCGCTTTCCATCGCACGGATCCGGTACCGAAGTCGTCACCGCAAATTCGCTCGATGTAGCAAATTCCGGTCGTAACCGAAGGCACAAATGTTGGTCGCCGATCGTAGCGTGTCGGTTGATTTGCCCTGCCAAGGGCGCGTTGATTGCGCCAGTGACCCTCTTTCGGCTACGTGTACCGCCGGGATACCTCGACAGCTGCCTCGAGTCCTGCCTCTTCCACTAGTCAGACCAAAGTGAGGAATGTAGTATTGCGAATTCTCAGATTAACCGAGTATTTGGCAATTTTCGTTACCCAAACTTGCTTGAAATCGTGGTCTTATGCACGAATCCCCCAAATCCAGCAAAGGTCCTTCTTCTAGCGGACAGTTTTGACCATAGCAAGCCGCTGCCCTTCTACATGAAATGAATCTTTCCCCGGTACATTGTGACAGGGCCAGTGACCTCAATTGGTAGCAAACTTTCATCATATCAGCGGGTGCTTCGGTAGCAGTCTCATTAGTAGACGAATACTAGGAACTCTATCCTGTATGGAAACCTAGTTTGCGGCAATCCCAATTAAACATTTGTGTCGAATTAATACCGGACCAAATCTTTAAATAATTTCGAAAATATTTATTCTACAGTTACCATGACCTAATAACATAATTATTAAATAAATAAATTAATAGATAAATAAAAATGGTACTTTACTTTGTGCTAAGCATGCGTTTCCGTTATCCTTCTCATCTTCGTTCGCGGATGTTGCTCGCAGAAACGTTGTCCGATTCCATTGCCGCCGGTTGATGTGTTTCCATGGGATAGTTGTTGATGGTAGTACTCAAGCAGCTTGTAGGTCACCGGGTGCTTTTCGACAGGATGATCGGGAATGACACCGATGATATTCGAGCGTTTCTTCTTTCTGTTTAGAGTATCCTCAGTTCTTCCAGGACGCTTGAGAGATAACTATCCTTTTCTTGCTCATACCTCTCTTCGCACGATAGCCCCCGGATCTTTATCTCTTCAGAGAATCTGTCTGCTTGTGCTGATCTCCGCTATCCGGTACTTCTGCCGAGTTCAACGACGATTTCGTCACCGGTAAATTCCATTCCATATCCATTCCCTTTCTTTTACAGTTCGACACGAGCCTATAAAAACACGTTACCGTCCGAACTACGATTTTCCATCAAGAAAATCGCAATGCATTTATCGTTTGCTGAGTTATCTTGGCGTCGGGGAATAGGAAGCATACTCGCAATATTTCTTGATCGTTTGGTCTAATTTTACCTTTATAAATTTCTCTTCTGGAAAATACAGAAAACCATGTTTGGTCCATTAGAGCACATAGTGTTTTTTGTTCCCATTCGTCATTGCATCAGCTATGTTGTGATCGATCGGTACTCGCCCCCCTCTTTTAGTTGCAAATCTGAGGATTACTTCAATCCGAAATATGACGAATTACTGGTATCGTCTGGGGTGGTCCGAATGAATCAACGATAGCAGTCTTCAACTCGCTCCAGACGTACCGGTGCTTTACCTCAAAGGACAGCATTTCGACAATGGAATTCGCAAGTCTGGTTCATAATACTGCAATACTGGTTCCCTGCAGATCCAGCCTAGAAACCGAGAGATAACTCAGTGGTGAGACCTTCCATCTTGCCACCACCAGCGAACAAATCGGACCGTCAACCGCCTTAATCTGAAATCACGCCATAGCGCCGTAATCTTCGCTTGCACCAACGAAGATGTGAAGCTGAGCGTTACTAAAATCCAAAGAATGCCCATCTTGGAAATAATAACGATTTAACGATTTAATAACGATTTCAACCCCCTGAAGCCTTACATATCGTTAGTTACACTTCTCAGTACCCTCTCCAGTGATTTGTCGAACCCAATCGCCTCCAATGCGCCACCATTCCTGGAACGAACTTCTATGCGCTCACAATTTTCACGTACTATGCGGAGCATGGAGAGCTGGTAGAGCCGAAGATCGCTGCGTCTATCACGTAGATCTCTGATACCGCTTAGTATTCCGGAACGGGAATCTCATCTGATGGTATATCTCCTTTATATCTGCATCGAATCTGATAACTCGCTCACGGAAACAACAGACCTTCGACATTTCAGCACTACTCCCTTGATTATACGATATTCAACGGAATGTACCAGATCTTACTACTGTCGATCGCAATACCGCCGACGTAGTGTTATACGAGTAATCCTTTACAAGATACTTTGCAGTCATCCCACGAACTTTTTCGTACATTTAGGCGTTACCACTCAGGTAGGGGAACATGGGGAGACTTGACCAACCGCAGAATTCTATTATTGGCTATGACGTGTTCATTAGGCTCTTAAAAAAATTTCAAAAATATTTTTATGTTTGTTACGACCCCTTAAGGTAATTTAAAAATGAGTGGAATAAAAAATTCTTTCCTTATAAAAACTATTCCGTAATTAGTAAATTTGCATTAAATGGTGCAATTTTTTATCAAATTTTGTATGTACATATCTACTCGACTAATAATTACTTTTAAAGTACTCATATATAATCTTATTCCTTACGAAGTAGCGAAATGATTTTACATAAATCGGAACATTGGAATAATTTTTACTAAAATTTGCACGACATTGAACGCAATGACTAATGTTGGGGAGACTTGACCAAGTGACAATAAGCTATTCTGTGGTACCTACTGTTAATGTCGTAAAATCGTAAAAAATCTAACCTCAAATATCAGTCTATATCATTTAGTATAAGTAAACAAAGATAGTAGTAATATGACTGATTTCGTGACGTGTGAACAATTGAACATGCAATGTAAGCAGTAGAATTAATCCTTAAAACGAAATGCAATAACAAAATCGAAATTTATGAAATCCAACCCTTTCATATTTTTACTGCTACCTAAAGCTCTTGACAATATTGAAAAAATTACTACAGTATGTTTTATGTCATTATTTTTTGTTCTGATTTTTAAAATTCTCTTGGCCAAGTCTCCCCAGGCCTTGGTCAAGTCTTCCCGCATTTAGGAGACTTGACCAAAAAAAAAACGTTCACAGAAAAACTTTTATAACTTGAAAAAGTAGATTAAAAATTCTGCAAAAAATTATAAACACGTACAATACCTTTGTACATCATATCTCAATGAGTTTTGAAGGATTGAAAACTTTTTTAGAGATTTATGCACTGCCCATGATCGCATACCAGTCACATAAAGATAGGAAATCCCATAGAAAACGGGACAAATATGCGACGATCATGGGTAGTGCAGGTTTAGCTGAAAACCTAGTCAAGTCTCCCCATGTTCGCCTACTTCTTCAAACACTGAAACCGTTTCATCGTCATAAAATAGCTGTTGGGCAAAAATGGGATATCCTTCTTCCATGGATCTGTCCGTTCCGGAACGATCGCCTATCTTCACATTTATACCCTTTAAGATCTCGTTTACTCTTCTGTTTTCTTCCTATTCAGGAAGAAAGTCTACGGAGATTCCTGACTCCTTCATCGTATAGTTTGCCAATCGTGTTTGATTATCAAGTTTGCGAAAGCTCTTTAACGTAGGTAGAGAGTATATTAAAGATCTTGGCGTTACTTTGGATCGTGAAATTACTTTCAAACTTAACTAAGGCGATATTCTATCAAAAGCAAACCGACAATTGGAATTCATCTTCATAATTGCAGCAGATTTGCGTCCTTTGTGGTTAAGATTATTGTATTGTTCGCTGGTACGCTCCTTGCTCTATTGTTGTATGGTGCCCTTACCATGCTAACTGGATTGCCAAGATTGAAGGTGTCATTGTTCCCCCGTCTATATTCACACCTTCACATGCTGTGAAATATTTTGAATTCGTCAGCGTCTTCTTTTCCGGTACAATTTCGGTATACCGTCCACCCAACCGGGTCTTGATGGCGATCGATTCGAATCTCCTTCGTTCGCATATTTTTTGTTTCCGTGACCTAGATTGGCATAGTAGAAAACAAAGACTGATATCAAGGTATTCTTCGATTCGTATTCTAGCTAGGTATGTCTGCTTGCCAGGAATCAGTAACGTGCAACGAGAAGAGATAGGGGATTCTCGTAGGTTGTTCTTCTTTGAGCTTCGAACTCCGGACATACTGATCGAGTGCGATTTATTCTCTACCTTCTGCGTGCTACCACTTCACTTCAAGCACAAAGGATTCCTAGATCTTTCGATGACAAGTTCATCACTTTTTTTATCGTCGCCTACTTTGAGTCATAACTGAGACCTTAAAATCTGCCACAACGCAATGGATTATGACGGCATCCTGCGCAATAGTTGATCTTGCTTTGATGGGTGCATTCAATAATTTCGTGCAACTTGAGTTCGAATCAGAACGAAAGTTCCGGACCTCATCCTTCTTTGTTCTGTGACTTCGCTGATCGTGACCCGACATAGCCAACACGGTGTTCCTAAAACCGTTATTAACAAAAAAATGACCATAAATTTGTCATACGGCATTCGAAAGATACAGTATCCAAGCAGCTTCTCAGTAAATTTCAAAATGATCCATCGAGGGATTCGAGAGAAATTGCAATTTGAAGTTTTATGACACGTTTCATAAGGCTACCAGCAAACACCCACAGCACCATGGGCCACAAATCGATTTTTTTGGTCGAAAATCCAGAACTTATAAACCGTTAGTGCTAGACTTTCAGTGTCTTTGGAACAAATTCTCTACAATAAGTGCTCTTCATTTTAGGGAAAACAAAATTAGGGTGGCCCTCTCGATTTTTGAAATAAAAAAATATCTCCTGAATGAAAAAAGATAGAAGGATATGACCTTCCAAAGAAATGTAGAGAAATCAATTTTGAGTAACTTTGCTAAAAACGTCGAAACTCTATCTTCAACGGTTGTTAGTTTGCAGCAATGTCCCTTCTTCCGCTTAGGGTGACTCTTAAAAATTCAGTTTTTTTAATATAACATCTTTGAAGTTGATTTCTCGTGAATGTCGTCTTCAAACAAAAGTTAGCTCTTTCAAATTCACACATTTCTTCTTCAGAGTCCAACTCATTAGCTTTTATATAAACAGAGTTATTGACGATTTTATGCTCAAAATTCGACATTTTCTAAGCTAAATAACTCCGAAGGTGGCAAAAAGTGGCAATCAATGTTATGACCATATGATAGTACTTTAAAAACACTACAAAATAAGGGGTACATGGTTTGTCTCCTAGCGACTCTTCATGTGAAATGTTTGCTTATAAACTACCTCTGTTCCATGGGCCAAAAATCGATTTTTTTATGAAAATCCAGTTGTTATATCCCGTAAGTGCTAGATATTCAGTGTCTTCAAAAGAATTTCTTCGCAATAAGTGCGTTTTCTTTTAATTGGTTTGGCCAGACTTTAAAAAAAAACAGTGTTTCAATAAAATACTTTTGAAGTCAATTTTCCAAAAATTTTGAAATTTTGTTCTGATAAATGTCTATTTTTTCTTTGGAGACCAACTTATTAGATTAAAAAACTAAGATATTGATTTTTTCTTTTTTTTTCTCTGCGTTTTAACAATTTTTACACTCATAAAATAAAGTACCTTTCAATGCGTAGAACACTGTCCATTTTGAATAAAAGTGGAATAACCCACTTCATGGGTAAAGAGCTTCTACGTCAACCTGGTTCCCTTTTACCTATTATTTCTTGTGGAAAAATCGTCCCAGAATGAAAAAAAATATGAATTTTAAAAAATATTATACAGCATCAATTTTACACTATTTCCCTCTATCTTAAAACCTAAAATCAACATAAAATATGTCACTTGACAGAATCCCTGAATCTTCTAGAGCAGTCGAAATTGTTGAATTATCGCATATTTGCACCATCCTTAGAAGTCTAAACTGCCGTTTTTAATTTGTAGGTTATCTCGCTTGAAGTAATTCATAAAGGACCCATTATTAGCATCAATATACCCATTGGCATAACCTCATCGAGCTATTGTGAAATGGATTAGAAGTACTCATTGTTAGAAGCAAAAAAGTACCCACAGTTGACAGCTCGAATAACTTCTGAAAATAAGCAATTTATATTGATATCATTGATAAAGTTTTTTTTTGCCGTGTATGGAAAATAACTCCGAAGGAGGAGGCTGCCAATCTATCCGTTTGATAATTATAAAAAATACTTTTAAATGAGAGCTGAACAGCTTGTTCCCCAACGTACATTCACGTGGAATTTTTTATTGTTAATTTCCGAAGGCAAGAAATGGTATTTTGGGAAATTATTCGGGCAAATTAGAGTGAACCGAAAAAAAAACAGAAGAGGTAATATAATTAATAAAAGACAAATCATTAATGCTAAACAAAGGGTGCTTCCTTTACCATAAACCCGAGCTTTCAATAAATTGTAATATGTTGATAATAATTTCTTTTTTTGCTATGCGAATAAAACTTATGCCATGCAAATACTCCAAACATTCATTTTATAAACCGTAGTCCAAAAACCACATGTTTTATGTACAATTTCACTCCACGAAACAAGTTTAGAATAACATCTTCCGAGAGCACCATTAAATTTGATTTGCATCGGAGATCCGGATGTGTGTGTATAAGAACGGCGACTATGATTAATATATATTTTAAGTACGAATTTAGATGAATACCGCATACCTTCTCTATAATAGAGGTAATTTATAAGCAAACATTTTACATGAAGAAGCACTAGGAGACAAACCATGTACCCCTTATTTTGTAGTATTTGTAAAGTACAGATGGTCATAACATTGATTGCCACCTTCGGAGTTGTTTAGCTTTGAAAATGTCCAATTTTGATCATGAAATCGTCAATAACTCTTTATATAAAATATAATGAGTTGGAATCTGAAGAAGAAATGTGCGCCTTTGAAAGAGCTAACTTTTGTTTGAAGACGACATTCACGAGAAATCAACTTCAAAGATGTTATATTGAAAAAACTGAATTTTTGAGAGCCACCCTAAACGGAACAATGGAAATCGCTGTAAAATAACAACCGTTGAAGATAGAGTTTCAGCGTTTTCAGCAAAGTTACTCAAAATTGATTTCTCTACATTTCTTTGGAAGGTTAAATATAATGTGAAAACTAAAAAAATGAATAAAAGTTGAAAGGTTTACTTCAAAAGGCCATATCTCAATGGTTTGTTGACCGATTCTAATTATTTTTTTCATTAGATTATTAGGGTGGTTCTCTCGATTTTTGAAATAAAAAAAATTATCTCCCGAATGAAAAAATATAGGAAAATATATATTTTTTCATTCGGGAGATAATTTTTTTATTGCAAAAATCGAGAGAACCACCCTAATAATCTAATGAAAAAAATAATTAGAATCGGTCAACAAACCATTGAGATATGGCCTTTTGAAGTAAACATTTCAACTTTTATTCATTTTTTTAGTTTTCACATTATATTTAACGTTTGGTAGACAACCCTATTTTCATATTTTTTCAGTGCAACATATAAATAACACCTTTTGTACATTATATTTATGTAATCAAATGGTGAGGTTTTCCTTTAAAAACGGCACGTATAAACGATCTAAATAGTCAATGGACAAACATGGATTCACGCTCGAAGTCTGGTAGAAAACTCATCTATGACTGCATACCACATCCAAACCGTTATAAATTTCGATTCCGTCAATGAAATATTTTTAAAGTTGCAGGGGATATACTTGATTACTATATCTTTCGAATGCCATGTACTAAATAAGTAGACAAAAAAAATTGTTTGTAGAGATAGGACCAAACCCGTGGGTGTTTGCTGGTAGCCTTATGAAACGTGTCATAAAACTTCAAATTGCAATTTCTCTCGAATCCCTCGATGGATCATTTTGAAATTCACTGAGATGCTTGGATACTGTATCTTTCGAATGCTGTATGACAAATTTATGGTCATTTTTTTTGTTAATAACGGTTTTAGGTACACCGTGTGTTCGAACATCCTCCGCTACAGTATACAATCATACACAGAAGTTTCCGAGATTCGGGACAACTCCGAGCAGTGCGTGTCTAGTCTAGTTTTAAAAATGCACGCAGGGATTCAACTAACTCGTATCAGAGAGATGCGTTGAAGATGAAATCATCGACTTTGTTCCCATGATATATTTTCGCCTATCGGGTGAGCCTGCAGGACCACATCAGTGTTTGTGTGTGATTGTTGATAAGGAAAGTGCCGCTTTCCTTCCTCCGACAGTACAACGTGTATAGGGGTAGTTTTTAGGAATCTCATCGCCGTCCTCAGGTAACTGTTTTGAACCACCAGAACCTTTTTTGGAGATTCGTATCCGCAGCGCTACCGTATTCCGTTGCTTCATATTCTAGGCTGCTTGGTTATAGTGTGTTCCCTATTTGAATTAGTGTTGCCGGGTTCGAGTAGCTTTGCCTTGCTGCCTTTAGAAACGGTATCCTTCTGCTGGCTCTTTCACAAACGTCCTGAATTTGTTTTCTTCCCGTCGATGTTGTAGTCCAAGTATTTATGGGTGTTTGTGATAGTGATTCTTTGGCCGATGAGCTTGATTCTGAGATGTTCTGTATTTTTCCTACTGAAAGGGACAACCGCGCTCTTCTGCGGATTCACGTTGAACCTCTTCGCTCCCAGCTTCAGCGCCAAGTTTCTCAGGTGCTTTGATTATTATCGCAAAATTGTCGGCGAATTGCACCAGGATTCCGTTTTCTACATATTCATCCCTGCGGCAATCATTGATTGATTGTAGTCGAAATTTTTCCTTGTTCCGTGCTCAGGACCAGGATTCTCTCCTTCAGATAGCTATATATCCATGAAATCAGTTTTCATGGGGATCCTTTGTGTCGCCATGGCGTTTTGACCAAGTCGAACGCCTTTGAGACATCTAAGAACACTACCAAACCATCGAGATTTTGTTTCTTCGCTTCTGTGACTTCGTTTACTACGAAATTTATGCATGTGGGTGCCGAGCAGTTGCTCCTGAACCCGAGCGTGGTTTCCAGCATTAGCTTGTTGATTTCTGTAACTGAGACTAGCCTGTCCTTCACTGCAGGGTTTACCAATTTCAGATTGACCTTCATAAGAGAAATTGGCCTCTTTGAGCTCGGGAGGGTCTGCTCCGTGTATAGAGATCGGTTTGATTTCTGTTACTCTCCCTCTCTCCAGAATCCTTTCCATCAAGAAAATCTGCGACAGCATTCCGACAACTTTCAACTGCAGGTCCATATTTAGGCTTATGAGTATGTAGTATGACATTCTGTCCTCTCCCAGCACAGAGTGATTTTTCTTCCATCTTAAACTCTTGAGAATCTCCATATCTTACAACGTAGATTCGAAATCTTCCGACCCTCTTTCCGTTTGAACTACTGGGCAGCTAAACGATACGAGTTTTCCTCCAAAATAGTGTTCCTTAAACTGAGATCCCTCTTCTTGGCACAGTATTGTGGACTTTTCGCTTTCTCCTATCAGTGATGTGTCTATTCTCTTTACTATGTTCCAGACTTGTTTCGGTGGTGTGCTCTCGTCAATTTGTTCTGAGAGTTCTTTTACGTATACTCTCTTAATTTTCCTAAATTCCTTTTTGAAAACGGTTTGTTTTTTCTGGAGCTTCAGATAGTTTCCTTCTGTTTTGTTTCTGTTGTAATTCCTCAGCACATTTCTCTTTATAGCGTAGAGCTTTAAGAGCTCTTCTGATCACCATCTTTTCAGATAGTCCCCTTTCTTGTTTTTTTTACCACATATGATGCCTTTCCTATTACCTCTTTGAAGATTTCCTACATTTCTTTCGAGTCGTACAAGTATTGAGGTCTAATCTCGTTCAGTAGGGTTATCACGTTGTTCTGGTTGACACTTTTTGTGGCCTTTTCTATCAGCGGCATATCATCTCCTATGCCAATTCTTAATGATAGCTGTCGCTACCGAATTCTTCATTCGGAACATTCCATTTCGCTTTTCTGGCTACTCCCTCCGTTACCAATGTCAGGTCAATCACTGATTCTCTATTGCCTGGGGCCAGGCTCATTGTGGACTTTCCTTCGAAGACTTTCTGTCATTAGGTCCTATCTACAAACGAGAGCTTCTCTTTGTTTACTTAATCTCCGGTAAATTCTGGGGAGAAAGTTCAATGGTTCCTAAGTAACATTGAATGCCTCTCTTTGTTTACTTTTTCTAGCCGACAGAACCCTTTCCATTAATTTTCCAGTACAGGTAAAAAACAACATATTTTACTAGCATATTATTCAAACAGTTAAGGGAAAAATGTTGAACCGAAATGAAACAAAGAGAATTTCTCTATTTTACTTAGGTTCAGTTAAAAATTTTCTCTCGAATCATTCGATCGATTGATGATTGCCGCTCAACTGTTTGAATAATAAGCTAGATTAAATCATAATCTTTCAATACATCCTACTCTAAAAATGCTTTAGCGTAGCGCCATAATATCGAAAGAGAAAATAAACAAAGAGAATCTATCATTTGCAGATTTCACATCAAATACACCCACATCCTTTAGATTTAAAATGACTAGTTCTACGATAACGTGATGAACAAATGTGTAAACAACAACACTTCAATTTACTTTCCAAAGATAACTTTCCAACACATCCGCCACATTGGCCCCCACCACGGGTAAACCCACCGCAAAAGGCTACATAATTTATTCACCCCCTATCATTAGAATTAATTTACTCACTTCAGGCGACGAAACGATTTTCCTTCGGCGAACCAAAACGTCACGATTCGCTGGCCTAGGCGAAAACCACCACACTGACTGTAAACAACTCCAACCGAGATTGTGTGATTTGCTGTCGGTAAACTCGATCTCTACCGGTTTCTCGATTGGTCGGTTCGATTTTGCAGCCGCACAAGAAACGACGGTAAGAAATCCTATCCCTACTTAGCACCACACAGAGAAAAAAACACAAAACTCGCTAATTATTACCGGTGTTGTCACTGGCGTACCTTCGCGTCCCGCTTTGACCACTTTTGCTGCTACGCTGGAGTTCAATCTGTACCAAATGACATCAGCATAACACACAGATCTCTCACACTCTTAAGCCCTGTCACAAATCAGCTGTGTGCATATTATACACTCGCGCGAGAATCAACAATGCACCTCAATGACGTCACGTTAATTTCCAAACAGTGCACACTCCCGCACACCAAACATCCCTGCTCTGTGCGAATCTAGTTGGCACTGAGTGGCGGCAATCTGATTACGATCTCACTGGGCGATTAATTACAGACTTCGTAGAGCTGTGGTGGCCTTCGCTCACCAGTTCTCGTCGATCGCGGGGATACACCACTGACAGTTAGTAGATCATCCAGAAATTCGCTGTCTAATGCGTTGAGTTGATATTGATCTTCTTTTAATTGAAGATGATTGACGACGCGGCTTCCACTCCGTGTGCGTTTGTGTGATGGGTAAGGAAACTTTTTAAACTGTCAAACATGCACTTGCCACATACTCTATCGACCCGCACCGTATTAAGGCCTCTCTATATATTGGGGTTAGATAAACAAAAGCACGCACTAATTTTATTTAAATTTATTCAACACGTTTTTCGTCCGCTGTCTATTGTGGACTATGAATTGGGTATTTAAAAACACACAACCGGTTGAAGTGATGGCTTCTTCTCAAAATGTCATCGAAAATCGTTCACTACTTCGGACAAGATTGACGAAGAGAGCAGAGAAGCGTTTTTCGTGGAATGCTGATAATTTCTGGTGCAACAACGGTAACTGATAAGCCACCCTGGTGGAATCACCGACAGAACCCCGGAAAGTATTCACTGATAAGAGGTTTACTCTCTCTTTTGAATTTCAGAACTTGCCAGTGTTTAGATGTATTTTTTAAAGGTACGAACAAGTGATGAATGGTAAACAAACCGAATTAATCCAAGTAGGTGCTACTTTCTCACCGATACCGAACTTTAATCAAAAACAACCTGAAAAAGTTTGATTGAAATGAGGAAAAAGCGTACGCCCGGTTCGCGGTGTTTCCGAAGAGATCTGTTTATCGTTCGAGCGGTAACGCGATACTACTGGTGCGCGACTGGTTTTGGGTTAGCTTGCGCGGGACTCGCGATCTCCTCTGCCTCTGACAACAAACACCGTCCGTCAGTTCCAGCCACTGGCAGCAATGACTACTGCCAACAACAAAAACAGCAGCAGAGTCAAGCGATAGTGACTTTATGGGATTCTACCGATTCTATAATGTTTGTTTTCATTTGTGCTCGCCTGTACATAGTTGGCGGTGACTCTTTTTTGTTTGCGGCTCTCTGTGCGCTGTCTGTCTCGTTCTATGCCACTCCGCTCCACGTCCGCCTGGGAACATGACCTCTGGCTGGGCTGCGGGAACGGGTTTTGGATGGAGTGCATGGGTGGGTATGCATGCAAGCAGAGCTCAACTCGGGGTTCGCATAAAGATTCGACTCGGAATGGCATTATTTATGGGTTGAGAATGGTTGCCGGCGTTTTGTTGGAAGTGATGTGCGGTCTCTCTTTTCCTCTCTCTCTCGTGTTGTATCTCTCTCACATTATGACCCTCTGCTTGTTAGTACCTCTAAAGCAGAAGGTGGATAAGGATGGGTGCGGTTGGTCAATAGTAGGCTAGCCTACACACACGGGTTGCGGAATAGTCAGTGACTCAGTGACAAGTGAGCGACGGGAAAATCGGCGTTCTAGATCGATAACCCTTTCGAGGTAACTGACGGAGGGCTGATGAAAACATGATATTTGATGAATTTTTAGCAATTTCAAAATCATGATTTTATGTTTTATATGTTGGTTTCCATTTTTTACTTTAAACTTGTTGCTTTTTGCTCTTATACTCTTTATTTTATACATGTTTTAATTAGATTTAATTTTTTTTTGCGCCTGTTATTTTTTGCGTTATTTTTTCGTTCAGCTTTTCTATTTATCTATTTAAGTTATTGCTAATTACTTATTACTTATTACTTATTACTTATTACTTATTACTTATTACTTATTACTTATTACTTATTACTTATTACTTATTACTTATTACTTATTACTTATTACTTATTACTTATTACTTATTACTTATTACTTATTACTTATTACTTATTACTTATTACTTATTACTTATTACTTATTACTTATTACTTATTACTTATTACTTATTACTTATTACTTATTACTTATTACTTATTACTTATTACTTATTACTTATTACTTATTACTTATTACTTATTACTTATTACTTATTACTTATTACTTTTTAAATCTTTTGAATATTTTCACTTTATTACACTTTTACTTCTTAAGGTGTTAATTTTTTCACTTTTCCTGATTCCAAATATTGTTTCACTTTTTTAACTGCTTTAAATTTCTAGTTATTGACTTTTGATGTCTTTTTATTTTTGAACTGATTTTACTTTTTGACCTTTCCAACACACAACCTTGCTATTTCCATTTGTTTACCTTTCCAGTTTTTAATTTTCTAAATTCTCACTTCTCCCTTTCCATTGTTTCATATTTTCGACTTTTAGTTTTTTTTTGGCTTGCTCACTTTCACATTTTAATTTTTTGGCTCATAATTCTCAATTATTTTTGTTTTATTATTAATTATACTTTTTCAATGTTTGGATTGTTTTCGTATTTTTCACTTTTTTACTTTTGTGACTTTTATTTTCTTTCCGTTTAATTCTTTTACTTTTAATATATTTTGATACTTTTCATTTTCAATATTTTACTTTGCCAAACTTTGTCACTATTCCACTTTTTCCATAATTTACCTTTATTTTTTTAACTTTTTGATAGATTTCTGCATTAACTTGTTACCTGTTTTAAGTGACTTGTTACTTAGCTGACATTTATGACTTATTTCGTTGCACTTTTATTTATTTTTTTGCTTAGCCAAGTGATAGCTTATTCGCTTTGTCGTTCTCTTCATTTATTTTATTATTTTACCTGTTTCAATTTTTTACTTTTCTACTTTTTCCTGTTTTCACTACTTTTATTTAGTTTTGCAACAAATTTGGACTCATCATCGAACTCCGAATTTACTGTTTTAAATTTTTATTTTATCATTTTTTTCTTTGATCACTTTTCGACTCCCGGATTTTGATTTTTCGGCGTCTGTTCACTTGTTATTTGCTATTTACAAATATTTCTATTCCTTATATCTCCAAAAGTTTCAAAATTCTAAGTTACAAATTCCGAGTTCCAAGTTCCAAGTCGCAAGTTCCCATTTCCAATTTCCTATTTCCAATTTCCAATTTCCAATTTCCAATTTCCAATTTCCAATTTCCAATTTCCAATTTCCAATTTCCAATTTCCAATTTCCAATTTCCAATTTCCAATTTCCAATTTCCAATTTCCAATTTCCAATTTCCAATTTCCAATTTCCAATTTCCAATTTCCAATTTCCAATTTCCAATTTCCAATTTCCAATTTCCAATTTCCAATTTCCAATTTCCAATTTCCAATTTCCAATTACCAATTTCCAATTTCCAATTTCCAATTTCCAATTTCCAATTTCCAATTTCCAATTTCCAATTTCCAATTTCCAATTTCCAATTTCCAATTTCCAATTTCCAATTTCCAATTTCCAATTTCCAATTTCCAATTTCCAATTTCCAATTTCCAATTTCCAATTTCCAATTTCCAATTTCCAATTTCCAATTTCCAATTTCCAATTTCCAATTTCCAATTTCCAATTTCCAATTTCCAATTTCCAATTTCCAATTTCCAATTTCCAATTTCCAATTTCCAATTTCCAATTTCCAATTTCCAATTTCCAATTTCCAATTTCCAATTTCCAATTTCCAATTTCCAATTTCCAATTTCCAATTTCCAATTTCCAATTTCCAATTTCCAATTTCCAATTTCCAATTTCCAATTTCCAATTTCCAATTTCCAATTTCCAATTTCCAATTTCCAATTTCCAATTTCCAATTTCCAATTTCCAATTTCCAATTTCCAATTTCCAATTTCCAATTTCCAATTTCCAATTTCCAATTTCCAATTTCCAATTTCCAATTTCCAATTTCCAATTTCCAATTTCCAATTTCCATTTTCCAATTTCCAATTTCCAATTTCCAATTTCCAATTTCCAATATCCAATTTCCAATTTCCAATTTCCAATTTCCAATTTCCAATTTCCAATTTCCAATTTCCAATTTCCAATTTCCAATTTCCAATTTCCAATTTCCAATTTCCAATTTCCAATTTCCAATTTCCAATTTCCAATTTCCAATTTCCAATTTCCAATTTCCAATTTCCAATTTCCAATTTCCAATTTCCAATTTCCAATTTCCAATTTCCAATTTCCAATTTCCAATTTCCAATTTCCAATTTCCAATTTCCAATTTCCAATTTCCAATTTCCAATTTCCAATTTCCAATTTCCAATTTCCAATTTCCAATTTCCAATTTCCAATTTCCAATTTCCAATTTCCAGTTTCCAATTTCCAATTTCCAATTTCCAATTTACAATTTCCAGTTTCCAATTTCCAACTTCCAATTTGCAATTTCCAATTGTAAAATTCAGCGTTCACATTTCAGATTTCGAATATCACTTTTCGATTTCAAATTTGAAAGTTTTGAATTACAATTTTGGAATTTCGCATACCGAATTTTGAATTACAAATTTTGAATTAAGAATTTCGTGAATGTCCGGTTTCGATTTTCGAATATTGGTGATTCTTAATTTTAATATTTGACACAGTTTTCGATTTTAGATTATGGAATTTCGAATTTCCATATCGATTGTAGAATTTCAAACATTGAATTTCGAATTACAAAATCTAAATTTCGAATCTGGAAGTTCGAATTTTTGATTTCAGATTTCGATTTTTGAATTTCGAATGTAAAGCTTCGAGTTTCGAAAATTTCTGATCTCGAATATCGAATTTCGGGTCTCAGTTTTTGAGTTTGGAATTTCGAACTTCGCACATCGAAATTATACTTCGATCTTTGAATTTAGCATAACGAATTTTGAATTTTAAAATCTGACTTTCGAAACCCGAATTTGTAATGTCGAATTTCAAATTAAGATTTTCTGGTTCGAACTTCGAATTTTGAACATTTTCTATTTTGAATTGCAAAAATTCTTGTTTTCGAGTTTTTAATTTGGAATTTCAGTACTGAATTTCGGATTTTAAATTCGATATTCCTATTTCGAATATACCTGATTTGGAAATTCAAAATTTGAAGCGCAATTTTTAATTTAAATTTTGGAACTTACAATATTCAACATCCAATATCCAATATCCAATATCCAATATCCAATATCCAATATCCAATATCCAATATCCAATATCCAATATCCAATATCCAATATCCAATATCCAATATCCAATATCCAATATCCAATTTCCAATTTCCAATTTCCAATCTCCAATTTCTAATGTCCAATTTCATATTTCCAATTTCCAATTTCCAATATCCAATATCCAATATCCAATATCCAATATCCAATATCCAATATCCAATATCCAATTTCCACTTTCCACTTTCCAATTTCCAATTTCCAATTTCCAATTTCCAATTTCCAATTTCCAATTTCCAATTTCCAATTTCCAATTTCCAATTTCCAATTTCCAATTTCCAATTTCCAATTTCCAATTTCCAATTTCCAATTTCCAATTTCCAATTTCCAATTTCCAATTTCCAATTTCCTATTTCCAATTTCCAATTTCCAATTTCCAATTTCCAATTTCCAATTTCCAATTTCCAATTTCCAATTTCCAATTTCCAATTTCCAATTTCCAATCTCCAATTTCTAATGTCCAATTTCATATTTCCAATATCCAAGATCCAATATCCAATATCCAATATCCAATATCCAATATCCAATATCCAATATCCAATATCCAATATCCAATATCCAATATCCAATATCCAATATCCAATATCCAATATCCAATATCCAATATCCAATTTCCACTTTCCAATTTCCAATTTCCAATTTCCAATTTCCAATTTCCAATTTTCCAATTTCCACTTTCCAATTTCCAATTTCCAATTTCCAATTTCCAATTTCCAATTTCCAATTTCCAATTTCCAATTTCCAATTTCCAATTTCCAATTTCCAATTTCCAGTTTCCAATTTCCAATTTCCAATTTCCAATTTCCAATTTACAATTTCCAGTTTCCAATTTCCAACTTCCAATTTGCAATTTCCAATTGTAAAATTCAGCGTTCACATTTCAGATTTCGAATATCACTTTTCGATTTCAAATTTGAAAGTTTTGAATTACAATTTTGGAATTTCGCATACCGAATTTTGAATTACAAATTTTGAATTAAGAATTTCGTGAATGTCCGGTTTCGATTTTCGAATATTGGTGATTCTTAATTTTAATATTTGACACAGTTTTCGATTTTAGATTATGGAATTTCGAATTTCCATATCGATTGTAGAATTTCAAACATTGAATTTCGAATTACAAAATCTAAATTTCGAATCTGGAAGTTCGAATTTTTGATTTCAGATTTCGATTTTTGAATTTCGAATGTAAAGCTTCGAGTTTCGAAAATTTCTGATCTCGAATATCGAATTTCGGGTCTCAGTTTTTGAGTTTGGAATTTCGAACTTCGCACATCGAAATTATACTTCGATCTTTGAATTTAGCATAACGAATTTTGAATTTTAAAATCTGACTTTCGAAACCCGAATTTGTAATGTCGAATTTCAAATTAAGATTTTCTGGTTCGAACTTCGAATTTTGAACATTTTCTATTTTGAATTGCAAAAATTCTTGTTTTCGAGTTTTTAATTTGGAATTTCAGTACTGAATTTCGGATTTTAAATTCGATATTCCTATTTCGAATATACCTGATTTGGAAATTCAAAATTTGAAGCGCAATTTTTAATTTAAATTTTGGAACTTACAATATTCAACATCCAATATCCAATATCCAATATCCAATATCCAATATCCAATATCCAATATCCAATATCCAATATCCAATATCCAATATCCAATATCCAATATCCAATATCCAATATCCAATATCCAATATCCAATATCCAATATCCAATATCCAATTTCCAATTTCCAATTTCCAATCTCCAATTTCTAATGTCCAATTTCATATTTCCAATTTCCAATTTCCAATATCCAATATCCAATATCCAATATCCAATATCCAATATCCAATATCCAATATCCAATATCCAATTTCCACTTTCCACTTTCCAATTTCCAATTTCCAATTTCCAATTTCCAATTTCCAATTTCCAATTTCCAATTTCCAATTTCCAATTTCCAATTTCCAATTTCCAATTTCCAATTTCCAATTTCCAATTTCCAATTTCCAATTTCCAATTTCCAATTTCCAATTTCCTATTTCCAATTTCCAATTTCCAATTTCCAATTTCCAATTTCCAATTTCCAATTTCCAATTTCCAATTTCCAATTTCCAATTTCCAATTTCCAATTTCCAATCTCCAATTTCTAATGTCCAATTTCATATTTCCAATATCCAAGATCCAATATCCAATATCCAATATCCAATATCCAATATCCAATATCCAATATCCAATATCCAATATCCAATATCCAATATCCAATATCCAATATCCAATATCCAATATCCAATATCCAATATCCAATATCCAATATCCAATATCCAATTTCCACTTTCCAATTTCCAATTTCCAATTTCCAATTTCCAATTTTCCAATTTCCACTTTCCACTTTCCAATTTCCAATTTCCAATTTCCAATTTCCAATTTCCAATTTCCAATTTCCAATTTCCAATTTCCAATTTCCAATTTCCAATTTCCAATTTCCAGTTTCCAATTTCCAATTTCCAATTTCCAATTTCCAATTTACAATTTCCAGTTTCCAATTTCCAACTTCCAATTTGCAATTTCCAATTGTAAAATTCAGCGTTCACATTTCAGATTTCGAATATCACTTTTCGATTTCAAATTTGAAAGTTTTGAATTACAATTTTGGAATTTCGCATACCGAATTTTGAATTACAAATTTTGAATTAAGAATTTCGTGAATGTCCGGTTTCGATTTTCGAATATTGGTGATTCTTAATTTTAATATTTGACACAGTTTTCGATTTTAGATTATGGAATTTCGAATTTCCATATCGATTGTAGAATTTCAAACATTGAATTTCGAATTACAAAATCTAAATTTCGAATCTGGAAGTTCGAATTTTTGATTTCAGATTTCGATTTTTGAATTTCGAATGTAAAGCTTCGAGTTTCGAAAATTTCTGATCTCGAATATCGAATTTCGGGTCTCAGTTTTTGAGTTTGGAATTTCGAACTTCGCACATCGAAATTATACTTCGATCTTTGAATTTAGCATAACGAATTTTGAATTTTAAAATCTGACTTTCGAAACCCGAATTTGTAATGTCGAATTTCAAATTAAGATTTTCTGGTTCGAACTTCAAATTTTGAACATTTTCTATTTTGAATTGCAAAAATTCTTGTTTTCGAGTTTTTAATTTGGAATTTCAGTACTGAATTTCGGATTTTAAATTCGATATTCCTATTTCGAATATACCTGATTTGGAAATTCAAAATTTGAAGCGCAATTTTTAATTTAAATTTTGGAACTTACAATATTCAATATCCAATATCCAATATCCAATATCCAATATCCAATATCCAATATCCAATATCCAATATCCAATATCCAATATCCAATATCCAATATCCAATATCCAATATCCAATTTCCACTTTCCAATTTCCACTTTCCACTTTCCAATTTCCAATTTCCAATTTCCAATTTCCAATTTCCAATTTCCAATTTCCAATTTCCAATTTCCAATTTCCAATTTCCAATTTCCAATTTCCAATTTCCAATTTCCAATTTCCAATTTCCAATTTCCAATTTCCAATTTCCAATTTCCAATTTCCAATTTCCAATTTCCTATTTCCAATTTCCAATTTCCAATTTCCAATTTCCAATTTCCAATTTCCAATTTCCAATTTCCAATTTCCAATTTCCAATTTCCAATTTCCAATTTCCAATTTCCAATTTCCAATTTCCAATTTCCAATTTCCAATTTCCAATTTCCAATCTCCAATTTCTAATGTCCAATTTCATATTTCCAATATCCAAGATCCAATATCCAATATCCAATATCCAATATCCAATATCCAATATCCAATATCCAATATCCAATATCCAATATCCAATATCCAATATCCAATATCCAATATCCAATTTCCACTTTCCACTTTCCAATTTCCAATTTCCAATTTTCCAATTTCCAATTTCCAATTTCCAATTTCCAATTTCCAATTTCCAATTTCCAATTTCCAATTTCCAATTTCCAATTTCCAATTTCCAATTTCCAATTTCCAATTTCCAATTTCCAATTTCCAATTTCCAATTTCCAATTTCCAATTTCCAATTTCCAATTTCCAATTTCCAATTTCCAATTTCCAATTTCCAATTTCCAATTTCCAATTTCCAATTTCCAATTTCCAATTTCCAATTTCCAATTTCCAATTTCCAATTTCCAATTTCCAATTTCCAATTTCCAATTTCCAATTTCCAATTTCCAATTTCCAATTTCCAATTTCCAATTTCCAATTTCCAATTTCCAATTTCCAATTTCCAATTTCCAATTTCCAATTTCCAATTTCCAATTTCCAATTTCCAATTTCCAATTTCCAATTTCCAATTTCCAATTTCCAATTTCCAATTTCCAATTTCCAATTTCCAATTTCCAATTTCCAATTTCCAATTTCCAATTTCCAATTTCCAATTTCCAATTTCCAATTTCCAATTTCCAATTTCCAATTTCCAATTTCCAATTTCCAATTTCCAATTTCCAATTTCCAATTTCCAATTTCCAATTTCCAATTTCCAATTTCCAATTTCCAATTTCCAATTTCCAATTTCCAATTTCCAATTTCCAATTTCCAATTTCCAATTTCCAATTTCCAATTTCCAATTTCCAATTTCCAATTTCCAATTTCCAATTTCCAATTTCCAATTTCCAATTTCCAATTTCCAATTTCCAATTTCCAATTTCCAATTTCCAATTTCCAATTTCCAATTTCCAATTTCCAATTTCCAATTTCCAATTTCCAATTTCCAATTTCCAATTTCCAATTTCCAATTTCCAATTTCCAATTTCCAATTTCCAATTTCCAATTTCCAATTTCCAATTTCCAATTTCCAATTTCCAATTTCCAATTTCCAATTTCCAATTTCCAATTTCCAATTTCCAATTTCCAATTTCCAATTTCCAATTTCCAATTTCCAATTTCCAATTTCCAATTTCCAATTTCCAATTTCCAATTTCCAATTTCCAATTTCCAATTTCCAATTTCCAATTTCCAATTTCCAATTTCCAATTTCCAATTTCCAATTTCCAATTTCCAATTTCCAATTTCCAATTTCCAATTTCCAATTTCCAATTTCCAATTTCCAATTTCCAATTTCCAATTTCCAATTTCCAATTTCCAATTTCCAATTTCCAATTTCCAATTTCCAATTTCCAATTTCCAATTTCCAATTTCCAATTTCCAATTTCCAATTTCCAATTTCCAATTTCCAATTTCCAATTTCCAATTTCCAATTTCCAATTTCCAATTTCCAATTTCCAATTTCCAATTTCCAATTTCCAATTTCCAATTTCCAATTTCCAATTTCCAATTTCCAATTTCCAATTTCCAATTGCCAATTGCCAATTTCCAATTTCCAATTTCCAATTTCCAATTTCCAATTTCCAATTTCCAATTTCCAATTTCCAATTTCCAGTTTCCAATTTCCAATTTCCAATTTCCAATTTCCAATTTCCAATTTCCAATTTCCAATTTCCAATTTCCAATTTCCAATTTCCAATTTACAATTTCCAGTTTCCAATTTCCAACTTCCAATTTGCAATTTCCAATTGTAAAATTCAGCGTTCACATTTCAGATTTCGAATATCACTTTTCGATTTCAAATTTGAAAGTTTTGAATTACAATTTTGGAATTTCGCATACCGAATTTTGAATTACAAATTTTGAATTAAGAATTTCGTGAATGTCCGGTTTCGATTTTCGAATATTGGTGATTCTTAATTTTAATATTTGACACAGTTTTCGATTTTAGATTATGGAATTTCGAATTTCCATATCGATTGTAGAATTTCAAACATTGAATTTCGAATTACAAAATCTAAATTTCGAATCTGGAAGTTCGAATTTTTGATTTCAGATTTCGATTTTTGAATTTCGAATGTAAAGCTTCGAGTTTCGAAAATTTCTGATCTCGAATATCGAATTTCGGGTCTCAGTTTTTGAGTTTGGAATTTCGAACTTCGCACATCGAAATTATACTTCGATCTTTGAATTTAGCATAACGAATTTTGAATTTTAAAATCTGACTTTCGAAACCCGAATTTGTAATGTCGAATTTCAAATTAAGATTTTCTGGTTCGAACTTCGAATTTTGAACATTTTCTATTTTGAATTGCAAAAATTCTTGTTTTCGAGTTTTTAATTTGGAATTTCAGTACTGAATTTCGGATTTTAAATTCGATATTCCTATTTCGAATATACCTGATTTGGAAATTCAAAATTTGAAGCGCAATTTTTAATTTAAATTTTGGAACTTACAATATTCAATATCCAATATCCAATATCCAATATCCAATATCCAATATCCAATATCCAATATCCAATATCCAATATCCAATATCCAATATCCAATATCCAATATCCAATATCCAATATCCAATATCCAATATCCAATATCCAATATCCAATTTCCACTTTCCACTTTCCACTTTCCACTTTCCACTTTCCACTTTCCACTTTCCACTTTCCACTTTCCACTTTCCACTTTCCACTTTCCACTTTCCACTTTCCACTTTCCACTTTCCACTTTCCACTTTCCACTTTCCACTTTCCACTTTCCACTTTCCACTTTCCACTTTCCACTTTCCACTTTCCACTTTCCACTTTCCACTTTCCACTTTCCACTTTCCACTTTCCACTTTCCACTTTCCACTTTCCACTTTCCACTTTCCACTTTCCACTTTCCACTTTCCACTTTCCACTTTCCACTTTCCACTTTCCACTTTCCACTTTCCACTTTCCACTTTCCACTTTCCACTTTCCACTTTCCACTTTCCACTTTCCACTTTCCACTTTCCAATTTCCAATTTCCAATTTCCAATTTCCAATTTCCAATTTCCAATTTCCAATTTCCAATTTCCAATTTCCAATTTCCAATTTCCAATTTCCAATTTCCAATTTCCAATTTCCAATTTCCAATTTCCAATTTCCAATTTCCAATTTCCAATTTCCAATTTCCAATTTCCAATTTCCAATTTCCAATTTCCAATTTCCAATTTCCAATTTCCAATTTCCAATTTCCAATTTCCAATTTCCAATTTCCAATTTCCAATTTCCAATTTCCAATTTCCAATTTCCAATTTCCTATTTCCAATTTCCAATTTCCAATTTCCAATTTCCAATTTCCAATTTCCAATTTCCAATTTCCAATTTCCAATTTCCAATTTCCAATTTCCAATTTCCAATTTCCAATTTCCAATTTCCAATTTCCAATTTCCAATTTCCAATTTCCAATTTCCAATTTCCAATTTCCAATTTCCAATTTCCAATTTCCAATTTCCAATTTCCAATTTCCAATTTCCAATTTCCAATTTCCAATTTCCAATTTCCAATTTCCAATTTCCAATTTCCAATTTCCAATTTCCAATTTCCAATTTCCAATTTCCAATTTCCAATTTCCAATTTCCAATTTCCAATTTCCAATTTCCAATTTCCAATTTCCAATTTCCAATTTCCAATTTCCAATTTCCAATTTCCAATTTCCAATTTCCAATTTCCAATTTCCAATTTCCAATTTCCAATTTCCAATTTCCAATTTCCAATTTCCAATTTCCAATTTCCAATTTCCAATTTCCAATTTCCAATTTCCAATTTCCAATTTCCAATTTCCAGTTTCCAATTTCCAATTTCCAATTTCCAATTTCCAATTTCCAATTTCCAATTTACAATTTCCAGTTTCCAATTTCCAACTTCCAATTTGCAATTTCCAATTGTAAAATTCAGCGTTCACATTTCAGATTTCGAATATCACTTTTCGATTTCAAATTTGAAAGTTTTGAATTACAATTTTGGAATTTCGCATACCGAATTTTGAATTACAAATTTTGAATTAAGAATTTCGTGAATGTCCGGTTTCGATTTTCGAATATTGGTGATTCTTAATTTTAATATTTGACACAGTTTTCGATTTTAGATTATGGAATTTCGAATTTCCATATCGATTGTAGAATTTCAAACATTGAATTTCGAATTACAAAATCTAAATTTCGAATCTGGAAGTTCGAATTTTTGATTTCAGATTTCGATTTTTGAATTTCGAATGTAAAGCTTCGAGTTTCGAAAATTTCTGATCTCGAATATCGAATTTCGGGTCTCAGTTTTTGAGTTTGGAATTTCGAACTTCGCACATCGAAATTATACTTCGATCTTTGAATTTAGCATAACGAATTTTGAATTTTAAAATCTGACTTTCGAAACCCGAATTTGTAATGTCGAATTTCAAATTAAGATTTTCTGGTTCGAACTTCGAATTTTGAACATTTTCTATTTTGAATTGCAAAAATTCTTGTTTTCGAGTTTTTAATTTGGAATTTCAGTACTGAATTTCGGATTTTAAATTCGATATTCCTATTTCGAATATACCTGATTTGGAAATTCAAAATTTGAAGCGCAATTTTTAATTTAAATTTTGGAACTTACAATTTCGAATCGCAAATTTCGGTTTTCGATTTTTGAATTTCGAGTTTCGAAATTTGAAAATTTCTCATTTTAAATTTCAAATTTTAAATTTCTGTTTTCGATTTCGAATAGCGATATTTGAATTTCGAATGTTGAATTGCGAATTTGGAACTTCGAATTTGGAACATCGAATTTCGAATTTAAATTTTTGAGCTCAGAATTTCGAACTTTGAATTTGTAGTGTGTAATTTAGATTTTCATATTAAAATTTTCTAGTTTTGAACTTCGAATTTCGAGCATTACACGAAATCAAAAGTTCCTGCCTTCGAATTTGCAATTTTAAATTTCACTTGTTGATTTTCTGTTTTGGAACTTCGAATTTCCCATATCGAATTTAGAATCCCATGCTATCAAATCACGAATTTTAAATTTCGAATTTTGAATTTAGAGATTTTAATATCGAATTTTGACTTTCTAACTTCGAATCTGGAATCCAAAGCTTCAAATTTCGATTTTATTTTTTCGAACTTCGAAATTGTTGCAAATTAGATTCCGTATTTGAAATTTCGAAAACTTCCTTAATTTCTAATTTCCAATCAATTTCAGATTTTAAATTTCAAATTTCCCATTTCATATTTCACGGTTCTGATTTCAGATTCCAGATTTCGAGTTTGAGTTTCGGAATTCGAAAATTAAAAATCGAATTTTGAATATCTAGGATCGAATATCGAATTTCGAATTTATGTTTCCGAATTTTTAATTTAGAATTTTAAATTCTGAGCTTCAAATTTCCGGATTTCGAATTTCGGTTTTCAAGCATAGAATTTTGAATCGAGAGAATTTCGAAAATTACTGATTTCGAATTTCAATTTTCGAGTTTCTCATATCGCATTTCGAATTTTGAATTAATTTCGAAGTGTGAATTTTAAACTTTGAATTTGGAATGTCGAATTTCTTGTTTTGAATTTCGAGTATTTCCGATTTCGAATGTTCAATTCCGAATATATCTGATGTTGAGTTGCCAATTTTGAATTTCAGAGATCTTTTTTTTAAATTCGAAGTTAAAGTTTCGAATGTCAAAATTTGATTTTAATTTTCGACTCTCGAATTTCGGATTTAGAATTTCGAGTATGTTGAATTCCAAATTTTGAAGAGTTATGAATCCAAGTTTCGAATTTTGTATTTCTGCGTTCGATTTTAATTTTTGTATTTTGAGATTCGAATTTTGCAAATTTCGGATTTGCCCATATCGAATTTCAAAACTCAAAATTTCAAACATCGAATTTGGAAAGCTGAATTTTAAATTTCGATTTTGTAGTGCCGAATTTTGGTCATTCCACTTTCGAATTTTGAATTCCGAAATTTCTTGTTTTCTAATTTCAAATTTTAAATTTTAGTTTTAGAATTTTATAGTTCAAATTTCGAGTGTAAAATTCCGAAAATTTCTTATATCAAATTTTGGATTTTATTTTCGATTTTATAATTTAAATTTTAAAATTGCGAATTGCGAATTACGAGAATGTCCGATTTCGAATTCAAATCTTAAATGTTGACTAGCAATTTTAAATTTCAAGTTTTAAAATATGAATTTCAAATATCGCATTTTGAATTTTAACTTTCAAATTTTGAAAATTTATTATTTTGAATTCCATAATCCGTCCTAAATTTAAAAATTTTTAGTTTCGAATTTCGAAAGTTTCTGTTATTGAATTTCAAATTTTGAAGTTAAATGTTTGATTTTCGATGTGCAATTTCGATTTTTGAATTTTGGTTTTAGTGTTTCGAATTACGAAAATCTCTGATTTCAAGCATTGAATTTCAATTTTCGATTTGCCATTTTAAATTTCGCATATCGAGTTTCGAATTTTGAATTTCGGATTACGAATCTGGAATGCGGAATTTAAAATTTCGACTTTCGGATTTTGAATATTTTCGGCTTTCGAATTTTCAATTTCGAAAATTTCTGATTGATTTCTTTATTTAGATTCTTGAATTTCTTATTTCAAATAACGAATTTCGAAAATGTCGGGTTTCGGATTTCCGTTTTTGATTTTAATTTCCGATTTTTGAATCTCGAATTGCGAAGTTAGGATTTTGAATTTCGAGAATGTCCCATTTCGAATTTCTAGTTGTTCTGACGTTCATTTTCAAATTTTAAATTAAAATTGTCGATTTCAAGTTTTAATTCAGAATTTCGAGTTTAGATATTTGATAATTTCTATCGAATTTCATATTTTGGATTTAAATTTTCGAATTTCGAAAGTCGCATCGCGAATTTTGTTAATTTTGGAAATCGAAATCGAAAATCGAATTTTAAATTTGGAACAACAGTTTTTGAATTTCGAATTTGTTATATCGAATTTTGAGTTACAGTGTTTTGAATTATGAATTTCCAATTTCAAATTTCGAACTTCGGATTTGAAATGTCGAATTTCAAAATTCGAGTTTAGATTTTTAAATTTGCAATATTTCCGATTTGGAATTTCAATTTTCGATTTTTGAATATCGAATTTAAAATTTGAGTTTTGAATTTCGAAAATTTTCGATTTCGAGTTTCACGTTTTGGATTAAATTTGAATTTGGAACTTTGAATTTGGAATATCAAATTTCAAATTTCAAATTTAAAGTATTTATGATTTCGAATCATGAATTTTTCGCATTTCGATTTTCGTACCTTGAGTTTCGAATTTAGATTTATTTATTTTGAGTTTATAATTCATTGACAATCATCAGTTCAAATTTGAAACGGGAAATTCGAAATCCGATTTTAGAAATTCGAAATTCTAAACTCGAAATTTGAAATTCGAAGTATAAATATAGAAGTATTTATATTTCGAGTTTCAAATTTCGAGTTCAGAATTTCGAATTTCTAAAATCGGATTTCGAATTTCCCATTTCAAATTTGAACTAGTGATTGTCAATGTCCAAATTCGGACTTCGAATCGAGAATTTCTACTGTCAACTTTTAAATTCAGGATTCAAAATTTTTAATTTCGAATTTCAAATTTTCAATTTACAATTCGAAGTTTTATATTTTTACTTCGAAGCATCTTATTTCAAGTTTATAACAAGTTTCCAGATTCAAGTTTTCAGTTTCCATTTTATAGATTGCAAATTCTAGTTCTTTGTTTATATTTTCCATCTCCCAGTTTACAATAGATATTATCTAGTTTTCAGTTTCCAGTTCCAAGTTTTTTTTTGTTTCAATTTTCTAATTTAAATTTCTTTTAACTTTTTTTTTTGATGGGGGCCGACTGTAATAACTATAAGGTTATGTGTTTCGGCTATGCAGTCTGCGGTTTAAAAGAACACTATTTTGTCTTTATCCGACGGACCGAATCCGTTTGGGATCTTCTTCAAGGATTCGATAATGTGTGTTCTGTGGTCCGATGTCTTGTTTTGCACCAAGCAATTATCATTTGTCTATCCAAAATGTACAAGAGTACATGTACTACTCTGTCAGCTGGTTGAAATCTGTTCAGCCCGCATTCCGAGATAGAAGAATAAGCAATTCGATCTGAGAATCGATGTGGACACGATCGAAACGGCGAAATTTGGATAGACAAATGACAATTCCTTGTTGCAAAACAAGGCATCGGACCACAGAACACACATTATCGAACCCTTGAAAAAGGTCCCAAACGGACCGAAACATCGGATAAAGACAAAATAGTGTTTTTGTAAACCGCAGACTGCATAGCCGAAACACATAACCTCATTTCTTTTAACAGAAGCAAAAAGATTGAAAGGTTTAAGTTCTTAGTTTCCAGTTCTCTGTTCGTAGCAATCTGTCTCCAATTTTCAATTTCCAGAATCACGTTTTCGGTTGTTACCATAGTTCATGGTTCCGAATTTGAAGTTTTCAGCTTTCATTTTTTTATTTTCGAGAAGACAGTGCTTAGTTTATAGATTTAAGATTTCAATTCTCAGTTTATAGTTTCCAACTTCTAATTTCTAGTTGCTTGCATTTAATTTATTATTTCCATTTTTTTCTAAAGTTTCATGCTTCTAGTCCTTATTTTCGTACTCAGTTTAAAGTTTTTATTTTTTAGCTATCAGTACCTAGTTTCTAATTTTCTGATTCCATTTTTTAGTTTTCCGTTGTTAGCTTCCAGGTTCTACTACATATTTTCTTATATTCAGTTTCCAAACTTCAATACTCAGTTCACCATTTCCCGTTTCAAGTTTCCACCTACCAACATCAGGTTTCTGGTTCCCACTTCCTGGTACAATTTATAGTTTAGACTTGATTTTTAATAGAAAAGTATAGAATCCGCTCAAAGTATGAATTATGCTTTCGTAGTTAATAATGTATACTGGTTCCTATATGTATTCTAAACGGGTGTATCCCATTAGGTGTAACATGTGTTAGGAATGATGGACGTTAGGCATGAATTATAATGATGTTTTGCAAGTTTTAAAGCTCACTTTTGACGGTGACAGCGTAGGCTGTCAATATCGTCAAAACTTGTACTTTATTGGTCGTATGAATCCCCGAAAAGGTTTCAACTAATGGTGTCTGTGACTCATTTAGTGGTTTGTTAACTTTTAGCATGAAAGCACTTTTTGTTGGTGAACCATCATAACATTTTTTCGAATAGTTGTTGCAGATGAGGTGAACTAATTATCGTCTAAATTGCTTTGAAATTAAAGTGGAAGCGATGTTGTACTTCCAATGATATCTATTAAGAAATTAAGGAAATCACTTCTTTGTGTGTTCGTTGTCGAAAATGTTTGCCTTTAGGAACAGCTCATGACACGAAGAATGAAACTTATGTGATTCATCATTCAGCACTTGTAAATAGCTTCTACTTCTATGATTTTCGTCCATGTTTTGCAGAGCAACGATCATATGTGAAAAGAGTGAACGAGTTACTGACACGAACAGGCTACTAATTTGCCCATTTTTCAATCGCTCGCCTAAGTTTAACCAGGGGAGCGACGATAAGCACAACGCATTTATGTGTAATGCTGTGCCCTCATTCTAAACACTCGCACTGAAAGGGTTAATAAAACAGAGATAGACAGATACTGGAAACCGATCATAACATCCAACCAGCTAGCCGCTGTCAGCATGAATGACGAAAGCTTGAATGGCAGTACGACTAATAGCTATTCTTGCATCTATCATATTCTCCGCTGAATGATAAACGGCGACAGCTAGTAACAACGCATCTATCCGAAAGCTAATTTGCAGTGCCAGAGCATTCACTAGTTGATCAGTTTAATCCATCCTTCCCAAGCAGGGAGAAACTACAGCAGCGAAATAAAAAAAAAACGAGACTATTAAGGAAATAAAAAAGGCACTCCACCAACCATCGTCGTCGTCGTCGTCGTCGTACAGCCAGACCACCATATGGAGTTGAAATATGAAAAATGAACAAACTAACAAACTCTCAGCGACACATGCCTATGCTGAGTGGTTCAAGTCGCAATCGACTCTGGCTGCTGGAATTAAGTGGTGTTCAAGCGTGCGCTTGCTCCGACTCAAGACGATCTGCTGCCCGGAGACTGGTTCACCTCTCGTGTGACTAACAGCTAAACGACAATAATGAGAATGCTAATTAAATCGCAAACATTGTTTTGACCTCATCTTCCGGGACATCAATAATGTCGTGCCTCTAAACGGGTACGAGTTTCGAAGTCAACTTCGCGCAAGTGGAATTTTTAACTATATTGGAAGCGATGAGTGCTTCTGTCAATTTTAAATTTTTTACCAACAGTCTCGACAGCAACGAACAAAAACAAACATGAAGCTCCATTAAACCTATTGAACCGACAGACAAAAGAGCACAAGGTTCGAATTGAACCAAATTGCACGGTTGATTGATTTGCAATCCATTTTGTCGCAGCATTCCGGATCACTTCAGGTGAGCCTATTCACTCGAATCGAACGGATACTGTTCACGGGGCACACCAAACCCAGTTTTCGTTTTTGTACTCTTCTGTGTGTGTGCGTCAGGGTATGTGACGGTTCCAATTCTCGCAGCTGGTCTCGAAAAATAAACGCTTCAATCTGCGTGCGTGTTTTATCCGATTCAAGCCATTTGAACGTGCATGGTTCCGATTGAATTGCGATCTAAGCTCATCCGGCATTTCTGTGGGAGGAGACTCGGGGGAGGGTCAACTTAGGCCGGATAACAATGACACGGTTACCGGCAGAGGAAAAATTCCAACAAATGGCATTCCCAAAACTGATGAAGAGCTGGCGTTGGATCGCGGTATTCCGGATATTAGCATGCGAGCTTTTTGCGGGTACATGTTGGAGTTTTATAATGAATTGTGGAATATTCTGACCGATCCGTTCGAAAAGTTCCTATTCGATGTTAGGACTTGAGAATGCTCGATAATTCAATCAAGCGATCATCGTTGTGTTTTAAAAGTCTTTTGAAGTGAACTGTTAAAGTCCGAACACAATGACAGCGTCCTGGTGTACAAATTACTAATATACTGAAATACGTTTCGGAACCCGCAATGAAAGCGTTGCATCAAAACGCAATTATTTTCAAAATTTCGGAAAAAAAACACGGCGCGGCAAAGCAATGAAACAGGGTTGTTAAAATCAATAACATAATCATTAAAGAGCTATCTTTGGATAGAAATGTGGCACGGATTGCGAGACACTCTGTATCTATTTTAATAAATGTTTCATTTCAGTGCCCTCTACTGAAAAATGGAACAATGAAGAACAGAGAATAGAGAAATATATAATTGAATTTTGAAACATTGTTAAATGGCGAATTGAAAGCTAAAAAATAAAGAAATGAAAAAGAGGACAATGAAAAATATAAAAATGACAAATTGAAGAATTAACAATAAAAAATGAAAAGTTGAAAAATAAGAAAAATAAGAAAAACTCAAAAATTGCAAAAGGAAAATTGAAAAATAAAACATAAAAAAATGGCAGAAAATGGGAAAATTTTGACAATTTCAGGGAAGCTTTGCGCTCATGAGGAGAGTTTTACAAGATCTACGAATCTTTTCGCGGACTTTGGGCAAAATTTAAAATACGTTGAGGAAAGACCTACATCGTTGAGAAGTTTTAACTCTTAAACGCGCAAATCATTTTTTTCAATTTTCGTGAAAATGGTGTCATAGTTTCGATACGATGCACAGTGCACAGTGGTTCCATTCCTTAAGGGAGGCGTTCATAAATCTATTCAATGCAAATTTTGATACAAAACTGCATTTCTATAGTAAATTTGGGTCGCTGAATTCAAATTTCGCAATAAAAAATCGATTATATCCACCCAACAGCGTGATACGGCCTTTCTTATTACATTAAGGTTCACTTTAATTTTTTTTGTTCCAGAATTTTTTTTATATCGAATAGTACAAGTTGTGCTGCGCTTGCGAAAACAATGAATAGTTATTCATTGGAAGCTCTCTAAATTCTAGCTTTTGCATCTGAACGCAAATATTATGATATCGTTTTCAGTGAGCATGATATCTCGTGAACCAACTCACAGACCAATCAAATGTTGTTTGTAATTATTATAGCAAGTTAACGAAAGAATGTTAAATAAATCGTGTATTTTTTCCTTTAAAATTATGGTTTTCGTCAATAAAAATGTGTTTTCCTACAATAAAAACTATCCCATGATAAAAAAAAACCTCCGTTAGCGTACCCAGGGATGCCAAAGGTACCGATAAACTACATTTTTTGGTATATTTATATTTGCACAAGCCGTACAGCCCGCTACAGCGACGCATCACTACATCTCTTGCCAGAACGGTAGCCAAACCGAGTACATTTTCCTGTACAGCAGTAGAATACATTTTTGTTTTGCTGTTGTACTCCGACTGCTCGGTGAGAGTATGGCGTAGTAAAGTTTGTTCTCTCGCTTTGTACACTTTGCTCTGCATAGTCAAAGGGAGAGGCCCGCACACGAAAGCGTTGATGCCGGTCGTGGCGTTAACGAACCGCATTCATTGTCGTCGTTTGTGATTAGAAATATTAAAAAGTGTAAAAGAAGGAAAGAGATGCTGTACCGCTCGCGTCTGGTGGCTATACTGGGGGCAGTATTTTTTTGTCATGTTACTGCTTTGCTTACAGACTAACCGTACAGCGCTGGGCGTCCTGCACTAGCGAACAACAGCAGCGTCGAAAGAGAAATGAGAATGTAGGCAGAAAATTTACAGCCACAGAAAAGGTAGGCATTTTGCATCCTTGAGCGTACCAGCTATTTTAAAATGGAGAAACGAGAAATAGTTTATGATTTCAAGTTTATTCGTAAATATTAATCACATTGGGCTTTTTAACGCACTTGAGAACGTAGTTGTAATACGAAGTGGAGTGAGACATTAATCTCGTACATTGAATATTCCGTAGCGACATGTGTTTCAAAGAGAAGTGTCGAAAAAATTAATATAACTCAAGTTCTAATGATTTGGTCGAGAAGAAATTTTAGCAAAATAATAATTAAGCTATATAGTTTCGATATCAGTAGTAATTATTAACGTAATATAATTTGACAATGTGATATAAAGTGTTTTGTCTTGCATTATCCCGTTGAACATATACAAAATCTTAGATTCTCTAGGCAGTCTGGGCGCAGAGATGCGCAGCTGAATCCTAGTTTAAGTGAAACTGGACAGCCCAACGACCATTTTGAAAAGAAGTTCGGGAAGGATATCGAGGGACAAAGTTAGTTAAAGTCATATTGAAATTTTTAGGTTAATTTTTCTATTACATATACAAATAAACCCATTTTTCTGCTCTCCTTATACTCCAAAAACTGAATTTTATCATTCAATACACAGCTAATAGTAGTATTGTCTGAAAAAAATATGAATATTAAAAATTACAGATCGACAAAAACATATTTCTGGCGAGCAATCGATTATTGATATTATTTACATTATCGGTAAATAACGAACCACCTAATGCATTCTTCTATATACTAAGAAAACCAGTTTATTTTTGACAAAATTCATCATGAAACTATAAAATATACATCCAGAACGATGTAATCGCAAGATAAAAACACGCCTTCGACGAAATTTTTTTTTGTATTATTGGCCTATGGGGGGACCACTGTGCAGTGGCCGGAGGCTGGCCAAAACCTCAAAAAATTATTTTTGAAATATTGATAATTTAATATTTTTCCTAAATTTCTCATGTATTGAATGATGTACATTCAAAATTTTATGATCATTGGATAAGAACACGATTTTTAACACGAGTTTAAACGTACCAAAGTCCGGATTTTTTATTGAGTTTCATTTCCGAAACCACCATTGCTCTGTTCACTTCAAATGCATGTTGCTCTTTTGATTTTGGTCCGATTTTACCACAGCTAGTTTCATTGTGTAGAGGAACGAAAGAACTTGGTTAGTGAGTAAAAATTATTCGGTGAATTTGCTTGGAACTGTGACTTTTTAGTTTAAATATGTTTAAGGTGGTCAGTTCAAAAATATTTTGTTCACTAATGTATTCTGTACAAATTTCGGAATCATTTCGGAACGGTCACATAGTATACATTCTATGTGAAAATACTTCTACTTTTCGAATATCATGGTCTCGTTCTGCGCCTAGGTGCGCAAAAAGTTTTAAGCAGATTTTGAAGCTTTGTTGCTGATATGGAGACGCATGGTGTTTTGTGTAAAATAGTTAGACAATCTACAGTAAACCAACACGTTCAACAATGGTTTTTAAGTAGTGTTCTTCATTTTTTATGATATTGTTGACATTGGTGAACAGTACCGGAAATCTATCATGAAAACGAGATCATAGTTATAAGAAAGGTTCAATGACACTGTATGGAAAAATGCATTTAATATTTTACGACTTTTGACATCAAAAATGAGCTCAGCACCTCAAAATTAGCTTAAATTGTGATTTTCAGCCAAATTAGGTAACATTTGAGGTTTTGTCCGACTTTTGTTTGAAGAGCCGCCACTGTGCGACGCTACGATAACACGGTGCTACAGTGATTTTGTACTTTTTAAGAGATCTAGTACAGGTTGTAGATCTCATCAAATGCAACACAAAACAATGTGTGAAAAATGTTGTATATCCTCAAAATCTTGATTTATAGTAAAAAAACGATTTTTCGAAACTTTCGACACTAAATTTTTGTTACGCGATCATTTTTCAACCGATTTTAATTTTTTTGAGTGTTTTGAAAAGAAGAAGAAATTACCTTTCCAACAAAGTATGCAACTTTTATGTTCTTTTGTTAAAACTACTATGCGGGTTTGGAACAACAATATAAAAGTTACCATTCATTAAAAATTTAAAAATTGCTCAACATTTTTATAAGAAAACGTCTTTGTTTTAATAAAAATTTAGAGAGAACATCCGCATCCAATGACCTACTTTTGATCAAAATCGTTTGAAAAATGGCTGAGTTATTTTTTTCCAAATTAGAAACCTGCTCGTATGAACTCTTAAGGGGTTTAGTAAGGTATTGTCTCGCACTATAAGATGTTATAATTATATCTTCTGTTATTTTAACTAATTTCGTGTTCAAAGTTCACACTCATACTTTTGAATGTATTCGTAATCGAGCAAAAAAATCGTTTTTTTTTGAAAATTTTATATGAGACAAGTTTTTAATTTGGAAAAAAATAATAACTGCCATTTTTCAACCGATTTTGATCATAAATAGGTCGTTGGATGCGAAATTAAATGTTCTCCATAAATTTTTATTTAAACAAAGACGCTTCCAAATAAAAATTTTGTAACTTTCATATTGTTGTCACAAAACCGCATAGTACTTTTAACAAAAGAACATAACATAACATATCGTTAGAAAGGTATTTTTTTCGTCTTTACAAAACACTCAAATTTAAAATCGGCTGAAAAATAACCGCGTAAAAACATTTTAGTGCCAAAAGTTCCGAAAAATCGATTTTTTGCTACAAATCAAGATTTTGAGGGTATATAAAATTCATCAAACGTGGTTTTGTATCGTATTTGACCAGACCTACAATCTTTACTATATCACTTTAAAAGTACATTCAATTATTTTTATTTTGTAGCACCGTATCATTTTGAGATGGTTTCCGCAATGTTGTTTTAAAACAACATTGCGCATTTAAGGGTTAAAAGTTTAAATGATTTTTGCAAAATTCTGGGAAGTTTAGAGAGGTTCCGTGAGATTCAATTCTGTTTGAAAAAGCATTGTAAATCACTGGAACGAATGTCTGCGGCCTACAGAAAAGTTCTACAAACTGAATGCATGGAAAATTCTCAAACTTTATGAAATTGTTATAATCTTTTATGAATCTTATTTCGGGAATATTTTTACGCAAGAAGATCCTGTAAAAATGGGTTTAATAATGGTAATGGTAAAGCAGATTTTTTTTTACATTTCTTACAAAAGAAATGTATAGAATTCGCTGAAACTTTGAAAACTTTTTCGGAGGCCCGAAGGGCCGAGTCTCATATACCAATCGACTCAATTCGACAAATTGAGACAATGTCTGTAGGTGTGTGTGTATGTGTGTATGTATGTATGTACAAAATGTCATGCAATTATCTCAGCAATGGCTGAACCGATCTTAATGAAACTAGTTTCAAATGAAAGGCCTAACGTGCCCATTTGACACTATTATTTTTGTTTTTCGATATGTTGTTTACTTTCTGAAATATAGGTCATTTTGTCAAAACATTGCAGGTTTTTAGTAAATAACTTTCAAACAAGGCAACGTTGTCCCACAACACATAATTAGAAACCTTGTAAAAATACCTTTCTATCAAGCTATATATTGTCAAAATCCGTTCACGAGCGACGGAGATATTAAACATTTTGTATTTCTATTCCTCGCTTACCAAGTTTCACTAATTGAAAAGGAGATCGTTTCATATAGAGTATTGCTTTACTGGTGTTTTAGGGGCAAAACTAAACCGATTTTGAATATCGGGGTATGAAAACACATGTTATTCAAGGAATTCGATTTTGAAAACATTTTGTGAATTACCTATATAATAATTGAACTATTTCTCAAAAATCAATATGTAAGTTCACTTCAAAAACAAAATAATGCGTGCATAGTGAATTTTGTTTTTAGAGTTCATGTATTTATCCCTTGTATTAGGCGTTGCGTTCAATCGTGAAGTAGATATTGGATGGTATATAACTATACAGATCATCAAGTAATTCACCTAGTAGTGAGATAAAAGACTTCTCATACAATTATACTCGGGGCATCACCAAAAGAAATTGTTTGTCTGTTACCCCATTATTTTCTTTGAATTTTATTGTACAAGAGACTCGCGGAAACAAGTTTAATAATACATCCTACATGTCAAATAAAATATTTGTAGTCCGAGAAAATTTGCAAAATATTTGCCTTATGGGAAAACTATAACTATTTTCAAGGTGAAATTAGTATTTCGAAACGTTGCACTATGGGTAGACAGGTGACCATCGAAAACTATATCAAATCAAATTTAATTCAGTTCTTTTCAAATCTTGTATAAACACTATAATAAATGAAATTCATGGCTATCTCAGAAAAATATGTGGCTTAACTAGGAGGTGGGACATTCCACGTGCGATATTTCAACTCTTCGTATCTCTATTGAATTTTGAATAAAACATATGCTCAAATATGTCATGTGAAAACTAAGAACACCTTTTTGTGATGATATTATTGAAAATGCACATACATTATATTGGTATGAACTTTCATGAAAAATAACGGATCAAAGCCCAAAAATATCCACGAATTAGATCCGGGAAAAGAAGTCGCCCAAAGTCCCCACTCTCAATGGGGGATGCAAGTACAAGGTGTCTTCTAACTTATCGTCGTCCATGTCTGCTCTATACTGAGTACACTTCAATTGAAGTCACAATTAGTAGTGAGGCATTGGATAATTCAGCACACGTTTCGTTCGAGTTTTCCATATTGTACAAGTAAATTAACGAGGATTACAATCAGAGTTTATGCATTGGACAGATAGTTGATCGGACTACATTTTTGCCATCCTGACAGTTTGAACCATTTCTTTTTCACAGTATTGGATTGTACAGGGCTTATTTATCCATATTTCCTGAACGAGAATTCCGAACGAAACAATATGCAAGCTATGCAAGGATGACTGGAAAGAGACTACATTATAATCAACTGAATGCACGCCTTTTATGCTATCGACATAGCCTAGACACTTCACACCATTTATTTTAATTCAAATGAAAACTTTGAAATATTTACTTGTCTCTTTTACGAATCGCATTCTCCATCTTTTGCTCTCTGTTCAAAGGGCTTTTGTGAGATTTTGTCTACTTTCCGAATCTGTAATAAGTTTTGATGTAGGCGTTCATTTGATAAAGTTATGACATATTTGTCGAATGAAGATTCGTCAAATCGTTGTAAACGTCACGAAAGAATGTGTCATGTGACTTTGTCTCACTTTACTATATTCAATTGCGCGTTAAATTAATGGACCAGCAAATTCTATTCTGCACAAGTTTTTTCGGGAATATGTGACCAAAAAGTAAACTTTGAATTCCAAAGCAAATTGAACGTTCCAGGTTCCTGATAACTAATTAAGGTCTATCAATAATGTTGAAACACTAAATAATCTTAAAACGACGCCGTCAAGTAAAGAAGCGTAAAAACGAAAAGACTAAAACAAAAAAGGATAGAAGCCCTAGAAATCCCATCGTATATTAATTATCCTTTCCTCGGAAGATACAATTTTCAAAATCATTTCATAACTTTCTGATGTAATGGTTCTCAAATTCGTACAATCTGGATTATCTATTTTCTTATTTTATTCAAAAATGTTTTTTAACTTTAACTTTAAATGATCATGGCATTTTAATTAATTGTTTCATTCAGCATCTTTTTATTAATTTTGTTCATCTGCGTTCATTTAATCTACTTTATTCGTTTCATCATTTGGATTCACTCTGATCAGTTTATTCATTTCGTGCATTTTAGTCATATCATTCATTTCACTTATTTTTTTCACTGTTTTCATTCAATGCATTCTATTCATTTTTCCAGTTCATAGATTTTGTTTAAAATGAAGAACATTTTATTAACCTGACTATTTTTTCAATTTTATTCATTTCATCCAAATAATTCTTTTGACACACTTTATTTTTCTATTAATTTATAACCTTACATTTGATTCATTTGATTTATTTGATTAATTTAATTAATTTGATTCATTTGATCCATTTGATTCATTTGATTCATTTGATTCATTTAATTCATTTTGTTCATATCTTTAATTTTATTCATTTCAGGTTCAGTCATTCCATTTATTTATTTCATTCAATTTGTTAGTTTGAGTCAATTTATTCTAATAATCTTATACTTATTTCTAAATATAGTCTAAATTTTCATTAATTAAGCTAATATAATTTGATTCTTGTATTTTATAATTTTGATTTACTACCTCGTATGAGTTCTGTAAACTAATGAATGATCCAGCAGTGATATGTGTAAGAAAAGTCTCATCTCACTGCTAGGTGGATTAAATCGGTTTTAAAATAAAAATCAATCTGAAAACGTCATTAAAATCGGTACGAAATTGTGACTAAAATATTAAAGAAATGAAAAAAATTAATCTTATGCGTCTCTGGAGAATGCAATTTTGAATATTTTGTGGATTGTGCTATGGAAAAGAACTGATTGGTACAAATTTTTGACAAGCTTAATTGCAAAATGAAGCCGGTAAGAAATGCTAACGGAATTCTTTATGTATTGTATTTGTGGCCCTGTAAAGGCCGATATATGATTATGAGTTTTTACGCTAGAAGCACCGATAGCATACGTTATTTCGAGCTCATGGTTATTTCTTATATTTTATATCTTCATGCACAAAATTTGGTCAAACAAAAAAATAAACATCGCCGTTTGGGAATTTTGCATAAAGCCAGGTGTTTGGTTCTCATACCAAAAGACAATTTCAGCTCAAATTCCGCTTCAACAAACCATAACATCTGTGCTTACTACCAAGACATCACTCGGAACCAGCCAGTTATTTAGGCGCTCACACGGGTGACTGTTTGGATTTTAGTGTCTAACTAGCGCCAATTTAGTGCTGGTTTGCACTTATCTAATTAGTATTAAGTTGGTGTTAGTTACTGATGAGGATATTCCGAAGCAATATTAAAAATCTAAACTTTCGTCTAATGACTCGTTAACGCGAGCTGTAAAATCAACTTCTAGGCCGCGAGCAACTTACATGGACAACGAGGGTATAGTTCGTTGACGATTAGTTTGTTCGTTTTGTTTGTAGGCAGTAACGTCTCCAACTACGGTCAGAATTCTGTGGATGTGTTCAACCACTTCATCAGATCTTTATTTCTTCAAATGTGTTACCGATGGGAGTGCTGGTATGTCCGCCAGTTCTACACTTTCATATTCTGGTACGGTCTCCTGCGTCTCTGGTTCCGACTCATCTTCCACGGACTTGTACATGTTTTTATTGTATTAAGGGGGTAAACGGTTCAGCATGAAAAAAAAACAAGTACACCACGATTTCTTTGGCTTTCTCTTTTGGTAGTATTCTGGTAACTTTTGTTTGCTTTAACGTACACGTACTTTTTAACAACACTAATGAAAACGTAATTCAAAATTCCCTGCTCTGATACTTTTCCACGCCAACTTTTATGACTCGCTCAAAGAAATTTCAACTTTAATATCAATAAAAGCACCACCATCTTTGTTTTTTTTCAACTATTAAAAAAAATCAACACTTTACAAACCATTACTGGGTTCATTTGAATTGATAAAACAGCAGGCAGGTTTTGAAACTGTCCTTCAGATTCGAATTGGTATTATCATAGTCGCATTACTACCACAACTAGAATATTGAGCGACAGTTTCGAATAATAGTGTCATATATAAGAACGGTTGCATGGTATTTGATCTAAGAGAAAATACTGCATCTCCGTCAATGAAAGGAGGCAGCATTATACAGTAAGATTCCGTTTTTGGCATGCTCCATTTTTGGCAACAAAAAACTTCCGTTTTTGACAACATTGTTTTTGTTCATAGTAAATCTTTAAAAAAATGCTTGTTGGTTCACGCAATAGTATTTGGCCCCACTGCGTGAGAAGTTCTTTTCTCACGCAAAGATTGGTGCTACCGGGCACCAGTTATACCGGTTTTTCTAGCCCTTCTGGCAACCGGGTAATGATCAGAAGTAGTGAGCCAACATTAGCTCACTCTATGAGCGTGACCAGAGATGCCAGATTTACAGACAAGTCTGCAAATTCGCAGACTTTTAATTTAAGCTGCAGATTTTCTCAATGACGCAGATATTTGCAGATTTTTTAGTTTTGTTGCAGATATTTACAGATTTTTGAATATAAAGGCACTGGTTACACTAGCTTTACTGACATTTTTTGTTCTTTCCAGACTTTTAAAATTATTATTGCAGACATTTGAGTACCTGGCATCTCTGAGCGTGACTAGCATTTCAGTCTAGAATAAATCTTCATTGAAAGTGGATCACTTTTTCGATCCTGAAAACTAGTGTACGTTTAATAAAATAAAGTTACTGTGTGCAAGGTATAAGCCGTATGTAGGCGATTAAAGGCAGTGTTTAGTACAGTGAAAAAGTGCAGTTTAACTAGCCCGAAAACTCCTGCGCTAAGTTCTTCGCTGTGTGTTCGGTGCATCTGATAGCAGTCACCGTAAGTTTTCGCTGCTTCTCGTGCAGTTCTGTTTTATGCTCGCCTTAATTGCGAGCTGCTATTCGGTGGTCGTCGTTTTGCTGCTGCTCGGCGGTAATATTGGATACCTGCACCAGGTAACATTGCATGCTGCAAGTAGGGTACGTGTACCTGTAGTGGCCTTCATCCTACCGGAAAATTCTGGTGACATCGAACAAAATCACAACGTAGGGGTAAGCGACGTCAATGCTCAATACACATTTTGTTGTAATAATGGATATCACTTTTGACTTTATTTCCAAACATAGGAGTCATATTTACTATATTTTATGGAGGCGGGCATAGCGAATAAAATTAAATTTGCTGATTTTTTTGTATTATTTTATTCGATTTCACATATTATTATATAATTAATGTTCTTGTAATATTTATGAAGTCACAAATTGAAAATAAAAGCTTTTAAGGTATGGTTCCATTTTTGGCACGGTTCCAGTTTTGGCAACTGAAAAAATATATATTGTTGCCAAAAACGGAATCCTATTGTAGTGCTGTGGGGCAAGCTGGTGGTCAGAGATAGTTTCAGTTTGTCTGAGAGTAACCTCTTCTCAACAATTCCAGCGATCAAAACAATCATTGCTACATTCCTTCCACGAGGTTTCACTTGGTGAATATGTACTAGACATTCTTTCACATATGACTACAGAGACTTCTTGGGTGATTTCCCGTACGGTTGAAACATCCATTCAGAATAAACGAGAGAGGGCAAAACGACTAGTTCCATGTGTGAAATACTCTAAACAGATTGAAACAAATATCATTTACAGTGATTCAGAAATATGATGCATGAATAATGAATCTACAAACTGTTAGAAAGTTCTACTGACTTCAAAGACAAATTTGACCGTGTTGTTGTATTTTCTAGATTGTCTAATACTACGAAAAATTTCTTTTCATTTCAATCTTCATCATCATTATCAAAACTAGACTCCTAGAAGACTAACCAATTATTAGCAAATACAATAAAAACTGCTAAAATACAGCCATTCAGTAGCCTGCCATTTTACGTATGATTGTTTCATGTTCCCTAAAACTTTTCTAGATGTTATCTTGTTCTTCATTTTGATAACAGCGAATCGATCAAATACAGCCTCCATTTAACTGTGTCCCAATAACGCCCGTAAAGCACAGGATTGGATAGTTTAATCTCAACTCTCGACACTAGACACCAACACAGGCTCGTCCATCCAGCAAAGAACCTATGCAGTGTAACAAATTACGTATTCTTCAAGTTGTTGCTCTATACAGCTAGGCAGCCATATATCGTGAGGAGAAGTCTCACTCACATTGAAAGTTTAAAAAGGAGAACTTCACGTGAGTGTAAGGTCATTGGGAACAAGTGTATACTTATCCCAAGCAACCGTAATATTGGAAACCCAACCTCATTAAATTTCCTCAACAAGCCATCGGTGACCAGGTTCCATAGAAATGGTGACAGCACACCACCTTAAGGACATCCGCAGACACTCAGTTTCCTTATCTTAACGATGAGCACAAATGACGATTGCTATGCATTGCGTGTATCCAGTTCGTGATATTCAAAAGTACTCCATTGCCTCGTGCTACTTCCAAAATGGGTTCGAAAGACACGTTATCAAAAACACCTTCAATATCAAAAAAGACTCCCAACCCTGATGGTTTTGGCGAAAAAATAAGCCCCTACTCCTGCGTGATGTTCCGCAAGACATGGAGTTCTGTGTTTGGATAGGACTAAGTGTTTTCATTTATGGAGCTAGCGCCAATCCGGCTCTAGCTTAGTCCTGTCATTAAGTTAATGCTGGATTCTGATGAGATGAAGTCGAAACACAAATTCCATAACTAATTTAGTTATAAGTTTCCTCGCATGACAATGGAATCTGTTGAAAGAATCCAATATGCTCTTTTTAAATACTCTTGACGTGTTCCTATTCTCTTTGGAAATAGAACTGGAAAGATCCCATTTTTCCCGTAGACTACGGAGCAAAACGTTCAATCACCCATTTGATCGATTCGGTTGTCATAATTTTAAGCTAAAGAATCAGCACTATCCAAAAAGTCACCAATGATGGCTTCGTACTGCCTGGAAAGTGTATGTCAAAAAGTACTACATCTTCGTCAGGCGAGTATTCACCATTAGCAGTTTTAATCAAACTGAGTCTTTCGATTTCGAAAGTAACTTATTTAATCGTTAAGACTTGAAACAATGTTGCAGAGGCTTTTCTCCAACTACTTCGCTCAGATGGTCGAAGGGCATTTCTGTATGTTTTTGCGAGCCTAAATGCCACTGACCCGTCTCTGCGTCTGCGGTTCCAAGATCTTAAGAGTTTAACAATACGCATACCTCGAAGCGGCAAGCTATGGTATGCTGCTACTATGGGTGAGTTTGTTTTAAACACGACCTCATCCAAGTCACTTGGAGATTTAATCGTCGAAAAAAGAAACCTAGTCGCCGAGCCCTCTTCGTATAGGGCCCAGTTCGTAGATTTGGGACTACAATATGTGACGATATCTGGCGAGACGTTTAAATGATCAAAGACGATGTACTTATGATTAGATAACGACGGCTCGAGTTCGTTGGGTACGAGCCAGTTTGCCGGGTCATGCGTAATAATGTCATAGCAGAGAGTTACACCTAACACCTCTTCCCGTTCAGATCGGGTAAATTTCTACGATAAGAACCTTTCGCCGGATTTCCCATTTCAAACTTTGTTTTTTTTTTTTTTTTTAAATTGGGTTCGCGTACCTGTTCGTTCGTTTGTGCGACGGGATATGAACTGCCATAATTGTTTTGTAGAAACAAGGCACGGTGTGTAATATGCGGAGAGGTTCATGAAAATGATTCTTGTAATGGGGATAGTGAGAAGTCTTCCTACTGTGAAGAGACTCCGCATGATCTCTTGACATTTCCAGTGTACAAATTATGCGCGGAAAAACTGAAGCTTTCTTTCGAGGAACGAAAAGAAAAGGTAAAGAGGGCTAGTCCACCGACCACGACTGAGTCCTTGTTCACTAGAGAGCGCGAGTCTGATAATCCCGTTGGGGAAACATCTTCTAATGTATCTATAAATTTTCGAAAGAGGAAAATCATTTCCTCTCCTAAGCTTCCTCGTAAATGCCTAAGAGTGTTCCTTGATAGGCCTCCAAATAAAATAAATCGACGAAGTACTGTTACAAAACCGAAGAAAGTGGCTCCTGGCCATGGCAAACTAGCAGGTATTTTCACATGGGCCATTAGAAAACCCAAGCGTCCCTATATTTTAGTCAGAGATTCAATTTAGCACTGAACATATGAAATTATCTGATTTCGCGGACTGGGTTTTAAAAGCTCTCAACAGTGAGAACACTTATGAAATAGTTTTCTCTTCCAAATGGCCCTCCTTGACCACTGTTTGCAGAAATATCATCGATTCATTAAAACATTTCATTAGCAATTTGCCGTGTGATGCCTTAACATTGTGTAAAACCCGGTTAACTGCCGACGTAGACCTTAACTCCCACAATTTTAACATTATTCATAAGGACCGAGAAAACACTATGGAGGAGGACTAGGGATCAAAATGTTTGAATCAACTTAACCTTTGCTCGTTACCCGGTATTGAAGTTGTCGTTTGTCAAGCCTGAATCAAAAAAAAAATTAACAAAAGTATTTTTAATTCTCGTTGATGTTATCGTGATTAGGTGTCTTCAGCTAAGTTTCATGAAGCTGCGTAATTATAATGCCTGTTATAATTGAAACATCTCGTAAAATATTTCGAGTTCCATTCTGAATTTTTTTTATATTTTTTTTTATCAAATATCGAATCGTTTCCGAGTTATCAGTGATTGAAAAATGTTCAATTTTATAAACTTAAAAAGCTAATGACTTGTCAAAAAACATCATATTCAGCCAAAACAAAAAATACGTGCCAATTATTTTTCGCTGAAATTTTTTTGGAAGGGACTAAAATTTTGGTTGAATATTTGACGTGGAATAACCATATACAACGCAAAAACTGATTTTCAGAAGATCTTTCGAAAGCAACGCGGAAAATCGAAATTTACCAGTCTATTTCAGGTAGAGCCGTCAATATGGAGTAGTGATTCAGTTCGTAAAAAAGCTCTTTTCACATTCTTCTTAAAATTATTTGGATATTTTCGAAGCCGAGTAAATGACGGAATGGAACGAGATTAGCGAGAAGATGACGGAAATCGATGTTTCACGCCATATTAAAATCCATGCCATCCGTTTCTAAAATATTCTCGATAATCCTAAGAGCATATTCAGGAGTGATTAAGTTCTAGATTCATAGTTTATGACAGTTCCACAATTGAAAACTGAAAGTTATAAAACTAGAACTTTCTCTCCCCAGCAGCAGTTCTAGAGGATTATATTTAGTTTCAAATTCGTGTCACGTCATTTTTTCAGCGTATTTAACTCGATTTTTTTTCTTCCAGGCTATCGAGTCTGAGCATCTATGGTGAATGCTCTCTACGTATCCAAAACAGATCGAAAGGGAGTTTCAAATTTAAACCAAACTGCTCGATTTTATAAAACAAAACGCTCCGCTGAGGATGTGCTTGCTTCAGTTCCAGCTCTGCTTTGAAACTCGTATATAAAATACAACGCTACTGAACATGTCCTAACAATATATGTATGACTGGTGGTATCCAACGGGGAAAAACTATCGGAAATGGTGAGTGAAGTTAAGCAATCATGTGAAAAAAATTCCCCTCAGAGGCGAGACTCGAACTCGCAACCTTCGAGACTCCGGCCCAATGCACTAACCCTTATGCTATCCCTGGGTATGGTGACATCCCAGAAAGAACATATGATTATCCCATTGGCGACGGTGATCGTACCCTGCCTGCAAAGCGAGGAATCACACACAACGGCAGCTGATCACCCCAACACATTTGATCTATTTAATTTCCCCGCTAGATACCAAGGCCCGGGTTTTTATAATCGTCTGATGTCTCATTTTTAGTTCATTACCCATCGTACTTCGGTGGGTGACAGAGCTAATGAAGACTGTCGATTTCTGGTCCCTTGCCCAGTGAACAGAGGTATGACGGGAGCGAACCCGCCCGTTCGAATTAAACTATTAATTCAATTTTTTGGTCTTTTGGCTTAAGTGCCAAAGCCTTATTTAGGACTGGTGGTATCCAACGGGGAAAAACGGTCGGAAATTGTGAGTGAAGCTAAGCAATCATGTGAAAAGAATTCCCCCCAGAGGCGAGACTCGACGATTATAAAAACCCGGGCCTTGGTATCTAGCGGGGAAGTTAAATAGATCAAATGTGTTGGGGTGATCAGCTGCCGTTGTGTGTGATTCCTAGCTTTGCAGGCAGGGTACGATCACCATCGCCAATGGGATAATCATATGTTCTTTCTGGGATGTCACCATACCCAGGGATAGCATAAGGGTTAGTGCATTGGGCCGGAGTCTCAAAGGTTGCGAGTTCGAGTCTCGCCTCTGGGGGGAATTTTTTTCACGTGATTGCTTAGATTCACTCACCATTTCCGATCGTTTTTCCCCGTTGGATACCACCAGTCCTAAACAAGGTATTAACACTTAAGCCAAAAGACCAAAAAATTGAATTATTAGTTTAATATATGTAAGCTCGGAGCGGCCTTGACAAGTAGATGACGGAAATCGATGTCTGACGCCATTTGTGATTCAAGATGATGACTTCCAGAAAACAAAGTAAACTATCTCATTATCATAAGCAGTCGCTATCCCACTATTAATATGATTGAACATAAATTTATGCTTATTTAAAAAAAACTGTGATTGTGAAACTGTACGGTATCAACAAGCTAATTCATGGTATCTTTCAATTCGATCAGCGTTTTCGCGTGGCATCAATCCCATACCAGTCCAACCTAATTAGTATTCATCAAATCGTTTGCATTTTATTGCTCTCACACGTCGTTACGAACAATACCGCAAGAAACGGGTACCATGTTATCTCCCAACAGTCACTATCTAAACTTGCCGAGTGTCGATTCGCGGACACTTTTGCAGTTTTTGGGACCCAGTGTGCAACACAAATTTGCATATACACTCACATCCGCGACCGCCATTTGGGTGGTTATTTTATCGCATCATTAGCTTCACCTTCCGCAGTGTCCCCGCCGACCGCGAACACAATCGAAAAAGCCATCAACGTTCGAAATAAATGGGTGGATGACACTTCGTAAAAGTGTACATCATGTTCGACCCGACCATTTTTCATCGCCACCGCTGAAGTTCAAAAATAAATGTTTCTGTGTTCAGTTCATCACCACCCAGAGTCACGCCGCAGCCAGTGACTCTGGCAGTCACTAATGATCCGGAACAAGTGACGCGTTAAATAGTGAGCCTTCATCATTATTAACTTCATTGAGCGAGATGAACGCATCAGAACGAGTGGGGGGAAAGGGCGTAACATCCGCCCCCTCCCACAACACACTGACTGGCTGGCGGTACACAATGAACGTCCTTCCGGTTTGACATTATGTTCGCAAGCGACCGGACCTGCCATTAATCGTCTCGCGTGAATGATCCCAACGGCGTACCGTGCTGAGATTTGACAGTTGACACCTGCCGTCGGTGACATCGTCGCCGCATCGGTCGAGTTGATCGAAAACGGATGGGAGTTATCTCGACGAATCGAATATGTTGACTATCTTCTGATTGTCACAAGAGAAATTGTGTTTGGCTCCTGCGATTAAAAAGTTACGAGTTGCGGCCGAAATCGTTCCTCGAACATTTTATGGGATCTCAATCTCAATGGTCAATGATAAACTCGCGACACAAACACCCTGGTCATAAAACAAACAAAATTTCGCAAGCTTCATATTTAGTTACCACCGCACGGAAGGTTATCAATTTGGAAATATCTCCGCTTCTGGTTGAGCTTCAATAATAGCTTGGCTGAGCACCGGTCGATCAGCCTGCGGCAAAGGCAAAGGCATTCGCTCGGTTCGATGGGGGTGCCGCACCGCGGCGGTAGGTTAGATTTTATGACATAAAACAGTACATCGACACAATCAAGCGTGACCATAATACCGCGCGGATGCAGATGAGTTTACACCGGTACCGCCGTGCGGACTTCCTCCATCTACTCACTCCGTCCTCCACATACACCAAAGAACCGGTTGCTCCCTTATCCGTTGCGCGATAAAAGCCTATTGAATATCGATTACTGCCGCAGCAGGTTCTGGCCGAGCGTCACCATCGGCGCGCTGCCAATATAAACGACCTGCTTTTGTTTGTATTCATTCATCGGTTCGTATCATTGAGTTGTGCACTGCTGCCTTTCAGTCAGCCAGTGCCGCACAGCAGGCGGTGACGAGATACTATCGGTTGCTTGGGTTTTGTTCCACCACCATCATCGGGGGTAGGTTCAATTTTCGGTATTTGCTAGCAAGTAATTAACAAAACAATCACGGTTGCGGGCTGATGGTGAACATTTGGAATCCGCACCCGGTCGAACAGGTTGTAAATCGATGTTTGGCGATCGAATGAAGTCAATATAGTTATGCAATAGAAATTTTTGGACAATCATATTAAAAAGAGGCGTGAGTTGGACTTTATTTTGATAAAAATAGACTACTTTGGAGATGATAGGCTTTTGATAATGCATTACAATATAGTTTATCGGACATTGTTGCACGAATACTTTCTTGATACATGTTGGAAGAGATGGGTCTGGAAGACTCCATATGGCCCGCACCTTAACAATATGGTTATTTTCGGAATTGTCTTGACGAGTAGGTGCTAGAAATTTATGTTTGAAGCCATGGTAGAATCCAAGATGGCGACTTCCGGTTCAACGAAATTCGTTATAACCCAATCAACATATGTGCTTTCGGAATGGTCTTGACGAGAAGGTGCCATTTTGGAATCCAACTTCCGTAAATACCCATGTTGATGAGGTGCGGGCCATAAGGAGTCTTCCAGACCCAAACCGCAGTTCTTTGCATTTGAAAGGACTTAGAATTTTTGTTCAGGAAAAGTTACCGCGTTAATTGAAAAATCGGCGTAGAAAAAACCGTGTTAATTCGAAAATCCCCGTAAAAAAACCTCATAAAATCCGCGCAAAAAAACCGCGTAAACCTGAGTGTACCACAATACACGTTTTGCCTTTCTCCTATAGAAAGGTTATGCAATCACTCTGAACATCCCCAACCTAATCCCGGCCGTCTGTCATATACCATTCGACTCAGTTCGTCGAATTCGGCAAATGTCTGTGTGTGCGTATGTATGTGTGTATGTATGTATGTATGTAACCAAAAATAAGCACATCGGTTACTCGGAGGTGGCTGAACCGATTTCATCAAACTTAGTCTCAAATTAAAGGTAAAATGTTCTCATGGGCTGCTATAGAATTTCATTAAATTCCTAATTCCAGTTCCGGAGTTACAGGTTTAGGAGTGCGGACACACAGCAAATTCACATTTTTGCCTTTCTCCTATAGAAAGGTTATGTAATCACTCTGAACATTGTCAACCTAATCCCTAATTTTTTTTTGACTTGCATAGGTTTTCTGTATTTTAACAGGGTCTTAGTTAAGAGTGTTCACCGTAAGTCTGCGATAAAAAAATGCGCTTCGAGGGAAAGGCCAGAACTCCGTCAATTTTAAATATTTTTTAAATAAAAGTTAGCTTATTTTTCCCCTCAATTTTGTAAACAGTGAAGACCCGTTTTTGTCAGCCCCTTGGTGAATTTTAGGCTGATAAAACGGGGACATTAACAAAATCGGGACATATATTTTTCTTTCTTTTTAAGAAACCGAAGCTCTTAAAATATTCTTCTTTGGTCCCTAGATATAGCCTCATAACCTTTCCTGATTATTTAGCTTAAACTTCCCTTAAGGGAGTCTGACAGTGCAAAATTAAAAAAAAAAAAAATTCTTGCGTATTTCGGAACTCTAAGATAAGAGAAATATGCTCAACAAAGGATTTACGCGAATCAGGGCCGTAGATAGAAAATACGGGCCCGAGGGGTCCAACGTGCCGGCCCCCACCACTGTATATTGCCCGTGTATCACAAAGTTAAAGTTTGAAATCCATTGTACTTACTGATATTATGTACCTATATTACACTGAAATTATATTGTTATGTACCAGTTTTTTGCTCTAGTTGTTTGTAGCGCCAATGATGGTAAAAACGGAGGGCTGTTAATATTATATAGTATTTTGAATACGTCTTCGAACGTTTTGGTGAGTTTGAAGAGGAATTTTTCGTCAATAGTAAAAGTAAAGAAATGGAAAGATTAAAGATGTAGTACATAATTGTAAAAATTATAAACGTTATCTAAACAAAAAAAAAATCAAATTTTTTTTTTGTTCAATTGTACAAAAAAAACAAAATAAATGAAATACTTTACATTGAAAGTGTGTATAGAAAAACTAAAAATCGAAAAATCAACCACATAAACAAATTAAAGTCAATTGTCAAAAAAAAATGTATAATCGAAAACAAAAACCAAAACAAAACCTGTAAGAATCGATAAAAGAAAACAAGAAACTAGACAATCAAATTACAAAGATAAAAGAAGTCGAACATTGTTGAACAAATGGTGAAAATTATAAAAATATCGGCAGATGTCATAAAACTTAAAAGCTCGAAAATAATAAAATATATTAAACATTAAAAACAAGAAATATTTAAAGCAATAGAAAAAGTGAATAAAGCGTTAAGAATGCATAAAAGTAAAGGAATAGATATAAAAGACAAAAATAAAATAAACATGAAGAAATTAAAAAAAAAATAATTGAACGAAAACGGAAAAAATGGAAAACAAAACATAGTATAAAACTAAAATGGTATATCATAGAAACACACAAAATTGAAAAATGAACAAGAAGAAATTGAAAAAATAGATAAGATTATTTAAAGAATGGAAAACAACATTAATGAAATTTGATAGAAATTCAAACAACAGCCTAAATGTAAAACGAAAAAAAAATGCGCATAATGGCAAAAAAATAAACATAATGTTTTCTAGAAAAATGAATAAAATGAAAAAACAAACCTATTGGAAAATGGCCAACAGAAAAAAGAACTTTCAAGATAGGTTATATGGAAAAATGAAGAAAAACAAAAATGAACAAAATGAAAGATTAAGGAACATGTGTAAAAAATTAAAAAAACGGAAAGCTAAAAACTAGAAAACATGTACCAAAATACGAGAAATGTAGATAAAGGGACCGTGAGACATTTGGAATGAATTCAAAAAAAGAAAAATGAAAAAATATATAGAGAAAAAAGAAAATAGTAAAAGGGAATGATAAGAATGAATGGAACTAATAGACTAATTTTAAAAGTTTGATGGAATGACAAAAGAAACAAATGAAAAAGCAAGATATTAAAATATGAAACAACAGAAAAAATAAAATAGAATGGAAAAATTGCAAATAAAATGGAAACACTTAGCAATGACTATAAATTAAGGTAAGTGGTATGGATAAAAAAGCAAAAATAAACAGCCTTAAAAGCAGGATAAAATAAAAATATGGTAACAATGAAAATAGATAAAAAAGCAGAATATTGAAATTGCAGATATACCACGACTTGCAGCCTTCATCAGTGTTTGTATCAATATGCGAAAAATATTAAAAAAGAAAAGTGTTTAATATAACATTCCACTAAATCGTCTAAAAACAGTGCTTTTTAAAGTGCTGAAAAAAATTGATCAACGAAATTTTAACAAAATTTTAAAAAATCCATGTAAAAATGGAGAAAATAGCGAAAAATGGATCAAATTACAAATAAGGGTTGCGGTTGGATTTTACGCTATGCTGGTTTCGAAAACATTCATAAAAGCTAAATAGGCTCTGCTTTATTTCTTAGTTCGTAGCACAAAATATATCATATATTCTTCACATTCACCGCAGAGTGTAATGTTGTGGTAGAGTATTTAGGTGTATTGTTTCGCATTTGTGAAGGGTTTTGTTGATTTAGTGGGGGCGGTACTTCACATCCTTGAATATCTGAAAAAAATCAAAAATCACCAGCCACTCTTGCTGTGAAGGATAACCCAAGCGAACTGTGCTCTGCTCTACAGTAAACAAACGCAGGGCGTAAAATCACACTTCAGTGTCTTTCAAGAATCTATGTGAGGAGCATATAATCCGTTGATCCAATGAAGTGAAGGTCGTGTGGGGTAAAGTGAATCTGAACCCAAATGGTGGTGAGCACTTTTTAAATATATTGGCCAACACCGAGAGGGGTCCTACTTATCGATTAGGGTCTGCAACCCGAGAATGATGTTTATGATGACTGTGTGCTAGACGATTTATAAAATGATGCTGAGAGTTGTTGATGAAGAAAAAATTGCAAAATAATCCACTGCATTCATCCGGGCGAAATCCGAATTACATGAACAAAGACCCGAAATTTGCCTCAAAAAACCGGTGTGGACACCCTAAATAGAAGGTTGAGAAGTTTACTTTTTCTTTTTAATTATTTTTGATAATTATCCAGCAGTTGCGAAGACATGACAAAAAAATCGATTTCATATTGACGAAATTTGAAGACAACCTAATCAAATCATTAATTTTGAACCCCTAGCAAGTCTGATCTAATTTTTTTTTCGATTATAGAAATTTTTATCTTAGGATCATTCACTTTTTCATTCAAGTTAGAAAATTTTCTTTAAAAAATTCTCCATTCCTATGTGCGAGGTTAGGAATCGAACCCAGATGAGCTGCGTACATGGCAGTCGATGTACCAACTACGCTATGCCCGCATTGGTCTGATCTTCTAATTGGATACAAATACATATATTTGATATCTAATATGCAGTACTTTTTAAAATCATACACAAGATATTGAATTTGTTTTTTGAAAGTATTGACTAAAATTTTAGCTCCCGTTAAAAATCCGGGCCCCCTTCAAAACTCCGGGCCCGGGGGAAAACACCCCGGGCCCGGGGGGTCCAACGTACGGGCGCCCACCACTATGTATTGCCTGAGTGCAAAAGAGTTAATGATTGAAAACCATTGGAGTTCACTTATATTATGTGTAGTACACTGAAATTTTATATTTGTGTACCAGGTTTTCGCTCTAGTTGTTTGTAGGGTCAATGAAGGAAAAAAAAACGCAGTTTTTTATACTTTGGGAGTTTTTTAATACCTCTTAGACAGTTTTGGTGTTTTTATTAAATATTAAAAGAATGAACAAAAGAGCTAGAAATAACAAAATCAACCAAATAAACAAACTAACGTCAATTGTCAAAAAATATTTAATCGGTAAAAACCAAAACAAAACCTTTAAAAAATTGATACCAGGAAACTAGAAAAACATATTGCGAAGATTAAAGAAAGTAGGATAAATTTTAAGAATCAATGCAAAAAATGAAAAAAAATACTAAAAAGAATACAAACATTAATATAAAAAAATGCATAAAACTGAAAAACTCGATAAATCAAAAAAAAAATATTTAACATTAAAAATGAGACATATTTAAAGCAATAGAAAAAGTAAATAAAACGTTTAGAATGCATAAAAATATATTATATATATATATATATATATATATATATATATATATATATATATATATATATATATATATATATATATATATATATATATATATATATATATATATATATATATATATATATATATATATATATATATATATATATATATATATATATATATATATATATATATATATATATATATATATATATATATATATATATATATATATATATATATATATATATATATATATATATATATATATATATATATATATATATATATATATATATATATATATAAAAAGAAAATAATAAAATAACCATAGAGAAATTGAAAAAAATGGACGAACTGGAAAATTTTGAAAATTGGAAAATTGGAATGATGAAAAGACGAAAAAGTAATGAAAATTGAAAGTATTGAACAAAAACGGAGCAAACAGACAGGATGGAAAACAAAAAACAGTAGAAAAAAGCCAACATGGTATACTATAGTAACACAAAAAATGGAGAAGTTTACACGAAGAAAATGAATAAAATGGATTAAATTATTCAAAGAATGGAAAAAACACTAGAAATGAAATTTGAAATAAATTCAAACAACGAACTAAATGTATAATGAAGAAAAAGTGCGCATAGTGTCAAAATAAGACAAATCAAATTTTTTTTAATGAAAATAAAAAAAAATTCAATGTAAACGTATAGAAAAATGGTCAACAGAAAAAGTAATTTCAAAATAGGAAATAACAATTACCAATTAAATCTTAAGAAAAAGGTATAAAAAATAAATAAAATTATATTAAATGAGCAATGGGAAAAAATAAAATGGCGAAAAACGGAAAGCTAAAAACTATAACATAAGGAAGAAAATAGGAGAAAAATAAAAAATTAAACGATAAGACAAATTCAAATGAATTTGGATGAGTGAAATTGCTTTTGGAAATGCAAAAAATATAAAAAAGGAGAAATATAAAAAGGCTATGCTAAGAATAAATGTAGTAAATAAACAAATTCTAAAAATTAGATGGAATGACAAAAGAAACAAATAAAAAAGCAGGGCATTGAAATATAAAAAAATAAGAAAAATAAAATAAAGAAAGCAGAATTTTCTCAAAAAATTAAAGTAAGTGATAGCAATAGAAAAAGAGCAAAAGTAAGGAACGTAAAAAGATAGATAAAATAAAAGTATGGAAATAGACAAAAAGGCAGAATCTTAAAATTGTAGAAATACAAAAACAATCCACAACTTGAATAAATAGATCAATCCTAGAGGGTGGGCGTAGCGTAGTTGGTAAATCGATTGCCTTGTACGCAGTGCACCTGAGTTCGAGTCCCATCCCCGCACCTAGGGTTAGAAATTTTTCATAAGAGATTTTTCTAACCCGAAGAGATGAATGACCTTAAGTTTAAAAGCTCTATAATCTAAATAAAACACTAGATCAATGAAATTTTAACAAAATAAAAAAAATCCATGTAGGAATTAAAAAATTGAAACATGTATCAAATTTCAAATAAGGGTTGTGGTTGGATTTTACGCTATGCTTGTTTCGAAAACATTCATAATCCTATAAAAACATGAATTATTCTATTATTTGTGTTGGTGTGTTAGCACAACATAAAATATTTTACAAGAATGTTGTAACTGATTTCTAGTAAAAGGTTCAAAAATAAAAATAAAATCGTTACATTCAGGAAGCGATGTTCAAAATCTCACGCTCACTTCTCCAAAATGAAAAGATTTTGTATGCGGATTTATCTTGCTACATTAGTTAGCTAATCTTGCTAACTAGTTGATTTAGTTTGGTAGCAGAGTTGACATATAAAATTCAAAACAAAACTAGTAACACTATACTCGTCATGAGAGGGGCTTGTTGTGTACGCAATTTACTGTTATAATGGAAATGTAGATAAAAGGCCGTATTTAAAGAATTGTAAAACGTATTTATTTTTTTGTCATCCTCTTTGCAAGGGAGAATTGGTAGTCGAAAATCACCGAAAAAAGCTACGTCATTTGAGTACGACCCCTTGACAAAAATGTTTCGGTATCATCTCGTATCTGAATTTGATTTTTTATGGATTTTGTAACAATGAACGGCAAACCAAAGATATTAAATTTGTTTTTGATGACTCATTTGACCAATTGAGCTCTCAAATAGAGGTAGAGCTGTCGCCTCTAGTGGTACTTTGACCAGCAGAGATTTACTGAGTAGGGGGTAGACTTCAAGAGACACGTGGGTTTACGCTGAAATCAATTAGAATTTCGAATTAAACTTTTTGGATGTAAAGTAAACAGATCGGAAAAACTAGAAGTGGCAGGGTTATTAGAACAGGTGCTCGACCCTCATTAGCAGAAGACAAAAATTAAGCCCGTACGATATTAAGCTTGTTCTAATGACCCTGCCACTTCTAGTTTTCCGATCTGTTTACTTCACATCCTTGCTCTCACTTGAGTACTATGGCTCTAATTTTCATAACTTTCCCTACACAGTAATCTCTAGCTAATTGAATGTCGTTAAAATATGAAAAAAAAATACTTTCGATACTAATCCAGCGCTTTCGAAGATTGGAAATTCAATAAACCAAAAAAATCAATTTCATATTGGCGAAATTTGAAGACTTCTAATCAAACCATTTAATTGTTTAACCCTTACAAGTCTGATCATTGTTTCAACATTTTAACCTTAAGGTCATTCGCTTCTTCATTCAGGTTAGGAATTTTCCTATAAAAATCTCTATTGCTGTGTGCGGGGTTGGGGTTCGAACCCAGGTGAGCTGCGTACATGACATTCAATGTACAAATTCCGCTATGCCCGCTCGAGTTTGATTCTTGATTCGATGCGATAATTAGGTTGGTATAAACATAGTTGATATCAAATATGCAGTAGTTTAGAACTTTCGCTATTCAAGTTACCTCATACACAAGATATTGAATTTTTAATTGCATTCTCAAATAAATTTTTGTCGAAAAATTATTTGTCAAAATTTTAGTTTCTGTTAAAAATCCGTGCTCCCTTCAGAACTCCGGGCCCGGGGGGAAACAACCCAGTCCCCCCACCCCTCTCGGCGGCCCTGTGGACCACTGTGCATTGTGCAGCGTTGGCAAGCTGAAATAAATACATACATACATTGAGCTACTGTAAAACTTTGGTTTCATTTCGATAACTATCGTCGATTTACCAATCATTCACAATAGTTATCCACTCACCCTTTATGACTATTTTCAATAGTTTGCATCAATATTTGGCAAAAGACTTTCTAGCGCAACCATACATGGGTCATCTGCCCTACCTTCTATTGACTTATCCAGCTGCGTTGGTATTGTGCCGTTTTGACGTTTGAATTGGGAGGAAAACTAATCGTTTACACGGCGAAATGGGAGAAAAACAAACCGCTTCTGGGCTTAAGGGGTGGGCGGTAGTATAAAAATGCGAGATCGCAGTGTGCGTATTTTAAACGTCAGATATCTCAATGTCATCAAAAGAAAAGCACACTTCACCTAAATTTGTGATAAATTTTCCATAATTTCACGAAAGGTTATCGTGAACTACCGAAACATTAACATTCTAAGAGGAATTTGTCTTTGAAAAATCATGCCAATGTAAACATTATCATCAGTAGGCATCCAATGACAAATCGCATAGCCCCCAAACTTGCCATAGAATAGGGCTTGGCTTGCAACCCAGTCAACTGTAACGGAAATTTTTAAAGTCACAGTTGCCTGGGTTTGCGCAGCGCATGCTTTGCTCGAATCACGCACTACGTTACCCGATTGCGCGGGTATCTACTAATTTGACAATACGACCCTACGAAGCTCATTATATTGTTCGGCTACATGATACCCGGTAGCCCCACCCATTACACGCATACGATTTGATTCGTTGGTAATGAGGGGATTTGATTACAAAAGACAAATACGAGGGGGTCGAATTGATTTTAAACAGTTTGCATGGCGAGAACTGATTCCCTTCGGGACAAACTGGCGACAAATGACATGTCATCGTTTATCGGGCATGCTGGACAACGTTTTGTAGAACATTTGATTTATGTGGTATTCAACGGTAGTATGATTTTTTCGATTGAAGGACATTGGCTTGTTTGTAAAAATCGCGAGATTGCTGTTCGTAATTTTATGCAAAAATTATTTGAATACCACCCAAATATAAGTCGAAGAATTTTTCAATTTACCAGTCAAACCGATTTACAATATTCTTAATTCATACTACAAATTGGAAGAAACCAAAAAACGTCCTTGATATAAGTTTTGTATCTAAATAACAATTCTGTCTCATAACAGTTTTTGCAACCGGCCGAGACGGTTGTGCCTCCAGGTGGAAGGTTTTGTTCTCGAGAGAGTGACGGAGTGCGAGACGCTGTATACGTTTTTGTGGGAGAGAGAGAGACCAGTTTGTTAAGTGTGAGTCGACAGTTGATACGTCGGAGGCGTGGTCAACGGCATCCTCGGTGTTTTGACAGCAAACCGCGGGTAGACGAATTTGCCTACCGCGGTGGCAGAAATCGACAGTGATCGTGCCTGTACACACAGAAAAAATATATTGTATTGGTGTCGTCGGGCAATTCTAATCGACGAGAGGGGAAGCGTAACAGGTAGACCCATTTGCTCTATTCGTCTACCGCAGAAGTGGTACGACGAATAAGGAAAACAAGTGGCACCGAAAAGTGCCGCATCGACAGTGGGATTTTCGCAGCAAGCCACAGGTAGCCACATTTGTTTACCGCGGCGGTGGAAACGGAGAGAGCGCTGTGGTGGTGATACCGACGAGCAGCTTAACCGGAGAGAGTTTTGAAGTGTTGCAGGTAGGCCTATTTCTCTACTGAAGAAGCAACGCGACGAAGAAGGACAGCAAGTGTCACATTGTCAAACAACGGGCACCGAGTTTACAACGTAACACATGAGGTGTGTTCTACAGGTATATCAGGTATATTTTTCATTCCTTTTTGTGATAGTTTTTCTTGCTAGGTAAAATGGATGAAGAGATGGGAGAACGAGTAACAGACCCTCCCCCTAAGCCTTATGCTGAAAATGTAAATCCGACTAGAATTAAAATTTACCCAGAGTCGTCAACGGGACCATGGATTGTATTTATTAGGCGTAAAGTAAAGGCGCTAAATATTATTCAAATTTCTAAAGATTTGACTTCGCGATTCTCGGATGTAAAAGAGATCATCAAAGTCAATAAAGATAAAATACGCATTGTCGTTGGTAGTCTCAAACAAGCCAATGCAATTGCTTATTGCGAGCTTTTTACGCGTGAGTATAGAGCGTATATTCCTTCAAAGGAAATTGAAATTGATGGGGTCATCACAGAATCGAGTTTGACTGTTGATGACATAATTAAGCATGGGGTTGGTCGTTTCAAAGACACCATACTTAAAGACGTAAAAATACTTGAATGCAAGCAATTGCATTCAGTATCACACGAAGGAGATAAAAAAGTTTATCGACTATCTGACTCATTTCGAGTGACTTTCGCTGGGTCTGCGCTGCCCAACTATGTCATTATCGATAAGATTCGTCTCCCTGTTCGCCTTTTTATCCCTCGTGTAATGAATTGCCTTAATTGCAAACAGCTTGGCCACACAGCCACTTACTGTTCCAATAAGGCACGGTGTGGCAAATGTGGGGGTTCTCATCAAGAGGATACATGCAATGAAAATTCAGAAAAATGTTTAATGTGCGGAGAAAACTCACATGAGCTCCCTGCATGCCCCATTTATAAATTGCGTGAGGATAAAATTAAACGATCCTTGAAGGAGAGGTCTAAGCGCTCCTATGCAGAAATGTTGAAGAATGCTACCCCTAAACCCATCTTCTTAGAAAACACTTACGCATCTCTATTTTCGGAACAGTCTGACTCTGACGGAGCGTGCGAAGGTACATCATTTGTTTTACCCGGAAATTCCAGAAAAAGAAAACAGTCTTCTTTTCCCAAGCTGCCAAGAAAGGGCCTTAAAATTTCTCCACCAATAGATAAACTGCGCCCAAAACCGAAAAATTCCGATTCAAAACCGAAATCAATTCCGCCCGGTTTTGGGAACGTACAATCCAAACAGAACACCATTACTGGAAATAATAAAATTTCGACTTCCTCTGAGCCTCAGCCAGGGGTAGGATTATTGAAATTTTCTGAAATTGTTGATTGGATTTTTAAAGCATTCAATATTTCTGAACCACTAAAGAGTATACTTTCAGCTTTCCTCCCAACAATTAGAACATTTTTAGAGCAGCTGATTGCTCAATGGCCCATCCTTGCAGCGATTGTATCTTTCAATGGGTAATTCACCTCCTCCAATGAAAGATTCCATCACTGTTTTACAGTGGAATTGCAGAAGTATCATACCTAAAATTGATTCCTTAAAAATTTTACTGCATAATTTAAAATGCGATGCTTTTGCTCTATGTGAAACATGGCTTACCTCAAACATTAATTTCAACTTAAATGATTTCAACATTATTCGCCTAGACCGAGACACCCCGTATGGAGGAGTGCTTCTAGGAATTAAAAAGTGCTATTCTTTCTATAGAATTACCATTCCCATGACTGCTGGCATTGAGGCTGTAGCTGTCCAAACGAATATTAAAGGCAAAGACATGTCTATCGCTTCTATATATATACCTCCCAAAGTTCAAATTGGACAACGTCAAATTTTTGAGGTAGTGGAATCCATGGCTGCTCCGCGTCTGATACTGGGAGACTTCAACTCGCACGGAGTATTGTGGGGTTCCTTCTACAATGATAATCGATCCTCTTTGATATACAATGTTTGTGACGAATTTAATATGACAGTTTTAAATACTGGCGAAACAACCCGCATCCCCAGACCTCCTGCACGTCCAAGTGCATTAGATCTATCTCTGAGCTCGACATCACTTCGGTTAGATTGCACGTGGAAGGTTGTACCTGATCCTCACGGTAGCGATCATTTGCCAATCGTTGTTTCAATTAACAGTGAATTAGGCCTTACGAATTCAATCAATGTTCCTTATGACTTAACACGAAATATTGATTGGAAAACATACGAAACATTAATTTCCACTTCTCTTGCTTCGACAGAAGAGCTACCCCCTACCGAAGAATATGAATTCTTAGCGGGTTTAATTATTGAAGCAGCAGAACAAGCCCAAACGAAATGCAATCCTGGAATGACAATAAATAGACGGCCCCCTAATCCTTGGTGGGACAAAGAGTGCTCTGATGCATATGAAGCTAAACAAGTTGCCTACAAAGAAATTATGAAACAGAAAGGGGGTATACGTGAGAACTTTGAAAATTATTTCATTTTGCAAAACAAATTTGACAGTATACGTCGTGCCAAAAAATCTAGTTATTGGAGACACTTCGTTAATGGCTTGTCAAGAGAAACATCAATGAGTACTCTTTGGAACACAGCCAGAAGAATGAGGAATCGAAACGTGACTAATGAAAGCGAAGATTTTTCGAATCGTTTGGATATTTAATTTTGCCAAGAAAATTTGTCCCGATTCTGCTCCTGCGCAGAAAATCACTCGCGATGCTCCCACAAGTAACGATTTCATAGATTCGCCTTTGACAATGATGGAATTCTCAATTGCACTCCTCTCATGCAACAATAATGCTCCGGGACTAGACAGAATTAAATTCAACTTGGTGAAGAATCTGCCTGACCTAGCAAAAAGACGCTTGTTGAATTTATTCAATAAGCTTCTTGAGCAGAACATTGTCCCGCACGACTGGAGACAAGTGAGAGTTATCGCTATTCCAAAACCGGGAAAGCCAGCCTCCGATCATAACTCGTATCGACCGATTGCAATGCTATCCTGCATCAGGAAATTGTTGGAAAAAATTATCCTACGACGTCTCGACAATTGGGTTGAGGCGAACGGCTTGCTATCAGATACCCAGTTTGGTTTTCGGAGGGGAAAGGGAACGAATGATTGTCTGGCGCTTCTTTCGTCAGAAATCCAACTCGCTTACGCAAAAAAAGAACAAATGGCGTCTGTGTTCTTAGACATAAAAGGAGCATTCGACTCAGTCTCCATTGATGTTCTCTCGGAGAAGCTACATCAATGTGGTCTTTCACCGATATTAAATAATTATTTATACAATTTATTATCAGAAAAGCACATGCATTTTTCATATGGCGATTTGGCGACACTCAGAATAAGTTACATGGGCCTCCCACAAGGCTCTTGTCTAAGCCCCCTTCTCTATAATTTTTACGTGAATGACATTGATAATTGTATTGTCAGCCCATGCACTTTAAGACAACTTGCAGATGATGGGGTGGTTTCTGCCACAGGACCAAAAGCTATAAATTTACAACAACCATTGCAAGATAGCTTGGATAATTTATCAATTTGGGCTTTAAAGCTGGGCATCGATTTCTCTACGGAGAAAACAGAGTTGGTCGTTTTCTCAAGGAAGCGTGATCCAGCTCAGCTTCAGCTTCAATTGGTTGGTAGAACGATAGCCCAAGTCCTGACTTTTAAATACCTTGGAATTTGGTTCGATTCTAAAGGCACATGGGGAGGCCACATTAGGTATCTAATAACGAAATGCCAACAAAGGATAAATTTTCTGCGAACAATAACTGGATCATGGTGGGGTTCTCATCCAAGTGACATTATAAGATTGTATCAAACAACAATACTTTCAGTAATGGAATATGGGTGCATCTGTTTCCGTTCAGCTGCGAACACTCACATTATTAAACTGGAACGGATACAGTATCGCTGTTTACGAATTGCCTTAGGTTGCATGCAGTCGACCCATACAATGAGTCTTGAAGTACTAGCGGGAGTTCTTCCTTTAAAAGACCGATTCTGGGATCTCTCTTCTCGTTTACTTATTCGATGTGAGGTTATGAACCCACTGGTAATTGAAAATTTTGAAAGACTTGTCGAGCTTCAACCCCAAACCAGATTCATGACAGTGTATTTCAATCACATGTCACAAGAAATAACGCCTGCTAGGTATGTTCCCACATACGTCAATATACTAGATATTCCTGAATCCACTTTATTCTTCGACACGTCCATGCAAGCAGAGATTCATGGAATTCCGGATCATCTACGCTCGCGGGAGATCCCTAAAATATTCACAAGTAAATATCAACACATAGACTGCCTTAAAATGTTTTACACTGATGGGTCACGAATCAGTGAGGCCACTGGTTTTGGTATTTTCAACAATAATTTTTCAATTTCTCTCAAACTTGCGGAACCCGCCTCTGTTTATATAGCGGAACTAGCAGCAGTTCACTATAGTTTTCAAATAATTAATACTTTACCCCCGAACCATTACTTTATCCTCACTGATAGTCTCAGCACAATTGCAGCTCTACGCTCAAAGAGGATTGATAATCACGATCCATTCTTTTTGGTGAAGATACGAGAATCTCTGAGTAACCTGACAAGAAAATGTTATAAATTTACCCTAGTGTGGCTCCCCGCCCATTGCTCTATTGCGGGCAATGAGAAAGCTGATAATTTAGCCAAGATTGGTGCACTAGATGGTGAAATATATGAAAGACCCATCGCTTACAATGAATTTTATAGCGCTTCTCGACAGAGGACACTTGCTAGTTGGCAAACATCTTGGGACAATGGAGATATGGGACGATGGCTACACTCAATTATCCCTAAAGTATCAACGAAGGCATGGTTCAAAGGATTGGATGTAAGTCGGGACTTCATCCGTGTGATGTCTAGGCTCATGTCCAATCATTATACTTTAGATGCGCATCTCCGTCGTATTGGGCTCGCTGAGGGTAATCATTGTGCTTGTGGAGAAGGTTACCATGACATTGAGCATGTTGTTTGGTCCTGCACTGAATATCGTGAAGCCAGATCACAATTAGTAGATTCTTTACAAGTCCGAGGAAGACCAATTCATGTTCCTGTTAAAGACATCCTGGCGTATCGCGATCCTCTATACATGGAACTTATCTATCATTTTCTAAAAACAGCGTCTGTCAAAATTTAATTAAATTCATCTCCTCATACTCTCATCCAAGGCTAATCATTCACCAATTAAAGTGTCCTAGAATATTTAGTTTTTAAATTTAGACAATAACAGAAAAAAAGTAAATAAATACACCCGAAAATACTAGATCATTATGAAATACAACAATGTAAGGAAAAAAGCAAACAATAAAGTGATTTCAGTGTTAGTTTTAGACAAAGTACTAGTATAGTTAAAATTAGTCTTAAGGATTTTTGTAACGTGCTATGTAAAAAAAGAAACTGGCGTAAAAAGCTTTTGCAAATGCCGTGTCAAATAAACGTATGGAAAAAAAAAAAAAAAAACAATTCTGTCTCGATTGCTGCATTTTCCCTGCGGGGTCAACGACTGTAAACTAGTTTTATTTTTCCCGACCACGTGCGGGCACGATTCATATTCCTACCTTGATGCAACCGGACCAGGTCACGTTTCTTGATTTTATGCTTTCGCTCGATTTCGTACTTTTTGCAGAAGTACGGCTGCGGTGCATAAACCGGCGCCCCCAAGCGGCTCTCTTTGTTCGTATCGGGCGTCCAGCGTTCACGGGGACGATGCTGTTGCTGCTGCCGATCATGATCACCGTCGTAGGCGTGATAAAACTGCTGCTGGCTGCTAGGTTTCGGTTTCGGATAGTCATCAACCGGACCGGTGTCCGAGTCCGGAGAGGTTCCGTAGCTAAGATTGTGCAACAGATTGGTCCCGATCCGTCTGAGAAGTGAAATCGATTTCCCACTTGTCACGGAGGCACCGCTACTGCTGCTGCAGTCATTGGAGGCACGATTTGCGCCATCACCTAAACAATTGTAGTGCTGTTTCAAACCCGGCCTACAGCAGCGATCTTCGTCCGATTCGGACGAAAAGCACAACGGAGAAGGACACTTGAGCTTCATCTTCACCACTTGAACATATCACTCCGGAAGACACTGCTACGGGCAAGAAATGCACTTTGACACACTTCAGAGCCCGAACACGGACACTTTGGTGAAACTCGATATCAAACCGCGAATCCAAGTCACTCGCACTCGCACTTTACCATACAAAACCGATCCCGTCAAAGTCCGCACTTTCAATGGAGGGAAGCTCGGATTGCCGGGACCTGGGACTTTGTCTTCGGCAGCGGAGGCCGCCGTCAGCGTGGAGAGAAGCCATATGGCGTGCAAAAGTCAGTTTCCCTCAGTCGGAAAAGGTAAGCAGTAGGCCTTGTGCTGCGGGTTTCGATTCTGAGGGACAAGGAAAAAAGATAAACAAAAACAAAAACAAACCTACCAAAGCGGGAAAGTGATCGTGTAGGGACGGATGGATGGACGGACGAACGTAGTAAGAAGACACACGACAAAACCGATTGCCCTATTGGAAGACGGAGCCAAGCGGAAACAAAAGCGCGTTATTATTAACATTATTGATGCATCGCGCCAGTACGGGAGATAGGTAATGCTTTCACTTGGAAAGATATTTTTAAATGAAGGGGGAGTTAGGTCTGCTAAGTTGAGCTAGGTGCCGACTATTCAAAAAGGAAGGGACTTGATTGGATCTGTGGAAGACATTATGAAGATGAACAAAGTGCACCGGAAAGAATCATTTATTTTCCGAAGGCAGGTTTTGACTATTTAATGGTTCCGGACCTAAAACTGTAAACACTTTTAGGGAGATTGCCCGGCGAATAAAGTCACCCAAGCTTCATGCTTCACTTGATGCTATAATGATTTTGTAACTTACTGTTGTGTAATGTACACACAGAAGACTTTGTATTGAAAGACGAGAATGTCTTTGAATGATCGGGTGGCAAAAGGGCATATAGGTATTGTTCTGATCATGATTTATGGCTGCTGAGACGATTGAATACACGGAAAAAATTGGTTGGTAGATCCGCGATTGCGACTACACTTAAAATTCACTTAAGTATCGGCCAAGAAAAATGTTTTTTGATCTTTGCTAAAATAAGGAGAAAATTTGATTAAAATCATTTAGTTCTGGATGGAGCAAAGATCAAAAAACCTATAACTTTTGCAAGTTTGCGTTTTCGCTTCATCTCATCAGCTATGGACTCCAAACAAGTGTTCGCGAAACCGATACATGGCCACATCTTTGAATTCTCGCCAACATAGAAGTTCTTATTGCTGATGAGCTCAACAATTTGGTTCTGCCAGATGCTGATGAGAAGAAATCCTAGATCTAGATTTTATTTAATTTTCTCCTTAGAAAGTCATATAGAATCGAATTGGCATGATAGTCGAACCTTGTTTTGATTTCATAATGAGTTCATCCATAATCAGAACTTCTCTACTTGCGAGACTTCACGCGTTATCAGTAGTTTTTGTTTGTGAATACAAGTCGTGTTCCGTTCCTTCAATTAATAGTGTCTTTCTGGTGGTCAAGTCGGCTCTGCCAGATACTGATGAGATGAAATCAAAATGTAAATCCTCGACTTGTAAAGGTTTTGTTTGAGATTTTGCTAGTAGCTACCCGGATAGACTTTTACAATAGCATTTACCCTACAAACAATCATAAAACAATAAATATTATAGTTATTACTGTTTCAACATTGTTCGATGCCAAGTTCTCACAGTAGATTTACAATACAATTTCATGTAACAATAAATTTCACTGTTCAGCAAAAAGCTGATACAGTGCATTCACATTAAATTTTACTGTTTTCGAGAAAAAAAATGTATGGAGAAAAATTGATTTTTTTAATGTTAAGATACATAACCACCCCCTTTTTCACTGTAAAAGTCTATTTTACATTGAAATTTACTGTAAAAACATTAAAGTTTATTGTTTTTGTATTGTAGCATAACACTAAAACTTACTGTAAATTATTGTAAAATTACTGTACTGTCACAGTAAAAATCATGGTTTTGTTACTGTACATTTCTATTCGGGTATCTCCTTCGCTCGCTTCCTTTATAAGATTAAATGATCTTATCACTTAATATTATTAATACATAGACAAATACATGGAGTATATTATTTACTTTGAAAAAAAAAATATTATTGAAGATACTTGCAATCTAAAATATCAATTATGCTATCAAGCAGTATCCCAAGACTATCGCTGTATGACTGGTTAATGGAACTGAGTCTAACTCTAACTGCAACCAGATCAAATTAAGATTAGAATTCTATTCGATTTCGTTTTTTATTGTATTCTAATCGCTAGCTGCACTTTAAATCACAGATGTTTACACACATTTTGAATACGAGCCTGAAAGTATTGTAGGAACAACAGATGGACAAACCGATTCAGTTTCGAGAGTGAATCGTGCCCGATTCACTCACACTTTTGATCGATTCAGTGATTCGTTTTAGAGTCGATTTTTTTTTATCGATTTGGGATTCTCGCGCCCATCTCTAGGAAGGAAGGAATAAACGTACCTGAATCGGCTGCCTGACTCTTCTGATTGGTAGTTCCGAGATTTTCTGTGGATGGATCGCTGCAAAGAAAACGAATATACCTTTAGAAAATATTAAATGTCGGAATGACATACGACATGTTAGAGTAGACAAATGATTCATAATAGCATTTGTTTATTTGGAGTAGGGAAAAACCTATTCAAGCTTAACATAACAAGTTCTCTCTCTCTAGGCATAAAGCCTTCTCATCTTTCCGCATCAATAGATTACATTGAATGCTAATGATATACACACAAAAAATAATGAAATTTAAACGACATGTAAATCAATACGAATGTAAACATACAAAGATTGAATCAAAACTTTGATTGAAAATTACGTTAAAATCAATGCACTCAATTGGAAAATCGAAAAGCATGCAATTTTACACTTTCATTCGTGTAATATTACATGTCATTCATTTTACAGCTATATGCGTGTAAAAAATATATTGAAGTGCATTGGTTTTCCGTTTGAAGAAACTGTAATTTTCAATCCACGTGTAGAATTATAATGAAATTCGTTGAAGAAAGCACGCTAAGTCGTGTGGAGTTTTGGTGGAACTTAATTTTACATTTATATTCATGCTCCAAATATGTGCATGAAAATAAATTTAAAATCACAAAATATTTTTTTCTGTGTACATAACATAATATTTAACTAAAACTAACAGATATTCTCGTAAACTAAAGGGTGAACGGAATTTTTTACGTTCAACAGGGTACTTTTAATAAAAAATAGTCGAAGAATAATAGAGATGTATGAAAGAGAAAATGATTAAATTTGATATGAATGACAGAATGCTCTAGAACCCCAACTTTTCGTATTCTGACAAAGGTCGCAAAGGTACCATACGATTTCTCAGTTTTTACATTAGAGAAACTCAGAGAAATGTATGTTTTGCAGCATAGAGTAGAAAAGTTATTAGGAATGGGGAATTTTCGAAACAAAATGTCCCAAAACATCCGCTTCCCCTATTTTTGGGAAACAAAGATACTTTAAATGAAATACAAAGAATTTTTTCTTTACAAAAAGTTATGAATCGTAAATTTCCGAGTGCTACTTCAAAAGTTATGGCATTTAATATATTTTTCCCTCATATTTTGCCATAGTGCTATTGTTAGAAATTTTAAACGAATCGGGCGGGAGTCTAAAATTGTCCAAATTATGTATGAGTTTGCTTTGATATTTGTCACAATATGAAAGAGGGGCCTTTGAGATTTCAAAAATGAGTGTTTTTTTTTTGGCAATGCCCCCTACTGTCTATTGACTGTTCCGGTTGTCACGAACGGGTTGCTTCGCTTTCCACACTAGCAAATAGACCTTTCTCGTCCGACCTAACTTCCTTTTTTCTTACTTTTATTCAAAAGACTACACATTTTTAAGAATATTTCCGTTGAAATGAGACTTTTTAGAGCTATCGTGATTTTTTAATGATTTTTTGAAATTTGAAAAATGCAAGAATGTTGAGTATGTTTTTCTCCTTTGCAAGAATGGTGAGACTCAAAATGTGTGTTTGGGCAACACTGTTTTGTATATTTTTGCTTGAGTTCCTGGTAACGCGGCAAATGAAGTGGTGAGTCGCGGTACAAAGTTCATTCGTTATGTAAACAAACTAAAGTGAACCTCACGGTGGAGAACATTACATGATGATGTTTAACCTAACTTTTTTGACAGTTCAGAGAGATTGTTTACATGGGCCCATATTATTGGCTCGAATCAAAACTCGTCGAAATGTCAATTGACGATAGGTTCATCCGGAGTGTTCATTTGTGTTTACCTTTTGCTAGCGTTGCCAATTTTATTTTGTGTCCAGCACCCAATGTGGCTACGCCACATCGCTTTTGCACGTGCTGTCCGACTTCGCTACCGCTCAGTCGGACTTAAACTAGGGATAGCCCCTATGTTTGAGTAAGCCGGGCAAACGAGTGGATCACAGGTTCGCTTGCTTCCGACGGCGGGTCGGTGGCCACCTCGCCCGGGCCTCGGTTATGCGGCTAAGTCGCATCGATATGGCACCCCTTAAACATTCTAACTTGAATCGGTTGTGTCACCGGAGCCGGAATACGAATTAGATCCAGCCAGCATTCCGGCTGAGTTAAACTGGGAAGTTTAGTAAAATTTGATCTCGAAATAAATTTTTTTTTGGCAACGCTCCAGCACCCCGTTGATTTCACCACCTGGGCGCCAGGTTGACGATATGAAATGAACTTTGTTTACTTTCGACAAGTTTTGATTCGAGCCAACAACATCCAGCCTGTTTACATGGTCTTGGAATTTTTGTTGATTCGATCATAGTATGAGAAACTTGGTTTGGTTCGCTGCCAAATGTTAACACTTTCCAAACAAGGTCGCTCAGCTGTAATTTTTTATTTGATGTCGGCATCATACATTGTTCCGTTAAATTTAACATTTTTACTTTTCTTGTACATGATTCATTGAAGAAGTAAGGAATTTCTAGCCAAACATTTGAAAAAGGCCTACTGCCCAATGCAAAAAAAATCGAATTTCTCTATTAAAATCCTGGGACAGAACATGTGGATAAATGTTTTCTTTTTTTCTGTTCATTTTATCTCTTGTCTTGCATAGCCACTCTTTCTTCCTCACATATTTTAAATGGACTGGCTACATTTGACAGCTCCCCCTGGCTGCAATTGACATTAGGTTTTTTTTCGTATCCACACTTCCCGTCCCAGTTAAAAACTATCTATCTGGCTATGTACATTAGACCAGTGTTACGAAATATCAAAATCAGTTACCTATTTCTGCTTGCATTTACCGAAACCGACATTCAGATTCAACGCCTCCCTCATTCATTCACTTTCCAACTGACTGAATTTTCATGCAGAATCGAATGCTTGAGTGCAGAGGAAATATAAATTCATTCACCAACCAAAGCATTCATTTGTAATTATGTCGATAGTTTGAAGGCAGAAGTTAGCATTTTCGAGCATAAGTGAACTGCGTTATCTATATTTGGTGCACTTTTGATCAATAATCCCTCTCAGAGCTAGCGTAGAAATATAATTCACTTTGCATCTGAAACCGAACATGCCCGTACCTGAAAGCGCTGCGTCGGGAGAACAAATAACGATGGAAACGAACCAAAAATTTCATTCATCGCTGCGGGCATGAATTGAATTTTGTTTTCTTTCAAGTTCATGCAGCGATGTCAACTTTTTTAAGCTCTGCATTAGACCTCTCCACATTTTGAAAAAGTTTTGAAATATGTATGGGTCAGCTCAGATTTTTGTTCTACGTGAGAATTTAAGAAGTTTCGCCAAAAATGACTCAATTTGGACATGATTTAGAGGTGTCTCCAATCAAAAATCGTGTTTTTGCTATGTTTCCATAGTAAGATCACTTACACTCTGATTTAATAGGCCCTACATGCCCACATATCATCACATGTTGTTCCTTAGACATATCTTAACATGTTTTAATAGGTGAACATAGCTCTAATCGCAATAGAAAATTTGTCAACTGGATTTTTATATAGAAAAGTATATCAAAATCAAGAAAAATTAGTAGTATTTTTTCTTGGTTCTGAAATTCTTTTCAATATAAAAATTCAGATAACAATTTTTCTTTTGCGATTAGAGCTATCTTCACCTGTGAAAACCTATTAAGATATGTCTAAGGAACAACACTTGATGATATGTGGGCATGTAGGGCCTATTAAATCAGAGTGTACGTGATTCAGAGGCAAGCCATACTGGAACGCAGCGAAATTCCTCACAATGAATTGATCTCGTTAGATGAAATTCCAGGAAGTACAATTTTCATAGCATAATTTAATCGACCGAAATTGTAGTCCTTAGTCGAGAGAGAGACTGATAGAGTAGCAGCAGTTAGGAATTTTCTTTCAAAAGCTAGCAGCGGTTTCGCGTATCCTGCGCTAAGTAGAGAGCGTTAAGACAGATTTCCGAAGCATGTCAAGTGCTATCAGATGAGAAAAAACGTCGCATCTATGACCAGAACGACAAGGACGGTCTGCTGACCAGCGGTTCCGTCCGGTACCACCATAACACATGGCACCGACGACACATATATATTCACAACATACCAATTACTTATCCTTCCGAAAACGTAAATAAATTGACTATGCAATTTATCATTCGCTTCCTAGTTATTTCCTGCCACTTTGAACAAGACAGCAGTTGCAGATAGCTTTATTGCGGTGCCAAAATGATTGCAACTCGGGATATAATATAAATTTACATATAATTTCTCCTCCCTGATATTCTTCCAGAATGTATAATGCTCTGCATTCTTACCACTCTTATCAAATCCTTCTTACTCCTTATCGTCAGTGCCGAGCACTGTTTTGCATTTGCCGGTTAAATCAACGATAATGCGATAATCGACGAAACTTTTGCTGTAATGGAACTTGAACACGAATAATAAATAATTGTTCCATTCGAAAGCGATAACCTTATTGTCCTCATGTTTGCATCTATCATACGCTGGTAGACATTCAGACCAATGGAAACGTTCGTCGGTATGGGCATTGAACGATCAAAATCATTTCAACAACTTATCATCGACCGAATTCGTTAGGTATAAAGTTCAGGTAAACTTCACCACCTAAAAATTTGTAATCAATCGGATCATCTTGTTAGGACTTAACCCACGAGCAAACAATCAAAAGTGTACAAATCCTTATCCATCATCCAGAAAGCAATCGTTTTATAGCCCAATGCTTGATCTTGCGATTCAGCATATCGTCGCTGTTGTGCTATCTTATGACAAACGCCATTTTGGGGTAAACTGAGTTAGATATGCCACAATACTTGTCTAAAAAATCTCTACAAAGTGGCGTTTACAGAATTTGGACATTCTGCTTAGTTACTGAGATATAGCGAGAAACGTGCTGAGAAATTTTTAATTTTTTACTTCAAATGACTGTGTCTTGGGATTGGCTCAAATTTTCTTGATGCATAAGGAGTTTTTATATGTAAAACTATCTGAGAAACACAATGGCATAATCATTTTCAAAACAAAAATGCAAGAATCGTGCACTTTAACTTATAAACTGGAAATATAGCATATTTGGCAACAATGTTACAAAAAATAAATATTTTTTCTAGATCCCCTGACTCATTTCCTTCAAAATGCATCGCATCGATTGTTTATAGACCAAATGAAGCCAAAGATATGAATAAAAGTTAATAATTGATGATTCTATGGAAAATTTTCCATGCACGATTATGACACGCCATACAAATTTTGTCATCAATACACACCTATGGCACGTGCGAGTGCGCCTTTTGTTTACATTTATAGTAAAAACTCGCAACATAGTCATCTGATCTTCGTAAAATTTGTGAGATTAATACAGAATAGATAGAAGCATCAATTGTCTTCTTTGAATTGTTTGTACCATTTATAAGTTTCAAGATACTGAATCTCAAACTTTAAAAATCGTTTTTCTCGAAATGTGCAAAATGGCGCTTGTCATAAGATAGCACAACAGCGACGATATGCCACAGGGTTTTACATCTAGCGCCGATTGGTCAATGTATGAACCAGGTTCCCATTGTTCCAATCCTCATCCCTCTTGATTTGATATTCTTCCAAAGAGCATCGAAAGTATTCAAGTAATATAAATTTTAAAAGTCCATGTAAACAAGTCTTAGATAAACAAGCACACTGAACTGTCAGAAAAGTGAGGTTATACATTTTCATACAATGCTCTATGTTTTTGACAGGTATATGAATGAATCATTCAGCATCAGTGATGCCAGGTCTATTTAAACAATAGCCTGCAGCAAAAATATAAAAGTCTGCTGATTGCTACAAAAATCTTCAATAAATTTGACATAGAAATGTAGTATGTATATATTTTAAATGATCAAAAATGTTGAAGGCTGGTGAGCACGAAAGCATTGTGGAATGTAGCAATTGTTATTATTTTCTCAAAGTTTATATTAAAATAAGTTATTCCAGTACAAATATCAGACAGTTTTCGGCAATAGAAAACATTCAAATATTTTCTAGATGTTCTTGTATGATAGCTCTGAAATTGAGCTTCTGATGTCAGTAAAACAATTCATTCGGCATCGAGAGATAATGAATGCATCATTTGACGCTCCAAACAGCGTCTTCTATAGATAGCTTTGTACGTTGCATAATTGAGTTCTACAAGATGACGACACGAATGAACTCATGATGAATGAAGTTCATGTTTGACAATTCTCGGTGGTTTGTTTACTTTGTCAGTTGCGTGAGTGCGAGTGCAACGGGTGCTCATCTGTTACATTCGAACTCACGTAACTTCCATGTAAACAAACCACCGAGAATTGTCAAACGAAGTTCATCCGGCTCATTTTGTAGGGTTATGTCGGTTGGTGTAAAACCTAATAGTTATACCATGTTCACACTACCGAGTTAAAACACGTTATAATAATTAGCAACAAGAAAAATGTCATCAAGATAGCGTTAAAACACGTTTTAACTCGCAGTGTGAACGTAGTATTACAATCATCGCCCTGTTCGTGATATATGTATAGTTTGTCCCCATAGTAAAAGAAATTCTTTCTACCAATGCGTTGGATATTTGTTCAACGAACGCCAAACATTCTTAAAGGGATTTTGCTACCAAGTTAGCGTAAAAAACTATTGTGAAAATAGGGACTTCAATAAAATTCGCAATGGATGCAATCGTCTCTATTAAACCCCTAGCGATGAATTGTGGTTTTAGTGGTTAATTGGAAACTTTCTTGGACATTTTAGTTTACCTGACTTTAATACAAGTTTTCAATTAACAATTGTTCCATTCAAATTAAAAGATTAAAGTTTGTTCTATTTCAATCGGTTATGTCTCTGACATTACTTAGCCACCATTTTCAAATTTCATTCGCATAGAATGTGTGGATGAGTAGATTTTTGTGGAAAAATGACGAATCGGTAAGCACGCTTAAAATATACAATGGAATAGGTAAGACACCGCATTAAAACTCTTTTTGTATATTAATTATTGGTGACCCGGAAGAAACCCGGCATGATTGGTGGGTTGCGAGACAGCAGAGTTTATTTCGAGTTTGTGTACTATAATTTCGGAACGAACTATGTAGCTCAGTCGAATATCATGAACCACTCATGGCGCTGATAATTCCTGCTTTCACCAAATCTATTACTTTCGTTAATTGTAGCAGTCGCATATTTACTTATTTGCACTGATAATATAAATTCGTAAATATAATGAAATTGATCTTACAATGCACGAAGTCATTCGTCGTTTTCTGCTACGAAGTAATTTTGTGCATTGCAAATAGTAGGTTTCGTTCATTTCATGAACAAGAATGGTCGCTTGGTGAACGAAGGCTTTCGTAAATTTAACATATTTAGTATACACTGCACGAATGTTATCTTTGATAACGACATTATTTTTCGTGAATGAAACGAAATGTTTTGTTTATTTTAATAAACGTTTTTGTATACAGTAATGTTTCGATTATATCACTATGCGTTTATATCAATACTCGTTTATATCACCCTCGATTATATCACGGTTTTGTCTCGATTATATCACGCTTTTTGAAAAACAGACAAGGCAAACTACGTTGTGATCCAATTAAGCCACATATTGTGTCCTGGCACTTTTAAGATATTTTTACAATTGATTTGCTTATTTACATGTAGGGTAATGAGTCTATTATTGGCACAGTACCACAGTACTATTTCGTCAAGGGTTTATATATGATGAGGTCGGTCAAAAAGTCGAACTTTTTTATTCTTTTATCTTAAGGAATAGATTCTTAAGAATGTATCTGAAATTTTTCTAGAGGTCTGTGCAGTAGAAGCAATGTTGTAGTGCTATTCATCTTGTTTCTTTACGTGGACGCGAATCTTTAAACGTGAATAATCTCGATATCATGTTTTACTAAAAACGTTGTTGCAATGACTAGGATTACCGGAATATCTTTCGGCTGATTCCAATTTTTGTTTTAAATTCTTCTGGTGCAGCGGGTAAAATCGACTTGTTTTTTATTCGCTTATTTTTTAGTTATCCGCAAAAAATCTAACAAAATAATGAGAAAAGCAAAATAATAAAAAAAATATGGTAGGTATACCGAGATATGCGTTTTCTCTTGAATGGATGTGAATACTTTTCTTTTGGAAGGACAACATCAACGATTGGATATGGGACTATTTATATGGATGTTGAAACAACGAGAACTGAATCGTAGTCCCTTCGAATACAATGATTTTAATAGTCAAGATATTTACCTAAAATCTTAACGTGCCTGATTCCTCCAAGTTTAGTTTTGGGTGGTTCAACAATTTTAAGAAACGGTACGGGATACCTATGGTGAAGCTGTGTGGGGAAAATTATTCGATGATGCCATACCATTTGACCCAATGCATTGAACAAAGATGGCGAACGCTGCTCTACCCAACGGCTTCAAATGGGTAGTATGATAATAGAAACAGGGCAAAAATAGGCTCATTACCCAACTATGATTTATTTTTTTGACTAATTTTAAATATTTATTACTTTTTGTTTATGGAAATACATGGATTAATGCTTGAATGTAATCTTTTGTTTTGTTTTGAATATATCACGCTTCAAATATATCACGCTAAAATACAGACCGACCGTGATATAATCGAAACATTACTGTATTACGAACGATTTCGTTCATTCATTCGTTATCGAGCACTCAGTCGAGATAGAAGTCTTTTGTCATCGGTCCGTACACTCTATAGCGACAAATAGTGTTAATCCGCGTTCAAGGTTATTTACACACTCTGCGCCTAGTTGAGGTTTCAGTATTTTTTCCCTTCTTTTGTGTTTCTGTTTCTGAGTACCGTTAGCCGGTCAGTGAAGTGAAACAGTGTTCTTCTAGTAAGCCGTCTGGATACCGTTACATACACAAGCTAAGTATTAGTTTTCGTTTCCCCTTCTTGGTTGTCTTAAACGTGCACTGGGCAATAGGCCCGTGCAAAAATGACTTCCCCTGACGGCGGTTCATCTCAAGGTGAGATGGACGTCGAAATAAAATCGGCTCCCCGGCTCAAGGTATATCCGAGCTCGGCCACCGGGCCATTTGTGATCTTCTTTCGGACCAAAGAAAAAAAGTGTTTGAATCTGTTGCAGATTTCTCGAGTTCTGACGGATCGGTATTCGGCCGTGACAGAAATATCGAAAATTCGGCCTGATAAGCTTCGGGTGGTGGTTAACAGTTCAACTCAGGCAAACGATATTGCTGGATACGAGCCCTTTACGAGGGAGTACAGGGTGTATATTCCAGCTAGCAGGGTTGAAGTCAGTGGGGTCGTTTCCGATTCGAGTCTGAATTGCGAGGACCTGCTGGCTGTTTCAAAGACCCCATGCTTAAGCCAGTGAAGATACTGGAATGCAAACGTTTGCATTCAGCATCAGTCGCAGCTGACGGGAAGAAAACATACGTCAACTCAGACTCTTATCGGGTGACCTTCGCCGGCTCTGCCCTGCCTAATTACCTCCTTTTTGACAAGGTTCATCTACCTGTTCGCCTCTTTGTGCCGCGGGTCATGAACTGTACTAATTGCAAACAATTGGGACACACAGCCTCCCATTGTAGCAATAAAGCCCGCTGTGGGAAATGCGGTGGGAATCATGCGGATGATTCCTGTGGTAGAGATGTCGAAAAGTGTCTCTACTGTGAGGGAAACCCACATGATCTCCCTTCATGTCCCGCGTACAAACAGCGCGAGGAAAATCTTAAGCGTTCCCTTCAGGGACGCTCTAAGCGATCATTTGCAGAAATGCTTAAGATAGCTACGCCACCTGTCTCTACGAACATCTTTACCAACTTGTCTACTGACGAAGGCGACTGTGATGAACCCCAGGAGGGAACATCTTCTGCTGTGCCTAGAAGTAGTAGAAAAAGGAAGAACATTTCCTCTTCCAAGCTTCGTCGTAAAGGCCAGAAGGTATCTCTTTATGGTCCCCCTAAAATAACTACTCAAGGAAGTACTGGTGCAAAACCGAAGCAAGTCGCTCCCGATCTCAGTAACCTGAGCTCAGAAAAGGAGTTCCCAGCACTTCCAGGAACATCAAAAACCCCAAGTGTTCCCATATCTCCGCCAGAGAAAGAAAACAGTGCTGGCTTAATAAATTTCTCTGACATTGTGGACCGTATTCTTACAGCGTTAAACATTTCTGACCCCCTTAAAAGTATCTTGATAAGCTTTCTCCCCGCAGTAAAAACATTCTTGATGCAGTTCACTGCGAAATGGCCCCTCCTTTCAGCGATTGTATCCTTCGATGGCTAATTCATCGAACGAGGTCAAGGATTTAATCACTGTTCTACAGTGGAATTACAGAAGCATTATCCCGAAAATCGATTCGTTTAAAATCTTACTAAATAATTTGAAATGCGATGCATTTGCCCTATGCGAGACATGGCTCACTTCAGAAATAACCCTACACTTTCACGATTTTAATATTATTCGCTTGGATCGAGAAGACTCTTACGGAGGAGTACTTTTGGGGATCAAAAAGTGCTATTCTTTCAATCGGATCGACCTCCCCTCGACACCAGGCATTGAAGTTGTCGCTTGCCAAACCAGAATTAAAGGCAAAGAACTTGGCATTGCTTCCACCTACATCCCCCCTAGAGCCTCAGTTAGCCACCGACGGCTTTGCGATATTGCGGAACTCCTCCCCGCACCGAGGCTAGTTTTAGGTGACTTTAACTCCCACGGCACGGCATGGGGTTGCCTTCATGACGATAATCGATCTACCCTACTCCATGAGCTTTGCGACAACTTCAATATGACTATTTTGAATACGGGTGAAATGACACGGATTCCTGTCCCTCCAGCGCGACCGAGCGCCTTAGATCTGTCCCTCTGCTCGACATCGCTGCGGTTAGATTGCATGTGGAAGGTAGTCTCTGATCCCCACGGCAGCGACCATCTGCCAATCGTAATTAATATTGCTAACGGTTCAGGGCCACCGAATACAATCAATGTTTCGTATGACCTCACACGAAATATTGATTGGAAGAGCTACGCGTCCGCGATATCCGAAAAAGTAGAATCGACACAAGAGCTTCCTCCGGAGGAAGAGTACGGGTTCCTGGCTGGCTTGATTCTCGATACCGCGATTCAAGCTCAGACTAAACGCGTACCATACGCGAATTCACGCGGGCGTCCTCCCAATCCATGGTGGGACAAAGAGTGCTCAGACGTGTACGCGGAGAAGGCCGCTGCGTATAAGACCTTCCGGGACGACGGGCTGCCAGCTAGCTACCGACAGTACGCGATGGCGGAAACGCGCATGAAGAGTTTGATAAAAGCCAAAAAACGTAGCTACTGGCGCCGGTTCGTCGACGGACTAACGAGAGAAACATCGATGAGCACTCTTTGGAGTACAGCCCGGCGCTTACGAAACCGAAACAGTACCAATGAGAGCGTGGAATATTCAAACCGTTGGATATTCGATTTTGCCAAGAAGGTTTGTCCGGATTCCGCCCCGGCACAGAAGATCTACCGCGCCGCGTCCCCTCACAATAACGCGAACGAAACACCGTTTTCGATGGTGGAGTTCTCACTTGCTCTCTTATCATGTAACAATAAAGCCCCAGGGCCAGACAGAATCAAATTTAACTTGTTAAAGAATCTGCCAGACTCTGCCAAGAGACGCTTGTTGAATTTATTTAATAAGTTTCTTGAGGGTAATATTGTCCCTCATGACTGGAGGCAAGTGAAGGTCATCGCCATTCAAAAACCAGGAAAACCAGCCTCCGACCACAACTCGTATCGACCGATTGCAATGCTGTCCTGTATCCGAAAGTTGTTAGAGAAAATGATCTTGTTTCGCCTCGATAATTGGGTTGAAGCAAATGGCTTACTGTCAGATACACAATTTGGTTTCCGCAAAGGCAAAGGGACGAACGATTGTCTTGCGTTGCTCTCAACAGAAATTCAAATGGCTTATGCTAGCAAAGAGCAGATGGCATCAGTTTTCCTAGATATAAAGGGGGCTTTTGATTCAGTTTCTATCACAATTCTTTCTGAGAAGCTGCACCAGCATGGTCTTTCACCGACTCTAAACAACTTTTTGCTAAACTTGCTGTCTGAAAAACATATGCATTTTTCGCATGGTGATTTATCGACATCACGAATTAGCTACATGGGTCTTCCCCAGGGCTCATGTCTAAGCCCCCTTCTCTATAACTTTTACGTGAATGACATTGACGAATGTCTTGTCAATTCCTGCACGCTAAGGCAGCTTGCAGATGACGGTGTGATCTCTATTACAGGTCCCAAAGCCGTCGATCTGCAAGGACCATTGCAAGATACCTTGGACAATTTGTCTGCTTGGGCCCTCCAGATGGGTATCGAGTTCTCCACGGAGAAAACTGAGCTAGTTGTATTTTCAAGGAAGCGTGAACCAGCGCAACTACAGCTTCAATTAATGGGTCAAACTATTGCTCAGGTTTCAACTTTCAAATATCTCGGGGTCTGGTTCGACTCTAAAGGAACCTGGGGTTGTCACATTAGGTATCTGAAACAGAAGTGCCAGCAAAGGATCAACTTTCTCCGTACAATAACCGGAACATGGTGGGGTGCCCACCCAGGAGACCTGATCAGGCTGTACCAAACAACAATATTGTCGGTGATGGAGTACGGGAGTTTCTGTTTCCGCTCCGCTGCGAACATACATTTCATCAAACTAGAGCGAATCCAATATTGTTGTTTGCGTATTGCTTTGGGTTGGGCGTCCTTCCGCTGAAAAATCGATTTTGGGAACTCTCCTATCGATTGCTCATCCGATGCGATATCTTGAACCCGTTAGTAATTGCAAATTTCGAAAGGCTTATCGAGCTCAATTCTCAAACCCGATTTATGTCCTTGTACTTCGATTACATGGCACAAAATATCAATCCTTCTTCATACTATCCCAACCGTGTCAATCTCTTTCATGCTTCTGATTCAACTGTTTTCTTTGACACATCCATGAAAGACGAGATTCGTGGAATCCCGGATCACATACGCCCGCAAGTGATCCCAAGCATCTTTCATAGTAAATTTCGAGAAGTCGACTGCAACAAGATGTTTTACACCGACGGGTCAAGCCTCGACGGCTCCACTGGCTTCGGTATATTCAATCAAAACCTCACCGCCTCATTCAAACTCAATGATGCTGCTTCAGTTTACGTCGCAGAACTTGCTGCTATTCAGTATACCCTTGGGATCATTGATACTTTGCCCACCGATCATTACTTTATTGTCTCGGATAGCCTCAGCTCAATCGAGGCTCTCCGTTCAATGAAACCTAGAAAGCACATTCCATATTTTCTGGGGAAAATCTGGGAGCGCCTGCGTGCTTTGTCTGCAAGATCGTACAAGATTACCTTAGTTTGGGTTCCCTCGCATTGCTCCATTCCAGGTAATGAAGAAGCGGACTCTTTAGCTAAGGCGGGCGCTTTGCAAGGTGACATATATGAAAGACCAATTAGCTTCAGCGAATTTTTCAGTATTACTCATCAGAGAACCCTCGAAAGTTGGCAAACATCATGGAGCAATGGTGAACTGGGAAGGTGGCTACATTCGATAATCCCTAAGGTATCGACGAAACCTTGGTTCAGAGGGATGGATGTGGGTCGGGATTTCATTCGCGTGATGTCTCGGCTCATGTCCAATCACTACACGCTGGACGCACATCTCCGGCGTATTGGGCTCGTGGATAGCGGTATCTGCGCTTGTGGCAACGGTTATCACGAAATCGAACATGTTGTCTGGGCATGCGCCGAGTACTGTTCTGCCAGATCTCAACTATTCGATTCCCTTCGGGCCCGAGGAAGATCACCCAATGTCCCGGTTCGAGATGTACTAGCAAGCCGCGATATTCTCTACATGTCCCTTATATACACGTTCCTCAAAACCATCAATATCCAAATTTAAATGCCCCTATCTTTTCTTTTATCATTCCCAGAAGTGCCCTCTTCCGCCTACCGTACCCCAACGATGGTTTGATACGACTCCAAGACGAGACAAAACATCTGTCGAATGAACCAACAACACGAGATCTACAGTACAACATCACACGCGCAGCGCGGTGTGTTCCCGATCCGTATCTGAGCCGTACTACGAAATCGTCTGGAGGAACCCCTGCCGGCTCGAGGAAAACCGCCCGGCGTCCCAATACTTGATACATCCGTTCGAATCTGTAATCCTGGCCGTTGATTCCTGATGCCGGAAACTGAAGTTTATATCCCCCCCCCCGTTCAGTCTTGTCCACCCTCTCTCCCATGTCTCTGATACACAGATATATGTCTTCACCCCCTTCTCCCCTTGAATATCTTCCCAAAACTTATGTGCCCCCCTATCTTCTAGTTTTAGTTGAACAATATTTAATCTCGTTAAGAAATGCGCAACAGTACCACTACTTTAAAATAGTCCTAATTAATTCCCCTTAATCTAGAACCACTCTTTCTAGTTATCTCTAGTTAATAAGCTTGTAAAATGTTCCGCTTAGTTAATAATTATTTTTTCTATAATCTCCCTTCTAAAAATCATAAAGTGAATTACTATACAAAGAACACACGAATGACCCGTCCCCCAAATCTTACGAATATTATATTATACCCTCTTTTATATGTATAAGTTAGCTGTAGTTTTTTTTTTAGTTTTATTATATAAAACAAAATAATATTGAAATGTGTATCCCCCTAGTTTTAAGAAATTCAAAATGTAAAACATTGAAAAAATGGCACCTTTAAGCTAACGCATACGTGCCTTATCAAATAAACAAATTGAAAAAAAAAACGATTTCGTTGGTCGCACGAATTCATTTAGTTCATCTTAGAAAAGTTTTCGTATTTAGCGGCAAATTATTTTTTTCAATGGACCTTTTAGGATCGATGATTGACAACAACGATTTTTTTTAACTAAAAGGATCGATCTGGCAAAATCGATATTATTTCAACCAGCTCACCTCTATAGAGGACTAGAAAGATTGTGGTGTGAAGTAATGGCCGCTTGATGGACGAAAGTTTTCGTAAATTTTACATATTTAGTGTACATTGCACGAATGTTATTGTTGAAAACGGCATTAATTTCGGGAATGAAACGAAATGTTTCGCTTATTTTAATGAACGATTGTGCATATTACGAACGATTTCGTTGGCCGCACGAATTAATTTCGTTCATCTTAGAAAAGTTTTTCTATTTAATAGCATATTATTTTGACATTGCTCCAGCAGAGAAAAACTCAAACTTCTTCATAAAAAACCAACGAGCAGTTTGCGATGGCTCAACTGGATCTGTACTGCACCGGATTATGGATCAACTGGAAGCGAAAGAGGTTCAGGAAATCTTCCTGTAACCGGAGGACACGGATACGGTCACTAAATAGTCAGACCGAGACCGTCGTGATGATCAACAATTATTGACTCCATATTCTATCTGTATCGAAGCTCTTTTGACGTTGACGGTTTGACGAATGGTGCTCGTAAATATTAAAGACTTTTGTATACAGGGTGTTTGGTTCATGGTTAAGATTCTCTCGGAGAGTGATAGAGTGCCATATTTGGAGAAAAAAATTGTTCTACACATACCATCAAATCTCAACCGTTACAGAGTTATTGAACTTTTTGTGTAAAACTTAGTTGTCTTAAAATACCTCTAACTATAAAAGTATACTTTGTATTTTAAATGTTTCAGTTCCATTCGAAAGGTGAGAAAATTACCTATTGAATGGTGTTCTCATATCTTTTAAGTAATTAGTTTTAATTACCTTTTAGCTGTAAAGTAGTTAAAAGTTAGTGTTTTTGAGGAGGCTTTTGCTAATTTTCTCGAAATAATGAAGTATGATTATAGCAATATCCATTATCTAAAAGTTGGGTTTTAGGACGATTCATAATTTGTTCTTGGACGTCATATTTCTATCTCTTCTCATTTCTTGGTAATTTCATTACTATACTTTTCCTGTAACCGACTTGCAAGTGCTTAAAAGACTCTAATCTAAAAAATATGCTTTATATCGTTATTTACAAGATTTCATTGGAAAGCTGAGAAAATGTCCTATCAGTGTATGTACAAATATCTTTTAGTTAAGTGTACTAAATGATTTTTTACTAACGAAATAACTCAAAATTTGTGTTTTTTGGAGAGTTTTTTAATTATTCTAATTATTAATCAACAAAATTTGAATTGAATGGAGTCAAAGAAAGAACTGTAGAACTTGCTGAGATGCATTATTTCCATGATAATAATGGCGATGTTTATTATTTACTATTTTAGGAAAATTAACGAAAATGCTAATAATAGCACTAACTTTAAACTAATTTACTTTTAAAAGTATACTAAATTCACTTAACTGAAAGGTATTAATACATTTTTCACTGTAAAATTTGCATGGCTTTCGAATAAAAAGAAAAAAAGTACAATAAGTGCCATAATTTTTCAATTACAGCTGGTACTAGTGAAAATGAGATAAAAATATCCAAGTTAGATAACCCAAAATCATGAAAATAAGAAAAGGTAAGTGTATCATGTCAAAGAACGAATTAAGCAGCTCATCAAGACTAACAATCTGAATTATAAAAAGGATGAGGTTAACTATTAGGATTTTCAAGAAATAAACGAAAAATCGTTTAAAATTGTTTAATTTTCAATAAATTACTTTGAAAAGGCTACTTAAACTCATTGGCTGAAACATCTGAGGGCATCAATCAAAGCGAAATTTTCTCACCTTTCGAATGGAACTAAAACATTTAAAATACAAAGTATACTTTTCAAGTTAGAGGTATTTTAAGACAAATAAGTTTTTTACACTATAAGTTCAATAACTATGTAACGGTTGAGATTTGATGGTATGTGTAGAACAATTTTTTTCTCCAAATATGGCAGTCTATCACCCCCCGAGAGATTCTTAACCATGAACCAAACACCCTGTATAACAGTGAACAATTCGTTTTCTTAATGAAACCGTTTCGTAATAAACCAACGAAAGTCGTTTCGTGGTTTTCATGAAAAATTCGTATTAAAAAATGAAAATGTTTCAATAGAACTACGAATGATTCATCATATGTACGAAAAATTCGTATATTTTATGAAAATTGACTGCACGAATCTAATTTGTAACGATTTACGAATATATTCTATCAGTGTGAATACAAAACCGCTGCACATATTTCGGTCCAGATAGTGCTAAAATATGGTGATTTCATTTAGTACAACGAAGGTTTTTGGCATTTAAAAACTGAAACTTCTGTATTGAAACGTTGAAAGTATTTAATACAAAGTTGTAAGCTTTTTTCGAATTAAACTTTTTAAATTCTTTGTGAGAGTCACCATGAAACACCTCCCTTCACTTAACAGCAACTCTATTCTAGAAAGAAACCTAGATATAGTTGGATTAGTTCAAATTAATCTCATCAGTAACTGCACCAAATCGGCACCAATTGGACACTACATTCAGACAGTCACACAACTGGCCTAAAGCAGCTGTCAAGGTATGTGATTGTTTATATTTAGTGTCTTGCATGTGGCAATTTGGTGTTAGTTGGGATTTATCATCTAGGTGGTCCCAAGTTAGCGCTAGTTACTGATGAGATTTTGAAACACAAAAATCAAATTTTATCTAAGTAAATTTGTTTAAAGAACACTTCACTAATTTATTTTTAATTACATTGGTATTACTCTCATCTGTTATCGCGAGTCTCAGAATAGACGAAAGGACAAACCACAGACAAACAGACATAACACATTGAACAAAAAGCCGATATTTCTATCGATCACATTTTTTAAACCATTCTTACTTGTCACTAGCGCTATCTATCGTGATTCCTGCTCAACTGCTTTGCTCACCTCATCGAAGATAGCGATGCTGGTTTCGTCATATTTGGCAGGTAAAAGCTTCTCGACGAAAGTTCGTTTGTCTAAAAGCTACGTACAACTTTACTTCCAAAAATAAACTTAACGGTTGCTACACCAACGAATCGAAGGTTCAATTTAAATGTTCCCTTAGTTGAAGTTTTTTATTATCGCGTTGCATTCTCATCTGAAGCCAGCATTGTATGTGCTGGGGAATCTCTTTTTTATGCCCAATCTACCTAGAGCAAGATATTGCAGTTTTTATCCGCTTCGCATAGCTCAGAACTTACATTGCCGAAAACCATAATTTCGCCCACAATCATTCGCAATGATCAGGGGGTTATCCGAAACATTCTCAGTCTCTACTTAACCCTCCGGAGGTTGCGCAAATGGCTCACTGAACCAGCAGCCGCTGGTGTCCTAAGACGATTTCGCTGGATTTTCAGAGTGACGTGCACTCAGTGCATGAGCACGAGTGCCGAAAGGTTAACCAACATCTATTTGTAAAGTACCACAATCCGAAAGTAAACTTCAAACAAGGACTAATCAGCAAATAAGCAATAACACATGTGACTTTATTCTCTGTTTTTAGGGTAGGTTCCTGCAACATATACACATATATTTGACGGTAAACGTATTTGACAATATGACTATGCTATGATATAAGTTGGTTAGATAAATACAAATGCATGTTTATATAAATATAAATAGGTCTTTATTTATGTTTAAATTAAGTTATACAATAATAAACGAGGGGAATACTAAATGTTAAACGTCTAATCCATCTTTATTCGGGCAAATTGATACGAATAGCTTTACGGTTTCTCTTTCTTGTCGTTAAAGTTCGTTTCGATCGTATTTTTTGTTTCAATTCAGTTTTGGCTTCCCTTAAAAAGCATTGTATTAGCGTGTTGAAAATTTTATCAACCAAGACATCGTAACATTGCTGACAGACGTACGCTTCATACTGATCGAAACTATGATACTGCTTTAACCGTGTTTTCACTTTCTGCCGATTTTGGTATAGGAACTTTTGCTTGAACACGGTGAATGCTTGGAATCCTATATTGTAGAGTACGGTGCTCGGAAGCATTGTTGCATTTTTTATCCTGCAGAAAATATACAGTGAACTGCTCTTATCTACCTCGCTGGGTTCAATAGAGAGGTGTTTGCGACATTTTTTGTGCTGAATCTTTGCAGCAGCAGCACCGATGATGTACATCAATCCGTTAAGTTCTCTTCGAGAATATTTCTTTGCGTTTGAATCCAATGGCTTGAACTTGTAATCAAAATGTTGTTGGACTGTTGACCCTATATCATTTTCTTCAACAAGCAAATCATTTTCTTCAAGCAGTATATTCGCGTCGACCTTTTCGCAATTTGTCCCAGAAGTGTTGTCGGAAGATAGATCTTCGTTTGCAGAAATAGATGCGTACTTGAAAGCGGCAGCGAACTGATAGGCATTAGGAGCATCATTTCGTCCGCATCGTCTTCTTATTTCAGAAAACAAGTTTTCTACCACATCCTGACACAAAAAGTTAGTGCACAAGTACTCGAACCCGAACTCATGTTTCAGCTTGTTCCATAACCAACGAATAGCATATATGTTTCCGATGAAACTGTCGATGTAATTTGGTTTGCATTGCCTCACAGTTAACGACTTGGCTTCTTTAGAGGCCTGAAATTCCATTATTTGATGAATCATGAAATTTTTATATGTAACATACCTGTTTAATGTTGAAACATGAACTTTTGGTATAGTACATATCTTTCAGAACCTTCTCAGCATAGTCTAAGAAAGCCCAGTGGCATGTTTCATCGGATATTGCAGCACGATAAGGCTGTAAATGAAATTGTTATTTTTCGCTGAACTATGCTTAAATATTTTTATTTTACCTTGGAGTTTTGGCCAATAGTTTTAGAGTTGAAGGTATTGAATAGCATATCATAGAAGCTTGCAAATGATGCTGTTACAAGAGCCGATTTCGGAAGATTTCCCATTTGCACATAAAACTCTATCCCTTTTGCTACAGATTCTCTCAAGGTTCTTGTTGCTTGAGCAACGTTCATTGCCGTAAAAGGCGCGAGTTTTATATATCTTTCCACAAGTTTTGGAACCATCCTCGGTGTAGAAACTCGATCTATTTCATACAATTTCGCTATATTGGTGAAAGATGCGATTTTGCCTTCGAAAACTGCGTTGTGTTTAAGAAGCATGTTTTTTGAACTTTTAATTAAATGTGGTGAGTCGAACATAACTGCTATATTGTATCCATCTACGTTCATTATTGGCTTCGTTCGTGTTACTCCTGCTTCCTTAGCCATCTTTACGTTTGTACTGCACTGATCCATGACCACTACTAATGGGTGTAGACCGTGAATATTTGTCACTGTCCAGAGTATTATGCGCCAACAAGAAACCAATACCCTGTAATTTTAGACATTATTGCAAAAATGCATAATTTTTAACAAACCATTTACCTGCTTGAACCGTTTACCTCGCTCTTTTCCGATTCTTGTTGTTGACCAACGGTTAGGCTCCAAAGTGCTAATCCCAGATATCATTATAGCTATGGCCTCAGTTGCAAGAATCAATGGATTGTTTTTTTCAATTTTTTTCTTGACCCCGTCGCAGGGAAAACCAACAAATGTGTCAGTTTTGGCGTTGTACACCAACTCTGGCTTGATAGCCATGCCATCAAAAGAAACAACAGTTGCCTTTTCTTTTTTTGAGCATGTTTCTAATTTTGTTGCAATCCGACGCAAGATTTGCGTGTTCAATCAAGGTTCTAGAGGACTGCTCGAGTTCCAACGATTGACGGTCATTTTGCAAGGTAGCTTCAATACTTCCGACTGTTTAATGTACCTAAATGCAGCAGGTCCTGCCAAATATGCTCCAATGGCAAATTTTTTGGTCTCCTGGTTATAACGGCGCCCTTTTGACTTCTTAGAAGTATTTTGAAGGCTATTGTGCAGTACCTTATTCCTTTTAAGATGATCCAACAGTTTCGCATCTTTCCCTGTTTTCTTTTTCAAAAGAGTAACTTCCGTCTTCAACGCGTTAAGTTTCTTTTGTCTCGAACGCATGGACCTTAGACGCCACGCACATTTGCGTTTTGCTTCACGTACTTCTCTGTTCTGGTGTTTTACTTTTGAACGTAATTTCGAACATTTGTTTTTTTCGGAAATAAAAAGTGACTTATAATATTCTGCAGTCACCTCTGCTGTTATGTCATCATAATGTCAAATTTCGCAATTAGTGTCGCATACCATAATGTATTTTGTGACTCACCTGCAACATATGCCTCGGTATTGAAATTATGCTCAGTTTCGACTAGGCGATAAACTTCTGCTGCAGATTGATCATCATTTGTTATAAAATCGATCTGGCTATCTGCCTCCGTGTTTAGCTCCACGTTATTGAACACATTAGCATCGTGTGGTTCATCTGCAGAAATTTCTGCGATCTCATCTAAACGCTCCATCTCATCCACGAAACAATATTTTGCAGTCGTTTTCTGCCCATGCATTGGAACTTCCAATGGATCGCCCTTAGAACCATCCTCCACGCTTCGTTCTAAATCCAAAACTTCCAAATTAAATTCGCTGCATATGGGCGAAGTAAAGATACTCGAAAGCACACCATCCCGTAATCTAAAATAGCAGCAGTTGATCATTGTTAATTTTATCTAACGAATCTAGCTTACCCTTGTCGAGGATGTGAAGGATTTTTGTACGCTAGCGACTGGAAGTGATCGGAACATAATAAACGATTTTTTACATATTCAATTCCTTCGAGATTGAACCGTTCCAACAGTTCTTCCGAGCAACAAAGTTGCACCCAAAGCGCACAGCTGAAAACAAGCCTATTGTATTTTGGACCATTAGAAAAACTATATATAAATTCATACATTTGTGGATTGCGTGGAAACCGGAAAAACGATTTTCCAATTGTTGCACCTTCTCTGTTTTTGACACATCACAAACTCGCACCGGCGACCCATTTTTACAAAGTTATTTACCCGACTACTACGTGATAGCTTATAAGAATGCGCCGTAGCGCCACCACACTAAGTGTGGCGTTCCTGCACACTAACATATTTTAAAAATTACTGTTTTCAACATGGGCGATGGTGAATTCTAGAGTGTTATGTCTGTTTGTCTGTGGACAAACTACACAAAACGCTAGCAAGACTGAGACTGACAGCACATCCAGCGATGAGACAAACCATAAACGTTATCGTTATTCTCTTGAAAAAAAAAATACACAAACTCGGTTCATCCAAAATTTTTCTGGATGATATTTTAGGGACATTTTTTTTGCGCCGGTAAAGCAACTATAATGCATGAAAATGAACGAAATCAAAAAAAAAATTGGCTTCAATCGGATCCTCCGGAAGCATTAATTTTTTCGGGTAGTTGATCAAAACAACTAATTCCAAGATTAGCTTCCCCTGAACGATCTAGAACCATCAGTTTTAGCATTCCATTTTATCGGAATCGTGAATTGGAATAAGCTCCGACCCATCAAACTAGTTCCCGATAATCACTTCCACGCGTTCCTCAACGAGTGCTAAGCAGGATGCTGCAGCAGAACGAGCTAATAGAGCCCTCTAAGTACTGCTATCCAGCGACACCACTCCAACGCTCATCAACTCCTCAGATCGGTCTAATGGAGGTACAAATCTCACCTTTTAAGAGCAGGATTAACACCACTGTCCGTTGCTATTCCACCGCCGCCGCCAGCACTCGAACCCTTGCACGACCTACCGCTGGTACTAATCCTTTTGCGAAATCGTGCCGATTGTCGCCGAATGAAATCACCAACGAAGGCACCCACTGCCTTATTGCTAGCCTCCGTCGATCCAGCATCGCCACCGGCATCGGATGAGGCAATGGTGATGATTCGTCGACTGGTTCCGGCGTAACCGTCTACACTTTTCGGTTCCGGTTGCACTTTCGGTCGCGATGGACGGCAGAATTTTAACATTTTTTTTTCCTCGAGAATTCGTTCCCGAACCGAACCAAACCAGTCCAGTCAGTAGTAGTAGTAGGTAATGGGCACTCGGTACCACTTATCAGAACCACATGGTTGCAGAGCAGAAGATTTACTGGCAAGCGGAAAAAAGAGGTCGCAGTGATAGCAGAAAAGTAGGCGTCGCATCATCGCTCTATCCGTATGATCCTTTCGTTCGATTTGTGGTAGAGTGGGTATGGCGGCTGTTGGAAGTTTGGTTTAAGGACCGGGGTTCGATTTCAATTAAAGAAAAGGTTTTTTTTGGCAAAGATAGTTTCACTTATTTCTTTGCTGGAAGGTTTACGTTTAGTTGAAAACCAGTCGGTTAGCACAGACCGGAACCAGTTGCCATGGTGTTGCTCGGGGCTATTCCTTCCTTGACTGCATTGGCTCCGTCTTTTTATCGCTACTCTAGCTTCATTAGAAGGGGTTTACTGCATGTCATCAGTGTAGGGTGTCACGTTTGTGTGTATAAATAGGTCATGTTTGATGAAATCATTGGTGTGTATCAAAAGACGACGGAAATCGATAGTATTCCATGTTTACTAGCAGTGGCTTACGTTCCGGAAAGATTGTCAAGTGTGAAAAAATGAGAAGAAAAAACTACTTGAGCGTTTACTGTGTATCAGAAACTAGCTGAAAACTACTTCAGCTCTAACTTTGTTTAATTTTCAAACAAAATATTTGACATAGCGTCGACTAACATCAGAGATCGATTTTCCTAATATTATTTCACCACTCATGCGTGTAACCAAAACATCAACTGACAAGCACCGAGCAAAGCTCCCAGTGACCATGATGTCACACAAAAGGTTAGGTATGTATGTACAGTACATTGTACATTGATTGGATCGCTTGAATTGGCAAATCTAATGCAGCTGCCACCGGTTTATGGACTAGTAGAAGTGGCATACCTAATGTACGCCAGATGGGACAAATTATAAATTACCCTGGTCAAACGTGTTCGTTGGCCGGACAACAAAATCACACGTGAGTACGCCACTATTATCTATATTATTCGCAGCTCGTGAAAATTTGCCTTCACAAAGAATCACCATTGTTCCGCGAAACTTAGACCATATTGATTGTACACCGAGGGAAATTCGTTAGCTGAAATGGGATTCACTGCGGGGTGTTTTAGATCACGTTAAACTAGAATTTAATTTTATAATTAATGGCACATAAAAGTGGAATCAAATTTTTTTTGAGTTCCAACACAACATGTTTTTCCTCGAATCTATTGATTGACGTTTTCCGCCAATAGTCTCCGGGGGGCGGCTATTGTTCCCTGGAACCCCAGTTTGAAATTCAAATATTTGTGCTGGCTTTGGTTTTCCGCGATAAATGCATTATTGAAAATTGCTCGGTTCAACACCGATTCTCCATTGAATCGATGCAATTTTCGTATCGGTATTCCATGAATTCTGTCCAATACAGAGAGTACGGGTCAAACATCTCTTTGTATAATTGTGACGCACAGTTCACATCATGGCCGTAGTGGGTACGTATGGTGAAGCTCTGGCAAGTAATTATTTTGCCTCGGTGTGGCATTGATTAAATTGTGTGATTAGGTGCAGATGGGTGGTTCCTCTAATGGCAAACACAATGTATTAAGTTGTGCAACTAATGGGAATTTGAAATTGCTACCTACTGGTCGAACCAGGCGAACTTTTGGAATTGATTTAACAGGCTATGAGCGCTAGTTTCGGTGCGAATATTGACGCTGAAAATCGAAGAAGGTTTCTAATGTTTATTATCTTTTCGAATTTTAATTATTATCGATGCACTAGTATTTTTGCCTTTCTCATATAAAGAAAGGCTATGCAATCACTGTAAAAATCGACTGTTTAACCAAGGCCCGGAGGGCCGAGTGTCATACACCATTCGATTCAGTTCGTCGAGATCGGCAAATGTCTGTGTGTGTTCGTATGTGTGTGTATGTGTGTGTCATTTAAACTCACACAATTTTCTCAGAGATGGCTGAACCGATTTTCGCAAACTTAGTTTCATATGAAAGGTATAACGCTCCCATAAGCTGCTATTGAATTTTTAGTTGATCCGACTTCCGGTTCCGGAGTTACGGGTTGAAGAGTGCAGTCACACAGCAAATTTCCATATAAACTGGTACTACCATGATGTTCAAATGATGTAAAACATATTAAAATTGATGTAACATTACTCTAGTTTGCGGGTCTGGATCACTAATGATGAATCAAAGCAGCTTTGACCACATTGGCCACCTATGACAGTTCATGACGCCCCCGGGGAACCCGCCAAGTTCCTAAGCTAATATCACACCCATTCCCCAACGAATTCTCTACCGATTTTTACAAACTTGATTTCAAATGAAAGATACAGTAATACCATTGACAGCTGCTGAATTTCATTCGGTTCTGACTCTTGTTTCCGGAGTTACAGGGGTGTTAGTAAGGATACACTGGAATTTCCCATATAAATCGGAACAATCGTAATACCTCAGAGGCTAAAAACTATTGAAATGGTCACCAAATTACTTCTAATCGCAGATCTAGATCACTGATTGCCAATCAAACATTCTTTGAATATATTGTCCACTATCGACGATTCCGGAAGTCCGGAATTCCGGGCATATTCCACAATTAAAGTCACATCGGTTCATCGGTGATGACTGAACCGATTTTCTCAAACCAAGTCCGACCTATGGTTCCTCGACGGAGGAATTTCCCCCGACACCGATACCCGCTTTCTTGAGCCATTTAGCTCTACTAAAATCTTCCAGCTTTACCGCTTATCCTACTCCGATTGAGAGTTCCCCGACAACGGAATTTCATTCGTTACCGGTGTTTGTTTCGTGAGCCAATTAGCTCCCCTTTTTCCCCGGCGGCAGACCGCTCCCGACACCGATGTACGTTTCTGTGAGCCATTCAGCTCCCCGCCTCGTCTACTCGGTCTAGTCCCCGGCGGTGGACCTAGCCTACTCAACGGCCAGCCAGCAGATGCAGAGGTCCATCCAGCGATTCCGGGTAGAACGCAGCTTCCGGTTCATTGGCGCCCCAACGACCCACTTCTGGCTATTTGACGCGGTCTACTCGGTCTAATCCCCGACGGTGGATCTAGCCTACTGACGAGCTACCCGGTAGAGTGTCGAGGTCGGTCCGGCGATTCTGGTGGAGCCTGACGTCCGGTTCGCTGGCGCCCCGACGACCCGAGCTCGGTGCTACATCGCGTACTACTCAACTGGTCCCCGGCGGTGAGTTTCCCGGCGGCGGAATTTCTCCCGAAACCCTATTTGTGGTTCCACTGCGGCGTTCTAACCAATGTCGTTACTTTGTTGGTCCCTTCGCCACTTCCTTCGCAGCTCGGAGAGTATACTCGTAACAACTCTGTTGACAGCGTCCCAGATATGCTTGTTGCGGCACATCTCTTCGACGATATTATCCACTGTTATATCAGGCATACCCCTTCGGACTTCTTCGAATCTGGGGCATTCGAAGACCACGTGTTCCGGTGTCTCTTGCACGTTCACACACTCCGGGCAAAGGGGTGACGAAGCGTGTCCAAACCGATATAGGTATTTCCGGAAGCATCCATGCCCGGACAAAAACTGCGTCAGATGGAAGTTCACCTCTCCATGCTTCCTATGTACCCAAGTAGACACATTTGGGATGAGTCGGTGGGTCCACCTTCCTTTCTCCGCGTAATCCCACTCTTGCTGCCACTTAGCCAACGAGTCCGCTCGAACCAGTCTCCTTGCATTACGTTCATTTCTCCGCTGGTAGTATTCTACGTCCTCAGCCAGAGTGATGCAGATGGGAATCATCCCGGCAATTACGCATACCGCCTCCGACGATATCGTTCTGTACGCACTTGCGACACGAACAGCCATTAGGCGAAAAGTGCTTGTCAACTTCGTCCGGTTCCACTTTGCGTTCAGCGCAGCAGCCCAGGCCGGTACGCCATATCTCAGGATTGAGGATGAGACATTCGCCAGGAGACGTCTCGTGCTGCCTCTTGATTCGGCATGATCCTTACCAATGCGCTAGTTGTCCTCGCAGCCTTCTCACAAACATAGTCGACATGGCTGTTGTAATTTAACCGATCGTCGACCATCACACCCAGGTGCTTCAGCGCCCGCATCGATAGGATGGACTGTCCCCCGACGCTGATCTCGACACGCTGGATTTTTTTTACAGTTGCTGACCAGCACTACCTCAATCTTGTGATGAGCCAGCTGCAACTTGACTTCAGCCATCCAGGTTTCCACGATGTCTATTGTCTCTGCCGTCAGCATCTCCACCTCCTCAAGGGTCTCTCCGGTTATCGTCAGGACAACATCATCTGCAAAGCCGACGATGTCCACTCCCCTGGGCAGTTCCAGTGTTAACACTCCGTTGTACATAATATTCCAGAGCGTTGGGCCGAGTATGGAGCCCTGAGGTACTCCCGCCGTTACCCTAATCGACCTCTGCCCCGTGTTCGTTTCGTAGACCAGTACTCGGTTCTGAAGGTAACTTATCAGAACCTTGCACAGATAGTCCGGAACCCGCATTCTATGCAGCGCTACGGCGATGGCTCCCCAGCTAGCACTGTTGAACGCGTTCTTCACGTCTATCGTTACCACGGCGCAGTAGCGATTACCCCTTCTCTTTTGCTTCAATGCTTTCTCCGCGTTCGCGATGACGATGCGGATGGTGTCCACCGTCGATATTCCTTTCCGGAACCCGAACTGTCTCTGCGATAGTCCGTTCTCACTTTCAGCGTAGGTCATCAGCCTGTTGAGGATGACTCTTTCCAGGAGTTTACCAAGAGTATCCAGCAGGCATATAGGCCGATACGATGCTGGATCTCCTGGTGGTTTCCCTGGTTTTGGCAGTAACACCAGCTTCTGGATCTTCCATCTATCCGGGAAGTAGGCATCGTCCAGGCATTTCTGTAGGACTATCCTGAACATGTCCGGAAACGCCAGGAGCGCAGTCTTCAATGCCACGTTGGGGATACCATCCGGTATTTCTTCGCATTCAGCCCTTTTGCCACTATAAGGAAATCCAAAGTTTTACTGGGACGGGGGGCAGCCAGCACCATTAGCCCACTCGCCGTTCCGGGGAAGTGTCACCCATCCTTACTAGGGTAGTGGAATGGCGGTCCGTAGATAATTTCGATGAAATCCTTATTCACATCCGTGTTCTGCCGCCAGTATGCCGTAATTAGGATCTTACTGGTGTCGATCCTAATGTGCCGGTTGGCACTCCCGTTGGGTAAGGGTGCTTTATGCTAAAGTCTTGGGTAAAACCTTAGTGTAAGTGGCACCGACTCGCTTCATCGGAGCTGCATTCGGATTTACATGGCTTTTTCTAGAGGTTTGGCAGAGCCCAACATTGCCTTGCCCCACCATATCCTAGCAAGACTCCCCAACTCGCAGTAGCTCCGGGGGGGGGGGGGGAGAACTTCTGTCCTCCTGTCCCTGCTGCCCCCGTGTATGTATGTATGTATGTATGTATATATGTATGTATGTATGTGTGTATGTGCGGATTTGTTAACAAAATGTCCACATCGGTTTCTCGGAGATGGCTGAACCGATTTTGACAAACATGATTTTAAATGAAAGGTCCATCAGCTGCTATTGAATTTTGTGTAGATCCGAGTTCTGGTTCTTGAATTACAGGGTGATACGTACGATCACGCAGCAAATCCCGATTTTAAAGAATTCTGCGATGAATGTAAAAAGGTGATTTTTTTTTCCAAAATGTAAACACAACTGTTGAATTTGTAGATCTAGGTCACCAACAGTCATTCAAAGTCTCTTTGGCCACACTGGCCACCATCGACGGATCCGAAAGCATCCAAATTCAGAATAACGGTTATATTAGTTTCTCGAAAATGGCTTGACCGATTTGATCAACTTAGTCTCTAATGAAAGGTGTTGCGTCCCCGGAAACTGATATTAATTTCCATCTCCATCCGACTTCCGGCTCCGGAGTTACGGGTTGTGGAGTGCGATCACATAGAAAACTCCGATTCAAACCGATACCGCGATGGTGCTCTTATATATACTTACCAAGTGTAATAAGAATGAAAGACATTTCCATCATGTTATATTGTACGAACCAGCTATTAAATCATAGTTTGGAGAAATGAGAAAGGCACAATTGCACCTCTAGGTGGATTAAAACAGGTTTTTAAATTCTCTTTTTGGGTACTGAGTAACATAATAGCTTTATTATGAACCGACACAGATTTGTAATATATTTTGATAGCCGCCTTTCCTCTCCGGAGAGGCGGCAGTCAAAATATATTCTCAAATGTATGTTCTCCACGTGATTTTTTTATTTTTAACGAAAACAGTATTGAAAATAAAGATTTTTTTTATTATAGAGGTTTTAACCATTGAGTCATTCGCCTTTTTTCGGGTTAGAGAAATCTCGTTTTTGGAAAAATCTCTAACCCTATGTGCGGGGTTAGGAATCGAACCCAGATGAGCTGCGTACAAGGCAATCGATTTACCAACTGCGCTATGCCCGTCCCCCCGAAAAGAAGAATGCACTTGTTTTAACGAATATGACGATAAACTGACAAGCTCAACATAGGAGGAGTGCAACATAGTGCATCATATTTATCCGAAGAAGTTGCGAAAGTGGAACAATTTTTCATGTGAAATCGTAAGATTTCATTTTTGGAATGGAGCTTACCGACTTATCGAGTGATAAAAGCAATACTTGGAGATTGTTCAGAATGGTTCAATATAATAAAGTACGTCAGAATTGAACTGCGTTTTCAGAATTAGATCGCGTTATTGGGCTGTGACAGTGAGGCAATGCTGAGTATTCATTTTTGAGTAGAATGGGAATATTTTAATGAATTTCGGTAAGGTTCGATATTTCCGCAAAGCATCCCCATCTAATTATGATGTACCCAGTGGCGTAGTAAGAAAAATTTTCGGGGGGGATATGAATTTTTTTTTGTATATATATGAAAAAATGTTCAAAAACTTTGTGAGCAGGAAAAAATGTTCAAAAACCAACTCAGGGAACGGGTTTGGGTAGTCAAGATAGGAAAGCTGGTTGTTGGTATAGAATTAATGCTCTTCCCCTACGAGGACAATCTGGGCGGCAAACTTCAGACTGTCTAATTTACTGTGCCATTCAGTACCACTTCCTCGTTGAGCTTCCGACTGGTTCGCGAACTACTCGGTCTAGTCCCCGACGATAGATCTAGCCTACTCCGACGAAAAGTTCCCCGGCGAGAGAAGTTCGAGCCAACCAGCTAGGTGCTGTCAGTTCGGCGATTCCGGTAAAGTAGGGGTTTGCTGGAGCTCCGGCGCGACTGGTGGTGTATCGTCGCGGTCTACGCGGTCTCGTTCCCGGCGGTGAATCTGACTGTAAGCTGACGAAGAGGTCCCAGACGAAAGAAGTTCTCCCGATACCGATTCTTATTTGGTTTCAGTACTACAACTTCTTGAGCCCTTTGGCTCCGTAACCGGTGCCATTTAGCACCGCAACTCCTTTAAACCATTTAGTTCTCTTCTTGGGCCATTTAGCACTACTTCCTTGATGGTCCATTCAGTCCTCGACTTGTTCGCGAACAACTCGGTCTGGTCCCCGACGATGGACCTGACCTACTCCGACAGAGAATTCCCCGGCGAGAGAAGTTCTCCCGAGATCGAGCTAATCAGCTAGGTGCCGAGGTCAGTTCGGCGATTCTGGTGAAGCAGGGTATCCGGTGCACTGGTGCGCCGATGACCCGCGACTAGTGGTGTTTCGTCGCTGTCTACTCAGTCTAGGCGGCGAATCTAGCTTGCGCTAACGGAGAGTTCCCTGGCGAAAAAAGTTTTCCCAATATCGATTTCGCTATTTTTCTATCGGAACAACCGGTGGGGTGCCGTGGTCGTTCTGGCTATTCATTCCGAGTGGAGCGTGACGTCCGGTTCGCTGGCGTTTCGACGACTCATACTCGCTGCTCTGTTGCAGTCTACTCGACTAGTCCTCGGCGGTGGATCTAGCTTATACCTGCGGAGAGTTCCCTGGCGGTGATTGCTCTCCCGAAACCGTTGGTCGATGTCCATTCCGCTGTAGGACGGTCATGATCTACATCAACGGTTCTCAACCTTTTTCGTACCACGGACCCCTTAGATATCACACTGGGTTCCTGCGGACCCCCACAGATAAATATCAATTTTGTATGCTATCAATATGTTATTTTCAATTTGTTAGGAAACAAGATTTGAAATTTCAATATGCACTCGGAAAATATATTTTTCTTTGCGGACTCCCAGCAATGACTTCGCGGCCCCCTAGGGGCCCGCGGACCCCAGGGTGAGAATTACTGATCTACATCATATCTCTGTTTACTGCGTTACACGTCTTTACGAGGCTTGTCATTCTGTAGGCTACATTATTCGGGTTGATGTCCGGTCCTCTTGTTTTAAGTAGCTCCCTGCACGTCACTTCAAACCTCGGACATTCAAAGACGCTCCGGTATCTCCTCGATGTTCACACACTCCAGGCACAATGTTGACGTTGCGTACCCACACCGATGAAGATACTCCTTAAGCAGCCGTGGCTCGGTAGGAGCTGTTTCAGGTGGAAGGTCATCTCTCCGTGCTTTCTATTGACCCACGTCGACAGGTTTGGATGAGCCGGTAGGTCCACTTTCCTTTCTCCGTATTATCCCATTCCTGCTGCTACGTCACCATCGAATCGATACTCATCATCTTCCTCACGTTTCTGACGTTTCATTGATTGTAGCTCTTGATATCCTCCGTCAGGGTAATGCAGATGGGGATCATCTCGGCGTCAAAGCATACTGCCTCCGGTACGCAATCGCAACTCATACGACCAGCAGTCGAAGCGTCCAGTACAGCTTTTCGCGGTTTCACTTGGTTTTCAGCGCCGCACCCCAAGCAGGAGCCCCATATCGCAGTATCGATGACGAAACACTACATAAAGACCCGACATTTCGCATGTGTAATCAACGTGGTTGTTAAAGCTCAATCAGTCGTCGATTATCACTCCCAATTGTTTCAGTGCACGCTTCGATGCATTCACATGCCCTTCGATGGTGATCTGTATCCGCTGAACCGCTTTGCAGTTGCTGTCCAACAACAAATCCGTCTTGTAGTGAGCCATTTGCAGCTTGACCTGTTCATCCAGCTCTCGATCGCATAGATTGTGTCCGTCGCCGACACCTCCATTTCTTCAAGTGTCTCACCGTTAGTGACACATCGTCCACGAAACCAACGATTTTCACTTTCCTGGGTAGCCGCAGTGTTAAGACCCCCCCCCCCCCCCCCACACTGATAGAATATATTCGTAAATCGCTAGGAATTAATTTCGTACAAACAACTTTCATAAAATATACGAATTTTTCGTACATATGATGAATCGTTCGTAGTTCTATCGAAACACTTTTATTTTTTATTGCGAGTTTTTCGTGAAAACCGCGAAATGACTTTCGTTGGCTTATTACGAAACAGCTTCATTCAGCAAACGAGTCGTTCGCTGTTATATACGAATATCTTTATAATATTTACGAGCACCATTCGTCAAACCGTCCACATCAAAAGAGCAATATGGAGCAATTGTTGCTATACGTCAGATAATTGTTATTGTCTGACTATTTAGTAGTCGTATCCGTGTCCGCCGATTGCAGGCAGATTTCCTGAACCTCTTTCGCTTCCAGTTGATTCAGAATCTGGAGCAGTACAGAATCAGTTGAGCCGTCGCGAACTGCTCATTGATTTTGTATGAACAATTTTGAGTTTTTCTCTGCCGGAGCAATATCGGTGCTGTCAAACATCGACCCTAAAAGATCGAATGCGACCAACGAAATCGTTTGTAATATACATAAACGTTTATTAAAATAAACGAAACATTTCGTTTCTTTCACGAAAAATAATGTCGATAACTTTCGTGCAACGTGAACTAAATAAGTAAAATTTACGAAAACTTTCGTTCATCAAGCGGCCATTTCTTCGTACCACAATAAAGTCGATTTGGCCACATCGATTTTTTTAAATAAAAACCTGTTTTAATCCACCTAGAGGTGCAATTGTGCCTTTCTCATTTCTCCAAACTATGATTTAATAGCTGGTTCGTACAATATAACATTATGGAAATGTCTTTCATTCTTATTACTCTTGGTAAGTATATATAAAAGAGCACCTTTTTGCATTCATCGCGGTATCGGTTTGAATCGGAGTTTTCTATGTGATCGCACTCCACAACTCGTAACTCCGGAGCTGGAAGTCGGATGGAGATGGAATTTAATATCAGTTTCCGGGGACGCAACACCTTTCATTTGAGACTAAGTTGATCAAATCGGTCAAGCCATTTTCGAGAAACCAATATAACCGTTATTCTGAATTTGGATGCTTTCGGATCCGTCGATGGTGGCCAGTGTGGCCAAAGAGACTTTGAATGACTGTTGGTGACCTAGATCTACAAATTCAACAGTTATGTTTACATTTTGGAAAATAATTCACCTTTATACATTCATCGCAGAATTCGTTAGAATCGGGATTTGCTGCGTGATCGTGCGTATCACCCTGTAATTCAGGAACCAGAACTCGGATCCACACAAAATTCAACAGCAGCTGAAGGACCTTTCATTTAAAATTAAGTTTGTCAATATCGGTTCAGAAAATTCCGAGAAACCGATGTAGACAAATCAACAAATTTTATTTTGTAACCATACTCTTCAACTCGTAATCCGAAACAAGATGTCGGTTGAAAATGAAATTCAATAGCAACCTATGGGAATATTATACCTTTCATTTGAATCTTAGTTTGTAAAAATCGGTTCAGCCATCTCCGAGAAACCGATGTGGACATTTTGTTAACAAATCCGCACATACACACACATACATACACACATACACATACACACATACATATATACACACATACTGTTTCGTCTAGTGCCTAGGGCATACGTTGTGTTATCTAGGTTCGGTTTTAATCGAGCGTAGGGAGCTGAGATTCCTTTCACAGCGACTCCTTAATTCCTTTCGAGCAGGATTTTTCGTGAACACTTCACAGAAATAAAAACACTTTTTCATCTATCTTATTTATTCACACTAAGCCTAGCGACGGTAAAACTTTGAACTGAGCCCAAGACGGATAACTTGTTTAACTAAGCCTAAGACGGGTAACTCTTGATTAAGCCCAAGACGGGTTGAAGACCGACCGCCTAGAGCGGTGGCTAGCTACATACTAATTCTTGATTTGGTTCAAATCATAAAATCTATTTATATTTAAATTAGCATAAATTAAACGCAGCACAACTGGCAACACGGATGATGCATAGTGTCCATTCTCACATCCCATACGTTTTTCTCACCATCGTTAGTGAGATTGTGCTCACATGTGTATGTCTAGATCGATCCATGATCCATGAAGATGACAAGCTGCGGGGACGGTCGAAAATGATGCTGTGCCGCAACACATACATACACACAGATATTTTGCGATCTCGGCGAACTGAGTCGAATGTTACATGAGACTCGGCCCTCCGGGCCTCGGTTAGAGAGTCGGTTTTTGGAGCAATTGCATAACCTTTCTATATAAGAAAGGCAAAAGAATAATATTTAATTAGCTTAATCAGCATGATTTCAATGTTATCTTCATGTGATTATATTTTGAAATGTTGGTGGAATGGGTTTGAAAGTGGAGGAAATGGGGGGTTATTAGAGTGGGTGTGGAGGATGCGTCAGAAATCCTTCATCTTATTTCGGTATACGGGGTGGATGAAGGAAATCTGGGCGTGAGGGTGATCCAAGAAGAGGGGAGTGATGAAGGAGGGAGGTGTAAGGGCAAGGTGGGGAGGGGGGGAAGGGGCGGCTACGCAATACTCAACTGCATATTTTGCCTTCCATTTGAGACTTGGTTTGAGAAAATCGGTTCAGTCATCACCGATGAACCGATGTGACTTTAATTGTGGAATATGCCCGGAATTCCGGACTTCCGGAATCGTCGATAGTGGACAATATATTCAAAGAATGTTTGATTGGCAATCAGTGATCTAGATCTACGATTAGAAGTAATTTGGTGACCATTTCAATAGTTTTTAGCCTCTGAGGTATTACGATTGTACCGATTTATATGGGAAATTCCAGTGTATCCTTACTAACACCCCTGTAACTCCGGAAGCAAGAGTCAGAACCGAATGAAATTCAGCAGCAGTCAATGACATTACTGTATCTTTCATTTGAAATCAAGTTTGTAAAACTCGGTAGAGAATTCGTTGTGGAATGGGTGTGATATTAGCTTAGGAACTTGGCGGGTTCCCCGGGGGCGTCATGAACCGTCATAGGTGGCCAATGTGGTCAAAGCTGCTTTGATTGATCATTAGTGATCCAGACCCGCAAACTAGAGTAATGTTACATCAATTTTAATATGTTTTACATCATTTGAACATCATGGTGGTACCAGTTTATATGGGAATTTGCTGTGTGACCGCACTCTTCAACCCGTAACTCCGGAACCGGAAGTCGGATCAACTAAAAATTCAATAGCAGCTTATGGGAGCGTTATACCTTTCATATGAAACTAAGTTTGCGAAAATCGGTTTAGCCATCTTTGAGAAAATTGTGTGAGTTTAAATGACACACACACACACATACATTCACACACACAGACATTTGCCGATCTCGACGAACTGAATCGAATGGTGTATGACACTCGGCTCTCCGGGCCTCGGTTAAAAAGTCGATTTTTACAGTGATTGCATAACCTTTCTTTATATGAGAAAGGCAAAAAAACGATATTGTCAAACTTCGATCCCAAAAGATCGACTGAAAACAATAAAAGGCTAATAAATACGAAAACTTTTCTAAGATAAACGAAAAGATTTCGTGCGACCAACGAAATCGTTCACAAATGTTTATTAAAATAAACAAAACATTTCATTTCATTCACGAAAAATAATGTCGTTAGCAACGATAACATTCGTGCAGTGTACATTAAATGTGTAAAATTTACGAAAGCTTTCGTTCACCATACGGCCATTCTTGTTCATAAAATGAACGAAACTTACTATTTACAATGCACGAAAATACTTCGTTGCAGAAAACGACGAATGAATTCGTGCATTGCATGATTCATTATATTCACGAATTTATATTATCAGTGCATCGTACATCCCATTCCAAAGTGTTGGACAGAGAATGGAGCCCTGAGTAACGCCCGCTGCGACTCGCAGTGCCTTCTGCCCTTTTGTTCGTCTGGTACAGCAGTGCTCTACTCTGGAAATAGCTCTTCAGGATCTGGCTCATGATTTTATGCCACGCTGCGGCATTGGTCTATTCGGGGCTGGATGGCCCGGTGACTTCCCTGACTTTGGCAGCAACATCAGATTCTGCACCTTCCTCATTTCGGGGATTACCATCGTCTAAAGACTTCAGCAGTAGCATCCTGAACATGTCCGGATATGCCAGGATCGCAGCTTTCAGCGCCACGGTTGGTATTCCATCCGGACCGGGGGTTTTCTTTGATTTTAGTCACATCGACGCGTCTTTGAGCTCGTCGTTAGTCACTTGCCACTCGACTGTGTTGCCTCCTTCTTCTTCGCCGTACGGTGTCGGTGACCAGGTAGTTGAATCGTGATTCGGGAAGAGACCTTCAACGATTATCTTTAGCTTACCCGGGCATATTTCAGCTGGTGTCGACGGACCCTCGTCTTCGTCATGACGAATCAGTACGCGTCCCCCAGGGATTGGCGTTTATTTCTCACCACAGCTTCTTATGGCAATTGGCTTGATCTCCCGTTTTAAAGAGTCCCTATCTTCTAGATACGTCGCTTGCGCTTCTTTCTCACTCTCCGATATTGCGTTCTGAGCCCGCCTGTTAATGACCTATTCTAACTACTCTAATGCTGGATATATCGAAATTAAAAAAAATCAAGCTATTTTGTTTTGACAAATAAAGGTAAATGTTTGTTTTATGATTTTAGTACTATTTCGCAATTGAAAAAGTTATCAGACTAAGTCAAATTAAGATAAAAGGTTGAAAGCATTCGAAACTATCGGCTATTGTCAGTCCATCGCAGGTGGATACTCATCCGACCGTTGGTTTGAGAGCAATTTAAAAATTGTAGTTTTTACATAATTTTGGTGCTTTTTATAAAACATTATAAGAAACTATAAGTCTTATTTAACTGAATCGCCTGCTAAGATTTCTATCAGTTTCGTAAATTGTTTACCGTTTGTAATAGTCATAAATTTTCGATGAAAAACCCTCACCTCCCTCCCTCCTCACCTTTTCAAACCAGCGGTAGAACTTGTAGATGAGGAACAAAGAGTCATCGAGGAATGTTAACGTTACACACTTTTCTTTAGTATAAAGTAGCACTTCCGAAACAAGTTTTTTTTTACTTTTGTGCATAGTTGATGAACTGAAAGTGTTTTTTCAGCACAAATTCGTCATCTTCACAACCATTTCGGTCAGTGCAAAAACACCCAACCTGCCACCGTTGGCAATCAGCGACTACGACAAAAACGACACAGCACTGCAATTTTGTTTTTGTTTCGTACTTTTTCATATATGTTTTTACTATGCTTTACCTGTTCACTCATAATTAACGATTATTTTAGTTTCCTTTGAAAAAGGCCGCCAAATACGGTCGAAACGTCGGGCAGTTTTAAAAACAATTCGTTTGCTCAAGCTAAATTGACTGAGAAAGCCGTAAATATTCACAGATAACATAACAAGTTTTGGAATGGTCATCAATAAAACAAGGTAATGTATGTATTGTCTCCAATGTACAAATATAATTTAGAAAATTATATTTGTTAGACAATCGTCCTACTACTGTTACTACAGCTACCATTCACAATGGTTTCGTTTAGGTTGAGTTTTTGAAGGAATATTAGAAGAAAACAAATTTCACACTGTTAAGTGGATTTTTTATGAAAAATGTGCTCAAGATCAAATATTTAAGCTTCTCTTGAATTATAATTGCAAAATAATATATAGAACAGCAGAAAATAATTTTGTCCAGGTTTTCGGCCTAGTTACCCCATGCGCCGTCTACTGCATGGCCCTAGTTTTCGTGACATTGTCTTGTTAGATCAGCCTATCAACGTACTTGATTCCGTTGTTCGCCGAAGTAACTCAACAACGTCCTTCTTCGTGCTGCAGCAGGGTTCTATTGGCCGATGCGGTAGCGAATCGCCTGGTGGTCTCTATGGGGATACTTCTCTCACACTCTCCAGTCCATGTACGCCGTCAGTCAAGGACTACAGAATGTGGCGAAATTTCTCTCGGTAGCGATATCCGTTTCGTGAACCATTAAGCTCCTAGCTCCTCACTTGTTATAGTCCTCGAAGGTCGGGCTGGCCTCCACAACGTGCCGACAGGTAGGTGTCGAGTCTGCAGCGAATTTTCACTACAAGGAAATATTTTCACAAGATAACTTTTGCAAATGAAACTTTGAGAATTTCATTTTAAATATTAGGCATATTTTTGTTTAACATGTTCAATTTTTTCAAATTTCTTCAAAATATTTCGGGGGGGGGGGGGGGGTTTCGTCCCCAAACCCCCCCCCCCCCCCCCCCGCTACTACGCCACTGGATGTACCAAAACCAAACCAGAAATCGCGCAATCCGCTGAAAAGTCTACTTCGATCGGCTTCAAACCAGTCCACTAATTGGTGCGCAATTGATTGAGCACATTGGCATTGGGGGAGGTCTATTTATTGGCTGCCGGAGCGTGCGGTTCCGATGCCGCCTTCGCGAGCCGCTTTTCGATTGTACCGACAAACTAACGTTCTATTTATCAGCCGCGCTCGGTTCCGGATTCGAGAACTCCAAGCCTCTCACGTCCGGTGTTTCAGGGATGCGGAAGGAGGAAGGGTCAAACGGCCAGGCGGCGTGGTCGGCCTGGCCTCAAACGCTGCTGGCTGCAGCGCAGATTGCCACCATGAAGTGATATAAATCCAATTATTTGCCATGTAACACTGCATGGAGTGCAAGTGTCAAGTCGAATCATAAACGTAGCTGCGGGGGTGGCCGGGAAATAATATAGTTCACATATGAGATGAATTTAATTGGATGACTAACGTGATTGCACCCTCACTCAATCGATGACTCTTGTAGTATATTGTAGAGAGGGAACTGTACCGTTGGCTGTTCGAGTGGGTAGATAAAAGTAGCAGATCATTTCGATCAATGGCAGCTGATTCTCGATGTGCCGTTGTGTGTGGCGAACTGGACAAGTGATTGATAAAAATGGGATTTTTATTGTAGGGCATTGGTTACCATAATTTATCGGGCAGAAGTAGATCTCAAAGTTAGTGCGAAGCAGTTTGCCAACATGGTTTGCTATAGTGGGTAATAATTTTTAATAATAGCGTACTTATTCGGATTTGTCTGATACTATTTGATAGAGAAATATGACTATAGTATCTCTTTGACATTTATCGCACACATTCCCATTAGCTGCTGCCAACTAGTTAACTAATGATGATTTTGTTTTTAGATTCGATCATATAATTCCAGACACTCCTTGTGCTAGGGTGAGCAGACGATCTGACTAGGATTGTCATCTCTCCGGGTGTGACCCGGAGACTTCGATTCTCGGGAGTGATTGCCGGGCTTCGTCGATGTCTTCGGTCCGGGTAAAACAACGGATAATTTGAACTAGTTGGCACTGAGTTTATTGCCATAAAAGTAGAGCTCTACTGAGAACGCCACAAAAAGTGGCCATCTTGGAAACTAGAAAAACAGTTTTATCTCAAACTATTGGAAAAGATCTTCATGAAAATGAAACAGTGCATTCGAAGCATTGGTAGAGTACTGTTGAATGATTTTCATGGCACTCTTTTCAACGGAAACTGCTTTTTTCGTTTTCCAAGATGGCCGTTTTTCCAAGATTTCTCAGTTGAGCCTTAAGACTACTTTGGTTCAAATCTATGTTGTTCTTCATTTCAAAGTGGCCTAGACGCGTCTACGAAATATTTTGCTCCCCGAGCAAATGAAACGCCCAGAACACCTCTTGGACCAAATTCACCCCCAATACATGGTATTTTGATGCTGTTTGTAATGGGATCAACTCATGAAAACACCATCCCCCTGGTCCAGTAGATCCCATGTAAAAACCATATTTTGGTGTAGGGGGACTCGGGGCTATTAAGACAGCGGGGGTAATTCGGACATGAATCATTATAATGGAAAAGCAGTGATTAAAGCAACAAATAAAATAAACAGGTAGGTGTTTTGGAAAGCTTGAGGCTCCTATTTTATGGAATGATTTTTGTGTTGGTGAAAGAACAGATATTTTCAAAATGCTGACCACTTTTGTGCGAAATGAGCATACGGGGCCACTTGGACCCCCTATTCCATCAACCACCGTTCAGCGGCTTGCGACTACGTACGCGATTGCACACGTCACAGCAAAGAAAAAACATGATGCACACATCGACGGCTATGACTAACCAGAATAAGTTTTTGTAGCACATTTTTTTTCGCTTTTTAAAGAGTTTCTATAATAAATATTTCATAGGTAAACATAATTCCAATGTAAAAAAAACGACGGTCTGAATTTCCCCGTAGGGAGGTACGAATTACCCGTACATTGTAAAAGGATGAAAAAACGTAGAGTTTTGCAAATCGTCGCCTAGTGCTGCCAAGAGTGGTGCAAATGAGTTTTTATGGCACCAAAATGTAGCTGAGGTTTCAAACTAGCAATTAGGACCTTTGATCGGTAAATTTTTTCACATCGATCCGAATAAAAGGGCGATTTGCTTAGGTAGGTCAGAATAGCCCCGTGTTCCCCTATTTATGGGTGAGACCTTTTTGTGGTGTTTTAATGATTGTGAAACTTGGTCCGGGCCATACTCATGGCAACTGTCACGACTCACATCTATCCTGTCATTTCTCTATTCATTTCTATGTTGTGTCATAAGACCTAATGTGGAATATTTGTTAATGCCCAAGCAAATTCGATGTTTCGATGTAATTGTGTAGGTTTAAGATGATGGAACTATTTTGCCTTTCTCATATAGAAAGGTAATGCAATCACTCTGAAAACCGTCAACCTAATCCCGGCCAATTTTTTTTTACTTGCATAAGGTTTCTGGATTTTAACAGGGGCGTAGTTAGGGGTGTGCGGAGAGTCGTTACTCCCCCTTCCCTCGTCACTGTTCGTACCCCTCTTAAACCCCCCCCCCCCCCCTTAAATCACCCCTCACACAACCACCCCATCCAGCTCTCATACCAAATTAAGCTGGGGAGTTGTTCGTTCGTGAGTTTTTCGCCCTTCTCACACACCCACCCTCGCATGATAAAATTAGTTAGCAAGAAGATACCATTGAACTAATGCGGATTAGGCTAATTAAGCATGATATTTTTTTTGCTTCAAGTATTTCACCGTCGATACGTAGCTCGACAAGTCCGTGGCTGGTGAGCCTTTGTGTACTAAGAATGTAATAGACATTTCCATTGTTTGGAGAAATAAGAAAGACGCAATTGTATCAATAGATGGATTAAATCAGGTTTTTTTTCTACTTTTTTTTCTATAAATAGTTTTTGCATGTTAGTGTAGAGCAGAGCCTCTCGCGAAAACAACCTTAATATTACATTCTACTTGGAAAAGAAAATATTTGTAGTCCTGACAAAATTTGCAAATAATTTGTATTATGAGAAAACTATAAAATATTTATGTTTAAACCCTACGTTTCTCTGCAGATGAAAAAATGTTCCTTCGAAACGTTGCACTATGGAGAGTCGTGTAACCAAAAATAGAAAACTATATCAACTTCAATTCAATTGAATTCTATACTAAGCGTTTATATATATATATATATATATATATATATATATATATATATATATATATATATATATATATATATATATATATATATATATATATATATATATATATATATATATATATATATATATATATATATATATATATATATATATATATATATATATATATATATATATATATATATATATATATATATATATATATATATATATATATATATATATATATATATATATATATATATCCTTGGGTATTTAAAAATGGGTAATATGGATGTTTGAAGATGAAAATTTGCGAAAAAGACAATCTATGGGCGTATTCTCAAACTTTTCGCATCTCCATTGAATTTTCAATGAAACATGTTCAAATATGTCATTTGAAAACTAAGAGTACCTGTTTTGGGATGATATTATTGAAAAATTATGTTCATTGTATTGGAATGATTTTTTTTGGGCAAAATAACGGTTCATAGTCCAAACATATCATCAACTTAGACCCGAGAAAAAAATCGCCCAAAGACCCCCTGCACGACAAATTTTTTTTTCCCGAAATCGTGAATAAAATGCCATGAATTCTGGAACAATCACGTTTTTACGTTACGAAAACAGGACCATGAACAAAAATCATGCGTTTTATAATTATGTTCAATTTCCCTTTAGTAACGCCCGCATAACGCTTTTATTAGTGGAAACATTTGTTTTTGTTTTGTGAACTTAAGTCATACCCAACCTAACATAATAGTAACGACTAGCCATTCGTGATCGTTAAAGAATTCACGAAATCATAAAATATTATTCATGTATTCGTGAATTGGTTCATGATTTCTAGTATACGTTTGACGATTCGTGCTCGTCAAATAGTTCACAAAATTATGAAATATTTTTCATTGATTCGTGAACTAGTTCATAGTACAAGATTTACGATATATTTTGAGTGCTTGTAATATTTAAAATATATTCCTTATCATTTTCAATTCCATGCAACATGGTAAAGAAATGAATGGTAATGAAATTTGGGGTAATATTCGTAGAATCATTTTTGTACCATGAAATTTTTTCATGAAATGTTCAGCTGCTAGCGGACTGTAATAGGTACGAGTAGTAGACATTGGCGTGCGCAAGGGGGGGCTAGGGGTGGCTATAGCCCCCCCTAATGCTCTGGAATTAAAAAAAAAATTTAGTATTATTATAATGTTGAAAAGACATGTCAAACTTGCTGCATATCTCATTTTGTTTAAGCAAGCCATGTTATCTTAGTTGGCGCAAGTTAATTGAAATCAGGAATCTCTATCGACAAGATAAGGTTGCTGAGAGGAAGCGGTAACTGCAGCAAAGATTCGGTTACCGGCTTAAAAATACAAGAGTGTTGGTGATCAATTTCATTTTTTGCTTTGACTAAAAATTATAAACCTTTTATTGCAAATGAATAATGCAGTTGGTAAAGGCATATATGGCGATTCCAGGAGGTATTACATGGAAAGCGAGAACAAGAGAAACTTTCAACTTTCTTCTAAAACTTAACAGTAATATAATCTTAGAAGAACTGTATAGATGTTATTTATTTGAATAACAACTTATTCTACTTCTACCTTCTTTTCATTTTAACGACATTAAATTAGCTAGAAATGACTAAGTAGGAAAATTAGTTATGGATTTGGAATATACAGATAGGAAAGCTACCGGTTCTATTGGTTAAGAGAACGACTCTGCTGTTGCCGTGAAACATGGTAGATTTAAGCAACTCTGCCTAAGCACGACTCCTACCAGCAGAAGATAAAAAAAATAGTCCGTAAGCTTCTAAGCCTGTCTCTACCCAAGTAACAATTGAAGTTTTATAGCATGCTACAAGTGCAATCTTAATTTAATAGTGAATACCAAAAATATATATTTTTAAATATCTTATTTCATGGAAAGCATAAGATATATACTTCCTCCTTTAGGACAAAAGGTTTTGGGGAACGATCAACAAGAGATTGCCTGATCACAACGTAGCAGCAAGTTCATAAGGTGATCAGCTCAGCAGTCACATGTCTATCGGATAACACACGAGGAAACTGGTTCGATGTGGATTGCCAACGAGCAACAGATGAGAAAAATCAGACCAGGAGCTTATTGCTCGCACTGGTTATATGTTAGAACAGTGTAGTGAGCTGAAAGCCGTTGAAAAGGACGATCACGACAGGGGCGCATAAAGCTTGATAATTATGGACTAGCATGTTAGAGACAGTTTAAAATGATATTCAGTTTTGGGCATGTAGAGCGTAGGAGATTCGTTAAAGTGATCAGTAGACAACCTATAAGGCGTCGTCGACTTTTGGGGAAAGCGTTGCTGTCACTGGAGGTATGTAATCGAGGAAAATATGTGTGTGGAACGTGACTGGAAAGGTGCTCCCAGGAAATGTCTAATGCATTCAACCATGGTTCGCATCAAATACCCAGTCGTTATAAATAGCAAAGGTTTACGAAAAAATTGATTTCTTTCCTAACTATGTTTTCTAAATGCATTTTGGACCACTCTAAAAACCTCGAAAAGTGTTATTAAATGATTCCCTACAGAAAGAAATTTTTTATTTTCTACTTGATTCTCGGAGTTGCTCAGAAGTTGTTTAGAAGTTTTGTTTGTCGTCATTTTTCTTATAAATCCATTAGAGATTCACCCAATACCTTAAAAAGAGATTTTTTTTAAATTGAAAAAATGAATTTTAGGTGAAAATGTAGGTTAGAATTCACATACTGAAAAAAATGATATCATTAAATTAAGTTAAAGTTTTAAAGTAAAATAAAATTATTTTTTAAACTTAAAAACCTATAGTGACAAAAAAATCAGTGGGCCACAATCCATTACCAAATCCTGACGAGATAGAAAGAGAAACAATATATTTCATAAATATTTTGATCTGATTACTCAAATCAATTTTTGTTTTTTTATATTTTTGTTTTTTATATCTCATAATGAATTTTTTATGGATTTTTCCACATTTCGAGCTCAGTTCATAGTACTTTTTTATTGATTTTATTTATGGTAGCTTTATAGCAGGTGGCCTAATAAAATTTGAGATAGCTCGGATGTTGAGATCCACTCTGATTTTTTAACAAAATTTTCCCAACATAATTCTAAAATTTAGAAAATAATCTAAATTAGAAAGATTTGAAGCTCTACGAATGTAGAATCGTTATGAGTTTTCTTTTCCGGTATAGTGCTCTTTGTGACCGGTTCTGGAAATTTTTGATTGCATTTTACTTGCAATGAAATGCAAAAATTTTTTTAAAAAAAGCTAATGTTTTCATAAATTGTCACGCGATGGAAAAATAGAGAATTAATTCTGCACAAAAGAAATGAAAACCCCAGTATGATGATAACAATGACCAAACCTTTATATGTGCAATACAAACAGATTTCATGTAATGTTTGTCTGCTGTCCTGAAGGTGCCATTGTGTTGTCGAAGCGATGTCATCGTTTTCGTATAGGGCTATCAAGCAATCGAGCTGGACCGTAAAGCAAAACATTATGGCCAAAATCGCGGGTCTGAAAGATGTATGATCAGGATCTAAACAAATTCCATAAATGCATCTGATAGGGTAATGAAAATCTGATTTTAAACAGCTTCCGGGACAGAAGCTTTATGTTGCCAAAGATCACAAATTTCAAAGTCTAAATTGTTGTTGCACACAATTTTTCCGGAAAATATGTATGATCTGGCAGAAAATTTGCAGTTATGGCCGTAAGACTCCGATTTTCATCACAACCTACAATATGAACCGAGTTATACATCTACGATAATCTTAAAAACATCTAGTGATTAATAAATTGGTCCCTCCCAAGTTTTTACCAGATTTGGCGAGTAGCTACTACAGTAAGAATGCGCAATAGCAGTACCGGGATAATGACGTCAACGTCCTTGAGAATAGGATGAACTCCCCAAACTGCCCGGAATTCCACACCATCCAAATCTATACGCTCTATACATATACAAAATTGAAATATGGCTAAGGATGCTAATTCAATGACCAGATACTGGAAAAAAGAAGCCAGAGGTGTTGAACAGCAGCTTGTGCAGAAACTAAATGCAGGTATCAAGCCCAAAGCTCAAATTTTCATTCGAGACGAATAAAAAACGCAAAAACCCACAATGCACAGTAGTCTCATTCCTTAAGAGAGGGGGTCATAAATATGTGCAATGCAAATATCGCTACTAAACTATAATTCTTTAGTAAATTTTGGGTTGCTGAATCCGAACTTCACATTAAAAAATTGGTTGTATCCACCCAACAGTGTGATATGGCCTTTCTTATAACACTAATCATTCATATTTAATTAACATTATTTTTTGCTCTAACATTTTTTAGAGTATCAAATAGAAATTTTTTTGATGTGATTGCAAAAAAACATGATTTTTTATTGAAAATTCTTAAGACTGCAGCTTTTGTGCTTGAACGCCAATATTTTGATATCGTTTCCAGTGAACATGATATCTCGTGAACCAAATCACAGACCAATGTTCAATTTTGGAATGTTGTTCGTGATTATAATGGCAAGCTCACTGACAAAATTTTAAATCAATTGTGAATGTTACAAATTTTCAAGAATACAACGTGTTTTAGCCACCATGAAAATAAAGCTTTTCGCATAATTAAAAAATATCCTCATTACGGTACCAATAATTTTAAAATAGAGCAACAGTTCATGACTTCAAGTTTATTTGTGAATTGGAGCTACGCATATGGTATGAATCGCAACGGACTTTCTCAAAAAATCCGCATTCGTTGTGGTGCGAAGTAGAATGAGCCGCACATCGAATATTCCATTCTGACATGTGTTTCAAAAAGTAGCGTCCAATAAATTAATATAACTCAAGTTGTAATGATCCGATAGAAAAGAAATTTTGTGAAAATAATAATTAAGCTATATAATTTCAAGATCTGAAGTATTAATAAATAATATAGTTTTAAAATGCAAAATGAATTTTTTCGTCTTGTACTAACTCGTCAAACATATACAACATCTTAGATTCTCCAGGAATTCTGGGCGCAGACATGCGCAGCTGAAGCCTAGTTTAGAAGGAACTGAATAGTCTGATGATCATTTTAAAGAAAAAATCGCGAGGGATATCGAAGGAAAAAGTTAGTTAAAGCCAAATTCAAAATTTTTAGTTAAATTCTTCAAATACATGTATATGTATAACCATACTCATCTTTATGCTTTCCATATCCACCTAAGCCCGATAATTATCGTTCAATACACAGCTATTAGTAACGTTGTCTGACAAAAATACTAATATTGATAACCACAGTTCGAAAAAAAAATCTGATGAGCAATCAATTATCAATATTATTAAACTTATCGGTATATAGCGAACAACCCTAAGAATTCATCTACACACCAAAACATAATGAAATTTAAACGACATGTAAATCAATACGAATGTAAACATACAAAGATTGAATCAAAAATTTGATTGAAAATTACGTTAAAAGCAATTGGAGGCTTCAATTTGGAGCATCAAACAGCATACAATTTTACACTTTCATTCGTGTAATATTACATGCCATTCATTTTACAACAGTATTCGAGTAAAAATTCATTGAAGTGCATCGGTTTTCCGTTTAAAGAAACTGTAATTTTCAATCCACGTGTAAAATTATAATAAAATTCGTTGAAGAAAGCACGACAAGTCGTGTGTGTTTGTGGTGGAACTTAGTTTTACATTTATATTCATGCTCCAAATATGTGCATGAAAATAAACTTAAAATTACAAAATATTTATTTCGGTGTATATACTAAAAAATCAGTTCATTATTGTCAAAATCAAGTTTGAAACAATAAAACACATATCCTTAACCATACAATCACGAGATAAAAACACGCTCTTGCCGATATATTTTTTTTATATTATTGGACTATGGGGGGACCATCATTTTCTTCTAATAACATTTTATACTTCCAATAGAAAGCATCATATTGGCTTTGCGTATTGCAGGATACATGAAGCAAATGTTAAAAAAAAATTCCATTCAACTTATACGAAATCACAACTTAATATATTCTTAAAAAATAAATGCTTCAATTGTTTACGAGTTATGTGGGATTGAAAATGGTAAATTTTACTAACTTCAAATAAATCATATTGCAAAAACCTGTTTTAATCCACCTAGAGGTGCAATTGTGCCTTTCTCATTTCTCCAAACTATGATTTAATAGCTGGTTCCTACAATATAACTTTATGGAAATGTCTTTCATTCTTATTACACTTGGTAAGTATATATAAGAGCACTATCGCGGTATCGGTTTGAATCGGAGTTTTCTATGTGATCGCACTCCACAACCCGTAACTCCGGTGCTGGAAGTCGGATGGAGATGGAATTTAATATCAGTTTCTGGGGACGCAACACCTTTCATTTGAGACTAAGTTGATCAAATCGGTCTAGCCATTTTCGAGAAACCAATATAACCGTTATTCTGACTTTGGATGCTTCCGGATCCGTCGATGGTGGCCAGTGTGGCCAAAGAGACTTTGAATGACTGTTGGGGACCTAGATCTACAAATTCAACAGTTGTGTTTACATTTTGGAAAAAAATCACCTTTTTACATTCATCGCAGAATTCGTTAGAATCGGGATTTGCTGCGTGATCGTACGTATCACCCTGTAATTCAGGAACCAGAACTCGGATCCACACAAAATTCAACAGCAGCTGATGGACCTTTCATTTAAAATTAAGTTTGTCAAAATCGGTTCAGAAAATTCCGAGAAACCGATTTGGAAAAATCAACAAATTTTTCTTTGTAACCATACTCTTCAACTCGTAATTCGGAACAAGATGTCGGTTGAAAATGAAATTCAATAGCAACCTATGGGAATATTATACCTTTCATTTGAATCTTAGTTTGTAAAAATCGGTTCAGCCATCTCCGAGTAACCGATGTGGACATTTTGTTAACAAATCCGCACATACACGCACATACATACACACATACACATACACACATACATAAATACACACATACATACACACAGATATTTTGCGATCTCGGCGAACTGAGCCGAATGTTATATGAGACTCGGCCCTCCGGGCCTCGGTTAGAAAGTCGGTTTTTGGAGCAATTGCATAACCTTTATATATAAGAAAGGCAAAAGAATAATATTTAATTAGCTTAATAAGCATGAGTTCAATGTTATCTTCATGTGATTATAATTTGCAAAGGTTGGTGGAATGCGTTTGAACGTGTAGGGAATGGGGGTTTAGTAGAGTGGGTGTGGAGGATGCGTCAGAAATCCTTCATCTTATTTCGGTATACGGGGTGGATGAAGGAAATCTGGGCGTGAGGGTGATCCAAGAAGAGGGGAGTGATGAAGGAGGGAGGTGTAAGGGCAAGGTGGGGAGGGGGGGAAGGGGCGGCTACGCAATACTCAACTGCATATTTTGCCTTCCATTTGAGACTTGGTTTGAGAAAATCGGTTCAGTCATCACCGATGAACCGATGTGACTTTAATTGTGGAATATGCCCGGAATTCCGGACTTCCGGAATCGTCGATAGTGGACAATATATTCAAAGAATGTTTGATTGGCAATCAGTGATCTAGATCTACGATTAGAAGTAATTTGGTGACCATTTCAATAGTTTTTAGCCTCTGAGGTATTACGATTGTACCGATTTATATGGGAAATTCCAGTGTATCCTTACTAACACCCCTGTAACTCCGGAAGCAAGAGTCAGAACCGAATGAAATTCAGCAGCAGTCAATGGCATTACTGTATCTTTCATTTGAAATTAAGTTCGTAAAAATCGGTAGAGAATTCGTTGTGGAATGGGTGTGATATTAGCTTAGGAACTTGGCGGATTCCCCGAGGGCGTCATGAACCGTCGTAGGTGGCCAATGTGGTCAAAGCTGCTTTGATTGATCATTAGTGATCCAGACCCGCAAACTAGAGTAATGTTACATCAATTTTAATATGTTTTACATCATTTGAACATTATGGTGGTACCAGTTTATATGGGAATTTGCTGTGTGTCCGCACTCTTCAACCCGTAACTCCGGAACCGGAAGTCGGATCAACTAAAAATTCAATAGCAGCTTATGGGAGCGTTATACCTTTCATATGAAACTAAGTTTGCGAAAATCGGTTCAGCCATCTCTGAGAAAATTGTGTGAGTTTAAATGACACACACACACATACACACACATACACACACACACACATACATACACACACACAGACATTTGCCGATCTCGACGAACTGAATCGAATGGTGTGTGATACTCGGCCCTCCGGGCCTCGGTTAAAAAGTCGATTTTTACAGTGATTGCATAGCCTTTCTTTATATGAGAAAGGCAAAAACGTGAGAATTGTTTTGCGTCAAAGACCACGAGAAATTTTTTCGAGGAAGTTGAAAATGTTTAATGTTAATTTTTAAACCAACTTAAAATGGGATGATAATTAGATACAGAAATACTTTGATTACCTTTTTTGAGAAACCAGTTTCTACATTTAAGAAATAAATTAAACAACTTCAATTTCAATAACAAAATAAAAAAAACTGTTTTACAATCGAACATTTACCAGAAATCTACCTGATAATGAAGGTTTAACATAACTGAATGTTTTTAAGCCGTTAGCCCCCCCCCCCCCTAATGGAAAAGGCTGCGCACGCCTATGGTAGTAGATATAAGAAAACGATAAGGGAACATCGTTATTCATTCGAAAAGGTTCAATGTGATGTCTTGGCAGAAAACAAAAACTGCGTTGAGCACCACAAATCGGACAATTGGTTATATAGTTCACAGAATAAAACTGCTGATATCTTGAACATTAGTCACATTACGCCACCTGTCAAATTGAAAAGTAAGCTCTATAATCAAATATCAGGATAACGTGAACAGAGATTACGAAAATCGTGACTAAGCTCCTGAAATCATGAACATAAACCACACTATTCGTGACAAAAATGTCAAAAATCGTAACTAAGATTCAACAACATAAATAAACATAATCTTTACTCGTAACTAAAATATCACGTAAAAAGGAATCACGAAAATGATGACAAAGTTCCTGAAATCATAAACATAAAACACATTACTCGTGATTGAAATATCAAAAATCGTGACTAAGATCCTGAGATCATGAACATGAACCATTCTACTCATGACTAAAATATGACGATATCGTGTATATAAACTACGAAACGCGCGACTATGAACCCAAAATCATGAACTTAAATCCCACCAGTCTGACTGAAAAATCCTATAGTAATCTAATGAATAAAATAGCACGGTTACGTGATGAGAAATCACAAAAATCGCGAATAAACTCCTGTAATCATGAACATCGTTTGACTGTCGGCTGTGTATTCCCAAATTATGAACAAGAATCATAACAAAAACTAAACATATCTAGGGAACAACAACAGAAACCTAACCAAACATTCGAATGTAATGCCATGTGTATATTCGGGGTGAACTAGATTTTTTTTTCTAAATACAGTTTTAGTTTCATGAATATGACGTTTATTATTCACAATTTCAGGAATTTGGTCACGATTTTCGTAAATCGTTCAGTTTACGAAATCATGATCTTTTGTTCATGAATTTATGAACGGATTTTTTTTCGTGTGTGAGCTCTCGATGGGGTATGCAAGTATAATGATTTTTCTAACCTATAGCGAAGTTTTCAGTTGCCCATATTTGCTTAACGTCGAGAATTGTTCAATTGAAGTTTAGTTGATAAGTTGGATTATTCAGCACTCATTTCGTTTGAGTGCTACGCATTGTACTTGTAATTAAACGACGATAACAATCAGCGTTCATGCACTGGACAGATAGTTTTTCTGACTACATTTTTTCCATACAACATTATTGTGCAGCAACCCCAAGGTACCCTTTCATGATCAATGTGACTAAAAACATGCCCACAGCCGGAGCCTTCGTCTGGCTTCTGTCATCAAGTTTTGCACCGCCTCATTGGTCGTAAACATGGAAAAAGTAACTATAATCAAAAGTACGTATATGGTAAATTAGTAACCACTCTCGGTTATGAGTTCATTCGTAGGCGAACTGGTGAGCTAAAAATGTAAAGAATACAAAGGATGAAAGGCAATAATATAAAATTTAATGTTGCACAGTATTCAAACCTGATAATCTTACGTATTTACGTGCATAGCATAGATGATGATAAACAGTTTAAAGCAAGTAAATGATATGAATTGCCACGAATCTTTCCGAACGGAATACTGCATCTAAGTACCTGTGGGTAAAGTTAAGATTGACGGAGTGATTACCCATACGGGTTCACGGATCTGTCGTCAGAGTCGTCAAATACTATCTTACCGCTTCGTGTAAATATTTCTAGAATATTGTTTTTCAAAGTCCATGGTACGTTGATGATAGTCACGTTTGTGTTTTCTTTAACGAAACTGCAACAAAAGGATTCCAGTTGCTCCTTTCGCATGATGCAGATTGGCTTGGATACTTTTTTAGTTCTATAGCTTATTTGAATTCCACCAATTGTGAAGAAACAAAACGTCCATTGCGTTAGAGGCTTGGCATAGCACATATGAAACATCGTTCGCGTCTGACATATTTTTGTTTCTCCGATCATGCAGTCTTCAGTACGGAAGATAGGTTGGAGAGAAGGACGAATCTCAATCAAACGATTTGATTTTTTTTCAGTACATCACAATCTTGAGATGGCCCAAAGTTATAAGAAATATGTACATAGCATACTGTGTCCGGTTATTCAAGTATATCGAAATACAAAAATCTTCTTAAATTCTGAGTGATTAAATAAAGTTTTTGTTTTTTCGCCAGTCTAGTGTTTAATATTAACCGTAATCCTTAATTATTACTATGTTTTAATTGCCGCAAGGTTCTACTGTATCGATTTTGTTAGCAAGTTTCGGCAAATTTAAGACTAAGAGAAACGAAAGCAATGGATTTGAACGATGGATAGGTGTTCTAGAGCAAATCTAGTCTAGTCTAGTCTACACATACACAGCCAATACATGTAGGGATCCTGCAAAATTGTAGACATTCGCCTACAATTTTTCTTGTCAATATTAATGTTTGTGGTTCATATACTATGTGACACAAACAATAAAGCGGCCAGGCCAACTGTGCAGCGTACAAAATGAAGATGATTCAAAATAATTCGGCAATCAAATTATTCATTTAATGAAGAATTTGATCAACGAATCATTTTGAACCTCGGATAATGAAGAAACGTGGACAACCGTACACAACCGTTTCAATTTGATAGGGGTTTGATAAATCGTTGGGAGCGACTTGGCTAAGAGGGTTAATGTCACTCCTTTGGTCCTAAGTTTCTGGGATGGGGCAGAGGTTATTAGACCTACCCTGTCTATAGAGCCAAGTTTATAGCTCCTTTACTCGCTCTCTGGAATAATGATAAAGAAAACTGTCGAAATCGGTTGATTAGTAATATAAAAACGAAAAAACTCTCAGTGTCTGGAGAAATGCGTAATGAATTAAAAGGAAGAAAAAAACACCAATAAATGATCAATCACGAAACCGGCCACGAACAAGACTAAATCACTGGTCAAAGGAAAAAATAATAGTTGAAAGCTCCGATAGAACGAAATGGAATTAAATCTTCAAATCCCCGAATAATGGATCGAGAATTCTTCGATGCATTACTACTATCGGCTGAATCGACAAAAAATCACAGAAACAACTTATTGCTGGTCCATGTTGTCCTTCGATTTGAATATTTTCAGTGGATCCGGCAGTATAATGCTTCCTTTATTTGTTTCCTCACTAATACACAATACACGAACATATCGAATCTGTAAAATTAATTGAGTTATGAAATATGATTTTTTAATTACACAAATCATGATAAGATCTTATGTAGGGGGGTGGGGGAGTTAACCAAAATCTTACGAACTCTTACCTGGGGGAGAGGGGGAGGTTGAAAAGTTCTAAAAAAGCCTTACGTAATTAGTGTACGGCCCCTAACATATATTGACAATATTGTCTCGTTTATAATGACCGGTTTGCATTATTATTATACAGGGTGTTTGGTTCATGATTAAGAATCTCTCGAGGGGTGATTGACTGTCATATTTGGAGAAAAAAATCGTTCTACACATACCATAAAATCTCAACCGTTACAGAGTTTTTGAACTTTTTGGGTAAAAAACTTATTTCTTGAGCGTTAATAATTCGGTCATTTTAACATTTATCCCTCAACTCTTTGCATAATATGCTAGTTAAAACCACCGTCTTTCGATCTGTACTGTAAAATAAGTAAAAAGTGTTATAGTGACGCCGTAAAAATCGAAAGAGAAAGTAAACAAAGAGAGTAACTCATTGCAGATATGACGTTTTAAAAAAACGCTCAAGATTTATCTTAAAATACCTCTAACTCGAAAAGTATACCTCGTATTTTAAATCTTTTAGTTCCTTTGGAAAGGTGAGAAAATTTTCTATCGAATGGCGTTCTCATATCTTTCAGTTGATTAGTTTTAATTACCTTTTAGTTGTAGAGTAGTTCAAAGTTGGTGTTTTTAATAAGGTTTTTGTTAATTTTCTCAACATAATGAATTATGATTATAGCAATATCTATTACACTGGTCGACAGCCATTTTGGTGCATGGTTGCGATAGTAGTTTTTAGGGTAAATCGGGTGCGCTGAGTTCAAAAATGACCATAGCTTTAACCGCCGTGCTCCTGTTTTTGAGATTTCTCCATTAATTTGTTATTTTTTACTAGCCAGTGTTAATTTTTTTTTAATTTTTTGAATTTACAAACTGTATCAAATCTATTATTAAAAGGTGCTACAAACATCTGACAAATATTTGGATATCAGAAAAGGCATATTGAATACTGTCAAATTCGAGAAAAAACCATGCGTAAACATAAAAAACGCCACTTTTTTACGAAAATTTAACATTTTGCAAAATTCAAAATGCTGCCATTTCAAAAGTTCTCAATGGATTTCTATCAAAGATAGCTTTGTTGGTAGCTGTAAGCGTCTTCTTTCAGACAAAAAAAATTCAAACTAAACAGACGAAAATTGTCAGAGTTTTGATCAATTTACCTAATTGAAGAAAATCTTCAAGATCAACTCTTTTTGGTATTACTACAGACACGACAAAAACTTCCGGAAAATCTATTAAAAATAATTTTTTTTATAGACTTCGATGCTCTGAATATAAATTAAAAGTCAAAGTAGTTTTATGACGGCATTTTAACATAACCTTAAAATATTTTATTTTTTAATAGACAGCAATTTTTGCACCTCTCTTCACTACGATCGAAGGCGTTTGGCAGTTCAGCTCTATAGTTCCTGGTGTTTTATTTGTGATACCGTTTGAGTTTGTTGCCTGCATATTTCTTGGGATGTGCGAGAAGTAAATACGAACAGGTATTTATATATTGCATTTATTCAGTACTTTATGCCTAGCTCACCGAAACAAAATTGATTCAATGAGAAATATGGCGTCTTCACGGAGACAGCGTAAGAATGATCCAAATCATGGGATACTGGCAGACAGTGTTTCAAACAGAAATATATGACATTCTAGAATGCACTTACGTATGTTTGAAAAGAAAATAACGGTACCCAAACATCTGCGTTTTCTTAGATAGCCAGGCTGCGCTCAACGCATTAAGGGCTCCTACATGTCGTTCAAAACTAGTACACTCCCATTCTTGCACTCCACACAATTGGCGGAGAAAAACCATGTTAATTTATACTGGGTTCCAGGATATAGTGACGTTGCAGGGAACGGAAAAGCCGATGAGCTAGCAAGAAGAGGGTCTTCCACTAATTTCATCGGTCCAGAACCATTCTGTGGATTCTCATCGAGTGCCCTCAAAATGGAATTGAAAAAGTGGGAAATCACAGCAATAAAGAACAATTGGAGTACCGCACCTGGGCTAGGACAATCAAAGAAATTTATCTCACCCAACCAGAAAAAAAGTCTGGAGTTGCTTAGAATAAACAAAAAAGAACTATGTATCATGGCAGGACTACTTACCAGACACTGTCCGAGTAAATATCATCTTAAAAAATTGGTACGCTTATAAACGATACATGCCGCGTCTGCGGATCTGAAAGTGAAACATCAGAGCATCTGCTCTGCGAATGCTTTGCATTGATACAACGCATTCCAAGAGTCCTCGATAAAGAAACATTGGAGCCTTTTGATATTTGGATTGGTAATCCCAAGCAGGTAATAAACTTCATACGAAGTGGTGTGCCCAACTGGAAAGAGTGTGTATCTCAATAATGGCAATCACTCATGAATAGTGATATGTCATAGTAGATAGTACACTTAGATTAAAGAAGGGGCATACCAGAATAGATCTAAATACTGGTCGCAGTGATTCGTCTCCAGCAAAAAAATGCTTAATTTGCTATATTGATACGGTATAATAAAAATTTTCATATATAAAATAAAATATATTCTGTGATCACTGGTCGTTTCTATTCCCTTTTCAAAATTCTATTCGCAAACGTCATTGAACATATAATTGAGTTAGGTTATGTAAGTTGACCAAAAGTAACAAAACTACGACTTCATATTCAGATTGAGTATGTCCAAATCTATTCGCTGTCTCTTTCTAACTCTTGAACTCCGTATTTTTGTTTGTAGTATAACTATTACAAAATGAAATATTTTTAGGTTATTTTGAAATGTGACCATAAAACTACTTTATGACTTTTAATTTATATTCAGAAGTCTATAGAAGTCTACAAAAAAACATTTATTTTTAATAGATTTTCTGAAGTTTTTGTCGTGTCTGTAGTAATTTCAAAAAGCGTTGATTTTGAAGATTTTCTTCAATTAGGTAAATTGATCAGAACTCAGACGATTTTTGTCTGTTCAGCTTGAACTTTTCTTGTGTGAAAGAAGACGCTTACAGCTATAAATACAGCTATTGTTGATCGAAATGCATTGAGAACTTTTGAAATGGCAGCACTTTAAATTTTGCAAAATGTCAAATTTTCGTAAAAAATGGGCATTTTATTTTGTTTACGCATGGTTTTGTCGAATTTGACAGTATTCAATATGCCTTTCCAGATTTCCAAATATTTGTTAGGTGTTTGTAGTACCTTTTAATAATAGATTTGATACAGTTTGCAAATTCGAAAAATCTAGAAAAAAAAATTAACACTGACTACAAAAAAATCAAATTAATGGAAAAATCTCAAAAACAGGAGCACGGCGGGAAATACTATGGTCATTTTAGAACTCAGCACACCCGATTTACCCTAAAAACTACTATCACAACCCTGCACCAAATTTTTTTTCTGATTTTTATCCAAAAGATGGGTTTGAGGACGATTTATAATTTGTTCTTCAACATGATATTCCTATCTCTTCTCGTTTCCTTGTAATTTCATTTCTAATTTTTTCCTGTAATCGACCTGCAAGTGCTTAAAAGACTTTAATCTAAAAAATATGCTTTATATCGTTATTACCAGTTCATTGAAAAGTTGAGAAAATTGCCTTTCGATGTATGTACAGATATCTTTTATTTACGTGTACTAAATGACTTTTTACTAGTAAAATAACTCAAAATAAGCGTTTTTTGGAGAGTTTTGTAATTATTCTAATTATTAATCAACTAAATTTATAATCACTATTGTTCATTTGCTGCCCCTTAATATTCTCTACAACTTGTTATTTGACACTTTATCCCTATCGCTTTTCATTTCGCTGCAATTTAATAGTTAACACAGCATGACCTCATCACAAATGTAGTGGATTCGAAATCGTTGTTTTTGCATATGAAACGAGGTGATAAAAATGATCTAGCTTCAAAACTAAAAGAGATACTTTAATAGAGCCAAAGAAAAAATTGTAGAACTTGCTGAGATGCATTAATTCCATCATAAAAATGGTGCTGTTTCTTATTTACTATTTTATTAAAATAACGAAAATGCAAATAATAACACTAACTTCAAACTAATTAACTTCTAAAAGAATACTAAATTCACTTAACTGAAAGGTATTTATACCTATTTCTATGCAAAATATTCCTGGCTTTCGGATAAAAATAAGAAAAGGTACAATAAGTGCCATACTTTTTCAAAAAGAGTTAGTATAAGTGAATATGAGATAAAAATATTCAAGTTCAATAACCCAAACACACGAAAACAAGAAAAGATAAGTGTATCATGTCAAGGTACAAATTATGCAACTCTTCAAGACTAAAAATTTGAATTATTAAAATGGTGATGTTAACTATTAAGATTTTCGCGAAATGAACGAAAAATCGATCAAAATCGGTAAATTTTAAATAAATTACTGTGAAAAGGTTACTTAACCTCAATAGTTGAAACATTTGAGGACATTTTTCAATGCAAAATTTTCTCACCTGGCCAATTTATCCAAAAGATTCGAAATACAAAACATATTTTATTTAGAGTTAGAGCTATTTTAAGACAACTAAGTTTTTAACACAAAAAAACAATAACTTAGTAACGGTCGAGATTTGAAGGTATGTGTAGAACGGTTTTTTCTCCAAATATGACAGTCAATTATCCCTCGAGAGGTTCTTAACCATGAACCAAACAGGGTATACAGGGTGTATACACATTGGATCGGAACTAAATTTCACTTTTTCGATACATCGTTCAATCGAACGGAGATTGGCTCCACACACCAAATATGAACTTGTTTGGTGTATACAAAGATTTTTAAGTTTAGGAAAACGATTGAAAAATCGGCAATGGAAACAATAAATTTAGTAAAAAAACGCCAGTAATAATAACCTAATTTAATCAGTAGTTCCGCATATTAACCCTGATTCCCCTTGTTGTTTTCCATTCCGTTGTGCGCTGCCAACGAAACGTCGCTCAAAAGCTTGGTTCATTTTCCATCTTGTTTGTTTGTGTTCATCATGCAGTAAAAGCACGTGGCACTCACTGTTGCTATTTGCCTGGATGTAGGCAATTGACGTGTCGCTCGTTTGGTCTTGAAGCTTAAATTTCGTAGTCATTGGCAAAAATGTTAGTTCCGACAAGTATGTTTACTTAAAATGTATTGTCATTATGATCAAAGTAAGTATAAAATAATGAAATTGACTGAATTATTCACTCTTTATTCATTTTACTACTTACCGTCAGCCCTTACAAGTTGATAAATAACCGGCTTTCTGTCTTTAGCATTTCACCACTCACAACATCGCCTCCACACAACAAATTCACCTCACCACTACTGCCAGCGACTGCTGTAGGAACCGACAATCGTGTCGTCAGCCTGTCTGGCAAACTCACCCTCCTTTCAGTTTCCGCAAATCTCATAAATCAAACCACAGCGACGTGTGGAAAATTCCACATAAACCGCCCAGACAATGAAGCCCCACCGAAGTTCTGCTAAACGGGGTATCACGATTTTTATAATCCTTGCACCTGCTATTCTTACCGCAATGCAACTTTACTCACACAAGCCTCTCAGATGCACTCTGCCACTGTTTGTTTACTTATTCATGAACCGCACTCGTAATGACCGGATTACGCGTTTCGTGACAACCCGACAAATCTAGTTTAATTGCTTTATCAAAATCTGTACTCCTGAATGCCTTCACGTCCTTGCGGTAAGCAGCGAAACACGAAAACAACACACAGATCTCCTGGAATTGACGTACTGACGGTTTGACAGACGGTCAGGTTTACTTCCGAATCGAGACCTTGGCACCGGACGGTGGGTTGGTTGGTTGGTTGCGTTGCGGTCATATGCAGCGGTAAGCGGAAGTGGTGGCGAGTTTGCGCATTTGTCCAAGTCATATTCTCGCGGCGAATTTTTGGGGTGAACTTTTCCAGGGCAAACCAGGGACAGACGCGTGCCAAGCAAGGGAAGCGTCCCATCTTTTGAGTGGTTCATTTGACTTTCTTCGGGTTGTTGTTTTGGTTTTATGAAAATGTATGTATGTCAGCTGTCGAAGTGAAGCATGCACGCGAAGCGTGGGAGGATCAGCTGATGGAAAAAGGGAGCCGTTGCGTGATGCCATCATCGGTTGGAATTTTGTTGAATATTGGATAGGTAGGGGATCTAGCGATTGGGTTATTGGGTCAATTTTTGGTTTAGATGGAAATATATTTGTTATGTGCTTGTAATGATAATCTAAAAGAACTAATTAATTTTAAACGTGGTAACTGGTACGGATGTAGGAGCACTGGGGACGGTAAATGAACTCGATAACCAATTCCATTATCTTCTAATGAGTAGTTATGATACTAAAATCTACTTAAATGTGTCGTGTTAAACATATTTGTAGCACAACTTGTGCTAATTTCATAACATTATTCTGTACTTCAAAACAAGTTCACAAAGTTATAAGGTATGGGTAAAATGAACCTTCTGGTGATTGCTATGAAAGTTAAAATCGTTTACGAACAGGAATATTTTCTGATCACTATATTTGTATAAAAACCCAATAGTTTTTACGGAAACCCATAGACGCAGTGACAGGCCCATACCTAGGATTTTGATTCGGGAGGGGTTTAAAAATTATTGAATAAATGTATTATTTCTGATGACTTGAGATGTTAGAAACAGAATGTAATTTTGAAAAGTTCTTAGTGAAAACAGTTCAAAAACTTAGACAATCAGAAAAATATGTTATCTGTTACAAGAAAGGCTACAATACATCGATGATTTTTTGTTTTTTGAATTTGATTTTTATCATTAACTAGCTAATACCCATCGCGCGTTGCTGCGACTTTCAACGAACTATTAGGAAATAAACAATTTGGTCCGAAGCGCCATCTGACGAGCAGATAATTTCCAACCAATAGCCCACAAATACGCTCCAGAACAGATGCCTACTATGTATAAATTTTGACGGCAATCGGTTAAGCCTAGATCCCTGAAATTATGGCAAAAGGCAGACCAGTAATTTTCATTGTCAAAATGTACTACTGTGAAAATGATTACTGATTTCTCTACAAAGCAAGAATATGAACTTAAGCACTTTTTTCTTTCAGTCTGTTTATTTGGGAAGGCACGTTACCATTACAGTTTGAAGGGGCCAATTTTTGCATTTTACTTTATAACTTTCCTAAAACTAAAGGCTTACAATAAGGGATACATTTAAAAACTAAAGATTTTTAGACTTAAAATCTTCAAATGAGTGACAATTTTAGACTACCTTAAACTAGGTATACAGTACATGGGGAACAATTATTAAGACTAGGTGTGGGCAATTACTATATATGCACTTTATTTTTTGTTCTGAGAAATTTTAATTCAAAGAAAAGTAAACAGATTCAAATTCGCTTGTAGTTTAGAGAAAGGTAAACATTAAAGTTCAGTTTTTTTATGACAAAGGCTTATTTGCTTCGGAAATCCATTTTTAAGGGGAGGGGTTGCTTTCAGCGTTGAAGTAACAGCAACATCAGATACAGGGTGCGGGGGAGGACGACGACGAGAAGAAAAGAACATCAAGCTTACAGTTTGTGGCAAATCGTCAACGGTAGTGACAGCCACGGATCGCCAAGCCAGCACGCTGCGGGACATCGGGTGGTCCTCGTCGGACCCGTAGGGAATCGTCCAGATAGAACTTCGGGTCGCTTTCGGCCTCTTTTTTATTTTATGCAAGCCGATTGATGAGTGAAGATGATCACGGTAGTAGCGCACTGGTGCGAGTTGGCACAACAAAAGCAGTACAGGAGACTTCTGAGAATGAGAAAAAGAGAAAGAGAGAGGCTAAATTCTTATATTGATTAATTTTAGGAAGAGATGCGGGACATATAAGGGAGATCGTGGCTTGCCATAACATCTCGAACTGGGACGTTGGGTGGTATTTCTCGGGCCCGAAATTCGTTGCACGCCCAGACAATGTGCTCGATGTCGTGATAGTCGTCGCCATAAGCACAGTCACCACTATCCATGAGCCCAATACGCCGAAGATGTGCATCCAGCGTGTAATGGTTTGCTATGAGTCGGGATATCACACGAATGAAGTCACGATCCACATCTATCACCTTGAACCAAGGTTTCATTGATACCTTGGGACTATCGAATGTAGCCACCTTCCTAGCTTCCCACTGCTCCACGAAGTGTGCCAATTTTCGAGGGTTCTCTGATGAGTAATACTGAAAATTTTGTTGAAGCAAATTGGTCTTTCATAAACGTCACTTTCTAGGGTACCCACCTTAGCTAAGGAGTCCGCCTTCTCATTGCCCGGAATGGAGCAATAAGAAGGGACCCACACCAAGGTAATCTGGAAAGATTTGTCAGATAAAGCACTCAGTAGCTCCCGTATTTTCCCCAAAAAATACGAGGAGTGCTTTCCATGTTTCATCGAGCGAATGGCGTCAATAGAACTCAGACTAACCGAGACGATGAAGTAATGGTCTGCGAGTAATGTGTCAATGACTCCAAGGGTATACTGAATAGCAGCTAGTTCTGCGGCGTAAACTGAAGCAGGGTCACTGAGTTTGTAGGGGGCGGTGAACTGTTGATTGGAAATACCGAAGCCAGTGGACCCTTCGAGGTTTGATCCGTCAGTATAAAACGTCTTAGAATAGTTAACTTCTCGGAATTTATTATTAAAATGTTTGGAACCACTTGTTGGCGTAGTTGTCCGGAGTTCTACAAATCTCGTCTTTCATGGATGTGTCGAAGAAAACAATAGATTCAGAAGTATTTATGAAATGCACACGGTTGGGTTGAAATGAAGAAGCCTTTCGAAATTTTCAATCACCACCGGGTTCAAGGTATCGCATCGAATGAGCAATCGATATGAAAGTTCCCAAAATCGGCTTTTTAAGCGGCAGAACGCCCGACAGGACTTCGAGACTCATCGTATGGGTCGACTGCATGCACCCTAAGGCGACACGCAAACAACGATACTGAATTCTTTCGAATTTGATGAAATGTATTTTCGCGGCGGAGCGAAATCAGAAGCATCCGTATTCCATTACCGAGAGTATCGTTGTTTGATACAACCTAATTAGGTCTCCTGGAACCCCACCATGTTCCGATTATTGTACGAAGAAAGTTGATCCTTTATTTGCATTTCTGTTTCAGATACCTAATGTCCTATGTCACAATTAAAATGCTTGAAGGATTTACCATTGTTTTAGCTTGGTTTCTAGAAGACACCATCGAAGCTGATGTTCTTATTATGGCTTTTAAAGGCTGTCAATAGATTTGCTCCGTAATTACTCTATAAAACTTTGTTATGACTTCAACAATATAGATTGAGTTTTTAAGTTTTATTTTTGGTTGTAAAAAGGTTCTGGGCTCTATTTTAAACCTAGAATACAACTAACATAAAACAAGCAATCAAGACATAACTGAGACAGATTTATTGTAAACTATTAAAAACCTTGAAGTTGTTCGATTTATTTAATAAAACCTATTCAAATCAATTATTTTTACATGTATACCATATTAGGATGCACTACAGAGTTGATGATTGTCAATATAAAATAAATAAATGGTGGGAGCTTTTATACTGATGGAGTTGTCAAACTTGAGGAGCGAAAGAGAATGGAATTTAGTGAATAAATTTTGCGATTTAGTGGACATTCTTAAGAAATGCAGGATACATATTAGGGTGGGACAAAAATAGATTCCAGCTCCGAGCAACTTTTTAGGTACCATTTGGGTCCTAAAACAACTGTGAAAATTCTTAGCTCGATCCTTGAAACTATATTTTTGCACCCACTGTTTACATGGGATTTCGTATGGGAAAATCGTCTTTTGGAAAATAATTTTTCCAACAGTCTCCCGTCACCTCCTAAAAATATTAAGATGTCGAATTTGTATAAGAAATTTGTCAAGGAAGTAAAGTCTAGAAGAATGAGAAAACGCAGTGCTAGTCAATGATGGTTCCGCTAGCACATTCCGTAGGAATGGGGTCGAGTCGTGGATTGACGTAACGTTTGCCAGTCCGAGTCTGGTTCCAGACATGGACTGGAGGGTAGACGAGGGCTACACCCATAGTGATCACCTAGCAATACGCTTCAGGATCAACTATGGTGTGCAGCATCCGAGGGCGGGAGATCCCTGTCAGGTACGCGGGTGGAAGTCCAATCACTTCGACAGCGAAGTTTTCACCGCGGCCCTGGGACTGGAGGCCAACACCGACAATCTAAGCGGGGATGCGCTGGTAGCTCGTCGCTGTTGTGCTATCTTATGACAAACGCCATTTTGGAGTAAACTGAGTTAGATATGCCACATTACTTGTTTGAAAAATCTCTACAAAGTGGCATTTTCAGAATTTTGAAATTCTACTTGGTTACTTAGGTATAGCGAGAAACATGATGAGAAATTGTGAGTTTTCTGCTTCAAACTACTGTATCTAGGGATTTACACAAGTTATATTGAAGTTTTAGATGTTTTTATGTGTGAAAATGTCTGAGGAACACAATGGTATAAACATTTTCAAATAAAAATTACACGAGTTGTGAGAAAAACACAGTTTTAGTGTTTAACTGGAAATAAAGGATATTTGGCAACACTGTAACCAAAAATAACATTTTTTTCTAGGTTCCCCGACTCATTTCCTTCAAAATGCATTTCACCGATTGTTTATAGACCATATGAACGCAAAGATATGAATAAAAGTTAAAAATTGATGATTTTTTTGCATGGAAAATTTTCCATGCACGATTATGACACGTCATACAAATTATGTCATCAATACACCTGTGACACGTGTGAGTGCGACTTTTGTTTACATTCATAGTAAAAACTCACAACATAGTCAACCAATCTTCGAAATATTTGAGATATTAATACAGAATAGATAAAAGCATCAATCGTCTTTTTTGAATTGTTTATTCCATTTATAAGATTCCAGATATTCAATCTCAAACTTTAAAAATCGTTTTTCTCGAAATGTGCTAAATGGCGCTTGTCATAAGATAGCACAACAGCGACGAGCTGTCCTATCATGCGCGTGCGACGCCACTATGCCGAAGAAAACCCTGCCAAGAAATGGCAGACGTTCGGTATATTGGTGGAGTGCAGAGATCGCAGCCCTACGATCAGCTTGCCTACAAGCTAGACGTAGGATGCAACGAGCCCGCACTGAGGAGGTTGGAGTGGATCGCCGTGAAGTGCTTCGTGCTGCGAAATCGGCCCTTAACAAGGCCATCAAGAGCAGAAAGAGAGCGTGTTTTGACAATTTGTGCAAGGAGGCCAATGTGAATCCGTGGGGCGATGCCCACAGGATCGTGATGGCAAAGACCAAAGGGGGCTCCTCACCCCCCGAACGGTCACCAGAACGGTTGGCGAGAATTATCGAAGTACTCTTCCCGTCCCGAGCCACAAGTCCCTGGCCCCCGGCGCCGCAAGGCACGGTGGGTACAGACGACATGGTGGCCCCGGTGACGAATGAAGAGCTACTTGCGGTCGCTAATTCTCTAGTGGCGAACAAAGCTCCAGGGCCTGATGGAGTTCCAAACAGCGCTCTCAAGACAGCAATCATGGCGAACCCGAACATGTTCAGGTTGGCTATGCAGAGATGCCTTGACGAGTGCCGTTTTTCGGATAGATGGAAAAGGCAGAAGCTGGTACTGTTGCCGAAGGCCGGGAAGCCGCCTGGTGACCCTTCGGCGTACAGACCAATCTGTCTGATTGACACGACGGGCAAATTGCTTGAGAGGATTATCTACAACAGGCTAACTCCATACGCAGAAGGTACGGAGGGCCTGTCAAGTAATCAGTTCGGTTTTCGAAAGGGAAAGTCCACGGTAGACGCTATCAACTCAGTGGTAAGGACTGCCGAGATAGCGATCCAACGGAAAACGCGAGGTATTCGATATTGTGCGTTAGTGACACTTGATGTGAAGAACGCATTCAACAGCGCAAGCTGGGGTGCCATCGCGCTCTAGTTACACCGGCTTGGTCTGCCGGTGGGCCTGTACCGGATCTTGGAAAGCTACTTCCAGAACCGTGTACTATTATACGAAACCGATGCCGGCCAGTGTTCCTATTACCGCAGGAGTCCCGTAAGGTTCAATACTGGGCCCAGTATTATGGAACCTTATATATGACGGGGTTCTGACACTAAAGTTCCCTCCTGGTGTGAAAATCGTCGGTTTCGCCGATGATGTCACCCTGGCGGTCTACGAGGAGTCAATCCCCGAGGTAGAACTAACGGCGGCACACGCGATAAGCATGGTGGCAGAAAGGATGAGCGTGAGAGGCCTAGAACTCGCCCATCACAAGACGGAGGTGGTTGTTGTTAATAACCGTAAATCAGTACAACAAGCAGTTATCCAAGCGGAAGAAGTCGAGATAACTTCAAAGCGGAGTCTGAGGATTCTTGGGGCCATCATAGACGACAAGCTGACCTTCGGCAGCCATGTCTACTATGCGTGCAAGAAGGCTTCGACGGCTGTTGCGGCATTATCGAGAATGATGTCCAACAGCTCCAAGGTGTGCGCCAGTAGACGTAGGTTACTGGCAAGTGTCGCCGTATCTATCCTTAGGTAAGGTGGACCGTCCTGGGCGAGGTCACTGGAAGTAACCAGTTACCGTCGCAAATTGGAGAGCACCTACCGCTTGATGTGTCTCAGAGTGATATCTGCCTACCGCACGGTATCACACGATGCATCCTGCGTGATAGCGGGTATGATGCCAGTCGGGCTGGTCATCCGGGAGGACGAAGATTGTTTTGAATTGCGTGGCAATAGGGGAGTCCGCGAGCGTGCCAGGGTGACCTCGGTCGCCAGATGGCAGCGCGAATGGGATAACTCCTCGAGAGGTAGGTGGACCCGCCGGCAGATACCTAACATATCGAGCTGGGTGGGAAGACCCCAAGGGGAAGTTCACTTCCATCTGACACAATTCCTGTCAGGCCATGGCTGTTTCCGACAGTACCTCCACAGGTATGGGCACGCTGAGGCCCCAGTCTGCCCAGACTGCCCAGGTGTTGACGAAACTGCGGAGCATGTACTATTCGTATGTCCCCGCTTCGACGTCGAAAGAGGAGCTATGCTAGACGTCTGCGGCTGGGACACAACCCCTGTTACCCTTGTACAGGGGATGTGCCAAGCGGTAGAGAAGTGCAATTTCGACTGCTACCACTCAGATTGCCTGCAGGCTGCAGAGAACATGGCGCGCCGAGCAGCAGGCGAGGAGTATGACTAATTCGGGTTTGGTTAGCTAGAGCGGAATAGGTTATGTGCGGAGAAATGAATGAATGGTCTGCTCATGCTGAGGCAAGAGTGGCACAGCGGTAGCAATCGCGATAGCCACGCCGATGTATGACGATAGAGCGAGTGAATAGGCGGATGATAGACGGAGGTATAGTCTGCCATGCCGAGATGGGAGGGTCGTAACGTAGAGTATATTGCCGGTACCTATCGCTACTGACACCTCGAGGCGTGGCAGAGGAATGTATGGCGTGCGTGAGTGCGAATGTCAGGCACGAGTGAGCGAGTACGTTAAGTACGGCCATCCCCCCAGAAGTAATGCCGAAAGGTAGTTCCTGGGGATAGATGGCGGAGCCCAATGGAGTTTAGTCAGTATGGCCCCCTGGTTGAGCCCGACACACCCCCAGTACACCTCGTGTGGTAGCTTGGCACCTACCAATAGCACGTGTACTGGGCAAGTACGTAAACTGTATTCTCCATTGTAAAAAAACACTGCACTGACTGGCACTTGTGTCTCGACCGAGCGCTTGAAAACGAATGAAGGATTACGATTATTGGAGATTAAAGGTTGCTTTACCATAATAATGTTTTAGGTGGGCGAAATATACCACATTTACCCCGCTATTTTGATACCTGATAAGGGTCCAATGAAAACAAATGCCTTGATATATGCAAACATGTGAACTCCAACATAAATCCTACCTTCTTGTGATAGAGATGCTTCAATCGATGACACTTCAGATTAGTATGGGGAAAGAAAAGAATTGCCAGTTTTCTTGATACACAGTCCTCGATACTAAAGATACTTCGATACTATAATTATCTACATTTTGGCGAGCCTGGAGTTCATAGACGATTTCGCCTGAATTCACGAACTTTGTGTATTCGAGTTATTCAGCGACAATTGCTTCTGTCGTCATTCCGTAAATGATGTTTGCTTCTATCCTTCTCGTAATCTAACTCGCAATTTACATTTCTGACACCGAAATGACCATGCTAGACAACCACGTAATACCACATAGGTATTACATTACATTACCTCCAACCTTTAATTGCAAACTGAATTACGACACACCGATAAAAGACGATCTCATCGAATACCGATGACCAATTCAATGTAGGAATTATGCAAATGCTCACCACTTCTGCCATATTTCCACCAACGGTGTAGGTATTGCATCCTAGCAGCTTAGAGCACTGCTGCCCTCCAATCGGGTAAACTTCATTAGCGTCACCCCGGTCCTTTCGGTTGAGGAATAATGGTCCGGCAAACCACACGCTGCTGACTAACCCACCCGGTGCGCTGCTGCTGCTGCTGTGTGCCGTGCCGACGATAAATATCCTCGACTAAACGCATTATGAAAATTTATTTTACGTGCGCACTTTGCTCGACCCCATTTCGTGGTGGTGGCGTTGGTGGTGGCTCAGCGCGTCGTCAGCTGGCCGAGATTCCTTCCGGTTCGTTTCGGGAGCCACCAATCGGACAGAGGCAATGAATTCCAGGCGAGGACGACATCGCCGACCTGCCGCCGCCGACGACGATGGGAATTAAGCTCCCGAACGCGATGGCACAGCATGAAAATGAACCAAGGGCTTACAGTTTTCAATTTACAACTCCCTCCGGACTGGCGAAGTGAAAACTGTGCTGTTGCTGCTATTGCAGCACTCTACGGTGACCTAACCGAGGAAACCGAGCGCGCTGAGGTTTTTTTTCCTTCATTTATCACGGGAGGGAAACTAAAGTGCAAAGTTTAGACTCGCTGCGTATCCCTCTTTTGTTTGGCCTATCTTGAGTAGGGAAGGGAAGGTAAGTTTTGTGCTCGTTAAGAGCCGATCCCCTTTCAACCCCATAAGAACGGTTCGGAGTAAAGACTTGTTGAATTTATGATCATTTTCATTACAGAACCGGTAGTGGTTGGTAGGTAGGTTGAGAAATTGCGCACTTTCGACAAAGAGGGTCACCTCTCGGGTAGAATTTTCTCGCCTGGTGGAGTTTCTTTTGAAAGTAATTTCCTAAAGCAGAATCAAGGCGGAATTGTTCCGGTAACGTAACCTCATTACACTCTTCTAGTCCTCTCCGTATTTCAAAGATGGTTGACACAGCAGCTTTCGGTATAAAGGCACATCAAAATGTGGTTCGCAAAATCTGCTGAATTTGATTGACATGAGATACGTAAGACAGGAAACTTTTATTCATGCATAGCATAGCATAATATAACAAAAATGACCGCACTTATCATGGGTGGATGATACAGGGAAATATTTTTAGACAATAGATTAGTTTCCTGCACGCCTGGCCATGTCCTTACGATCGCCAGAGGGAAGAAATGTTAGTTGAATGAACTTAAGAAGATACACACGAGCTTCATAGGTATTACGGATGTTAGATTTTGTTAATAAAGAAGAAAAATGGGGTGTGGGTTTCTTATTATTCCTGAACGTAAAAAGAAAAATAATTGCTTCATTAAACATGTATATTCTATTCTAATAATCAATTTAGATAGCCTGCTGATTTTTAGCAGAAATGCTAACAAGAATCCCTCAGATAACCACAATCAATCCTCTTCGACATCAGTTGAGCCCGTATCGCGGGTGTCGTCATGAAAGCTGTCCAAGGAGAGTTGAGAATAGCTTGAAACAACATCTGATGTTGTTTCAACTGTATATTATTTAAGACAATATGTAAAATGGATTAACCGATTCGTGCGGTGAAACTGATTATCTGTAATCGAAGACCTGGGATTTTTACATAAAAAATATTTCTTCTAATCTGCCGTATTAAGCCTCTTTCCGAGAAGCGCAGACAGGTTTAGCTTCAAACTTGAGATGGGTTAAAATGGGCTAACACATGTCGTATGATTATTCTAAAAATCTTCAATCGATTACTCGGAATTTTTAATATGAGAATTTCAACTTTTGATCAGCCGAATTCAGCCTCTTTCTGGTAGTGGCGCCAGGTCTAATTTTATACTTGAGTAACGGGAGGAATTGGGGTAAATCGGGTACATGCGTTTCGGGCGGCCATTCTAACTATATTTAAACGATAATCTGGACTTTTATAGATAAGATTCAGCACTTTTGATCGGCCGCATTTAGTTTTTTACTGGAATATAGAGCCAGAATCAGCTTCAAACTCAAGTTGTGTGAATAATTACGGTAAACGTTCCTTAAACTTATTGTACCCATCTTTTATCGATTCTCTGTATTTTTGCCTTTCTCATTTAGAAAGATTATGCAATCGGTCGGAACTTTGACTTTTTAACCGAGGCCCGCAGGGCCGAAACTCTTATACTATTTGACTCAGTTTGTCGAGATCGGAAAAAGTCTGTATGTGTGTGTGTGTATGTATGTGTCAAATATTTTAACCGATTTTTCTCAGAGATGGCTGGACCGATTTGCATAAACTCAGTTTCAAATGAAAGGTAAAACCTTCAAATCGATTGCTATTTAATTTTTTATTGAATCGACTTCCGGTTCCGGAGTTACGGGTTGAAGAGTACGATCACACAGCAAATTCCCATATAAACTGGTACCACCATGATATCCAAATGATGCAATACATATTGAAATGTGTGCAACATTACTAGGCTTTGCGTGTTTAGATCATTAATGACCCATCGAAATCGCATTGACTACATTGGCCACCTATGATGGTTCTTGATGCCCCCAGGGAACTTATCAAGCCCCCAAGTTGATGTCATACCTATTTCTCAGCGAATAATTCACCGATTTTTACAAACTTGGTCTCAAATGAAAGGTACAGCGTTCCCACTACCTGCTATTGAATTTCTAATTGATCCGACTTCCGGTTACGGAATTACAATCCAAAAATTAAATAGTTTTAATTTCAGAATATAGTTTATATATATGTTTAATTCAAACCCTCCGTTTACGGTCAAACAATAAACGCAAAGTCAACTTATCTTAGAAAAATCCAATGACCTTGACTGGGGTTAAACCTAGACATGCTACGGTACAAAACAGTTAGGCTCACTCGTTACAAAATGTGAGTAGGAAGATTGTCATTATTATCTAAAAAGTAGTATTTTGCTCATTTTCTAAGTCTTCCCGATACAAAATGTCTTAAATTCTATATAAAAAAAATCTACCCCAACGGAAAATTCGTACAAAAAGGGAAAATATTGCAAAGAGCCGTTATTTCTATTCCTACAGCGAAGATGCAACATGAATGAACCTCAAGCTGATTTGAACGCTTAGAATCAGCACTTCCTCATTTGATTTGCAACTATGAAGATCAGATAACGATGATAGATGACGACGGATTCACACTGATCACCCGAAAGTGCAAGAAGCAGGAAAGAACATCTGATCGCGAGCACCCAGACACTTTTAACGATGAAGACCTTGATGTGAACGACAGGAGAGAATTAAATGATCCCCAGGACGCAGTAGGCGAGCAGTCTCCGCGCACAATAAAAAGTCGCGCGCACGAGATCCAACGGATAATCAATAATATTTGTTTTTATTATTATATTTTACGTGTTGTATACACATGAAAGATCCACGGCTCCATTAAGCTACCGCTATGAGCCGCATCATACAAATAAATTAAAAAATCAAAGCACATAACAACCGAGAATCCCCGAAAGCTCGGCAGGATAAGCTTCGATTCGTTTTATCCCTCACTGTTAAACATTCGGCTTCTTAGTCTTCTGCCTTATGTCCCTCGGACGAATGACCTTCAGCCTAACGACCCAGCATGGCAATTTTATTGCACTAAGCATTTATTGTCAAAACTTTGTCCATGCCAACTTAGTTTGTAATAATCAGCACAATGGTCAAAAAGTATCCATTTATTCTTGAACTTACACTGAAAAAATTCAAATCAAAGTACCCATTATTTTGCGTAACAATATGAATTTCACATCAATACTTATCGAAATGTATCATAAATGTTCAATGTACAGGTCAAATTCGCTCAATGATGGAGCCTTAAAACATCCAAAATGGTTATTTTCAGAATATAAAGTTGAAAAAAATCGTTGAGGATGATAATTTTTAGGAGTATTAAGAACCATTGAACCAGCATGTCCTCCAAAATAAACATTTGTGATGCATATCGAATAATATATAACATCTTGGGTAAAAACCCAAAATTACTTAAAATGTAGCAACTTTTCGGACTTTCTGACTAGTTTGCTAATTATTACAAATAAAGCTAGAACAATAAAAGTTAATATAAACTCAGTGCCATAAATATAAAGTACGTTTTTCGATATATTTTATCTAAATGAAATATTTACAATTCACTAAAACGGCGAAAGTCGCAATCTTTCAATGTTACTTGTGCGGGTGGTTCCAGCTGAAATTGCGATAAAAAACACTTAACGCTGTGTTTGCTTATATATTCAAAAGCCGGCTGGGGCTGCCAAACGTCTAAAAAAACATTTCGTAATCAAAAACAAGTAATTTGTCGATTTTCAGAGTGTGATTGACCGAGAAAGTCAATCATCTTCAATTTTTTACGATATAACATCAAATCTCAACGTTTCATGCATTTTGAAGACATTTGGCATCTAAAATAAAAAATCGATGTCTACAATTTTAACATTTTTAAGTTAACCGTGAAGGGTGGCTAATGTGGTCAATCATTAGTTTCATTAGTGCTCTATAACTGCACAACAAGTAATTGTGCATCAATTTGAATAAGTTTTGCATTATCTTAATATAATGCCGGTACCAGTTTATATAAAAATTTACTGCCTAACCACACTCTCCAATCCGTAACTCTGGAACCGAAACTCCGATCGACAAAAAAAATCAAAGGAAGCCTATGTGTGAGCATTATACCATTCGTTTGAAAGTTAGTTTGTGCGAAAGCCTCAGGAGCTCCACAAATAGGTGGACGCGAGAAACAATGTCCATAAGATCATTCAGGAGATTATTTTCAGAATTCGAAAGGCGCTAGTGTCTGTTGTGAAGTAGTACGACACGAAAATGTTGAGAGCTTATGTAGCTGAGCGTGCATTGCCGTTGTCTTAGTTTCCCCTAAGCAGGGGAAAGAGAAGCTGGTTAGAGTGCAGAACACGTCAGTTTCCATGACTCCAAAGAAGGCAAGAAACTCGCCAGTAAATGGAAGACCAGGCTAGCCAAAGAGGCAGACACCCGAAGACGATCTCTCTGCCGAAGGGAAGGACACCACTTAACAGGAAGAAAGTTGGAGTACCGAAAGGAGATCAATGTAAACAGCAAAAGCGGAAGTAGGAGAGAAAGGCGGAAAGAAAGGCAGACAGCAGAAGGCACCAAAGCGAGAAGCCGTGCTCGTCAAAACTAATGACGAGATGACATATGCAGCGCTCCTCAAGAAGGTCAAAGAGGGCCTGGAGCGGGGAATCTGGGTGAAAGTGTGGTAAGAACCTGGGACGGGACATGCGAAGACGGTCTTCTTTTTCCCTCTCGGTTTTGTTGTTATTTTGCAAGGAAAAGTTCGCTCACAATATAATTTCAAGCAAAGGTCAATGATAGAGCTGTGCAGATGAGGTACAGAGTTGTGCCGATGATGTACGGAAAATGATGTAGCTTTCACATGACATAAATTATGTTATCATTCATATGAATAATCTGATTATAGCTTCATTATCCGTAACTGTCAAGTAGTAGAGTTTTGTACCTATTTTTATCTGGAGACATTAATTTTTACCTAGAGTCGAAAATTAAATTTTGAATTTGTCTTGTCATAGACTAATAGATCGCAATCGATTGATCAATTTCACCGGTCTGATATAAACAGAGCAATTGCATAACCTTTCTGCTGAAAAAGTTAAACTAATTTCTACGCACACATTATTTTCCACAAATTTGAACGAGAGACATTGCATAAGTTGATTCAGTTGTGCAGGTTATTTTTGCTATAGCAACCCAAAATAAGACGAAAAGGGGCTTCTAGTTGCAAGATTTTCTGTACTCCTCCCTGTGGGAAACGCGAGGACAGGTTACTATGATTATTTAACAGAACTTTGTTGGCTGTTTTTGAATTGACAGAAGTGTGCTACCACGGCTCTCAGAAGCGAGGCTTGCTACTCCGCGAATTCTGCGGTGACGTCAGAAAAATCGTTGAGATAAACAGGCGGATTTCTAGAAAGTTGATAATTGAAAATATTAAACTCTTACGGTGAAGAAAAAAATAATGTGCAACGAATTCTTGACGTAATTTACGCCATAATTACACTAGACACCAGAGGTAAAAATAATCGAAGCTCTTATTTGACGGCTGAAAATGAACCTGTTGCGATTCGCGGTGAATAGAAAAAACTACAAGGGGCAGCCCTATGGGGTTGCACGAACTGTAGACGTAGGACTATACTACTTAATGTAAAATATTTATTTTCTTAGTACTTAGTGTGTGGGAAAAAAACACCAGGACCGGTGAAGAAAAATCAAATTTTAGACAATATAATCACATCTCATGTATAGACCAGTTTGTCTTCACATCTCGCCCTGAGCAGAAGCAAAAAATCGCCCCGCGCAAGTGAAACAGTCAATTCTACCTAAAAATCAATCGGTGCCTATCACACAAGCAGTCCATATAACAATAGCCTATACCTACTGTGCGATTTAGTGATGAGTGACGGTGCCCAGCAAAAAGCAACCCAGATACGGCCGAACTGTGTTGCTGTTGATTTTTTGAAATGCCCCGTAAGACCAGCCATTCGGGAAGTGGAACAGTTATTAAAAGTGCAGATGAAACTCAATCTGGCTGAAGTGAAAACCCTACAAATGCATCAAATCAAACATTGCGTGCTGGTTTCGTTCAACAACATTAACCAAGCTGAGTCATTCGCCTCGCGAAACAACATGCAGCACACCGCCGAATGCGGCAATGTTAAATATAGCATTCCCGTATACATCGAGAACGGCGCTGTAGAAGTTCGTGTCCATGATTTGGCTACGCGTAACCCTGACGGCGCGATTAAAAAATGCTTGCAAAAATACGGAGAAGTAGACTCCGTTACACATGAGACTTGGAGGAATTTTTTCCCGGGCATCCCTAACGGTGTTCGTGTGGTGAGAATGCGTGTGACCAAGCCAATTCCCTCATACATAACCGTCACAGCGTTAGGAAGTGACGATGTTCTCATTCATCAAACATCACTAGTCACGTACCCAGGGCAAATTCCTACGTGCCAGTTCTGCACTAAGAAGCTGCACCTCGGCAAACCTTGCGTAGAAACTGTTAAGGAAAACTCAAATCCAACTGAAATCAGCACACAACCATCTTACGCTAAACCACTAACAGCTGCAAAACCAACAGCTCCGGATCAAGCACCAACAACCAGCAACAACAACAACGAAACAAATGCCGAAAAATACGAACATACAACAACGACCGATAAGAGTAAGACACAAACTGGAACATCTGACCGCGAGCAGCAGGAAAGTAGTACGGATGAGGTCATGGACATGAACGACAACGCAAAAGAAGACAAACGGATCGAACCTCAAATGGCAGTGGACAACACTGGCAATATTTCGCCCCCTAGAAAAAGGATCTCAACACGCAGCAGAAAGCTGCGTCTAAACGAGACAAAAAACTTAACATAGTTGTTTTTTTTTATTTATTGTAAAATACGAACAATCGGCCTCGTTGAGCTACCGCATTTGGGCCTAAATAAATTTAATAATTATATATCATGTATAGACCAAGCTTTCTAGTTGCTCTCAAACAGATCCTAAAAGTTCAAACACCCATGGATAACCCCAAGTTTGTGGATGTGTTTCGATGCCACAGGATTGTAAAATGGTTAATATCTAGGACGGGACATGCGAAGACGGTCTTCTTTTTCTTTTCCGATATTGATGTTATTTTGCAGGAAAAAATCCGCTTGCAAATTAATTTCAAGCAAATGTCGATGATAGTGCTGTGCCGATGCGGCATAGATTTCTGCCGATGAGGTACAGATATGTTCCGAAAATAATAGAGCTCAGCCATGACATGAATTATGTTATCGTTTGTCTGAGCTGTGTAAAACAACATTAACCACAACTATTGAGCAGAATAATAAAATTGCACGTGCCGTCGTTGCATTTTGCATATTTGTTTCTGTGCATGTACAAGAATCTAAGCAACATGTAAAATATATTTTCTAAAAACACCGTGTATATAGCCAGAATATTAGGGCATGTTCAGGAGCGTTTTATTTTATATAGGAGTTTCAAAGTAGAACTGGAACTGAAACATTCACATCCCCAGCAGAGCGTTTTGTTTTATTATTTCGTACAGTTTTGTTTCAAAATTTAAAACTGTTATACGACGCCGTTCTATTTGTTGCTGATTTTAAAACACGTTTAGTGCTGTGTTTTAAATACATGCAAAGTTTTTAGCAGGGACACTTAGAACAGATAGACTGGGGAAAAATAAAGGCATGGCGAGACATGAATTTTAAACTGAATAGAACACCCGCTAAAACTGCTGCTGGGGACAGAAAGTTCCAGTTTTAAAATTTCCAGTTTTATATTATAGAACTGTCAAAATTATAAATCTAAAACTGAAACTCTCCTGAACATGCTCTTACGATACTACCCAGACACTGTCTATTACAAGAAAATCAAAATCATCAAGAAAGGTTCGGTTCGCAATGACAGGCCATAACCGGTTCGCGGTGACAGTTACTTAATTTCACTTTGCACTTCCCGTCCCAGGTTAATATTACGTCATGAAAATTCAATTCTTCCGTGACCATTTTTTTGCCTGCAAAATGCCCTGTGTGTATGCAAAACTCATGATTTGCTGGGATATCAGCATTGATCGGAAAATGCTTTCCAACGCTGCGCATTGCATACATACAGGACATTTCTCGAGTACTTTTCCAAATGGACGTATGTAACAATGAGAGATTCTCTTTGAGGTCTTTCTCTTCTGTTCATTACTCGGCCATTTCAACATTTACTACTCTACTCTTTGCATAATATTGTAGTAAAAACCGTCGGCTTTCGATATGTACTGGAAAATTAGTACAAAGTGTTGTAATGACGTCGTAATAAACGAAAGAGAAAGTAAATAAAGAGAGGCTCTCAATGTTACTTACGTCCATTTGAAAAAGTACTCGAGATTTTGCAGGTCACCAGACGCTATTCATTTTACCACCGCCACATGTTCATTTTACTCACTCGCTATAAACATGTCTCATTTTTGGACATGTTTAGAAATCAAGAATCATGTTTGAAAAAAATGTGTTTATGACGAAGTATTTTTACCAGATATGTACAAAACTTGTCTAACAAGAAACTTATAAGGTGATCATAATATCTCATTCACTTATTAGTTAGAAAATAATGACTGCTTAACGTCTTCATTTTACCGCCAGTTCCCCTACCTACCAACACATTCGCACCAAACATTGAACCCAAGCGCACAATGCAAAATGAGTTAACGCTGATGATAATGGGTAGAGCAAAAGAGACAACTAGTACCACCACGACACTATTAGCGCATTTCACCAAAATTCCACGCGGCCTTTCCCGATTGAAAGGAACGGCCGCGCTTAGCCCATCTGTTATAATATCGTGATTTTCCATAGCGAAGGGCACTTTGTGCAGGTTGATTATACCAGTTGCAAGTGATGCCAAATTCAGCAAGTTCCGTAAAATTCGTTTTAAATTACAGAATTGATAAAATTGCTTAAATGAGCCAAACTAATTAATAAAAACCTCTTTTAAAAACTGTTCTTGCGTTTAAACCAAAATGGGAAGCTTTTCACTACCACTACATTACTTAATTTCAAGCGCAAATAGCAAATACATGTGCTAGGCAAAAATTTACTGGAAACATCACAGCGGCATTTAGGAAGCAGTTGGAGCGGTCGCCTGTTGGACGGCACAGGGTAGCGTACCTCCACAGCCAGTGTAACGGACTTCTAACTCAGCTACACTGGCTGTAAAAAACACAGCGCAGTGATCTGCTTCGCCAACCGTTCAACAGGGAACTGAGCGTGTCTGGCCAAGTCCGTTCTTTAAATAGTCGATGATGACGTCATTCATAGAAGCGTAGCGCGCTAGGTACACAAATCTGTCGTGCTGGACTAGGGAAGCGCTATTTTCTGTGTGTAAATGCGCGATATTTTTACTAGGTTGTTCATTATTTAAATTTTTAATGCCATGATATCAAAAATCTTTGGGTTTATCTATTGGAATCTATTCTTAGAAGTATTTCGGGGCGATATGAACAAAAAAATTGAAAATTTATCGTGAGATGGCTGAATTATATGCGTTTAAAATTGGACCACTTTTCGTTACATACCATTTTGGTAGAATTTGCAACGTGCACCCCTATATCGAAAACAAAGACGTAGTCCTACGTCAAAAATATTCATATGCCTATAAAGCACTCATAAAACTTAGATTACCCTTGTAGCGTGCTATAAAACTTTGAATGCTGCTTGGGTTATGATCTATCAGGTGCCGATCATTCGGTGGCAGCAAACAAAATATGAATTTTATTTAATTATTTTTATTATTATTTAATGAATTAAAATATCAACAAAAGAATAAATTAATAAAATATTCTACAAATACTACTAAAATGATTCAATCTACAATTTATTTATCTGACAATCTCCAATCTTATTCACACAAGATGATGGCAAGTTTTTCATAGTGTTTAACTAATTTTATGAAATAATTATCTCACTGATTATTCAAAAAATACTCCTCAAAATTTTCAATAAATATATTCGGCATTAATTTTTCACTGTCTACTATAAATATTTGTCGGTCGCTAAGGTGATCAAACTCACGAATGGAATTATTTGTTTGTTAGAAAATAAAGTAGTATTTTTTTAAATATTAGTTTTTTCATAAAAATCTATATAATAAAGTAACAATTGTAACAATCTAATAAATGAATCCTAAAATAGCCTGGAATTTATTTTTTGATGCCAAATTCTTCTTCTTCTTCGCTTCTGTTTGGCTTGTTTGTGAAACAAAGCCCAAAAATGGCACAGCATATAAAGCTATATTGCCAGTTAATTTTCGTTTATAGTCCAATGGACTTTACTTTTTGTGACTAACCGACGATAAACTCGCAGAGCCACAAAATTGGTCCACCACAGCACGAGTAATTCGCCCAATCAAGGTGAAAAAAGCGAATTATCTAGCACTCGGTGAAAACCAACATGTGGACACGTTGAAATTTTCACCGGAAGTGACCAAATTCTGAACTTTCTTAGTTTTGTGGCAATTTCATTATTGAGCTTTTATATAATTGATGCACAATTACAGCAGCGTAAAATCAATTAAACGAAAAATGACACATCATCATGTTTTACCGGCGTCGGCGGTAAAACATGATGATGAGTTATGTTCTACCATAGACCATGCGGTAGACTTGGGTGCAACGCCCAACTCCTACTTAGCAGAAGGCAAAGAATTCTTCACATTTCCTTTCGATCATGTCCATATGAGCCTGCCTAGTCCTAGTTTTCCGTTCTAAGTTTATAACTGATTCGTTCTAGAATACCTATGCGTCTTTCAATTTCATTGCTTTCGTTTCTCTTAGTCTCAAATTAGCCGAAAATAACCAACGAAATCGATACAGTAGAACCTTGCGGCAATTAAAACATAGTAACAAAATCAATTATTTGGAATATTTATTCTTTTTATTAATTGCCAATATACCGGGAGCAGTGCGGATAGAAAAAAAATATCTTCTTTAACGCATTCTGACAGCAATAGGAACTTCTTTCCACCTCTACATATATCTAAAGGTTTTTGAACAAAAGCGTATAAATATAGACTCAAAACAAATTTTATAAATACAAAAATTTTGTTTTTATTGCGTCATAGACTTTGCCACGAAAAAACGATACTGCCCAAACGTTATTGCTTTCAAGAAAATGAAAATCGTCAAGATAGGTCCGGTTCGCAATGACAGGCCATTGCCGGTTCGCGGTGACATTTGCTTTTTTCACTTTGCACGTCCCGTCCCAGGTAAGAACTAGGCGTATCCAAAAAGGCAAGATGGTCTTCGAGTTGAAGAAGCATCCCCCGATTAACAGCTCAGCTATGGAGAAGATCCCTGGGCGAAAAGTCGCGATGATAGACGAGCTGAGGCACAGTGCAACTTGATGATCCGGTTAAAGAAGGGGTACGAAGGACTAAATACAGACAGTGATGATTAGCCTACCAGTAACAGCTGTTGACAAGGCGCTGGAGGTATGCAAAGTTACGGTTTTATGGGCGAAATGCCCATTGAGAGCCGCACCACCACGTCGCTGTTGTGCTATCTTGTGACAAACGCCATTTTGGGATAAACTGAGTATCTCTCTGTGGCGTTTTCAGAATTTTGATATTCTGCTTGGTTACTGAGATATAGCGAGAAACGTGCTGAGAAATTTTTATTTTTTTGCTTCAAATGACTGCGTCTGGGGATTGACTTAATTAAGTTATCTTGATGCATAATATGTTTTTATGTGTGAAATTATCTGAGAGACACAATGGCATAATCATTTTCAAAACAAAAATACGCAAATTGTGAGAAAAATGCAGTTTACGTTTTAAACTAGAAATATAGCATATTTAGCAACACTGTAACCAAAATTAACTGTTTTTCTAGAGTCACTGTCTCATTTCCTTCAAAATGCATCCCACCGATTATTTATGGACCAAATGAAGCCAAAAATATGAATAAAAGTTAAAAATGGATGATTTTTTTCTATGGAAAATTTTCCATGCACGATTATGACACGCCATACAAATTTTGCCATCAATACACACACCTATGACAAGTGTGAGTGCGACTTTTGTTTACATCTATAGTAAAAACTCGCAACATAGTCACAGATTTTACTAAAACTAAACAACTTTGCCTTATTAAGTCTTTGAAGAAGTTTTAGTAGTTTATGAGCCTCCTCTTTTTGTTAAAACAACAGATAGGGTGGGTCTGATTTTACCAAGATCAAAAAATTAACTTCTTAATCATTCTAGTTAGAGCCAAACGACCTTCAGCAAAGTTGTAGAACGACAAATTTTGGAAAAGTTTGCTGAAGACATGTAAGCTCTATCTGTCATAATTTTTATTTCACAACAAATTTAAAGTCGGAGCTTAGAGTGTTTCTTCGAAATACAGTTTTATTCCAATAACTTTTGCTGTATTCATTTAAAACTGAAGTAGTCTTCAGACAACTTTAAGATTGTTTCAAGGCGAATAATTTATTTCATGGCACCATATATCTAGCTATTTCCGTTGAAAAGTTGAAAAGCATTTTTTCTCCAAAAATGGGGTTGTTAGGAATAACAATTTCACTCATTTTGGGCAAATAAAAGATAATTATTTTACTACAAACTACAAATAAGGTCATGATTAGAGTTATAATTGAGCAAAAAATGGCGAATACGATATTTTTTAAAATTTCATAAAATTGATTTAAAAAAGTTCTATTTTTGAAATATTAAGTGCTTATATCTTCTGAACAATAAAAGCTAGAGCTTTGATGTATTAGAAGGAAATGTTCGTCTTCAAAAACTCTGAAAAACATTTGAAGGATAGGTTGGAAAAAAAATGAAAACTGAAAAAGTTATATAAAAAATTTGGTTTTTCATGTATTGACTCTTTGTTATATGTTTAAATTACTTTCACGTCGAGCAATATAAAAAATGTAGTTTCGTTTTCATGATAAAATATTGCACTTTGTAATACTTTTTTATTATTTTCAATAGTGGGTAGGGTGGTTCTAAATTTTTAAAATCAGAAGTTTCATATTTTAAATGTTCGAGATAGAGTTTCGCTGTCTTCCAGAAAATTGAAGAAAATGAAATTTTTAAAAACATTGACGAAGACACTGAAACTTTATGTCGTGTACTTTTCATTTTACAAGAAATTTACCAAACAAATTTAGGGTGTTTCTTAAAAAATGGTTTTATTTGTAGAACTTTTGCAGTTTTGATTTTTCATTAAGATCACTTTAGAAATACTTTCAGATATTTTGAAGGAGAACAATTTGTCTTAATATATTGAACCTCTAGCTTCGCTCGTTAGAAAGTTATATATACTTTTTACTAAAAATAAACTATTTTTTGAGTAAATATAAGATATAAAAAATCGGATTTGCCATTTTTTGGTGATCTATACTACAAAGCATGCTATTTCATACGAAACAAACAATATTTAATGCTCAGTGCCCGAATCGAAAATAATTCTATTTGAAAAAGTTATATTTTTTATATAAAAGTTCTTTGAATCGAAAAAAGCTAAGTAGTTGGTGTTTTAAAGCAAACAATGCGCCCTAAAATAATCTTCAAGTTGTCCAAAGGATACTTTAGCGTAAAGTAAAAACTTCAAAAGTGATAGAAATAAAACCGTCTTTTAAGGAACACCCTAAAGCTTACATTTGAATTTCTCGTGCAATAGAAAATGTAAAAGCTAGAGCTTGCATGTCTTCAGCAAATTTATCTAAAATGTGTTGCTCTACAACTTTATCGAAGACAGTAAAGCTCTATCTCAAACCGTTAAAAAGTTCTATTTTAAACATTGCTAAATTTAGAACCACCCTAGCATCGATTTAAACATAAAGAAGGGCCTTGCAAAGTACAACAACTTTGCCAAACATGTTGTAAGGCTATTCCGATCAGAACATCATAACAGAAAGCTATCAAATTTATATCTCATGTTGATATTTATTACTCTCTGTGTTTTCTTTATGATATACAGATGAGGAATGCAAGAAAACTTATATCAAGATTATATCTTCTGGTACTGTCATTGGATTAATAATATGATATTAATGTACGCATACAAAGTTGATGTTACTGTAAGTTGTATATTCTTTCACAATTATCTTTCAACGCTAACGGTTTCACAAATGACAGTCTATTTGCTTATACACTGAAGTCTCGTTTTATGCGTCGTAATTCAACTTTTTAAAGCGAATTTTCGAAGTTTTGATTTGTCTTACTTGGTTGCAGTTGGATTGAGAGATGACATTGCCTATTTTCTGAGACACTCGTCTGACACACAACTTCGAGTAGGAGTCGTATGATATAAATGTTAAAGCCATTATCATAAAAAGCTTTGGAATCGTGAAGTTATCAAAGAGCTTTTCTAAAGATTATAATTTTCCTATAAAACTTATTTCGAAGAATATGCAGGAAGTATCAAGCAGTCCAGATGAAATAAATAAACGCGAATTGGACTGATAAAGCATTTTTAAACTAGTTTTTATGGCTTAGTCAAATGAGTATATAATAAATTTTCCTCTAATTTATGCTGCATATTGCGAAAACGAATTTTCAGGTCACAAAATAATATCTGATATATTATACAGATCTACAAAATTTTCGTAGCGTATTTTGAGGATCTTGATAAGACTTTCAGTGAGATTGCTCCAATTTATGCGGGTTTTTATGAACAGTTCAAACTTATCCCGTTTGTGGGTTTCTAGTTTGTGTATTATATCTTTTCATTCCCCGTGGGATAAGTTTGATATTTAACGGTTGGACTGACTAGTGATTTAAATGCATTGTAGATAATCATTGATATATCTAAAACTTTAATGCAAAAATATTGTTAATTTCCTCCTTAAAATTTAATCAAATTTGGAAAAAAAATGTATAACAGAAAAAATATGAAATATTCAAGAATTCGTCCCATTGAAGAAACATCAATAAATTCTCGAATTTCCTCATATATCTATTATATTCGCAGTTGATAGATATAACTTCTGTGAAAGATTTGCATTTCTAGCAATTTATTAGGTGCGAGATAATTGTACTGGTTTGTTTAGCCTTCCCCATATCAAAAATACCAATAACAAATCTCCAAAAGAAACTTATTTTGAAACCTCAAAATTCATTTGTTGCTTTGAATCTATGCGGAATCCTAAATAAGCTTTGTCGTATTCTCCGTAAAGCAATGTACGTAAAATATCCGCTCAATGTTACCATGTCGCATCGACATTATTTCTAAAAAACATGTAAAACACGTTAACGTACAAGAGAAGCGCCAAAGCGCACTGTTTAGAATCTAAAAATAGCCCCTCTTTCCTAATCTGAAAAGATATTAGGCAGCTGTATTAGTGTGTAAAACAGAATAAAAACAAAGCGTATGATACCAGGAAAACAAACAGCACTTAGGCTTGGGCAAAGTTCCATGTGTGCGTTCTGGAAACGTTTTCTGCATCTATAATCGTTTTGTCCTTGACGGATGCGTGGAATATTGTGCTAACATTAAACATCAGTCGAAAACAACGTCGTTGGTTCATACAGGAAACTTCCCCATCAAACTCAGAATACCCAGGTTCAAAGCGGCAATATTGACAAAAAATAATCTGCGTGCCAATATATTCACTATAACAATTAGCCAGCATGTATGCAATCATTTGGCAATGCTATAAAAGCTTTTGCTGCATGAAGCTTTTTGCTCCCAAGCAAAAAGCACCCTAATGTATGCTTTATTTTTCTTGTATTCTATTTTTAGACGTGCACGCTAAAATCGTTAATATTATACAATAAGTAATACAAGCTATGTTGGGGTCAATTATGCTATCTCAATTTGTTATGATCGTGTTATATTGCTATCAACATTTGTTATAAATGTGATATTCAAAGAGAATTTTTTGTTACATTTTTTGTTATTTTAACACCTAACGGTTTCTACTTTATAACAAAATTTGATAGGAAATTTTTCGTAACAAAGTATCAGAATAAGTTATAATTGTGTTATTTCCTTCTGATCGGGATGTCATTTAATTTTAGCAAAAAGTTAAAATTCCTGCTAAATTCGCATTCGGGACCACTGTGCATGGTTACGCTGATCAGCGTGGTGAACTTGAACGCGCTGTCGCAGGAAGCCGCAGGAAGCCATAGTCGAGTGCAAGGGTCTAGAACTGAATGGGGCACTGATCGAGCAGTGCATCCTAGATGTACCGGCGACGATGCGGATTTGGAATTCGTAGTGACGAAACGACCACACGACGCACAACGGTCCTAAAGCGCCAAAATGAGAACTTTTTTGATAACGTCAAAATTATTGGTTTTAACAATGCGATATCTTTGAGGAAGCTTCTTGGAAAATAGCTCTTCTTCTTTCTGTCTCATAGGATCGATGAATAATCCCTCTAATAATGAATTACGAAAAATGTTTACTTCAGCAAAGTGGTATAAAAACTTACCACAAAGATTTTCATTGAAGACTGATTGTTGATGTTATGGTTTGCGAGATATAGGGAGTTCTATGTCAAATACCCATCCTAAAAGTTTTTGCACCGTAACTTCTTTTATGAAGTTTTTAACGATTTCTAATGCTCTGTGAAGTTATGTTCTAAAAAGTTGTGTAGACAACTTTTTTAAAGGCATTAACTCGCTTGTATTCACAGAACTATTCACACAACTATTCACGTTTTTTCAATTGAAAATAGCTCATTTTCTAAAGTCCATAACTCTAGAACGGTCAAAAACAACTAAACCACTAGATAACTAAAGTACAAGAAAAATGCTCTGAATGCAGAAAAAATCAGTGCGCCACAAAAATTCTCTCTACCGATGCAGTGACAGACACTCATGTCACGAACTTCAAGAAATTTTAATGAATTTCTTAAGTCCTACAAAATTCAGAAGTTTTAGTACTTCAATTAACTCTTTCGACATACAATAAAGTTGTACGAAAGTCTATGCTACTAAATTCAGTGAATTTATGCAAAAAATACGAAACTGCTGCCTTGTTCTTTCTGCTATAGGGATTTTTTTACGATTTCAACAAAAAACCTAAACCATTCCAACTCCATTATGATTTCTTAAAGAATAGGTTACCAAAATATTTATCATCAAATGCTGTTGATAAATAATAATTATAAAATTTCCTTTGCGTTGATTGAATTTTTTCTCTAAATTAAACTGTTGTAGTATAAACCCTCTCCCTTTGACAACGTTACTGATTTATTTCATCATACACAAATTTGAAAACAATAATGTTCTAGTTTTTAAAGAAACAAAATACTCTGAGTCATGCGGCGAATTTATAGGAAAACGTTGTCATCTCTTCCTTAAACGTGGCCTACTATATATATGCGTACTATATTCTATCTTCACAAAGAAGCATCTTCCAGTGTCTAATCAAAAGCAATGTATCAGCATGCCATGTCACACGTGCTTGTGATTTGAATAAAACAAATCACGTCCCGGCGTTTGATGCGAGGATCGTCTTGATGTTCTTTGCGACATGTTGTTCCTTCCCCTAGCCTAGCAGAAGCATCCTAGTAGCCAATGGCTGAAGAAAATACAGCGATAGTCATCGATGAAGGTGCCGGTCGTGCTTCAAGCGAACTCAGTCAGAGTCAATTTCAATTCCGTATGCAAAGCAGTACCCAGCGTGTATGTATGTCCAGTCTAGCCCACTCGAGAGGAACTCCGGTCCGTGAAATTGAATCCGATGTTCCAGCAAGATGTAAGTTCATTTTATTTTTACGATCTGTGTGTCTGCCGCGACGGTGTGAGGTTATTTTTTCGTAAAAAAAACTTTGAACAGTATCTCTTCGTATAGGTATCAGCTGCTACTGCGCGGATGCGAGAGGTAAAAAGGTGTCCCGCCAGGACGAAGATGTCCTTGTGTACATTTCGCACCTCGTTTTCGGTAAAAGACCCTCTGCCGATGTAATGAAAGACGTTACGGTTCCCGTTTTTTGAAATTGAAAATGTCGTAAGAAGCCAGTAAGGAGAGGAGGGTAAGTCAATCGGTAGTGGGAAACCGATCGGTAAACGTGAAATATGAGCAGATGTGATTTTTTTTTCTTAACTTACCTGCGCTGTTTTCTTGCCTTAACCGTGGCCGGTCATTGTTTGAAGATTTACAATCGAAGAAAAGGGAGGTTGTTTGAGGTCTTTGGCACACGCCAGAGAGATTTGAAGTGGATTGCTGTGCTACAAAAGGGAAGTGAAAACCCATGCTGAGTCATTGATTTTGTTTTTATATGTTCAGGATTTTTACGACATTTTAAAATAGCACGAAGCGTGATAGCGGTGCTTAACCGATGTTTGTCTATATTTATTAGAGTTTGACAATTCTAAATTTGTACTAAAATGTGTCTGAAAATCTTCTTGATAAGAAGTATTCGATGCCAATATTACCACTGCCGATTCAGTCAAAATCCTGCCTCTGACATGTACATCTTTCAAGGATTAAATTTTCCCTAACCCGCAGACAATATGCAACCAACCCGTCAGTCCATTTTCATCTCTCATATAACTATATAAATCCCATCAAACTAGGTATCTACCTACCAACCGTGCACAGAAACTATCTTTCAACATGATGGTCCAATAGCATGTAGAGAGGATCCTTCCGGTTTCCGACGAAGTAGCACAGCTCAACCCGCAAAGAAGCTCATTGCCCAGGAAGCACAATAGCTAGCTCTCGCATGCGATATAAGGTTAGGTTATAGTTTTCGATGGAAATCGCTCGACTAGGGGGAAGGAAGGGGAGCAATAAAAAATAATGCAATTCTATGTAAGCTATTGAGTGAAATTGAAAATTTCCCCCATATTTAAAGTTTTTTTTTCTGTTAGTTTCCAACCGTTTTCTGAAAAGAGAATTCCATCCTAGTCTGTGCTTCTGTTAGTGTGTGTCTGTGTATAGTGCAGAATATCCTTGAAACTCCGACAGAATGTTGTAAGTTGGTTTTTGCCCTCATCACGAATCTCCCATCTACAGCTCGGAGAAGCTCACTACACTGCTGACGGCACCAACAATAGTGAATGGATTTTTGTAAAGACGAACCGGGTTTACCACGGAAGGTAGCTTCGACAGAGTTGCTCTTCCTACAGTAATAATAGTTGAAAGAACATGCTAAACAGCTAAGGAACAAATGTAGCCCGGATAAGACTTTCCCTTCCGTGCATGAGAATGACTAGTTTGTAGAAGGAAAGGATGGAACGAACTTTACGTCCTTATCTGTGGTTATAGATTAGGGCCTGATTGTAACTAGAAACGGTTTGTATTTCTTTTTTTTTTGTTTCGTCTTTGATCTTTGTTGCCGGTTGCTGAAATGATAATTCTTTTGTTTCTGTCTTTCGGGTTGTTTACTTTGTGATGAGGTTTCGGATTTGTGTGGGATTGATTTTCTCACGAATGGAACGTCACACAGCTGATAAGGTTCGGAAAAGAAGCATTTTTTCCTACAACGAATTTTTCCCTCTCCTTTATGTTGCAACACGACCTAATGTTTGAATGAGACAATTTTAAAATCTGGAAAACGTGAGGATATTAACCATATTTTACCTAAAACAATAATGTTAACAAGATCCTGAAGTATTTCAAACGTTATAGATTATGACCTGCGTGTGAAGGAAATGTACTTTGTCTTGACAGGTTTTAATTTCCGATCCTACACTCGTAGCCTCTCTCACTACTCTGCGATCAATTTCAATAACGTCGAAATCGTCTGCCAAGCCCTGGAGAATATGAAATCGTATGATGCCTGCCCACTTATTTTCACACCACAGATCGCTAACAATAAATTAGAAGTTGCATCACTCTTTCTCAATCCATTTGACTTCTACAATTCTCATTTGTTTGCGAGTACTTCAACTTGAATTACCGTTTAAGACTAGGATCATTCAAGGTATCCCTATCAGCATGTTTTACTCGATGTCGGCGAGAGAGAAAAACACTTTGATAGGAATTTATGTATGCCTGACTGTGCCCAATAAATTTCCAGAACTTTGTCCTGAACCTGAGAACAATAATGGCTTTCTAAGGGCTGAAGCGGCACTTCAACGCGGAGCGATTCGCAAAGTTCGCAGAAGCCAAAACTGCAATGGACTAACTTTCGCTCGTATAAATCATAAAATACACACGCGCACACACTCACACACACACAACCATTACAAATATTCCGTTTTCATCTGCACTCCGGGTTCGGCTGGTGGTGATTGGAAACTTCTCTAAATTAGCTGAATTAGTCATCTTGCCTGCAGGCAGTAATCACACATGTTTCCAGCGTGTAGAAGGTGTAGGAAACTTTGCTGTGATTATTCACGAGCGAGTCTCTTCCAGAGTGCTTGAGCGGGGATACAGTTAGGCTTCCAAACGATCTTCTACTATTTGTCTTTTTTCTGTTTTCCAAGGGTCATCATAGTGAGGTGATATTGTTTAGGTATTACAACAACTAACCTAAATGCAAGAATTGTTCGTGTTCGTTTTTTACAATCCACCGACAGGTCGTACTGCACCAGTCCTGACTGTATGTTGACCTATCGTCAACGATATCAGCACAGCATGTGTAATCATAAATTCTGGAACTCCACCTCCCTTGTTTCCTATCTTATCTGATTCTTGTTTTCGTCGATAGTACAGATGATGACTAATCTTTGCCAGCGGAAGATGAATTTCCCACCAAACAAGCATATCATCCGTAACACCGGGCTAAAGCCGACGGCATACATAGGGAAGAGTGAGGACACGCGATTCGTGGGGTTACTTAATTTCTAGACCACATCAGATAGTTTCGGAAAAAAAAGATTTTTAGAGCGTTTATAACGGTTAAAATATAAATCAAATCAAGGATCACCGGTCTAAATCTGTTAACAGAAATTTTGATTTTCTCACATGTCTGTTTATGTTATGTAATGTTATGTCTGTTTGTCTGTGCTAAAAATGTGTTATCACTAAGGAACCCACTGGTCTATAACTGTTATCTGCACTGTTCCTCCGTTTCATTATTTCATTCGGCGCACGGTAATCAAAAAGTGGAGAAAAAAGCAGAATGCGATAATTTTTATATATTTTTTAAAAGGTACACGCAAAGGGACTAGTCTGCCGCATTTTTTCGATTTGATTGAAAAGCATCGCGAAACTTTTTATATTTCAAAATATTTTAAACAGTACACCTTTTGCAGTAAGCAAATATGTTAGCAAAATTTTGATAAAATTTATTTTAATAGTTAACTGCCCTAGTAACAATTGTGGTTTTATGATTGTTTTATAGCCACTTATAAACCTTAGATTACACTTGTGGCGTGCTATAAAACTTCAATTGTTACTTGGGTGACGCATCGTTCAATCTCAAGTTTTGTATACCAATCGACTCAGCTTGGCTATTTGGAACAATGTATATATGTTTTTAAAAGAGCAGAAAAAATTTGAAAAATAGCCACCCGACTTGCTAAAATAACTATTCTTGCCATTGAGCCTGACTACCTTTCGGCATTACTTCGGGGAGAGGTTTTCTTTTGTGTTTTGCACCCACGGTATTTTAAGTACTTAGTAGTTAGTTTCTTCAGTAGGGTTAGAACACCACTCCTCGACATACAAGTTTTGGAACATCCACACAAAGTGGCCATTTCTGTTTGGCAGTACGAAAGCTAGCTGTGGGTAGATAATTAGTGCTATTCCCCTACGGTGATAATATGGGCGGTAAAGTATAGATTGTTCAATTTACTGGCCCCTTTGATTCCCTTGTGCCACAACTTCTTGAGCCCTTTGGCTCTCTGTCCAATTCTATTTATCACCGCGACTCATTTATGCCATGTCGTCATGAATTTGATGTTTCTGAATTTTAACGAAGCGAAACATTTTTTGTTTTATTCCTATAAATTCTTCACGTTCAACAAGGTACATTTTATGAAAATTGATTGAAGAATAATGGAGAATAATATGCACGAGAAAATGATAAAATTTAATATGAATGACAAAATGCCATACAACCCCAACTTTTCGTATCCGGACAAAGGTCTAAAGGGTTCCATTTGATCACTGAGATTTTTTCACATTAGAAAAATTGCAAATATATGAATGATTTGCATCACGGAGCAGAAAAATTATTTAAAATAGGGGATTTTGGGGACAAAACGATCCGGTACCCTACTTTACCGTATTTTTTTTAAAAAGCATATATTTCTCCATTTAAATACTAAGGATATTTGCTTTAAAAAGAGGTATGAATTGTAATTTTCCGAGTGCTACTTCAAAAATTTAAGCATTTAATATATTTTTCCTCCATATTTGCCCATTGTATTAACTTCAAAAACATCAAGCGAAGTGGGCGAGGGTCTAGAATTGTCCAAATGATGTGAAATTAACCATAGATTCACACTCTTAAGAAATGAAAATTTCGCGAAAGAGGTTGAACAAATCAAGCCAAATTCTAAACCTTTCTGGAAACCTGGAAAGCTTTGAAGGAAGATGACCACATACTTATTTCAAACGAAGAAAAAGCTCAAAAACTTGCTCAGCAGTTTGAAAGTGTCCATAATTTTAATCTCAACGTTGTGAGTCCTATTGAAACCGAAGTCTTATAAAAATATGAAAACGTTTCAAATCAAGTATTGTCTCTAGACGATATTGTTGAAACAAACTGTGATGAATCCATCATGAAACAGTTAAAAAAATATGAAACCTCCAGGTTATGATGCAATTTTCAACATTCTTCATTTTCAACATTCAACAACCTTCCCGAAATCACCATGAGATAGTTGGTCAAAATATTCAACAAATGTTTTGAATTAGCATACTTCCCTGAACGATGGAAAAACGCCAAGATTATTCCTATTTTGAAGCCAGATAAAAACCCAGCAGAAGCATCTAGCTATCGACCAATTAGTGTACTCTCTTCTATTAGTAAATTATTTGAAAAAATCATCCTAAATAGAATATCAATGAGAATTCTATTTTTTCCCGAGAAGTTTGGATTTCGTATTGGACATTCAACTACTCATCAACTTGTAAGAGTAACTAACATGATAAAGGCAAATATCTCAGAAGGCTATTCCACTGGAGTTGCTCTTCTAGACATCGAAAAAGCTTTCGACAGTGTTTGGCACAAAGGATTAATTGCTAAAATGTGGGATTTCAATTTTCCAATTTACATAATAAAGATAATTTAAAATTTACTTACTAACCGTAACCTACATGTTTCTTATCAGAATTGTAAATCTAATAAGCTACCCGTTAAAGCAGGCGTCCCTCAAGGATCAAGCGTCGCACCAATCCTATACAATATTTTTACCTCTGATCTTCCAAATCTACCTACAGGCTGTAAAAAGTCACTTTTCTGTAATGATACTAGCATCTCAGCCACTACTGGTATTATCTGCAGTCGACTGAAACGAAGCTTGAATATTTTCAATGATTACCTGAAAAAAATGGAAAATTTCCACTAATGCGGCAAAAACACAATTGAGTCTGTTTCCACATACGCCAAGAGCTTCTTCTATATATTTTTTTGAATTTAACGTGGTCAGATAAAGTTAAATACTGGGGTTTGATTTACGTTAAAAAAAATGTTTATACCCTCTTGTAAATTGGAATTCTAGGCTCTGCCTAAAGAACAAACTATTAATTTATAAACAAATATTTAGACCGGCAATGCTATATGCTGTACCAATCTGGGCAAGTTGTTGTGCTACTAGGAAAAAAAAACGCTTCAAAAGATTCAGAATAAAATTCTGAAAATGATTTTGAAGCGTCCTCCCTGGTTTAGCACTCGCAAACATAGAAACATTAGAAATTATGACGAACAGTATTATAAGCAACTTCCGACAAAAATCGTTGCAATCTTCAATTGCAACGATTAGCTCTCTTTATAGTTTATAAGTTAGTTTATAAGATTTGTTTAGCTCCTTATTCACAAGACAAGTAGGTTTAAAACATCCTACTGAAAAAAATACTTATCTGCGAAAGCATATTATATTTTAATAATAATTAACTGAAGCATGTAAACAATAGGGATGAAAAGTCACCACTAAATTAAATACTAAATTAGAAATGTAATGCAATCAAAACAATATACTAAAACTCTGAGAGTATGTCCATCTTACTCGGTGTGTCCGTCTCCGACGCACTTCCCCTTTGCATGTAGCGGTCTTTTTGATAGCCTTAGAAAAAAAATAATAATATTAATATATTGAATATATGAAATGTATAATACCGCCAGCGCACGTGATTAAAAGGATGCCAAAAAATTTCGTTCAAAACTTACTGAAGAAAATAAAATCTGAAAATGATCAAATAGTATAGTGCAGTTGACTGAACAGTCTGTAATCAACAAAGTGCAATATACTATTCGCGGTTCCTTTCGTTGGCAACTAATTCGGATTGTAATAATAGAAACCAGTCCCGAAATTTCATAACAATAAAAAACATTTTTGCCAATAACGCTAACGCTAAATGACACAATTATCACATCATTATTGGAAAAGAGGAAGAACCATATGAGCACCCTTTGAAACGTATTGAATGGGGAGACTGGGAATGCCCACTCCCTATCATAACAATGCGTGGAAAATGGGCCGGCTCATCTCCCCACCCATTGGGTCATCTCTCTATAGAATGGCTTGCTTCACAACTTGAAATAGGATTGTGTCATTGTAAGGTTAATCTTTATAATGCCCGTGGAATGCGCGTATCTGCTTACGGGTCCACCCATTTCCCTTTTCGCTCTTAAGACAACGACAGGCTGAATATGACGAGTATGTAAAGCATGAACAATTTATACTAGAGAGACTGTCCATTGCTACTGGTTGTTTGCTTGTTACAATGGGTGGTAATCATATCATCACATCATCAATATCGCCGGCGCACGTGACCAGACTCTGACCATCTATAGTTTGTTTGAAGCGTTCGAGCATATGCATTAGACCGGCAACAATTTTGACTTTTTTTTCGGAACACTGCTAATTCAAATGGTAATTGGATGCACAAATCATATGCAAAATATGAGCTTTTTCTGATAGCTCTAGTTCACCCACAAGAGGTTTGAAGTTTCTATAGTAGTATATATGGAAACTCGGAAATAAAAACTTAAAATTAAATAAAAAATTCCACAGTAACTTTGCATACCTCAAAAATTTTGGCCGCATAGCTTATTCTATAACGATCAACGTTGCATATTGATTGGAGGTTTCCCGACAAAGTTATTTAACTTTGAAGACCAACCGATTTTTTTGAAATTGATATGTGATATGTAAAGCCAATTCCCGTTTGATTTAACAGTGTTCCGAAAAAAAAGTCGAAATTGTTGCCGGTCTAATATGCATGCAGTATGATTGATGTTTTGTTTTAATTGTATATGTCTAAAATACGCCGTATTTTTACAATACCTCTCATATCTCACAAACTAAAAATCGATACGGCAAAATTGTTATACGAGGTATTTGATTTGAAACTTATTTTATTAAGATTATTCGACCTTCTAGACGTCAGTTTTGAACGTTTGAGCGAATTCTATATATAACTTTTCTAAGAAATGATAATATATAAGTGATTTGGATCAAGTACATGTTCCGCAACTTAAAAATTCAAATTTTCATACTAAGCTTATTCTGAACAGTGACGCATTCAGAGTAATATATTTATTGTGAGAAACCGACAGTATAAAAATATTATTTCCACCATCAGTCCTGTCCACACAGGAAATTTCCTGTCCCTCACCCTGCAGAAGGTCATGTTTTCCACTGTTAACGGAAATTCAACTTGAAATACAACCAGTTCCCACGGACAACTGCACACTCTTGTTCGTCGTTGTCATCTTCAATTTTAAATGTCCAACGTAATGCAAAACGAGTAGTGGCAATGGTTGCAAATTCTTCTACTTCCTGCCTTCCTGCGACTTCTTTGCGTCATCTTTTCCTCTGCATACCTCCTTCTGCCTCGGGATTTCATAAGACCGTTGCATCTTTTTTATTCTATTTGCTTCCCCGAGTCTCACAGAACTGCGCTGTGATTGCTTACCCCCCTTATTTCCCAACCGCCGCGGAACTGGTTGCCCAGCTTTCGGTTCAGCAGCGATACCAAAAGGATCGTACCTACCTACGTCCCTTTGGGAAGTCGTTTCAACGGTTTCTGTTCCTTATTCTAGGGAGGAAACTTCTCTTACAATTTCTTCAACGCGAGCGACTCAAAAAAAAGAAGGAGAAGGGGAAAACGTACAAACAGGAATTAAATAGCCGGAAGCGTGTGCCTTGTGCCCGAGCCTGATCCGGTTAGGTACCTACCGAAGAAAAATGTGCAAAACAAGCATTGCATCACACCGTGATCATTGCAGTCATTGCCATCATCATCATCATGACCAACTTTTTTTTCTCTTTCTTTAACATAGGAATGGAAAAACTTTTGGCCGTTGATTGCATTGTACAGGACCTCATAGCGATCCTTTCTGTAGGTACGAAGATGGTGGAACAAGCAGCCGGCGCGCGAATATTATTCTTTAATCAAAACGAAAATGTAGGTAAGTACACGGAGAGATAGGCTTCCTTCATGTTCAGCTGGCGCAAAAACGGTTCCCACCGAAAAATGGTGCATGGCTTGCTTGCTGATTGCAGTTTGCATCGCACTTGGTGGTGGGAAATTGCGTCACATAAATAGAGGTAAAGGTAAAGGAAGTGGACTCACGTTTTTCCATGTCCAACCCCGGCACCACTGCAAGGCGGGGGGAAACAATCACGCGCATATCCTGCATTAGTTTTGATTTAGATATATGTAGGGGGAAATTCAGGTACGTACGTTACTGCGCCTGGTCTCACCTGGAACTGCACTCGGTGATGTAATTTATGCACCCCGTGGAATGTATGTAGCTTTGTACACTTCAATCGGGTGGGGGGTATGGTTAGCGGGAACTTCGACCGTGGGAATTTCGGTAGGAAGGAAATATAAGTAATAAAATGTATCACAGGCACATTATGCTGATTCACGGCTTCGCACGGTCGGAAATCAACGCGAAAATTCGGGCAGGTTCTTTTGTATTGTTTTTTACCTGCAATTTCGTTTGTTCTTGTATGTTTTAGAAGCATATTGTGGGACTAGTTTACGTTGTCGTTTGCGATCAAAAAATCTCTGCGGATATTAAAAGAATGCAGTTTAAATCCTAGCTAGAACAAGTGGAAGCAAAAAATTAATTACAATCCAAATAAGTCCAAGTCTGTAAAGATTGCTCAGTTGACTAAGAAATTATTAAAAAAGCATTATTCAAAAAAATAATTTTCGTGCGATTAAACGTCAACCGAATTTTAAAAATATAAGAAAGGCAAAAGCAATATATTCAATGAATTCTTCAACCGAAACTACTCGTCACTTAAAAATAATACGATTTTCACAGTTTAAAATTATTTTGATTTGATAAAATGTAAGTGAAAAAATGATCAGATTAAACTAACTCTCACAAAAAAATATAAATGCAAAAACATGCATTTTACATTAGTATCCACCGAAATGCATCATAAATCGTCGCTGTTGTGCTATCTTATGATAAGCGCCATTTTGCACATTTCGAGAAAAACGATTTTTAAAGTTTGAGATTGAATATCTTGAAATCTATAAATGGTACAAACAATTCAAAGAAGACAATTAATGCTTCTATCTATTCTATATGAATCTCTCAAATATTACGAAGATCGGTTGACTATGTTGCGAGTTTTACTATAAATGTAAACAAAAGTCGCACTCACACGTGTCATAAGCGTTTATTGATGACAAAATTTGTATGGCGTGTCATAATCGTGCATGGAAAACTTTCCATAGAAAAAAAAATCAATTATTAACTTTTATCCATATTCTCACAATTTGCGTATTTTTCTTTTGAAAATGATTATGCCATTGTGTTTCACAGATAGTTTTACACATAAAAACACCTTATACATCAAGATAACTTGAGCCAATTCCCAGACACAGTCATTTGAAGCAAAAAATTAAAGATTTCTCAACACGTTTCTCGCTATATCTCAGTAACCAAGCAGAATATCAAAATTCTGAAAACGTCACTTTGTAGAGATTGTTTTGACAAGTAATGTGGCATATCTAACTCAGTTTACCCCAATATGGCGTTTGTCATAAGATAGCACAACAGCGACGAAATGTTAATCGTGGAAGTCAGACTGTCTCAATAATGAATCATTAATACATCCAAAAATTGTCAAGTTCTACGATTTTTTCTCCAAATTTATATTCTCACTTCAACGGAGCTAATACAGTAAAAATCATGAAATCTGGAGAAAAATTTGAGTAGGACGTAAGTAATATTGAGAGCCTCTCTTTGTTTACTCTGTTTACTTATCTTTCGATTATCACGATGTCACTATAACGCTTTGTACTAGCCGATGGTTATTACTAGAATATTATGCAAAGAGCTGAGTAGTAAATGTTGAAAAGTCCGAGTAATGAACAGAAGATAACGACCCCAAAGAGCTTCTCTCATTGTTACTTAGGACCTATACTAAATTTTCTATAGAAATAACTTAGTTCAAAGACAAATACTACAAAGTGTGGTAATTTCTCCACAAAAATCCATATTTCAATTATTCAATGTAGTTGCCATGCGGAACCTATGTATTTTACGGAGAATATCCTTACTGCCTTTTTTATTTTTCTTTGAAATAAGAAATTATACCGTTTTTCTCTAAAGCGTTTTTATAAACGCTTAATCGTGGGAATATAAAATATGGAAAAAAATGCTGATAATTACCAATTTGTGGGTGTATGGAGAATCATTGAGCAAGTCCGATCTGTAAAACGAACGTTTATGATGCCTATCGGTGGATATGGATGTTAAATTCATGTTTTTATGCAAAAATCGCAATATTTTCAAGTTATTTGTATGAGTGATCCCGATTGGAATAAAGTCAAAAGAAAATACTTAATTATGTTGCATATTTTAAAAATTCGGTTGGGGCATTCCCGCACCTGATAATCAACCTGTTACTTCCCGCATTGATTTAATGTTATAGAATACCTTTTTTGGTCAAAAAAACTTAAGCTGTCAATTTTCGGAGTTCTTTTCTATACGAAAAAGGCTTTTACCAATTTAATCCAAGAAACGTCGATTTTCGTCAATTTTTTTGATTTAATATCAAATAGCAACGTTTCATGTAAATAATTATTTAAAATATCAATTCGATTTCTGAAACGTAGTGGTTAAAGTGACTTTGGTTAGTCATTAGTGATGTTGAACTGGAACTTCAGACAATTTTTCCACCCATTTTAATATGTTCTGCATCATCTTAAAATCATGGTGGTATAAGTTTTTATGGAAATTTTCTATGTGACCGCACTCTTAAATCCGTAACTCCGATTTTCAAAAAACCTGTTTTAATCCACCTAGCGGTGCAATTGTGCCTTTCTCAATCATGAACACGTGAATGTTTGCGTTGTTTATATTCATTAAATGCTTTCAAATGCATATATTACATTTTATTATTATACATGACATGACAAATATACAAGAAAACATTATTCGAGTTCTAAAATTTTGTAAAAGAAAAAAACAGCCACGGTAATATTGAACTGAAAAAAGGTGCGAAATCGGCAAAGTCCCAAAAAGTCGATTTTTATAAAAAAAAAACCTATTTTAATCCACCTAGCGGTGCAATTGCGCCTTTCTCAATTATGAATCACGAGAATGTGTGCGTTGTTTATATTCATTAAATGAGTTCGAGTTCTAAAATTTTGAAAAAAAAACAGCCACGGTAATATTGAACTGAAAAAAGGTGCGAAATCGGCAAAGTCCCAAAAAGTCGATTTTTACAAAAAAAAAATTTTTCGAGATAACATAAAATCTCGACATTTCATGCATTTTAAAGATGTTTGGCATCAAAAATACGAATTCGATTTCTGAAATTTCATGGGGTCCCCCTTTGAAAAAAAAAAAATTGAGTTCTGGCTTATATGGGAATTTCATATGTAACCGGACGATTTAGTCTATATTTCCGGACCCATATAAGCGATCCGTACGAAATTTTATAGACATCTGTGGGGATATTATAGCTATCATTTGGAACTAAGTTTGTGAAAATCGGCCCAACCATTTCAGGGAAACTGATGTGAGTTCGTAAATTTTGAAAGATGGCCGCTTTTCCCGGGCACTTCCGGAACCGTCTATGGTGGTCAATGTGCTTTCAACGGAGTATCGGTTTGAATAACAATTTGCTATGTGATCGCACGCCACAACCTGTAACTCCGGAACCAGAAGTCGGATCGGGATGAAATTAAATAGCCATTTACGGGGACGCAATACCTTTCATTTGAGGCCAAGTTTAGTCGAATCGGTCTAGCCATCTCCGAGAAACCGATGTGACTGTTATTCTGAATTTAGATACTTCCGCCGGGGCTTCCGGAACCAAGGATGGTGGCCAATGTGGCCAAATAGACTTTGAATGGATGTTAGTGACCTAATACTACAAATCGAAGCAGTTGTGGTCATATTTTGGAAAATTTTTCACCTTTATACATTCATTGCAGAATTTATTAAAATCGACATTTTCTGCGTGTTCGTACTTATCACCCTGTAATTCCGGAACCGGAAGTCGGATCCATTAGAAATTCAATAGCAGCCTATGGGAATGTTGCACCTTTCATTTGAGACTAAGTTTGTCAAAATCGGTTCAGCCATCTCTGAGAAAAATGAGTGACATTTTTGGTCACATACACACACACATACACACACACATACATACATACACACATACATACACACACAGACATTTGCCGAACTCGACGAACTGAATCGAATGGTATATGACACTCGGCCCTCCGGGCCTCCGTTAAAAGGTCGGTTTTCAGAGCAATTGCAATACCTTTCTATTGAGAAAGGCAAAAACCTAATATCAGCCTATGGGGGCGTTATACCGTTCGTTTGAAACGAAGTACTTGCATACCAGCTCAGCAATTTCGAAACACAATTGCACATATATACACAGAAAGGCTGCGGTGACAGCGGATTTATCCCGGTACCGATGCTTGAAATGGCTCACGACAAACAAGCATCGAAATCGGGACAAATCCACTGCCGAGGAATTCACAGTAGGTTAGCTTCTAATCAGCTGGAAGCTAGTTGGATCACGTAACAGACATCGGTATCGAGAGAAATTCCGCTGCCGGGGAACTCTCAGTCGGAGTAGGGTTGTTCATTGCCAGATAATATCCGAGTAGATCTCGAGAAAGCTGGGAGCAAAATGGCCCACGAAAGCTGGTATCGGTGTTAGGTTAAATTCCTCTGCCGGGGAACTCTTAGTCGGAGTGGGGTGAGTTCACCGTCGGGAACTATCTGAGTAGATAGTGATAAGGCTGAATGGAGTTGAATGCCTCACAAAAACAGAAGCTAAATGGTTGAGGGAATCAGTAGCTAAACGGCTCACTGAGACCAGAACTAAATGGCGCCGTAATGGAGACGGGAAACAATAGAAAACTCGAAAATAAAATTGTTCCGAGATAGGTACGGAAATCCGCTTAGCGACCCTCCTCCCTCCCTGGAACAACAGCGGCACGGTACACAGTGAGTCATAAGGAAACCAAGTAGAGATAAGGTTCCTGAATCGAGCGTTCACCCCGAGATCAAGTAGCAAACCACCCAAAATGATTCGAGTATCTTAGTAAAGTTGAACTTGGCTAAGGTGAGAAAAAAGGTCGACTAGCTCTCTGGGTTCGTGAAGGATAAGCACAATGTGCACACCAAGATGAAGTAGCTAGCGACGAGCATTAAATTGGCCGTAACACCTGCTGAACTCGAGCAGAAGGCGCTCTTGATGAGAGCTGAATCAGCCGAAACATCTCTGATGGAAACCGTGGAACACACAACGGCAGAAACTGGGGTGACTCCGACGAGTCACAGCAATACTCGCTAGGAGAAAATAGGGAGTGACACGTCGGGGGAGCAAGAGGACCCAAAAAAACAAAGAAACTGAAAAGCGAGCGGTAGTCAACCAATGACCACAGAAACGTTGGGGAAGACTGTGGCTGGTGTATCATGGGAAACCAGCAGGCAAAGTGGAAGGAACGGAAACAAAAGGAAGAAAAGAATAATAAACAAGAGAAACAATGCGGCAATTGGAACCGAGGAACTGCCGGCATCCAACGTATTGCTGGAACGAAAGGCTCAAAACCTTCCGTGCTGCCTGCTTAAAAGCCAGAAGACACGTTCAGAGAGCAAAATCAGGAGGAGTTAAAGAAGGGCGTAAGGTGATATTCCGGGCGCGCAGGGCCGCTTTTAAACGTGATATATTTTTAGCAAGACCACCGGCTATAAGAAGCTGTGCAGAAAGGTACAGGTTGTTCCAGACCCTGGAACAACACTTACCGTATCGTGTTGACCAATATCAATAGTCCAATGACGCCAGCTGAAAAGTGCGCTAATAAATTGAAGACTGTAGGGTCTCTTACCGAAGCACTACTCAATCGCATGGCTGCCTATTCCGTACGTCGATGCAAACGGTGGAAATGTTGAAGACAATCGGGTCTGCAACGACCGGTTCCGTACAGTGGAAAGAAAACTTAAAGCGAAGAAAGCTCCCGGTCCGGACGGTATCCCCAACGTTGTACTGAAGACCGCGATTGTGGCGTTTCCGGACATGTTCATGACATTTCTATAGAAATGTCTGGACGAAGGCTACCAACCGGGTTGACGGAAGATCTAGAGGATGGTTCTGCAGCCGAAACCATAGAAGCTATGCCTACGCACTTGCAGTTCGGATTCCGAAAAGGGGCCGTTCATAAACCACGTATACTCATAGGGGGGACGGGGGGGGGGTCTGGTAAAAGTCTACGTTTGTCTACGAGGGGGGAGGGGGGGTTTTTGAAAAAGTCTACGTAGATTTTTATTTTTTTGTTATTCTCGTATTACTAATTATGAATGGGATTTAAAGAGAGTTGTATTCAAAATATCGGTCTATTCTGTATTTATGCAGAAACTTCAAAGCTAGCACACTATTGAGGTAACTACTCGTTAAGTGACCACTCAACCCAGAACCCACGATTTTTTTGGACAACCTCACACGTTGTTGTTTCTTGCGTATATTTTGATATAGTTTTGATGCAAGAATAATACAAATTGACAATTCTAAAGACGATCGCCCAAAATTCCTCTCGACGGAAGATTTTGACTGTGAAATCATCTGAGACACCACTAGTTAGCAAACATGCATGGACCATTAAATGCATGAACCATAAAAAGTTAAAAAATGGTCAAAGTTAAGCATTGTAACAACAAAACACCCGATTTTTAACAATAAGTAGATTAATTTTTTTATTTTTTATATATTAATTTCGGTGGTTAAAGCAGCAGTGTAGTTAAATTTCTACAACAAAGTGTTTACTCGAGTTAATCAGTTTCTCCTGCAATCATTTACACTGATTTCAAAATATTTAAACACCCGTTAAATTTTACGTCTTGACCCTATGCAACTCCGTGCAAATCGGTTCTACTAAATATATTTATCTTCGAAAATATTCGGAGTTAAACTTTGATACTTTTCGACAATACTCAAAGGTGATACGGCTATTAATTACATAAGAAATATAAATATTTTTGGGAAGATTTAAATAGCTTCGTTCAGTTAATCAAATAAGGCAATTTATATTATCTTATTATCTTAGAAATATTGAAATTTGTTCACGAAAAGTTAAATTTGTGTGCATGTTTGGTTTATTATTTTAGTCTAGATGATAGTACACATCGACAGTATTAATTTGTAATTGTTTCTTATAATTTAACAATTTTGAATGCACCAGTAAGGCTCAAAAAGTGTTTAGCAATTCTGCATTGTTGGTGTAGGTCGCACTTCGGCCAAAATTTAAGCTAGTTATAGCAATATATATTTGAGTGACTAACCTTGAAAAGAAGTATTCCGCTACACAAACGTTGGAAAGCACCTTGAATCGGTATTAATTGATTTGATCAATCATAGACAAAAAACCATGTGAAAAACCATTCTTTAATATTTAAAAAACTTGAAATAAATCTGAACGCCAATTTTTAATTGAACATTATAATGTGCTTCTTGCTAAATTAACATTTCCTGCGAATAAAAAATTAAATTAAAAATTAAAAGTCTACGTAGACTTTTGGCCGGGGGAGGGGGGGGGGGTTGTTTAAAGTCTACTCAGGTCTACTAGGGGGGAGGGGGGGTTGAAAATTCTCAAATTTCGGTCTACGTGGTTTATGAACGGTCCCAAAGGGATTGGCTATCGCCGTAGTGCTGCAGTAGTTGCAGCTGGTTCACCACAAGACGGAGGTAGTGCTGGCCAGCTACCATAAACAATCCAACGTGTCGTGACCAGTGCCGGTGGAGCCTTAATTCCCTCGATGCGTGTGCTGAAGCCCCTACAATCAACACAGTGGCAAGGATCAGGCCGAGCATCGGAAGAGTAATATGCAGCAGGAGACATCTTCTGGCGGCTGTCTCATCCTCAGTACTGAGATATGGCGTATCGGCTTGAGCTGCTGAATTCAACGCGGAACCGGACGAAGTTGACAAACGTGTTTCGCCTAATGACTGTTCATGTCGTGAGTGTTATGTATGCTTATGTATGATACCGTCGGAGTCAGTACCAGTTTGTTGGTAGATGAGGAGATAGCCAGGAAAATAATGGACATCGTGCTGCAAGAACGAATACCCTGGATTAGTAGCAAGTGGAATTGCTGGCCCCAAGTGGCGCAGTTTGATGTCGTTGAATTGCCATCAGGTTACTTTCTTCATTGAAGTGAATACACTGAAACCTCCATTAGCGAACTCATTTTTTACGTAATATTCCATTTACGTAACTTTTTTATGAACTAAATTCGAAATAACGAACGTTTTTTTACGATCCAACTTAGTAAAAAAAAGTTGACTACGCACCTTAACCTCAACAATATGGGATATTTCGGTATAGGGTTGACGTCATTCATCGATTTACGTCATCTACTCGTCAAAGCTATTTCAAAAATATCCGAACGACCCGAATGACTAAGTAGTTAAAGGATCTTCAATAATGCGAAAAATACTCTTATGGTTACGGTTATACAAAATTTCGCTTAAGTGGAAGTCGCCATCTTGGATTCAAGAATGGAACCAAACTACCAATTCCATCATCTACTCGTAATGCCCATTCCAAAAGTTCTCATTAGGCTATCAAGAATATTGCTCAACTAGAATCCACCATATTCGATTTCTAAATGCTTTCAAACATCTATATTCATCATCTATTTGTCAAGTCCGTTCCAAAAATATCGATATTGTTAGGGCTATCGAGTACAAGATTCGGTTTTATCAGCCCCTTGGTGTTTTATGCTGGCAACACATATTATGGGAATATATACCAACAGAAAATATATAGAGGGAACTGGGCCAATTCGGACCTAGTAAGGGTTTATGAGCTATAGAACTGAAACGTGTCAACCGAATCACAAATAAATATTTTTTCCTAAAAGCCTGATCAATTGCGCACATTTTTTTCTAAGGCGACTTTTTTTTCGATCTTTTACCGTATTTTGTATAAACGGTTCTGCGCAAAAGTACATGAAAATACCCCTACCCTGTTCCAATTCGGACCACCCATTTCTTTTCGATTTCCTGCAATAGAAATGAATTCCTATTTTGGCCTAAGATGATGATGATGTTGTTTATTAATGGAGGATTTAACCCTAAGGGTCATTCTCCTCCGTATTTTGGCCTAAGTAATAGTTGTTGGTCTCGCCCAAAACAGGATTTAAATAAAAAATATTATCCGGCAGATCCAAAATCACAAAAATGCACTTGATTTAATTAATTGTTGTTCATCAAAAATTTTGTTTTTCGGCTTACACATTTTTTTAAAAAAAAGCGCTCCGAAGCAACATTCGCTCCTACCGCACGCATACGAAAACTGAGAACCGCAATATTTTGCGAGACAGAACAGAGCTACATGCAGGGCCGTCAAGAGCCGCTTCGGGCCCCAAGGCTTGTATTACTGCCGGGCCCTTTCAAATCTAAGCCTTCTAGTTCAGTATGAGTTAATACCTCTTCCCCGACGACACCAGGCACAGTAACGCGAGTGGCGCCGTGAAAACTGTTAAATAGAAGTTGACATCGGTTTAAAGCTCCAAATATTATGTTTCTGTTTTATAAGTTAATATGTTTGTAAGTCGATTATTGAAAAAAAATATGTAATATTTTGTAATTCGTTTGCGCACGTTTACACTTCAGGTTTTTAGTGACTCGTTTTGATACTTAGTGTTGAGCTCTGATGCTTAAAATTGAAAATCTTCTGGAGTTTGGGTTGGCTCTCCATTATTAAAATTGCGCGCTCGAGTCTGAATTCTCAATTTTTTTCGGGTTCGGGTTTTCAAAATTTTATATTCTCGGGTTTCCCAATGAAGAAAACCCACTCGATTGTGCCATAAATTTGAAATTTACTTAGTGGTCAAGTCCGAATGATCGCAGCACTTGCCCTGTAATTGTCCTGTGCACCCAAAATCGGCTGCGAATTCTGTCAAAATACAGATGGTTGAGTTCGGCAACGGAATACAGTAGCAAGGTTTTTGCTTTTTTGAGTTGAAAGGTGCAAGATGTTCAAAATGTTCCAAAGAAAATCTTGGACGAAGTGGATCCAATGTCCAATTTACGCGCGTATAGGTATATTAACTAAAACTTAGATAAGTATAGGCATGATTTTCTTAACAAGTATTCAGCGAGTAATAGTGCACAGACCAGGACTAGGATCATTGGATGTTAGAAAAATCGTGTCTACTACATCAATCAATCAATCGTCATCAAGGAATAAAGATGTTTAAATTCAGAACACATATTGTAGACACTGAGAGCATTTAGACATTCTGTTTAGGTGGTCGTTGTCATAGATAGTGATGATATTTTTTGTCGCAAATTGTGTTGGCGATATTCAATATGCTCACATATTGATCTTTCCCAATTTAGCCAACTTTATCACGTATACGGTAGATAATATCAGTACTACCAATGGTCACAGGCATGTTAAATAGTTTTCCTTCCGCATGTTTCCAATTTGTTCAAATGCAGATAAACTGCTATGATATCTTGTATGACTCAGATTTTATGTTGAATCACCTTGAACTTAAACTTCCGGTAATAAAATTAATCTATGCCACCAGGAAAGCAAACTGACCTCAGTGACTTATCAGCTTTTAACGAATTACTAGTCATCCTGTCTCGTTCGGAAAAAACGAAAACATACCGGATTCCCACATGCGGCGCCTTGTCACCACATTCACCGATTTGCTGTCGTCAACCCCTAATCGTCCGTTTTGTACCTTTCCACACTGTTCCGACAGGTTCCTGCTACCTGCCTGGCTCTGTCGCACTCCAGCAACCGGCCATGCAACGAACAGCAACAGTTTACTAGCCAAACGGAGCCATTTTTATGCACGAACCATTCATTCTAATTACCTCCAATCAGGCTGTAATTGAATATTTAGCTTTTTGCTGGTAGTTGGGTAGGTAGGTACCTAATATGCATAGGGAAAGCTCACCCGAAACAGTGGCGATTTATGGCGGCGATGGTGGTCCTATGTCTCAAAAAGCAATAAATATCATTTAGTTCGGTGCGGCGGTACGCTTCTCCGACATCCAGATCCAGGATCGTTTGTGGGAGCCGCGTTTGTCTGACGCTTGTGGAATGCATGCGGGCGATACTTGCTGCGCCGTTTGCTGCGCCTACTGTGTTTGTGTGTGAAAAAGGAAAATCGTTTTAATGAAAGTAACATTTTTCATTACAAACGAAAGATAGGAGGAGGTGATGATGGCTTCCCATTGAGAAGGATGCACTGTTTGATTCGTATGGACGATGTGCGCACGGGCAATGGTCCTGGCGCATCGGAAGAACAAGCATGCGGGTGCGGGCAGAATGCAGCGGCGGGTACAGTCAAAAAAGTGGCTTAAGTTGCTCCCACACCGACCGACTTCATAACTGCATTGGACGGTCCCGTCTGATTACCGTGGTCGGTCGGTAACCGACAAAGGAGGGTAGAAGTTGATGAAAAATCAAACTTTCTAAATGTTTTCCCATGCGGGTGATCTTATTGAAGGATGATTGATTTTTTTTTTGTTTCGCAAGGGACACGTGAAATGGGAACCAAGAACTATTTCGATTCTGTTTCATTCGATGCATGTGAAACAAGTTGAAATTGTGTGCAGTTTGTATGGGCTGTACGACTAATTTGAATATATTAGAAAAATGCGACGAATCATGCCTGAATAATTGTTTCATAACCGGACCCCCGAGACTGCCTCAGTATATATAACCTGTCTTGTCGGGCCAACTCTGTCTGGTTCAACGTTCAACGGAGACGATTCCGAAATTGCAGTTAATATATGAGGTGAACATTTACGACATACTTAACTCATCCACAACTCGTCGGAGCTAACTGGTTTCGTCACTAATTGGTCACATTGTAGAATGTCTGCTAGGTTTACTTCTCTAATTGATAAATGCAGCTAACTTTTCTGTGACTTCAGTGCTGCTCAAGCGGAAAGTATAGAACTGGGCTATATGGTGAGCCTTTTGGAATATCGCTTTGAGATTTGGAATTTTTCAGTTTTGTTGTAATTATGAATAGTTTTCGTCTATAGACTATCGTTATCGATAATTTTTACGAAAAAAGATTGTCAATCGCGCTATCTATGCACTGACACGCGCTTAGATCCCCAAGTGGTGTTTGGTTTTGAATCAAACCGCCAGAAGAATTTCTAGCACGTGGTTAAAATCAGTCGTAAAACCAACATCGGCCTCAACTTCCACTACCGGATTCCCGACCGCTACCAGCAGCAGTTACAAACCAATAAAAGCAATACGAAATGAAAAAAAGAAGACAGGATACACCGTGTCGGCCTTGGGTAATGAATGCATTTATTGATTTGGGAATGAAATTCAAATTTTCCCAACTTTTTATCCACACTCCCAACGATTCGTTCTTTACGCGGCGTGGCTCCGGCAAACGAAATTTATGCCGCCATCGGTTTTGTTATGGTAGAACATTGTTGGTATACGCTGATGGTGGCGACTGTCCAATGCGGAAGAGCGTCAGCAGAAGTACAGGACAACGGAGGGGAAGAAAATGAAATCGGTGCCCGATGTATTTTATTGTGTTTCTAGTAATCAGATTACGATGCTGCTGGTGGAATAAAAAGTTCTCATAAATTTTGTTAGACAGCGGAATGCGACTCGTTTTCGAAATTATGAATCCGTTTGGTCGGTCATAAAACGGTAGCGCGGAAAGTTGGTGGAAGGGAGTTGAAGCCCATCACCCATATTCGATGCCGATAGTTTGGCTCTGGGAGCTCAGTTGCTGTAACGAACAAATGCAACCCATAACATAATGGGTTTGAGCCGGCTACAAGAAAGTATCCGTCCGTACTCTCTGAACATCACATGATCTATCTATGAAAAGGGTCAAAAATCAAGTTTAAGATTATTAAAGTTCAACAATCCTCAATACATCATATAAGCTACTCTGCCGTCATCTGTTTAACAGACAGTATCACCCGTTGGCTGACTTCTTTATCAGTGGATACCGAGCAGGTGTACTAGATGTGTCAAAAATCAGCTTTAAAATTTTATTCCGTTAGACATTTTTACCATTCTCCATAAACATTACTAAATTGTCATACACTGCACAGTTGTTAACGTTATCTGTGTGCAACAGATTGCGTTACCCTCCTTTGGGAAACATAATTCCGAACGTTTTCAATCGATTTTGCTGTGCTAATGCTCACTATGGAACCAAATTTCGGTTAGCCCCTGAATTTATGCATAGGGAAACTTAAAGTAAGTTATATTTTTGTGTTGCGGATTCTTCCTCTGTTGTGTGCCATTTTTTTTTAAATTTGCTGTCCAGCTGGTGACCCAGTCAGCTGTATAAACACTCATAGTAATAGACTCGCGGATGTGAAAACCGCAAAACTGGCAACTAGAAAAATAAGCATGGCTGGAATCACCCAAAAGTGTGCAAGCTCAAACGTGCTCGACTGTATTCGATCATCTGTTTTTATCAAAATAATTTTTCAAGTGGCTCAGTATACGAATTAAAAGAGAAGTTAGATACTGAGTAACAAGAAATTAAGAAAAGAAAAAAAAATCCAATGCCTTCAAAAACACAAAGTTGATGAAAAAGAGCATAAGTAAAATGATGTTTATGCAGTTATAGTGAAAGTAATAAACATCTTTCTGAATAACATTGTAAAATACTAATATGAACATGAAAAGTGAACAGCAAAATATATTTTTAAAAATGCTTGTTTGCATTGTCATGCTCGTTTGGCTTCGGATTTTTACAGTTTGTTTGGCTCGATAAAAGTACCTTCGCTGGTCTATTAGTATGAGTGTCTATAGTCAGCTGTATGGTATTGAAGAGGAGAATTCGAAACACAGCAAAATATGATTTACTTACGATTTTGACGATTGGAAAGTTTTTGTACTGAAAATGATCACCGAATTATATAATATGACGCTGGGCCATAAGGCCGAAGGACATTAGGTCAAATGGGCATTAGGCAGACGGCCAAGCCGTAACAGAGGGAGAGGGAAAAAAAACTCAAAGCTCTTCATGCCGAGCTTTCAGTTATTATTTGCTTTGCTTGCTTGTCACTCATTTGATTGTATCCTTCTTTTTATCATGAGATGTTCCTTCGAATTATACACTTTAAATTCGCTGATTTTTGTCCAAAAAACACATTTTTATATAGAAACAAACCACTCGTCAAGCCACTTTTGGACGTCGTCGTACGAATCGAAGTGCTGTTCTCCGAGCGCGTGACCTATCGATGAAAACAGAAGATAATCAGAAGAGGCTAGGTCTGATGAATAAGCGGATTGACGTAGCACCTCACAGTTGAGTGCCTTCAAGTAGGTTTGGATCATTTTTGACATGTGCGATGGAGGCTTCTTACGTTTTGTTCATAATCTGGTCTCTTTCACGCAAAGCACGGCGCAATTTGATTAGTTATGGTTGGTTACTTACCTTACCGTTCAGGCTCTAGCTTGTCTCTTGCTGTATGCAGAAGCCGTCTCCGCTCCACTCGGTCCATTTCTGTTTGTCACCAGCCTCGCAGTCTTCGAATGGTCCTCTATCTGGTCGATCCACCGCACAGTGTCGCCGAGCCGGACAAAGCCTCAAAATTTTATTTTTGATTTTTCATGATTTTTCTCTGTTTCTTAACAGATTGAATAGAGTTGAAATTTAGTTCCGAGAACGATAGTTCGATTTTTTACATGACTTCAAAGGTGAAATAAATAATGAATTCTGAAGAAAACTATTTTCAAACATAAGTTATTCAAATGAATATATCTTTTTAGTTAAGATTCCGATTGGGATCAAACTGATTTCATGTGAAAGGTTATTCGCTGAACTTATAGCTGCCATTCGATTAGTCGATACAAGTCTTTCTTCTCGCTCAGAAATGAAAAACAAATAATAAATCGAGCAATAGTTTAAAGTTATAATGTTCAAAGTGGCTGTACTTTTTTTTGAAACGGTTCGGAAAGATCGGTTGTTGTTCACGATACTTGAAAATTAGTGCACTTTCCGAAAATGAATATCTTATTTTACCCCTTTCTGCCCCGAGGTATGAAAAAAGGTGATTTTTCATGAAACGTCTGAAGAAGACGCATCCCAAGTAGCAATTTTTGTTTCAGTAACTATTTCATAACCAGTTGGTAACAAAAAATAGGTGCTGATGCAACTGACATCTAACTTCCTGCGCGACCCAAAAAGCGCAGTTTTAGGCTGATTTTCAACTTAATTATGATTGAGCAAAACTGTAAAAACTAGTTCCCGTTTCGTTGCAATAACGATTCGAGAATAGCTAAATGAAATCATATTGTTGTCAATATGTTGAATGTAGGTCGCAACAAGATTATTAAATGATACTTTTTTGTCGTTCACCTGGACTGTCAATCGCAACTGAAAATTAACATCTTTTCATGCAAATAGTTAAGATTATGTTACCAGTGGAAATGAAAATGAAGACCAAGTCAAAATACATGTTGAATATCTAAATATGAACAGTAGCGTCATTCTTTATATCAAAAATTGCCAATGAAGCATTAAATTTTACTGCGCATCAGAGTCGTCTATCGAGTGATATTTTATTCCACTTCTTATTATTTCACGCGCTCTTGGTGAAACCAAATTATAAATAGTATTTAAAAACAATTTCCAAGGGAAAAACGAATCCGAATATTAGAAATCCAATGCTATTAAATAAAACACACAATAATCATAAATCAGGAACATAAATTGCTTTAACGGTAGACTTTTATAAATGTTCGCGAGTCGGGTGAGGTTTTATTTCCAATACAATAGAAAATGATGCATGTAAGCAACATGGCTTTCAAGCCATCCAGGGCCAACTTTAGGATGTGATTTGGGTGAGTACAAAACAATGCGCTTTTCGAATAAATTTATATCAGTGAGCAAAGATTTTTATTTGTGAAATTCTATTATTCCAGCATACGTTTTGTCTCCAGCGAACAATTTTCAGTTCACATCAAAATATGCCTTTCCTTAGTATGACCCTGTACTTTACTAATCTTGTTGAAAACGTTCTAGTCGTATTCTTGTCATATGCACGTATCAGACACATGTCATCGTTATACCTTGAATCACAAACTCACACGTTTTGCCTTTCTCATATAAAGAAAGGCTATGCAATCACTGTAAAAATCGACTTTTTAACCGAGGCCCGGAGGGCCGAGTATCATACACCATTCGATTCAGTTCGTCGAGATCGGCAAATGTCGGTGTGTGTGTATGTATGTGTGTGTATGTGTGTGTGTATGTGTGTGTGTGTCATTTAAACTCACACAATTTTCTCAGAGATGGCTGAACCGATTTTCGCAAACTTAGTTTCATCTGAAAGGTATAACGCTCCCATAAGCTGCTATTGAATTTTTAGTTGATCCGACTTCCGGTTCCGGAGTTACGGGTTGAAGAGTGCGGTCACACAGCAAATTCCCATATAAACTGGTACCACCATAATGTTCAAATGATGTAAAACATATTAAAATTGATGTAACATTACTCTAGTTTGCGGGTCTGGATCACTAATGATCAATCAAAGCAGCTTTGACCACATTGGCCACCTATGACGGTTCATGACGCCCTCGGGGAACCCGCCAAGTTCCTAAGCTAATATCACACCCATTCCACAACGAATTCTCTACCGATTTTTACGAACTTAATTTCAAATGAAAGATACAGTAATGCCATTGACTGCTGCTGAATTTCATTCGGTTCTGACTCTTGCTTCCGGAGTTACAGGGGTGTTAGTAAGGATACACTGGAATTTCCCATATAAATCGGTACAATCGTAATACCTCAGAGGCTAAAAACTATTGAAATGGTCACCAAATTACTGCTAATCGTAGATCTAGATCACTGATTGCCAATCAAACATTCTTTGAATATATTGTCCACTATCGACGATTCCGGAATTCCGGGCATATTCCACAATTAAAGTCACATCGGTTCATCGGTGATGACTGAACCGATTTTCTCAAACCAAGTCTCAAATGGAAGGCAAAATATGCAGTTGAGTATTGCGTAGCCACCCCTTCCCCCCTCCCCACCTTGCCCTTACACCTCCCTCCTTCATCACTCCCCTCTTCTTGGATCACCCTCACGCCCAGATTTCCTTCATCCACCCCGTATACCGAAATAAGATGAAGGATTTCTGACGCATCCTCCACACCCACTCTACTAAACCCCCATTCCCTACACGTTCAAACGCATTCCACCAACCTTTGCAAATTATAATCACATGAAGATAACATTGAACTCATGCTTATTAAGCTAATTAAATATTATTCTTTTGCCTTTCTTATATAGAAAGGTTATGCAATTGCTCCAAAAACCGACTTTCTAACCGAGGCCCGGAGGGCCTAGTCTCATATAACATTTGACTCAGTTCGCCGAGATCGCAAAATATCTGTGTGTATGTATGTGTATGTGTGTATGTATGTGTGTGTATGTGCGGATTTGTTAACAAAATGTCCACATCGGTTACTCGAAGATGGCTGAACCGATTTTTACAAACTAAGATTCAAATGAAAGGTATAATATTCCCATAGGTTGCTATTGAATTTCATTTTCAACCGACATCTTGTTCCGAATTACGAGTTGAAGAGTATGGTTACAAAACAAAATTTGTTGATTTTTCCAAATCAGTTTCTCGGAATTTTCTGAACCGATTTTGACAAACTTAATTTTAAATGAAAGGTCCATCAGCTGCTGTTGAATTTTGTGTGGATCCGAGTTCTGGTTCCTGAATTACAGGGTGATACGTACGATCACGCAGCAAATCCCGATTCTAACGAATTCTGCGATGAATGTAAAAAGGTGATTTTTTTTCCAAAATGTAAACACAACTGTTGAATTTGTAGATCTAGGTCCCCAACAGTCATTCAAAGTCTCTTTGGCCACACTGGCCACCATCGACGGATCCGGAAGCATCCAAAGTCAGAATAACGGTTATATTGGTTTCTCGAAAATGGCTAGATTTGCTCAACTTAGTCTCAAATGAAAGGTGTTGCGTCCCCAGAAACTGATATTAAATTCCATCTCCATCCGACTTCCAGCACCGGAGTTACGGGTTGTGGAGGTCGATCACATAGAAAACTCCGATTGAAACCGATACCGCGATGAATGCAAAAAGGTGCTCTTATATATACTTACCAAGTGTAATAAGAATGAAAGACATTTCCATAAAGTTATATTGTACGAACCAGCTATTAAATCATAGTTTGGAGAAATGAGAAAGGCACAATTGCACCTCTAGGTGGATTAAAACAGGTTTTATGATAGGCATTCCCAACACTGAATTGACCAATTCATAACTAAAGTTCAGCAAAATAATAATTAAGTTGTATTTTTGTTTACATTACGTTGCGAAAATTCACCGATGACACTTCATGCGCTACACTTCATATTATACAGGCGTCTAACTGTACGGTGGCGCCAACTATAATATGTTGGGTGTATCGGAAAAATGTAAACATGTGACATGAATGATTATAACGAAATCTTTCTGTTGCCGCAGTAGTTGAACTAATGGGTTATACTCCTATGCGAAGCACAGGGAAATCTTATTACAATACACAATAAAAATAAACTATTTCCATTAAAATAGGAGCTATTTTAAACCAATGCACTATGGTCCCAAAGCTGTATTTAGGAAGACAAAACTGTTTGCGCATAAACCGTTGGTTTTAGATATATAGTATTTTCGGCAAACTTTCTTAGAACTTTCTTGTCGATTTTTTTATATTAGTTGAATTAGGGTAGTCTTTGTGGTTAGGGTGTTCAAAGTATCAACTTCTTAGATATGTAAAATTCAGCTACATAGTGTTCTACAAAGTTATAAATCAATCAAATTGAAGCAACTTTTCTGAAGAAACTATGTGGCTATCTCTAATGGTTCATGTGCTTTGATTTTTGCAATATTTAAGGTAGGGTGGCTCTTTAAAAATTGGTTTTCTATTAATATCTTTTTATGTGTTAATTTCTCGCTAATACTTTGTTCTATAGGTTTTTAGAACTTTTGTGAATACACATTTTTGCGGAAGCAATAAAGTTTCTATCTCTTTTGTTTGCATAGTTACAGGCGATTTTCAAAACAAAAATGGTTTTTTTAAAGCTATATATCTTCCAACATTGCAAATGGATTTTCAATCTTTTAATTTCATTTGAAATATCGGAATTTTTGTAGTTTTTGGTGAAAAAACTGCGGGAGCGTTATTTCTGTAAAATAAATAATTAATTTTTAAAAATGGTGCATTTTTCAATAAAAATCGTTCATAACTTTTCAAATAGACGAGATAATTACTTTGTTACTTCGACAAAAATATTCGCCATACAAAGTTCTAAAAGTGCTGCAAACAAACTGTTTACGATAAATCAATGTATGAAGTGACAAATGAGAAATAGTGATTTTAAAGGGTCACGTTTTCATCGTTCAATCTCTTATGGTAAAATCAACTGAGAAATAGTCATTGAGTGTGATAATACCGAATGTCATGGCAATTCTATTGGATTTGTAAACGTTTTTGAAAGAACAATCTACCGTACATCTAAATAGTACAATGGATTTACAGTAGTGTTAGCTGCAAACTATCGTTAATTCTAAATCGGCCAACAAAAGTTATCTATGCTAACTTAAGTAAATCCTTTTTGGTTTGGACTAGTGCTCAAAACGAGTGCTAGAGAGAAAATGTTTTAGTTCATGTATTGTTATCTTAAAATAAAATCTTGAAACGAGTTTGTTATTCATAGCAGCGGAAATTATAGTATGCTTTTCCAACATTTATGCAATGTTTGAAAGTATAAATTAATTATCGACTATAATGACGGCTGTGGGTAAGTCAAGGAAAGATTCTCAATTTTTTGTTACTTCAAAACAAACAAAAGTAAGAGGTGTGAAAATCGCTAACCGCGAACTGGTAAAATAACTAATAAAGCCTAATTCCCTAGCATCTATATAATGCATGATGATGGTACTTGCTTTATTGGCCCCGCAATAGATAACTTTTATTCAGAGTTTACTATAGTACGCTATTAACACTATTGTGAATTCACGCTAACATGTAGTTGTACGGTAAAATGTTGTGTTTTCAAACAGTGTCACATATTAAATAGATTTTCATTATAACACACATTGACTATTTCTCAGTTGATTTTACCATAAGAGATTGAGCGATGAAAACGTGACTTCTTAAAATCACTATTTTTCATTTGTCACTTCATACATTGATCTATCGTAAATACTTTGTTTGCAGCAATTTTAGAACTTTGCATGGCGAAGATTTTTGCTGAAGTAACAAAGTTATTATCTCGTCTATTTGAAAAGTTATGAACGATTTTTGTTGAAAAACACACCATTTTCAAAAATTAATTATTTATTTTACAGAAATAACGCTCCCGCAATTTTTTCACCAAAAACTACAAAAGTTTCGATCTTTCAAATGAAATTAAAAGATTGAAAATCCATTTGCAATGTTGGAAGATATATAGCTTTAAAAAACCATTTTTGTTTTGAAAATCGCCTGTAACTATGCAAACAAAAGAGATAGAAACTTTATTGCTTCGGCAAAAATGTGTATTCTCAAAAGTTCTAAAAAGCTCTAGAACAAAGTATTAGCGAGAAATTAACACATAAAAAGATATTAATCGAAAACCAATTTTTAAAGAGCCACCCCACCTTAAATATTGCAAAAATCATAGCACATTAACTATTAGAGATAGCCATATAGTTTCTTCAGAAAAGTTGCTTCAATTTGATTGATTTATAACTTTGTAGAACATTATGTAGCTGAATTTTACATATCTAAGAAGTTGATACTTTGAACACCATAACCACAAGGACCACCCTAATTCAACTAATATAAAAAAATCGGTAAGAAAGTACTAACAAAGTTTGCCGAAGATACTATATATCTAAAACCAACGGTTTTGGCGCAAACAGTTTTGTCTTCCTAAATACAGCTTTGGGACCATAGTGCAATGGCAAATCAAATGTATTTATACTTGCGCATCTTATAAAAATGAATCGATAGGAATTAGGACTCAATGGTTATAGGAACTGAAATTGATAATAACGCAGTGTTACACAAATGTTCCGTTAGTGGACCACGAGATAATAAATTGAAAAAGAAATTTAGTCGCAACTTTGATATTTTTCCAAAAAATAGGAACTGAGAGTATTTGATAGCTGCAATATTTTTCTCCTTAGTAATACATTTATCGATAAAGGGTGCTTTCAACGTTTTATTTTTATTTTGGATTATTTGACGGCTGAGTTAGCATGTGATCATATTTTTTTTTCATTATTTCAGTTTTCGTAATCTTGTGAATCATTACAAATGGCAATCCATTGAACCGAACATTCCCTAGCTCACCCAGTTCCACAGTATTCAGTTATGGTATATAGCTCATCAGTAATTGAGATTATGAGAAACATAAATTCGAATGGTATCGAAGCGCAAGAGCAGGCGGTCAATGCACATTACTCTTTTTCAATATTCGAACTAGGTTTCAATTAATCGATGGTCAGCCGTATGACTTATTACACGACTAAAACTGAAACTAAAGGTGTTGCAAACCTTGAAGGGCAACATTTGGAAACAAGCAGTTCTCTACAACTTTTTTGAAGAAAAACACAAAATTTATAGGATGCCATGGAGTTTCTAGGATATCTTCAGGCCACTCATTATACCGACAACATCGTTTTGTTTGTTTTTCATACCCATTTAACCAAAAATTAGCCTCGTCTAAAAAGTAGTTGTTTTATGTCAAATATCAAAATTCGAGAACATAGTTCAAGCGCAGATTTTTTCATAAGGAGTGGATCTAAAAATGCCGGAATTTTGTCTACACGGTTTGTTGACGGCCCCCTTTCCGGGTGGAGTTCTCAAGAAATATTTGCATTCATAGACAAAATGTCATTCAGCAAAACAATTACAAAAAATGAAAATTGAAAATTAACATATGGACTAGTATTTTCAGACGCTTCACATATTAAACAAGGAATTTTCTAAATAGTATTACTCCTAAGATAACGTTATTTTGTTTTCGGAAGGTACTCTAAGTAAATGATTTGTTTCAAATTCATACTACTCGATCCTCCCATCTTGTTCTCAGTTCCAAAATTATTTTCTAATATATTAATTATATGATCTGTGTGGAAAGGATTTAATCGTTTCGTTTAAAATCAGTAATAACATACCTGCTATTTGTTTATATTTTCCAAAACACCGAACATTTTATAGTTGGCGCCACCGTACAGTTCAATGCCTCTATAATGTCAAGTGGAGCGCATGAAGTGTCGTCGGTGAATTTTCGCAATGTAATGCCAACAAAAATACAACTTATTTTTCGTTTTGTTAAACATTAGTTGTGAATTTGTTGATCCAGTGTTGCGAAAGCATTTTGTTAATACATGTGAGTTTGTGCTGAAAGGCGTAAAGATGGTATGTGACGGATACATACGTATAACACGAATATAACTTTGTAAACTGAAACGTTTTAAGTAAGAATCTTGGTGTTGGACAAATGTGCAATTGTCGAAATATATATCACAAAATCAAAATCGTAACTAAATTTCAACAAACTCTTCAGCATCAGCAATCAGTTCATAACATTAATGAACATATTAAAGCTGGCAACATAAATGACCATTTGGTGACAAAAGATGTTATTAAATAACCTTGATGTTATCTATGTTCAACCAGTGCAACAAAATAACTTTATTGTTTTCTCGTTGCAACATAGTTTGGACTTAGACGATTAAAACTAGTTGCGATTTGCTACTTGGGATGGTAGCCTTTGACTACCCAGGGTTCGCAATATAATTTAAAGATGTGTCTTATCATTATCAACAATTGAAAAAATGTGTATTCTGCTAAAAAATTCACCGCGCCTAATTTTTTGAAAATGAATTTTCGGAAATAGTGCACTTTATATTCGTAAATGTTGATTTTTCGAACCACCCTAAGTGCCAAAATTTTGAGGTAATAAGAAACAAAAAAACAAACATCAAATATGAATTCAGCGTCACAAAATTACCCTAATGTGAAGTTTTCATCAAATTCGGGCCACTTTTGAGGTTTTGTCCGACTTTTGTATGTAAGGTGATCACTGTGCACCGTGCTTCTTGTTCCTGTAGGGTCGCCCTCAAGAACCATATTCATCGGGTTATCGTCCGACATTCTTACGACGTATCCAGCCCACCGCAAACGACGGCGAATTTAGGTCGACCGGAGCGTCCTCCGGAGTCCAAAGTGGGCACGACTTCCCGCCAAGATCCGTCTCTGAATTTCTCTACTCTGGTATCTGGATTTCGTCACCGTCAATCCGAACTCGGGATGGAACGTTCACATGGTCGTCTCTAGAACCTCCTCCTCCCATGTTTTTGTCTTCGAAACGTTGATGACAAGTCCAATCCTGCTGGCTTGGTATTGTTGGTAGCGATGAGCATTGACAGTTTTAACTTTAAAAAAAATATTTTGTTGTTTTTTTAACCTTTTTCATTCGTTTTGTTTTAATTTTCCAATAACGTACTGTTACTATAGGCCTCCACAAGAATTTAATGCGAGTAGACAGACGATTTCTACAAATTTAAGCACAAAAGAAGAGCTTCCCGCATATGCTCTTTTTGTGGCACAAAATTAGACATGATTACGCAAGGGAAAATGTAAGTTGTTATATGAAATCACTGATGATGTGCAATTATTGATGAAAACAGGTGTCTAACTCACACAAAAAATGTACAACGTTTCTATGGTAGCTAAATATGCTCACTAGAGTGACAGAAAAAAATGACCCCCATCGGCCCACCCCTGAGTCGATTTCTAGTCCCACCAGGAGTGTCTGCTCCAAATTTGAGCCAAATCGAACAAGTCTAGCTACCGGACCAACGTGCTTGAAGTTTGTATGGGATTTTTCGACAATTTACATGTAGAGAACCCACTTTCGCACATTTTCCCCGCGAGGTGGCACTGTATACATCAGATTATCACCAAAAGTGAAACTTAAGAAGGTAATTCTATTATCTACAACTTTGTTGAAGACTGCAAAGCGATCCGACTCGAACAAGAAAAGTTATTACACTTTTAACGAAGTGATGTCTGAGTCAGTTTTGCGTGGGAAATTAGGTGTCTTCTACAAAGTTGTAGAACAAGCCTTTTGCAGTAATTCTTCCAAACATCTCGATATTTTATCTCTCTCCGTTGAAAAGTTAGTGTTGGCGCCATCTATGCGGTCACAGTTGGAACTAAAATTTTCTAACCAAAACATAATTCGTATTATGTACTGCAATTCTTCCGAACATACTATTCAGCTAAATCTAACCATTATTCCACAAAAATGTATAGTTTGTTAAAACCTAGTACTGATACACTACCATGCACTGCTAGGCCCCATGCAAAATTGACTCAGACATCACTTCGCTAAAAGTTTAATAACTTCTTTCAATAAAGCCGGATTGACAAAGTTGTAGACAATTAAATTATCTTTCTTATTTTCACTTACAGTGATAATACGATGCATACAGGGCCACCTAGCGGTGAAAATGCGAGCTAGTGGGTTTTCTCCATGTAAATTGTCGAAAAATCCCATACAAACTTCAAGCACGTTGGTCCGGTAGCTAGACTTGTCCGATTTGCTTCAAATTTGGAGCAAGTACTCCTGGTGGGACTAGGAATTGGCTCAGGGGTGGGCCGAGTGAGTTTTCAAAAATTCTTTATTTTTCTGGGCACTTTAATGCTCACTAACGCCATCTATGAGCAAACAGCGATTTTTAGCTTATACAGCTGGTATAATGTACAACATTCTAACCAACCCTATTAGAAAATTACAGGCTTTATTATATGGGGATGTAACAAAGTTTCCAAAGCGACAACTTATTGAATATATGTACACGTACTGTACCGTCGAATTCTACACTGGTCTAATGCTAATCGCATTATTCTATTCTCCAATCACTTCAACCTCAACATCTGCGTCTGATTGGAAAGAAACAAAATGTAACAGATACACTTCATTTATTTTCATGCTATAAGAACCACAATGGCTGTCTGTGAAGCAAAGAATCTATTACTTGAGAATGGTGTTCATTTTTTAAATGTTTGCCCTGGATTAGTGGTAGGCAACTTTCACTAAAGGGGTCTGATGTTGATGATACAACTCGACCGGATTCATCATCGTAAACGGAAGTATCATCGGAAACGGAAGCCATTATATTCAACTCCCTATTCCATCAAGTATGCTTCCGCAATGGAAACATTCTTGATGAAGCCACGTTGTTGGCGGAACATTCGAAATGCATCTGGTTGCGCTCAATTGAAGGAAAGGTCATGTCTGCAAACAAAACCAATTCGTTGTTTTGTTATCTTGCATCACTCTTCTCCTCTACAAACTCCTCCCACGAACGCCGCTTCAAGTTCAGAAAAGTACCAGCAAACCTCACTGCAGCACTGACATGAAACCCCTGTTTCTTATTACCACTATAGCTATGAACCCAATAGAACCATCCAAGACAATAATAACAACAAAAACGAAAGTCCAGAGAACTTCCCACGGCATGAGAGCAGGAATCCAATGGATCGATGCCTGGTTTCAGTCGCTTGATGCCACACGGTATCTAGGCTGATTTGATCCAGAACAAAAGTGTTATCAACCTACTAGTGGCCGCTATTCCCTCGCCAATTTTTTAATGAAATAATTAAACAATATAATTTCAAGAACAATTGCTAAAAGAAGATAGAAGATATAACTAGAACTGGCTCACCAGTAATAAAGGTCCAAAATAATTTCACTCCGCTACCATCACTTGGGACTGTATTATTCCAGTAGCGAAGAGCCCTTCTCCTCTTACTCCTAGTTTCCTCCGTCGTCGTCGAAAGGTATTTTTACTTTTACCACAAATCATTTTTCCCGATATTTAAAATTTTCACTGAAAATCAAACTCCCAATGCGTATAGTTGGTTCTGCGCCAAGAACAGCGCAGGTTTCAAAGTTTAGGAAATGTTACCCGAGGAGAGTATAATTCGAATAAGCTGCGTGTGAAACGGATAAGCAGTTATCACAAATTTCCGGTCTAATTCAAAAGTCCCATATTACTATGGAAACAGAACAACACACAGTAACTAGTAGCCAGGGAAGGCAAAAATAATAGGGAATAGTCTACTCCACTTAAACACAATACAGTAACGAATTAAGCAAAGGAAAATACTTGGTTATTAATCAACTGCGGTTGAAAAACAACAGACAGCAAAAAACGGTAATTGATCATCTTGGTTGTATCTTGGTTGTTTGTCCTCAGTTACGACGGCGCCGGTGGTTGAGTGGTAAGCGTGACCGCCATTCATTCCAATTGGGCTGGGTTCAATTCCAGCTGAATTCGTTGGGATTTTTCTGGGGTGAAAAAATATGTGGTCCCTTCTCCTACGGAAGGGAAGTAAAAAGCCGTTGATCCCCCCCGGTCCATGAGTTGATGGATCGATATCTATTCCAGATAGTGGAGGAGTCACCTCTCTGGCGTCGGTAAAGAAGATGTAGAATTCAACTTCTATACTTACTAACGTGATACTTGTGAAGTGCGCAGTTAGTATATACGGCCTCTAGCGAAAGCAAGAATCGGACAAACCATTCCCTTCTCTTTCCTTCCGCCGATCTACGTTCGGGCCTGGCCGGCATCGGTATTGTTCAATAAACACTTTAGCATTACCAGGAATTGCACATTGAACGATGTTTCGCTACTCCGAAGCATAATTATCTACTTATTATTCCCTGTGAAATTTCAGCTAGTCCAGATCGATAAGTAGCAGCCAGGGGTGGTCGCACAAGCTCCAGTTCTTGATTGTTTGCCCTCAGTTATGCTTTTAATCAAAAATCCATGTTAAGAAAAATTGCGATGGAATAAAAAAAACCACGAGAAGTCTTATTTTCACTTACATTTAATGCCTTTCAATATTGTATCCTTCCGATCATTTGTCTTTCGATATTTTGTCCCTAAACCGGCTAGTCAATCGATACATCCTCGCTGTCATGTTATCTTATGTAGGGTGACTATACGGCCTGGTTTCCCAGGACATGTCCTGGTTTTTCACTGACGGTCCTGGCGTCCTGGGAAGTCAAGGAAAACGCTTGATTTGTCCTGTAAGCCTTAAATATTTTTCTTTACTGAGTCTTTGCTTTATTTTCTCCGTACTTCGTCGTACTGGAAATCCGCGAACATTTTTCCAATCCATGAAAAGGGAAATGACAAAATATCAATAACTATCGTGGAATAACTTCATTGAGTTCTCTCTCTAGCTGGTGATTATGGAACCACTTCAGAGTTAATGCTAGCATTAACATGGCTTCACTGGACGCTAAACAGCGACTAACCTGCCAAGTCTAACATCCTACTTAACAGGGAGTATGGAAGGTCGCGCTCAAACTGATATTATTCACACCAACCTATCCGCTATTTGTCATAAAACAATTGATAAAATGGAGAAATTTGTAATCAACGGTATTTTTTGCTCTCAGATCGAGAAATAATGATTGTCATTGGAGATTGCTAGCTGCATATTTTTAAATCAGGAATGGCGTAGGGAAGTTACTTGGGACGGTTGATGCTTCTACTTTACTTCAATGACGTGTGTTGAGTGCGGATAACCTCTCGCCGGTCCTGTACAGATGATTTCAGAATATTTCGCATCATCCGCATAATTAATGATTGTCAATTTTTTCAACAACATCATGTAACCTTCGCTGATGGTTATGTAACAAGAACTGCGTGTGTGTAAATCCAAAAAAGAGCTAGGTGATCGAATTCTCATGACTCATGGGGAGAAGGCACAATCAGTTAGGAGTTGATAGAGGGTGGTAGTCCCCTTTGGACTGTCCTGGTTTTTCACTCGCTTGATATGGTCACCCTATCTTATGACAAAAGTCATTTTGGGCTGAATTGAGTTAGATATGCCACATTATTTGTCTGAAAAATCTCTACAGAATAGCGTTTTCGGAAATTTGAAATTCTGCTTGGGTACTGCGATATAGCGAGAAACATGATGATAAATTGTGAGTTTTTTGCTTCAAGTCACTGTATTTTGGGATTAACTGAACTCATATTAAAGTTTTAGATGTTTTCCTGTGTAAAAATGTCTGGGGAACACAATGGCATAATAATTTTCAAAATAATGATAGTTTTAGTTTTAAGCTGAAAATAGCGCATATTTGGCAACACTGCAACCAAAAATTGTATTTAAGTAGCAACATGCCAGTAGCCGGCGCTAAGATCGACCAGCAAACGCTATACGGGCGTTACGTGCAAACTTGTATGATTCATGTGTGCGAACCTGTATGCGGTGGTGATTCCCAACGTATTTTCATTGAAATGTTTACACAGGTTTTTCAAGAAAGTTTGTTCTGGCTCATATGTCTGCTCTCTGTGGTACTAGACCGCGGTGGCTTCCTTGCGGAATACCGGTTGTAGTGGGAAATGAAGTGGAAAGACCGATCTTATTGTTGAATTGAAACAGCCTTTCATCGACATAAGAATGAACAATTGGTTTAGCACATTGGAAGCCAATTGACGGGAACGGCCAAAACATGATCGCCAAAGACAGTTTTCAATAATTCGGATGGGGCGGTCGCTGTATGGGCCGTTGATTTTTTTTCTATTGGAACCAAAGCTCGTTAGGACAAAGGCCATCGGTGTTCTAAAAAAAAAATAAAAAAAATTAATCATGGCACGAACGCACAATCCGTTGACCGTGATGTGAACTCCTGTCTCATTTATGATTGTAATCGAGTTTAAAGAGCCTCTTGAGGAGTGTTGTCGCGAAAACCGGCAATTCTGTTTATTATTAATTCCATTAAGCCAGAAATTAATTAATTTTTGACTTTGGTGGTAAAAAACCAACCCTCGACTATCTACCTCAAAGCCTCGAAGTCTACCCGCCTCGAAGTCAATTCCTGAATCAACCAGATCTTGTAAGGTATAAGCACAGATAACAGACATGTAAGCCAGATCAAATTTTCCTTGGGTCCGTGAGAGCCAAAGAAATTCTGTGATTTGGTGAGCGTTTCACGAACAGAGCCTTTGTTTTTAACAATTTTTACAATTTAGAAACGTTGATCAAGTATGATGAATTACCAAAGAATAGTAAAGCAATGTAACTTTGACAGTTCGATGCCAGTTACCAAAACATTCTTATCTAACTATATCATGAAAGCGGAATTCTATTTTAAGACTTTGTGCAATATTGCACGGGCATGAATGGTGAATGAAGACCATTGAATCAAGAACTGGTTTTATCCAACAATAATAGTTTTAGTTTGGTGATACAGTTAATTTACCAATATCATTATTTTGGGAAGTAATTGACAACTACCAAAACAAAACTAGATGATGATCATGTCGCCTAATCGAATCGCTACCAATTTCATAAATTTATGAATAAAACCACGAATAAAAATTTTATTAACGAATAATATTAGTAGCAAGTTAACAAGTAGCTTTCAAAGTTTGAGCACAGTAAAATTTTCAAAAACTTACGGCCAGTTTCCCAGTTGAAAGGGTGTCTCTGAAATGTCCGTTTTCAAAGATTTACTTTTAACAGTTGAACGGGAAATGCTGTCAAACAAACTAAAAACTCAAACTGTGTTCAGTTATTTTATTCAAAATTACATTGAAAAAGTGTCCATTCTAACCTGAGCCAAAACATTTCATAAAGGGTATTTAAATTCTAAAATTATTGATTTATGTTTTATGTCCTAAGAACCAGAACCGCGATTCAGTGCTACAGTTATTAAAAAAATCAACCAAAGCTCGATGCGCATCGCAAGCATTGTCAATCTTACCCCCTTAAACCGGTACCCAACCAACAGATACGCCTATCCGTCATCGGATTTATTCCGTTCCACACGGACAGTTTTTTCCCATGAAACTGGTCTTCCAAGATCCAGATTCTTAACCGTAATCACCCAACCCCACCCGGTCCCTTACTGTCAGCTGCATAATTTAATTGGAACGATTCGATTCAAAGGCTCTGGCACAACAATAGCCCAACGAGAAAAACGTCCCCCTCGGAACCGGTACCACCGATCCGGTAACGAACTGTATGTGTAATGCAATTCGTCCTTCGAAAAGAGCGCGCGCGCGACCCTACTTCGACTCAACGTCTTCCGAGATTCCTTTAGAATCATCATCCTTATTCTTTACCCTTCTCGGGGCTATGCGTAATCTGGTACGGGGCCGATAACAAAAGAACCAACTACACGGTAATGTTTAGAAGCAGAGGGAGAAAACGGATCGAACAAAAGAAAGTCACCAACACTGCTATGCAGGCTGATTCCCCCTAAGCATATCCTTGCCGGTGCCCGGTGGTGATCATTTTCCCACCATGCCTAGGCCAGTATAAAAGCGTCGCGCGCAGCTCACAAACCATTCATAGTTCAGTGAGTGCTGCCAGAGTGAAGAACGATCGCAGGTAGGCTCCCTCTCAGGGAGCCATCGAAAGTGATAACTAAGCAAATAAGTGTTGGCATGCGACACAGTGGCTCTTTAATAGAAAAGACTTCTTCGTTTCGGTTTAAAAAAGTGATTGTTTGTGATTTGAGTGAGTTTACTCAGCCCAATCGGGATCGTGGCAGGAATAGTAGTAGGCCTTTAACAAGGTGCTTGTTGTAACCGCCATAAGCGAGGTCTTATATCGGCTAGCTGAGTTGATGGTGGAAGAGGGGACGCTTCGGAAGGAGAACCTTTTCAATGTGAGGGATCATCCGTTGCAGGAACTATCGAAGGTAGGTTATTTTCAAAATTTTTCGCTGAAATTCAAATGATTTTAATCAGTACATGTTGCCTAACTATAAAAGTGCCTTAATTTTGATTTGGGAAACACTGATGAAATGTTTGTGGAATGTGTTCCCGAGTGGGAATGCCTCGTCATACGGACCGGTTTGCTTAAATGGAACGCGCAGCAAATTCGCTGATGGAGAGGGGGGGATCCTTTGTGAGGGGTGCGTTTCGTTTTTCTCGGGGTGAAGGGGCGCAAAAGTTAAGATAGTTTTATGTGTTTGTTATTACTAGGTTATTTTTTTTTTGTCTATTTGAGTCACATTTAAGTTTGTAAAAATTAGAATTTCCCATTTTTTGGTGTTTTGGCACACAATCAAAGTTTTTTTTGCGTTATAGTAATTTTTACTAAATTTATTTTTCATTAGGCTTATGTTAATATAAATTATCAATTAGTTTGTTTAAAAAAGTTTTTAGTTGGGGGTGGGCGTAGCGTATTGGTAAATCGATTGCCTTGTACGCAGCGCACCTGGGTTCGAGTCCCGACCCCGCACATAGGGTTAGAAATTTTTCTAACCCGAAGAGGCGAATGACCTTAAGGTTAAAACCTCTATAATTGAAATAAAAAAAAAGTTTTTAGTTCTGAACTTTTGCGCCACCCGGTAGACGTTAAAAATTTGTTCCCGAAATATTTTCTTTTTTTAGAAACAAAAAGTACCTTTCTACGGTTTTAAATCAGACTTAAACTATCTTTATAGATCGTAATAATATTACATTACTATTATTCAATAATAATAATTGATGATAATATTTATGGGAGCAAGTTTTCAACCATATCCTTTTTGCTACAGTAGATATTCAGAATCGGTGTAATAAATTGATCAGGAAGCTGCAATTGTTTGTGAATCCAAATAACATCCATCTTCAATTAATTTAGAAGCGGGTAAAGATGCGCGATTGATAATCATGTGTGTTCAGAAAACCTTACGTGTCAGAGCTTCTCCAGCTAATTAGAGCTCTTTAATAGTAGCCGAATGAACGGGCAGTGCTCCGGAGCACTGTACGAGTATGTTTTCCCTAGATTTCTTTCACTTTTGCTGTTCAAAAATAATTGTTTCAAGCAATTTTATTCCAAATTGGGGAGAGCTTTCAGTAGATAACAGGAGCTATTTTTTGGTCCGAGAAGTAAAAGGTAAACGCTGAAACGAACTACATGTTTGTCAAAGTTAGATAGAATAAATGGATCATTAGCCATATCTGAATTTTTTTTTTCAAAATTAGCATTTTAATATACCTGAATTAGACTAAGAAATATTAATTTTTTAAATGAAATCTTTTTGTATTCCATAGATAGAAGCTCGGTTTTCTGAATTTTCAAATCGAAAGACCAAAATCTTAGTTTCATTTTTTCGAGCAGACGAGTACAGTTTCCCTATGTTGTATTTTTACGTTTCTTTAGGAAAATGTAGTTCCGATTCAGATATAAGAAAGCATAGCTCATTCTGACGTATAAGAAATTCAAATGTAATCGCTTATCAGACACATTACTATTCAACAGCAAAAAAACTATCTAGACCTTGAAAAACACCCTCACACGAACAGAAACATGAGTCAAAGACAAAATTACAGTTCAGACACCAAAAAAAAACAAAGCCATAAAAGAAGCTAGCAGAAATAAAAAAATCTCAATTGAAACTGCGCTTGAACTGAATAAATCCTGGAAATCGACAAACCAAAAACTGGCAGTTTATCAAAAGTACAAAATTTTCGTGCTTCGAACAATTATTCAAGAATTGCCTGATGTATGGACTTTCAATTAAAAAATCAAAACAATTACGAACAAAACTCCGTACAGCTCTCAAGTAACAAATAAAGTTATATTTCAGACATTAGCTAGAGCAATCCTTCCCTGTGTAAACATTTACATGAAAATACGTTCAAAATCACCATCGCCTACAGGTTCGCATGCATGAATCACCGTTGTATCCAAGTTTGCACGCAATGCCCGTATAGCGTTTGTTGGTCGATCGTAGCGCCGGCTAGTGACAAGTCGCTACTTGCTAGTAGCATTTCAAAACGGCAATTTTATTTCTTACACTCATTGAAAACCTTACCTGTATGTCAATTCTCAGTGCTAGAGCTATAACGTACTATTTAAAAGAGTGAATTTAACTTGTTTCAAAAACTGCAAAATTGTTATCGGCTTTTTACGTGCAGATTGGAGATTAGAAAAATGGAAAAATTATAAACCTTTTATTTTGGTTTATTAACAAAAAAACCATTATCACTGGAAATACATAAATCATAAAATAACCTCGAAAACGAAGTGCAAAATTATAGAAGAAATCACCCACATATTGTTTATAAATAAAATCGTTCAGAAACATATTCTTTGGCTTATGTGAGCTTTGATCAATATTGCCAGTGCAGCGACTTCAGTTAACGAAATAATTAAACTTAGATATAACAATAGTGTATCGAGAGATTTATAAAGACTGATAACTTTTAGCTTCGGAAGAAAAATTGGCAGGTTTTAGCATTGATACACCGGTTCTAACCATGACCACAGAAAATCGGCTTCAACGTTCGAAAAATTAAGCTCAGCTTGAGTTCTACAAGATGATGATACGAATGAACCGATAACGGATGAAGTTCATGTTTGATTCTCGGTGGTTTGTTTACTTCGTCAGTTGCGTGAGTTGGAGTGCAACGGATGTTCATCTGTTGCATTCGAACTCACATAGCTCCCATGTAAACCAAGCCACCGAGAATTGTTAAACGAAGTTCATTCGGTTTGTTTTATGAGGTTATGTCAGTTGGTGTAAAACCGAATATTTGTACGACTACCCGTTAAACAGTGTTGGGAAACGAATGCGAAGTACATTAAGGACATTATACATGCGAGCCACAATATAGCTCCTACGCATTCACACACCCCTCTCCCCTGCCTAACCATGTATCTGACATGAGCAAATGTAAACCTTGCTGGTGTGCCACGAAACTGCTACTTAAGGAAGCTAGAATATTTTCCTATGCAATCAATCCGAGTTTTCGACGGAATGCCATCTGTAGCTCCTATTTTGCGCGAAAATATCACCCCTCTTCATTTGGGGTTTCTTTTCGAAACACTCTTCTCGTTTTCATTGCACTTTTTCAAATGCACTTTTTTCACAAACCACTGAAAAAACACTCGCGAAACTTTAATCGTTTACTAACAAAACTTCTAATTTAAATAAAATCGTTCAGAAACATACCAAAGGAAAATGTTCGGAAACTCTCATTTGTGCGTTTGAATTTTCACTTCAGATTTCAGTTTTTACTAATGTAAACAAGCGAGTCGGTGCCTAGCAACGTGGCTTCCACATATCTTCACCTTAAGCCCCATTCGTTCCCCGTCGTGTAGGAATAGCATACCTAGCGTTCTTCCTCGTTCGCGCTCGGATTAAACAAAATCTCGAGCGGGAATGCTCGCGAGAAATCCAAATTGTCATCTAGTATGCAGAGCAATTCGAGGAAACTTTTCCCACAAACGCTCGTGTGCTATGTTACCTCGCAAGCGAGAAATACCTTGAAGAGCACAGACGAAGAGCGTGGGCTACTAAGAGTATCTTCACTAGTGCACGTGAAGTAGAGAAGCTTTCGACGCGTCAACGGACGAGAAAAGCATCACTGCCGTTGAAACACTAGGGCCTCCGTATTTGTGTCACTATGTCGGCTATTTTCAAATCTCTGTGTATCCAGTGGTGAAAACTCAGTAGCGCAACTGGCGACCTTTGATTAGTCAGTTACTTACTATGAAACTTAAACACTCGGGATAGCCATCTGTTCTCTATGCTAGTAATGACCACAGAACGCGTCATCAAATTCAAGTCCATTTTGTTTATAAACAACGTTTAGAAACAGTTACGCACACTTAATCTCTCGCGTGTTTTTTTTTAGAAAAGGGCCACTAAGCACACTATTAAAACTCACTTTGAGAGAGGGTTCCGTAATTCAACGCCAACGATTGTTAACATTTCATGAAAGAGATTTTCTTCTCTTTCGTTTACTGCTTTTATTTTGACATTAATTTTTGACATTAATTTTTTATAAATTCTATATGAAAAATGTATTAATTGAAACATAAAAACACGAACCCTTTAATAATCGATTGTATTGTCTAATTGTGATACACACTCAATTCGGCTCGGCAATTTCCTAATAGCCGTGTAATCAGCAAATTTAGGAACTGATATCTCAGTGAAGTTAGATTTGTTAACTGATTTTCGGTGAAATATTTTCCGAGTATCAGTTATGAAACACTTTTACTGAGATCTCAACCAAAAAATTGTTTACCGAGATTTCAGCTGTTGAGATTTCGGCGAGACGAAAAAAGCTAAAATTCGGCAGAAAAAATTAAGTGTGTACGTATAAGTTTTTATAAAAATCCAAATCTTTAATCAATTTCTGAAAATCTTTGCCATTACTCAGTACTATACTTGCCATTTGGACAGCGCTGCAGTCACAGTCACAGTTGTTTGGAAAGGTCACTCTTCTCATGAAACCGTGCTGCTGGATCAATTCTGGATACTACTTGAATAAAAATAGTAAAGGTTTTTTTTAACCTAGGAAGGCATACTTTTGCCCGCAACATACAATATCAAAATTGTTTCCTAAAAAATGTACTCTATGACGTTTACGTCACTTTTTCTTAAAATTGTATTTTCTCACAGAACCTGTTCAGTATTCGAAAATAAATTCTAAACCGGTTGAGCTCAGCGCACACCAGCAAGTACAATTTTTTCAATTAAATCTCAATTTGTTTTTTCGACACTAAATCATTCATCTTTTCTGAAACTAATAGGACTGTTTTGGCTCGTCTCATGTAAAAATAGTACCACGAGCTTGCTGAACAGTTATACAGAACATCTGCTGATTTATAGGACATTGCATGACCATGTTTCATCTTATCTTTTTTGAAAGTTCGGAAATAAAAATAAATAAAAACTTCAGTTGCATATCATAGTACAGGAGACTGGGTTCAAGTTAAGGGGTGAGACGCTTAGCTCTTTAATTTTGACTTATAGATACGCTCGCTCAACTGTCATTTTTTAAGTGATGGCCTCATCATGTAAATGCAGTATTCTCTTACAATGTTGACAGCAGCTAACGGATTTGAAATGCTATCATAATTCTAGTTTTCTTTAAAAAACAGATTAAAAACAATCCCATAATATATTAGTTCGGCTGTTTTGATAAAAATATTCGATAGTTTATGAAATTGGACGGATGATCTATTGAAATTAAGATCTAGTTTATTTGCACTTTTTTGTTAAATTATTGGCAGAATTCAGGCCCGGTCAATTAAATGTTGAGAGATTCCGTTTTTAATTTGTCCCTCGTTTAAATTTTGTTTAAATATTTATTATTTCGTTATCCAAGTTCACTGTTGTTTTGAAGTTACACAATCTGATATCTTCCAGGCTAACAAGAAACTCTATGCCAAATTCCACCACAAATTCACTGAAAAATCAACGATATCTATAATAATCAAAAATGATTCGGGTCGTTTAAACTTGATTAGGGGTTTCAGTTTTGCCGAATTTTCATTTTATTTTTTGACTTACTTCAGGCTCTTTGGAATAACATAATTTGCTTCACTTCGGATCAAACTAAAAATAAGAAGCTATATTTTGTTTTTTTTATTATTATTTTTGTTAGAACGCGGTATAAAACATCTGTCTCGGATAGAATTATTATTTTCAAAGCAATCTTGTTTAAATCGTGGGTCGAAATTTAATTTAAAGCTTTTATAGATTTTTTCGCTTTTATCAATTGGTTTTGTTTCAACGAAAAATGCCTGTATCTTTCAGATTCCTAAACATTGCGATAAAATTCGGTCCACTTGCTTCTTGACAAAATGTCAAGGAAATCTCTCGATTATATTCAGATTAGCATCCATCAACCATACCAACCTAGTGAAGAAACTTAACAGTCTATGATTATGTTTTTTTTAGTCCGTTTAGGATTAATATAATTATAATAGATGCATTCCAACCGATTTAACGAGTATTTTAGTAGAATCACAATAGTTCAATAGTATGTATGTATGTATGTCAAGTTCTGCTTTTGCTTTCAATCTGAATATTCCCCACTCGTTATTTCCTGAATACGCCATATTTGCTAACGATTAGCGATTGTAACATTTGGTCTCAGCCTTCGCGCATCTCTATACAAGCAGCATCTCTGAGCGCACTCTGCCAAAATACTAGTTTCCTCTATGCTCATCACTGGCTCTTTTTTCTGCTAGTTTATATTAAGTAGTTTGGCTACTGTGATCAGAAGTGTAGTCGCAAGTAAATCCAGGTCGAATCTATAATTCATGTGCGACGGTTAGAATAGGTGAAGCGTGGATATTCAAGGTTGTATAACAGCCATATCCAATTTTTTACAGGAGGACAGAAAATTACTTATATTTTTTCATTTTTAATATTAAAAAAATCTCACGATTGTTTGTTCATTATAAAGTCATACAACACTTATTAAATTTCGAAAGGATTTCGATTTAAATTGAGGAAAATACGACGACGTGAAATTTGAATACGTATAAGTCGAGGGAGCCTGATAGTTCAAAGTCGTATATCAATCATTAGCGTTACGAAGTGAAAGTCAGATCTGGGTTAGCTAGTAAACCACATTTCAATGCGCGGAAGGTCTACGCTGAATTCTGACACACACACTTTTTTTGGACCATACTACTCGAAAAGCCCCGTTTGGACCTGTGAGAACACGAAATTAACATAAGGCTCTTTCTATTGGTTATTATACAACTTTGAATTTTCAATATGTCACCACTTATCAAAATACAATTTTTAAAAAATTCTCACAATAAAACTGTTACTCTTCTCGCTAAAATGAAGACGTCGGCTACAAGTTTCATAAATACAAAAAGTGAATTTTGAAAAATTAACGGTTATAAGACTTTGAATATCCACCTTTCATGTATACAGGATACTACCGATTATTAAAAAGATTTAGAAAAAATTGAAGATTTGCCTAAATTTGTATAAGTCTTAGGCTTTCAAAAATCTGTGACTTGCAGATAAAATCTGTGGCTAAAAATTGGTTAAAAAATATATGTGAATGGACACCCACATTAGCTTTCTTGATTCAAAATTTAATAGCAACACACAAATGCGATTTTAGGATCCTATACAGATGCATCTTAACGAAACCGTTTCCCAACCTTCAATCAAACTGCTTGTGTTCTACGTCGTACAGTCGAACGGATATGGTTTGTCCATAAATTACAATCGTTATGGTGTTCGCGAACTAATAAAACAAGACGAGATAACTGTTAGACTTGATGGCTATTAATCAGTGTTGCTGGTTTTTATGCATGTGCATGGATTTCAAAATTATTGTTTTTTTAGCATTTATATTATCTATGTCGAGAGCATTTCTGGTGTCATTACAATGGTTTGTGGCGAATTTCCTTAAGTCAAATGCAGTAATAATGTAAAGACAGCCATTTGTTTGCAATAAGATCCTCAAACTTAGTTTGTAAAATTAAAATTTAATTTTAACCATTCTAACAAACCAAACATTTGGTATTTTTTACATTGGCATCTTTAACATTTTCGAGCCTAAGTGGATTGCGTAATCTATATCTTGTGCACTTTTGCTCAATAATCTCTCCCACTCCTTCTGAAACCGAACATATGCGAACGTAAATGCGAACTACGAGGGAATCGAAGCAAACATTTCATTCATCGCGGCGGACATGAGCTTGAAAGAGAAATGACAGTTTCAAGCTCACGCGGGGATGTCAAATTTTCTAAGCTATGGTCCAAGCGGTGAAAATACTACGAAAAGCGCATATGTCGTTTTCATGGCTGCCATATAGTTCTGCTATACCTCACAACTCGCTTTTTTAGTTTTGTGTTCATTTGCTAGGGGTACATGTTGCTCCGAGTGCTTTCTAGTAAAATTTGTATGTCAATTAGCTGGATTTTTAGTGGAAAAATATTAGCATAAAAACAAATATTGACTTCGTATGCACTTGCTTCGCAAAAAATCGAAAAGAAATGGATGGTCCGAATTAAATCAGGGTTAAAGTGATTTGGATGTTTTGATACACAATATGGTGAGAGATCAGAAAAAGAGCGTCAGAAAAAAATGCGCGTAATTGATCAGACTTTCTAAAAAGCTGTTTTCAAGCTACTTAACAGTAACATGTATCAGATCTATGGCTCATAAATACACACTTGGCCTGAAGTGGTCCAGGTTCCCTTATAGATGAGAATTCGTGAAGGCGCCTTAGAGTACCCTAAATAAATGAATGTCACAATGTACAAACGGGGAACGAGCAAATCGAGCCATTTTATTTTGATTTCTCCTAATAACGAAACTGTAATTCAAATGCTTCCAAAAACACAAAAACACGATTTCGGAAAGAACGACTCAATAAAATGTACTCCCATCTTCGTACAAAAAATATTTTCGCGTCTAATTCGAAAATAGTAACCTACCATTTCTAACAGAATATTTTTCTAGATGTGACGCACAACACTGAACCGAATATAAAACTTTGGCAATGTGCTAACTGAAGTAAAGTCCCGAACCAAAATTTCGAATAAAAAACACGATTTTGACCTCCAAACACAAACCACGAAAAGGCTCCGTTTCGAATAACGAAATTCCGACAGAAACTGTCGAAACAAATCATTAAAAATAAACTCCAAAAAAATGGCAACACTGCCTGTGTCAAACGCCGATGAAATAACAAATCTATTAACCGTCACTTAAAAATTATGGAATTAGCCTGCTGCTGTTAGGGAGACATCTATGTGGTCACCATCATCTGTGTTGTATACATTAGTAGCTCGAACAAACAAAATCGCCCTTCACTTCTTACTTTGATATCCAACTAAAGATAGTTAAAATCATACGTCATCGAAAAAGGTTCAAACCGTGAGACACAGTGAGTATAAAATGAATCACCACATTTTTCTTGGAAAACTGGTGGCATGACATTAAAAAACTGTCATTTTCTAAACACAACCACACAAATCTGATTCCGTCCAATCGATAACAAGTTTCCGCCGCTTCCAAAAGCCACATTTAAATTTGTGTTTCAAGCAAAAAATCTTTTTACCGTCTGTAATGTCTAGAATTGAGAAAAATATCAGTAAAATACTGCGCGAAAAAAAAAAATTAAAAAAAAAGAGAAGAATTCAAATATTTATAAAAATTTATAGAAATTTGCGAAGCTTTCAACAAAATGCCAAATATCAGTCATCTGTGCAAAGAAACTCTATCACGAAAAGCTTAAATGCATCTGTGACCAGTTCAACACATACCCGCCGCCCTGAAGGAAATATTTCAGTTGTTTACTTCGTCCTTCATTCATTCGGTGCAGCGTATTCATTCAGTTATTTTCAGTTTAAATTCAGCTTCGGTTGCCAACTAAATTTTGTTGGGTATCCTGAAACTTCAGTAGCTTGGGAAATTAATTAACGGGGGAGGAGTTGTAACTGAATGCTGGTTTTAGTAAATGCACACAGAAATGGGCAACTGAAATTGAGATTTTGTACCACTGTCGGTGACATGAGAGAAAAATCTGTAGATGTGGCACCCCTGTCCATAAGGGAGCAGCGTTGACATATCTCACGAACTAAAATTTTCGCACCCGCTCTGCCAATCGATGCAAAATTGGCAACACCAGCTGAGACGATGGTAAAATTGAAAAGAAACACACAGAGAGAATATCTGGTTGCACAGTTAACTAAGTTGTTTTGTGTGCAAAGTTTGGTAGCCAAGAACATTAGGTAAACTACGTGTGACTTTGAGTATTTGGCTTACAACTGTTGGACGCAGTATTTCGTGTTATTTCAAAACCTTAAATTTTCATGTCTGTCAAGTGAGTTTCTCAGTGAATATTGCCTAGATCGTCAATAATTAGTGTCACCTGCTGATGGAAAATCTTCTCGTACATAATTTGATTGAAGAAAGCGACAAGCGTTTCTAATTGATATTTTACTGAAACGACCTTTTCCAACTTACCAACAAATCACAAGCAATCGTGCCAACTTGCCCAACGTCTTGAACGAGCAGTAACGTCGGATGACGAGAAAAAAGCTAACAAATTCAGTAACATTACAAAATATAATAACTCTTTGAAATCGAAAATCAGAAAAATCAGAAACACGACAATTGGCAACACTTCGACAAAAACTGGCATCTACCGTCTCGAATCTAAGAAGCAATCGAATTGCCAGCAAAACTTTCAGAGCAGATTCAGCACACTGTTCAAGTAAATAAAATTGTTTTATACTTCAAAATCCCAAAAATTCTTATCAGATAAAGATAGTCTGTATGAAACTGATAGTCCAAAAAATACCAAAACTATCCTTTGGTTGTTTATTTACTAGATCTGCTTGACAAAATCAACTTCTGCTTCAAATTTCCATACTCAGTTACGGTTCAGCAAAATTACACATCATAAGATATAGAAAAAAAAACAGTTTAACAAATTTAAAATTAATCATAAAACATTACTCGAAAAGTCGATCATTTATGACTACTACAAACGACTGCTAAACAAATTCCAAATACTGTAAAGATGTGGGTATGCGGTGTCATTCCAATCCTAATGGAATCAGCGTCAGCATTTTTCTTGGATCATAAATTTTACGCGCGCTGCAAACCGAAATAAAACTGGCAACACCAGCGACGAGTGCGGTTCTCAACACAGTTTACAAAGAACGGTTAGACAAACAGTAATGTCCAAGACAAGACGAGACAACTGTCTTCTTATGTTTTCTGTTTTGAAATATTTTTGACATTTCGAAAGCTAGATTAGCAGTGTAGCTGTTTTTGTGTATTGTAAATAATGCATTTTGATTTTAAGTAATTGCGATCAAGCGCATACATTTCATAATTATTGTTTTCGACATTCATATTATTTATTTCAAGAACATTTTTTGTTTTGTTTATTTGCGTTGTTGTAAAATCCTTCAAAATCTATGCAATGAAAATGTAAAAGCAACAATTTGTTACCTGGCTTGAACTACTTGAAGCTAACTAAGTTTATTAAAAATTAAGTCAAAACTTTAATTTTATCGTTCTAACAGACAAAATGATTCTAAAATACTTTTATTTTATATAAAATATCGCTGCTCATAGTGCCTACACTGCGAAATAGCCTTGTGGTAAATAACCCAGTAGCGCACCAGTTAGATTCGAAGACATCTATTTGGCTCTGAGGTGGCTCCCAAAATCGTATTATTAGTTGTCATAATCATAGAGAAGAAACATCCATCTCAGGCTACAAATTTTGTAAAAATCAACTGTCTTTTTAAAGGTTATTGAAATATCTTTGAGTTTGATTGAATTGACAGTTGATCATATACTAAAATCCAAAATGGTCGGCGTGGTTATAACTTTAGTTGGGATATGCTGGTGTGATGGATCAAACGATTTATTGGTTATTCGGTAAAATATATGTGGTCTTTTAAACTTGCTTGTTCAAACATGGATATCTGCTCCCTATACTTTTATGTTGGCGACATTTTTAGATGAGTTTTCTACTAAATTTCGAAACTATTTGTTCCACCGGTTAGTTATAAAAAAAATAGTTTTCCGTAAAACAATTTATGAAATTTCGTTAAAAAAATCTATCAAACAAATTTGACAAATCTGCAGTGCTGCCAAAGAGCATGTTGTGAGCAAACGATAAATAGTTTCACTCTATAAAACAGTTTAAAAATTGGATACGTACCGGTCAAGCCAGTTGGAATTTCTTTCGAAATTCTGGCAACTCAGTTTACAGTTTCGTAAATCTGGCAAAGATTTACGAACCAAATTGCGGCTCGGTTTGACTAAGATAGTATCTAATGGTACAGCAAAAGTTGGCAACACTGACAGTGGTGCGGTTGCTCACAATATAGCCTGTGTTTTGCCAAAGAGAATCAAGCGTCCTTTTGAGATACGTGCCCAATGCAGCGTTATCAGATGGTTTCATATAATATCGGCATAATTTTAAATTAAAAATCGGTATGAACTTTATTCTTGCAAACCATTGATTATAGTTATTTTTGAAAATGTGCATTAGAAATTTTTAGGTTCAATCGTAATCGCTTGTTAAACTAGTATTTTGACTGAAACCAGACAGAATTCAAATCAAATGATGAAACATAATGGCACTTTTCAAAAAAGAAACACTCTACCAGCTTGTTAACCATATCTCATATTAGGAAGTTTAATTATATACAAAATCGGTGCGTATCGGCACAACAACGAAAAAAACAGTATTTTTAGAGACGTTATCGGTATATCGGGATTAAGTGTAAAAATCAGTTGATCTGGCAACGCTGATCCAATGTAGCACTAGAGACATTCACATCAATGTATGGTTGAGGACCAAAATAATAATCGAAAGCAGATATCAGAAAAACTATGGCACTCAAGTCGTTTTGGTTTAGACATGAAACTAGCAGTAATGGCTTCAATTGTAGTTAATCACTTCCCGCCGTTCACTTGCAGTAAACGGAGCATAAAAACAGACTTATAAAAGTACAATTAGATTAGTTTCGTGAAAGAATAACGCCAAACTAGCTGCTGTGGAAAAATCTTCTTGTACAAAATGTGAAAAAAACTGCACAAAAATCCTTTCGGATTGAAATTTTTTAACTTAAAGGAACTAAAAAGCTGACGCTAGAAAAATAACTGATTATCGATTACGCTACGACAATAAACCGACCAACAAAACATAATCTATCTTGCCAACTTACACCAGGCCTCAAGTAAACCGAAACGTCGAATAAAAAAAAACATAAGTTTGGTCCTTTCAATACAAAATTAATGCAAGTCTCCGATTGAAATCATAAAATTCCAACTGGCAACAATCTAACGTTTACGACAATGACAACTAGTGGAATTAGAAAATTGGAAAATGAAAACTAGCAACACTTCGCTAAAAATTGACGCCTCCTGTCTCGAACACACGGTAGAAGAAATGGTATCGATCGTCAGTGAAAATATATGAAACCATCGAATAGTCACAAAACTCAGATTCAGCCGACAGTCTAAGTGAAGAAAATTATTGTTTTATCTCAAAACACTTTTCCAAATCCTAGAAATGTACAAACTATCCTTAGACAGTTTATTTTCATGTTGCCAAAATCAACTTTCGATTCTACCTTCGCTATTCAGCTTTGAACTACGCATGATTGGATAAAGTAGGAAAAACCGCTCAACGAATATAGAACTAATCATAAAATATCACTCGAAAAATTGACAAAATTATGACCACTACAAAAGTCTGCTAAACAAGTGTAAATCAGAACTGGCGTCATCAGTATCCGCAGGAAGCTAGCGACCCAACGGTCTATATCTTTGAACACGCTGCAAAACGTAGAAAAACTGGCAACACTAGCACTGAATGCGACTCTCAACAAGCTTCAAATTTACCCACCGAATAACGCACCTCAAAATGGCTGCGTTCAACCAAATCCATCACATCGCGCTTTCAAATTTGTATTGCAACTCGAAAAAAAAAACGGACTGCTTTGATGATTGCTTTCCCTGAACTTCTTTGAATCTACACAAGGCAAAAGATTCCCTGTGACATGTGCCGTTTTTGGTCGTTTCCGATGCGTTTGATGGTAAAGATGTGTACATTTTGCTGTTCCTAAAATGTTAATGGAGATTTTTTGAAATTGAATTTAAGGAGAAACATCTTTCATTGAACCATTTCGACCTGGCCCTTTTTACGGTGTCAAATATCGATTATGTCAGAGCCAAAACTAGTGTCAAGTACGGCCAATAGTGTCAAACAATAATTTGTTTACTTTTCCGCAGAAAATCAAAATCAATCAATCTCTGTAACTTAGGTTAGCTTCCACAAATGTATATCTCGAACCAAATTGTTAGGCAAAACTCTTCAAATTCCTTTGAAATCCAATCAAAATCAAATCGCGCAACTTATCGCCGCAATCTGTCAAAGTTTCAGCGACAAAATCCAGATGATATCAAGCAATTGCGGCAACAACCAGAACATCCGTTGTCATCCCGAGGGTTAGAAGAGGGATAACCGGATATAACTATCGGGGAAAAAATTGTCCAAATTTGTACCAAAAACATAGAAAACAACATTCCACAAACATTTCTCAACCCCAGAAAATCGCAACACAGTCAGCAACACAAAAAACCATTTGAATCAGATATTGTTTAAATTTGATTTTATCCTATTTTCTGCATGAACTCATAAAGTCATTTTTACACAATGTACCCTCAATGAAACATAACCTTAAAACAAAAGTGAGAAAGATTAAAAAGCACAATTTCCACGCTAGGTCTTTTGACGAGAAAAAAAAAATAGTAAACGGAACGAAATGCTCAAAATTCGCTCGCCTACTAAACCAACAATGCACCGCCAACACATCTCCCTATGCATACACATTCACACAAAAAGATAAAGAAAAACAAAGCGCCCCAGCAGCGCCCTTTCTCCCCCTTTCGGTGCCAAAGACCTACTTGAACTAACGCGTCCATTTCGGCTTTTCCATTTCGTTCCAGGATGATTGACTTGAGTGACATCTTCTGTCGCTTCACAGAAACCTCGGTTCTCCGTGGGAGCAACTCCATCCGTCGTCTTTCGCCAGTCTGGAGGCCCCCAACAGCACTTCTCTAGACCACGTGTAGCCAAGCCAAGGGAAGGCCTACCGTACGTCCACAGCTGCTGCTGCTGCAGAATATCAGGCAGCTCCCGCCCCGTGTGCCATTGGACAGTCTTGGAACGCTCTGTCCTCACCGCCGCCGCCGCCGGGGAGCTGTGGCAACGACGATGACGATCCCGAAAAGGGCTCGGGCTACTAATCTCACTGTCACGGCGTCAGCAATTGTACTACTACACAGTCAGCCGCCAACCACGCCCGGAGCACGGGCACGACGATAGATCAAACATTGTCTCGGACAAAAAGCTTAATCTGCTCGGACGTTTTGCGCCGTTTTGGGGGTAGCTTTGTCGAACAATTTCTTCCGTGGAAGAAGTACACGCAGCGACAGGAAAAAAAACCTGCTTCGTAATCGTTTTCGATTTTGTCTGTTCGATTGCGCTTGCACTCGCTGCAGGCAACAATGGACAAAAGATACCCCCATCACCAGAAAAAAAAAACCAGGAAGAATACGTGAGATGTCAGCAACAGTTCAATTTACTGCCGTTGGAGGATCCTGCCTGTGCCAAAAACTGCAGCACGCTGCAGAAAATTCTAACTTTTAAAAAAACCAGGAAAATCGAACAACGAAATCTCATATTTCATTGCGATTTTTTTTATCGGAGGAGGAGCATGCAGGAGCAACCTGGACGGCGGAGCCGGTAGGAAGGAACAAACGCTCGTACGTGTTTTGCTGAACCTGAATGGAGGATCTTCTATGCTATGAACTAGCCTCGGATTCAGTGGCAGAGCGATTTTCAATTTCCAACCATTAATATGTCACTTTTTTCCGATTCATTACGGCAAGTCGCTTTTCGGTATGGATCTGCGTTTTCACGCTGTCGGTTTGTTTGTTTTGGTGTGTTCGTTTTTTTAATTGATTTTGGCTTTTCACTTCTACGGTAGGATTAAATTTTAATTAACTTCTATTGCTATGCTAAGGTTTGCTTACCATTTTCACTAGGTTAAGATTTTCTATCAAGAGTGCCTTTTACGTTTACTTTTGTTGGTTTGTTTCGTTTTGTTTTTTCTCGCCTGCTGCGAGTTCGCGACACTTCTCACCACTGACAGCTGCAGCGTTCACTTCGATTCTGTTCTCGTTATGGCTGTTACCCGTTACTTTGTTATTGTTGTTGGCTTGTTTTGTTTTCGTTTGCTGTTGTTGTTGCTATGCTACATACACACACGTTCAATTGTTTTGTTTGTTATTGTTTCTGTTGGCTAACCTTAAAATTGCTTCGGCATTCGTTGAAATAGTCTCTCGATTGTTCTCTGTTATTTGTTACTGCTATTTCAACGAATGACAAACCGATTTTAAACTGTTAAAACGAATACGTTTGTAGCCTACGTTGTTGTGTTTTTCGTTTATGTGTTACTCAATTTGTTTTTGTTGGAGTCACGTCGTTACTAGTTTCGAGCATTTTGCGGTGACTTTTTCTCCCGAAAAAGATAGCTGCTAATTGTTCGAAGTTGAATTGTTTCCGTTATTTTTGTTACTTGTTACTTGTTTGAATCATGTTAAAGTCGATTGTTTACTGTTCGGACTTTTTTGGCATGTTTAAGTTGTTTTTTGTTAATCTGTTAATCGATTTGGCTTGTTTGTTTTTCAAAATTACCACAGGGTAGCTTGTTTTGTTTCACTATTATGTTTGCGTTTAAGTTTTCCGTTAAGTTTTGACTGTTTTCGTTTGTTAAACGAGGTAAACCTGACAACTGTCAGGAGAAGTTGTCTGTATCGTACCGCATGCTAGGCGACCCCATTGCTGTTTTGAGTGTCTAGGCTAGTATTTTAATGTATATGTAATGTAACCTTTTATACGTAAAATTTCGCTTCGGTGACGTTGACAATAATTTCGCTCTAGTTTGTAGGTTAGATACTTTAATCTGTCAAAATTTATATCCACCAGCAGCGTTAGGAAAAATGCAACCATACTGAAAATGCCACTGTTTGCTATGACGGCCTGCAAAAAAAAACATCTTCACGTAGAACTTTCCCCATTTAACTTTCGAATCCGAACACGGTTCGAAGTAGTGATCCCAAAAAGAAAAAAGACTCTGACATTGCAAAACCAAAACTAAGATTAAACTTAGATTAAGCTACCGTGCTCGAACCGCAACTGGTGTTAGCGCAATTTGCTGAACGAACGCGATTATCGCGAAACCTAACCACAAAAAAACACACACACATGCTGAGCAAGAGGAAACTTTTACACTGAATGTCAAGCCAGCACCTACCATATATCGTTTCGATTCGAAACGAGATACAATGCAACTCAATCACGAGAAAATTGTTATTTGTTGTTACTGTTACTGTTCACGTTGTTACACTGTTACTGCCTGTTTTGTTATCTAGTTTGTACAGAGAGAGAGACACGCGAAAAGTTGTTAACTAGTTTGTCTAAGTGTTACAGATTATTTTATCCCACCCTTAGAATGGTTTCGTAGTTTCCCCTCGAAATAGGGTACGGAAAGACACCGAATGAGTGGAGGCGCGTGTTTTGTTGTTTGTTGTTATATTTGTTACCATTTGACGACAAATGAAATAAAAGTGTTAAGGTTATGTTTATATTATGAAAAGTTGTTGAAGCCCCGTTCGTTACCCGTACAAGTTTACTGTTCTGTTTTTGTTTTGCATCCTATTTGTTAGCAAATCAGTTCATTGGTGTTTGTTAATCAGTTTCACTCATTTTGTTAAGTTTAATTTGGATTTGTCATGCAACACGGACGAATTTCACAATCATCCATTCATCGATCGAGAAAAATAGCAACCATCTTCTTTACATAAGTTTTTTTTTCATAAGATCGTAATATGATCGTAATAAATCGTAATCATTTATCAAAAAATCATTAACCATTCCAATAGTGTTAGGTTCAACAATTACATTTTCTAATAATTATAATCTCGTTTGGATTTTAGTCTAGCCAGGTTAAAAATTTTAATATTGTGTTAGTTAAGCCAGAACAATTTTATAAGAACTAAATTTATTTTCAATTAGAATATGTAAGCTTTTCATTGTATAAGGTAATCTTAAAACACAAAAAAATATATTGTAACATTATAGCAACTAAGTTTGGGTGTGTAATCGAGTGATCGAGTTAAATTGAATAAAACTTCACAAAAACCCTTAACTGCATGAAGTTTGAAGATCTAATCCGAAATACATCCTTTTACGGATTGCAAAGAAATTCAAAAAATATCACAGATTTGGTTCACGGTTGTTTCGTTCAAAGACCATTTTGGAAACGATTTTTGTTTCGAAAAGAAAACGTAGAGTAGAAAACGTAGAATTACGGAGTTTTACACTGGACGCTTCTTCCCAGGTGGTTTGTATTCAGAACTTTAATTGTGGTGGTCATTTAAATGAGTCCTTTCGACGATACTAGAAAAATGGGATTTTTTGAAAGCATTCATCATCTGCATCATTATTGCTCCATAATATTCGACCGGCGTGTGTTCATCTTATTGCATTGATAGTTCCGCCCATTTGAACGACTATGAACGGTGGCTCTCATAAAGCAGATTGAAAATTTCTTATTTCATGTTTTGTTGTTTTTTTTAGACCATTACCAGTCTAGCAGTTCGAAATAATGTCTTCTGACTATCAAACCACTTACAAATACGTGAGTTGCTCCGTATGCTTCCATAATAGGTATGGGTATACAAACTTTTAAAATATTCCATTTATGATTAGTTACCTGTGTAGATGTTGTCCATCAATTTTGAGGCACCACGATCGCGCTTCTTGAGTTTCTTTCTAACACCAATTGAACCGAGGTCGTGAGCGAGTAAAGGCACTATAACCTAGGCACATTAGCCAGGACAGGGTTAAATACCTCTGCCCTATCCCCGGAAAGGACCATAGGACATAACCCTCTTAACCAAGTCACTCCCAACGATTTTTAAACCCCTATCAAATTGAAACGGTCGGTACGGTTGACCGGGTTTCTTCCTTATTCAAGGTTCAAAATAATTCGTTGATTAAATTCTACATTGAATAAATAATTTGATTGCCGTATAATTTTGAATCATATTTATTTTGTATAAGCTGCATAGCCGTTTTAATGATTGTGTCACATACCGTATGTGCCACTAACATTAATATTGACAAGAAAAATTGTAGACGAACGTCTGCAGTTGTCCAGGATTCCTGCATGTATTGGCTGTGTATATGTGGACTAGACTAGACACCAATTGACCCGAGGTCGCGAGTATATTATCTCATTAATGTTTTCTAATTAGATATGTGCACCGATGGAAAATACGATCCAATGTTGCAGTCCTTTGAAATTTCTTTTATTCGGTGTAGTTTTTGTGAAATGGTATATTTTCTAAAGGCGAAGATGGAGCTTAGACTTACGGAAGTTGCCTATCTTCAGTACCATAATTTGAACAATGCAGTATTGTATCATTCAAGACGTTAAGCCAGGTAGAAAGATTCGTTTTGCAGAACAATTTAAAACAGGTTGTTGAAAGTGGCAGCGTAGGAATTAAGGTTCTCGTGTACATGAGAAATGACAATACGGAGGCTACACCGCGTAACCCTTCTAAGCTAATTGCAAAATGCATGGTGTAATGCAAAAAATCTATTACACTTGATACTTGGAGAAGACCTATTCTATCCTCCTTGTTTATGTATACAATTCAAAACTAACGGACCTATTATTAAACAAACCACGTTATGCACCCATGAGGAGCAAACTTCAACGTGCAAGTACTGTAATCATTGATCACACCATGCAGAACCTTGCGCGGAAAATACATAAGAAAAATAATTTCAGCTAACAACAAACCAGTTCAAAGCAGAGTTTTCCATACCAATACCTGAACTACAAACGGTTCTCACAAGCTTTTACGTGAAAGACACGAGAGAAGTAAATGAGCCGCAAGGTGAAGTAGGCGAGCTGACAAATGCTTACCTTAGAAAGTTACGTGCACGAGATGCAACGGATAATCAGTGAAAAATTAATTTATATGTTTTACATATCATAAATATTTTTTATATTATAATGCCGTTTCGCAAGCTAACGCGAATGATGTAATGGACCAGCTGGACATAACAAACATTGAGGAAACCCCCGAGCCTCCCGATCCAGAAGAGCCCTCGGCTAGTATCCGTATCTAATACCAAAACGTACGCGGCCTAAGAACCAAAATAGACGCATTTTTCTTTGCTGTTTCGGAAGCTGAGTACGACATAATCGTCCTAACGGAAATCTAGCTAAATGACCAAATATTTTCCGCACAACTGTTTGGACATCAATACACCGTTTTTAGGAATGAGCGGTCCCCCTTGAACAGCCGCAAGACTCGCGGCGGGGGTGTTTTAATAGCTGTATCGACTGAACTAAACGCTTACATGGATCCCGCAACCATTTCCAATCGAAGGTCTGCCTCAATGGGAAGAAGAGTGTATTCGCATAAGAATAAGAAGAGTCGCAGATTTGACAGACGCAAAACAGATTCAAGATAATCTGCATAAGGTGTATGCATGTGTGTACAATAATATTATTGGTGGCAAAAACCTTGAGAACCTCAAAAAGGCTGAAAGCACTAGTTTCTATATTCAAAACTTTGTTTGAATTAATTTCGTTTTTAATAATTGCTTTTTTGGAAAATGGAGTAGTATTTACGCAATGTCGATCTTGCCAATCGTAAAACCAAAACTCTCGCTTTTCACGTTTGACGTTTTCACGTCATTTGCAGTTTGACAACACTAAAATTGACAAGACCATAATTTGATGTTGGAACGGTCCAGAATGATTATAGGAAGGGCAATCCCTCGTTTCCAATGCGCTCGAACAGTTGTGGGTCGTTGTTGACATATCGCAAAACGCACTGAGTTTTGGCGTTACATACTATAATGAGTTGTACTGATAATTGTCATTACGTACTTCAAAATTTACAGTGTGCTACTAATCTTTTGTGGCCAGTTTTTTTACGCGGTTTTTTGCGCGGTTTTTTACGAGGTTTTTTTACGCGGATTTTCCAATTAACGCGCTTTTTTGCGCGGATTTCGCAATTAACACGATTTTTGCAAAAAATATTCTAAGTCCTTTTGAATGCAAAAGACTTAAAAGATTTTCGGAACGATGGAAGAGACGGGTCTGGAAGACTCCTTATGGCCCGCACCCCAACTCCTTATGGCCCGCACCCCAACAACAAGTAGGTGCCAGAAATTGATTTTTGACCCCATTTTGAAATCAAAGATGGCAACTTCCGGTTGAGTGAAATCGCTATAACCCAATCAATAGGGGAAGATGGGGTAAAACGCACCCCCTAAGGAAATATGATCATAACTCAGCTATAGAACATTAATTGGGAGAATTGAATTAATGATATCGTTTAGCCAACATTTTTCTCTGTAATCACAATCATAACACTTGGCAAAATTAAAAAAAAATATGAAGCATATTCAATTTTGTAAAATCATTCAAAATTACCTTTTGAAAATTAAGCGGGGCAAAATGCACCTGTGCGGGGGTAAAATGCACCACAAAAACGGGACAGAATGCTCGGTGAACAAGCAAATAGTTTTGTTTTCTGACGGGCTTTCACAAAAGTGTGCCATTAAATAGCTTTAGGTTATGCAAGTAGAAGGTTTTCAGAATGATTTTTCTATTTTCGATTAAAAAGTCAGCAAAATAAAAGAGTAGGGCATTTTGCCCCCGATGGAGCAGAGATATAAATTTAGCATAAAAAGAATTATTCAGTAGATTTTTTTATATATAGTGTAACAGAATAATGAGCTGCGGTATAAATAGAACTGAATTGCACTGATAAAATAGTAAAACAGCAATTATATGAGCTCCCAAGTAATAATTTTGGTTATATTGAAGTTTTATAGCGTTTAATAAAACTAATATTTAAAACCTCCCATGCTAACTTTATGGTCTTATGTACTTCCTGGAGGCTGCTATAAACCCATGTTATGACAAATTGGCCCAGTTTTATTGTAATCAGTAGAACTTGTTATGCAAACTATCATAGGAGTAATAGTTTTATTAAAGTTCTATTCTACTCTTTAGATGTGATATTAAACCAACAGCATAAAACCTTCTCCTGACCTAGCAGCGTGGAAAACCACTATATGAGCGCTATTTAACCATCATAAAACTGTAAAGTCTTCCTGAAGAAGTCCATAAAACTTCGTATGCTATCCATGTTAGAACATTCAGTTTTAAACTGAATTTTTACACTGATTAGATGTATTCAATAAAATTTAATCGTGGTTTTATCCCTTAACATCGCATGATGCCAATCATCGAACAAAATGCCATATTGTAAGGTATACATTTTTTTTTTTTTCAGAATAGTGATTAAAAGAATTTTATTATTGTTCATAACACACCCATGCGTGTTTGAAGGCATGCCGTTGGTGAAACATCATGAAAGAGCAACGCAAAATAAATGCGCCCCATGAATTCTACTAAAAAGAGCATTCGGTAATATTTTTCTGCAAATATTGAAACAACACTTAACCAAGTTTTAGTAAAAAATGTTAAATGTTTTGTTAAAAAGTGCAGATTCTTTCAAAAAAATGTCTCAAAACGTTTGATTCCACCCTTCATATCCCAAGCAACACGGTATGTTGATAAGCTGTTTTTACAACACCAATGTCAAACATTAATTTGTGAAAATATTACTGCAGCAAGCGTTATTCAACTGTTATGCAATTAAAAAAGCGCAAGAGGCGGAGCTTATAGGCAACATGTTCATTCGTTCCGAATGATGTACCAAGAATCATAATAACAACAAAGATTATTGCAATAATGCTAGCGATTGCTTTGAAACAACTTTGTCGAAATGAAACTTAATGTTTTTCATGAAATTGTTATGCAAACAAAGTATAATTATTATGTTCACATTCAAATATGACAATATCATTAATGTGGGTGAAAATGTTTAACCAACAAAATTGAATCGAGTAATTTTTGAAAATACTTTGATATTTTTAAAGGGCCTTAAAACAACGTTGATATAAACTCAAAAAATTTTGTACTTATTTTGTGAATTATTTATCGTACGCAAAGAACTGTGCTCAAATATGCTTTTTTCGAGAGTAATCAAAAATTTGAAGCAAATGATGAAAATTTTGGGTTCCGATCAAAAAATCTATGCATATTAACTGATCGTCAGCAACTTTTATCGAGAAAGAATTCATTCCATCAATAAATATGGCGGTTGTTTTTATTTCTACTATGTTACAAACTGAAGTTGAGTAAAAGTTTTATAAGTGTATCCGGAATCAAATTTGCTGACAAGTTGAATAATAATGTCATCTCCAGTTTACGCGATGATGCTTGCAACAAAATTGTTTTAGCTGTGCAGTAGAGTCACAAATACGTTGCAAAAAACATCAATAATATGTGTCAAAGTTGATTGTTTCAGAAAACATAAGCACCACAGATAAATAACTAAGATGTAACGGGCAGCAGCTGTGTTTCACACATGCAACAGTCATTTTGCAATTCTGTTGTCATTGTAATGCAACATATAACTGTTGTTGTTTTGCCTTTCTCAATAGAAAGGTATTGCAATTGCTCTGAAAACCGACTTTTTAACGGAGGCCCGGAGGGCCGAGTGACATATACCATTCGATTCAGTTCGTCGAGTTCGGCAAATGTCTGTGTGTGTATGTATGTGTGTATGTATGTGTGTGTATGTGCGTCTGTGTGTGTACGCGAACACAATCTCACTCACTTTTCTCAGAGATGGATGAACCGATTTTTACAAACTTAGTGAAAGGTGCAACGTTCCCATAGGCTGCTATTGAATTTCTAATGGATCCGACTTCCGGTTCCGGAATTACAGGGTGATGAGTACGATCACGCAGAAAATGTCGATTTTAAGAAATTCTGCAATGAATGTATAATGGTGAAAATTTCTCCAAAATGTGACCACAACTGCTTCGATTTGTATTACTAGGTCATTAACAGCCATTCAAAGTCTCTTTGGTCACATTGGCCACCATCATCGGTTCCGGAAGCCCCGGCGGAAGTATCCAAATTCAGACTAACAGTCACATCGGTTTCTCGGAGGTGGCTAGACCGAATCAACCAAACTTAGTCTCAAATGAAAGATGTTGCGTCCCCGTAAATGGCTATTAAATTTTATCCCCAACCGACCTCCGGTTCCTGAGTTACGGGTTGTGGCGTGCGATCACATAGCAAATTGTGATTCAAACCGATACTCCGATGGAAGCAAAAAAGGTAAAAATTTCGCTAAAATGTCTCTCAAATAACTTTACTTTACAGTTCTAGGTCACCGACGGCCAAACAAACTTTCGTTGACTACATTGACCACCATAGACGGTTCCGGAAGTGCCCGGCAAAAGCGGCCATCTTTCAAAATTTACGAACTCACATCAGTTTCCCGGAAATGGTTGGGCCGATTTTTACAAACTTAGTCCCAAATGATAGCTATAATATCCCCATAGATGTCTATAAAATTTTGTACGGATCGCTTATATGGGTCCGGAAATATAGACTACATCGTCCGGTAACATATGAAATTCTCATATTAGTCGGAACTCTAATTTTTTTTCACCCCATGAAATTTCAGAAATCGAATTCGTATTTTTGATGCCAAACATCATTAAAATGCATGAAACGTCGAGATTTTATGTTATCTAGAAATTTTTTTTTATAAAAATCGACTTTTTTGGGACTTTGCCGATTTCGCACCTTTTTTTTCAGTTCAATATTACCGTGGCTGTTTTTTCTTTTTCAAAATTTTAGAACTCGAATAATGATTTATTTTCCTGTACATAGTTGTCATGTGATGTATAATAATAAAATGTAATATATGCATTTAAAAGTTTTTAATGAATATAAACAACGCACACATTCTCGTGATTCATGATTGAGAAAGGCACAAATGCACTGCTAGGTGGATTAAAATAGGTTTTTCTAGAACATGTTGCAAGTGCTGCTTGGGTACGAACAAGAAGGCGTATATTTGAGAAATTTTACTTCGCAATTTGCTATTTTTGCTTCAAGGCGACATTTTTTTTAATAAAACTTGGTATACTTGAATAATTCTTTCATAAGACAATTCCTCCTAAAACGGCCATAACTGAGCAATTCATATAGCAAGCGTGTTTATCATGGCACTTCTGCATCTATGTTGAGAGTGACAAGTTTTATGCTGGACTAAACCACAGCTTGCTGGTTTTGATTATTTTGACAGTGACTTTGTCCAAGATGGTAAATGGAAGGTGGGGGTTTTTACTATGTAACGGTGCGGTTGTCAAGTTTGAGTAGCACAATAGATTAAAATACACACACTGAATACTCGCCATCTCTATAGTGTGTTCACCATTTACTGTCAGTGTCATTCCAATCGAGCACGAGATTTGTCAATAGTCCTCGTTCGATAAAGATTCGCAGATATTTTCTTTAAATTATGTTCCGAAATCTAGGGAAAGATCTTGAGATGCATTTTTAAAAATCAACGAAATTAAACATTTACTTTCCATCGAAATAGGAATTTGAAGAGCATTTTGCGTTGCGTGTAAGACGTCAAAGCACTGCCACCAACTAATTCTACTCCAACAAAGTTTCGAACGAAGTAGATCAGCGTAAGACGCTTGTTGAACAAATGTTTCGGCAAAAGAGTGAAAGTTGATGCAATAATGGAAATGAAATGCGTTTTTTCAAATTGGATTCAAATTTGTTATGCATTTCTAGACCGAAATGCATTTGTATGAGCTTATTGTTTATAGTACTAAACGCAGTCGGGCTTCCTTTTTTGTAATATAATGTGAGAAGTGGTTCTTAAAATTGTTGCAACGGCTGTTTTTGTCGGCAAAGTCAATTTTTGTAAACAGCCAAAAAACAAATCATTGCAACCCTCTCGTGATTGACAACTGCAACAGCACGCACAAAAAAGCTCTCACCTTTATTTACCATCTTGATAATCATCCTGAAAAAACGAGAAAAACAAACCAATCCTCCTGTCAGCGGTTGTTCAGAAATTCTTATTAACCTGCAAAGACTAAATAATCCTGACTTGGTTCGTCTTCTGCTTTGGGTCAAAAGAAATTGAGGAAGAATTCCATTTCCAAATGGACTTTTCGAACTAACTTAGTTGCACTAGATTCAAAATTAACATTCATTGACCATTACAACACAATCATCAATAGAGCAAATAACATGCTTGGATTTATAAAGCGTTTTAGTTACAATTTTAATGATCCATATACAATTAAAACATTATACATCTCGTATGTAAGGTCAATACTGGAATATTGTAGCATAGTTTGGTCACCTTTCTCAATCACACATGAAGAAAGAATAGAATCAGTACAAAGGCAATTTTTATTGTTTGCACTTCGCAAAATAGGTTGGACACGATTTCCTCTCCCATCTTATAAAGCTCGCTGTATGCTCATTAACATCCAAACACTAAAAGAGCGCCGAGAATATGCAATGGTTTCATTTCTAAACGATATAATTTCGTGTCGTATTGATTCAGTCGAACTTCTATCTAAACTTAATTTTTATATACCTTCCCGGCAGTTACGAATCCGAAATACATTTATAACAAACAATTATCGTACAAATTATGCCAAGTTTGGACCATTAAATCAGATGATGGCAACTTACAACAAGCACTGCGAAGCTATTGACTTAACAATGACAAAAAGCAAATTAAAAAAATATTTCAATTCTATTCGCTTATAAAGAACATCCTAAAGTAGTGCTATGTAAACCAGATAGTGTTTAGTTTAGTTATTAGTATTATATGTTTTAAGTGTATACTATATTTTACCGTTGTAACAAAACGGTCTACTCTTGTTTGGCGACAATAAATAAATAAATAAACTACAGTTACTATATTACATGCAAGTAAACAATAAGATTCGAGCTTCTGATGACAATTTTATAACTCCTTAGTATAGCTCATGTCTTTCATAAGAGTAATTATTTTAAAGAGGTTTTAATATAGACATTCCAAAACCTGAATACGTGCAATAATCTCCGATAAAACTTTCTTATAACTTAATTTCTTGTTGTGTGTTAGTGTTATTCCAATTTTAACAAAGTATATAGAACCGTTTCACAACCACTATATAAACTTGTAACCTAAAGCTTTATCGTGGAAGTCATAACATAGTTTTATAGTGAAATTTAGGAACAAATGAAATGACAGCTGCATAAAACCATAATAAAATCACCGGTTTCAAGGATTCCTTCATAAAACCAGGATAAAACAATGATAAATCCCCGAGGCATTTTAATTGTTACTTGGGCTGAAAATCCATACTGCTCAAGCCACAACAATTACATGAGAAGAGCACGTTATTGTTTATTGTTTATTTCTTGAGCTGATAATGATGTACGGTTATCAAATTTTGGCAGTGTATGTTTACTATGGCGGACTTCCGACTGGTGTTACCATTTTCTAGAAATTTTCAGCAGTTTTCGATATAAACAAGGGGTGCATTTTGCCCCGGGGGTACGTTTTACCCTATCTTCCCCTATGGGTATTTTCGGAATGGTCTTGAAGAATATCTGCCAGAAATTGATTTTTTGCGCCTGGTGTACTTCACTTTTACTTTGTCTTCTCTACAGTTATTACCCATCTTTAAAGTGGATTTTTACCTTTCTCATAAGGAAAGGTTATGTGCCTTTAACGCAGCTCACCTGGGTTCGATTCCCATCCCTGCACATAGGGTTAGAGATTTTTCCAAAAGAAATTTCTCCAACACGAAAAGAGGCAAATGACCCTAAGGTTAAAACTTCTATTATAAAACAAAGTTATGCGATCACTTCAAACATCGACTTATATACTATTCGGCTCAGTTCGACAAAATCGGAAAATGTTTGTGCGTTGTAACAAAATATTTGGCTTCACCCAAAACGGACAGAGAATGTCTAATAATCCCAAAACATATATATTTAATGGCAAGGGCTAATAAGGGGAGGTGAGAATTAATAGTGTGCAGGCTTACCCGATAATGCTGAGGTCATCAGAGACCGCGGTCGATCTCCACTGAGGCTGTCGTGGTTGTGTGTAGCTGCCGAACTGGATCATCGCCAAGGCCCGGTTGTCGACGGTACGTTTTGAGCGTCTTTAGTGGTTCCGAGTTTGTGCTGGGTATTCCAGTTTCCGGATCCACGTTGATGAAGATGCACCTCGTACACGGCTTCAGATTCCGATAGATCGTTTCGCCTATCTTAATCCACTTCCAATTGTCCTCCTCGTATGCGGCCGGTCCTTTCACAACAAAGTTTGGCCGGTATTGCAAAGCCGTCACCGGTTTTTCCAACCTTGAATTCACGTCCGCCACAGACGCCTCCGACAGAAGCATGAAACTAGTCGAATCGTGAAGAGCACCCGAATCGGTCGAGGTCAAATTAACGAAAAAACGATTTTTCTCCCGCACCTCCCGGCTAGAGCAATTAAACGGATCGAAAACCAGACGCAATCCAAAGTCCTCACTTAGAATATCGGGAAACCACCGACCGTACTCGGTCAACCTCTTTTTTATTTTTAACTCTACAGCGGGGAGAAACACCACCGCTCTCGACCGTGCTCGGTCAACTATTTTCTCCGACTAAACTTTTTTTCTGCGGGAGTCGCCGACCGCCACCGACCGTGCTCGGTCAACCTCTTTTATCAGACTATCCATTTTTATTTTGGCACCCGTTCTTCCGGGGATTTGTTTTCAAGCAAATTGTGCAGCGATCTTTTGTTTTCAAGCGGGCTGTCAAATGCCCACCTCTTGCAGTACACACTAATCTCTTATTCCTCCCTTTTGACATTTAAATTACACATTTTACTGTAACACAACATTGCCGTCACAGAAAAATTTCTCATGAATCGGCAATGGCTCGATTCATGAGAAATTTATGAGCCATACTCCTTTAAGGAGTCTCCCGGAGACTAATTAAATCGCTAATTGAATGCGATGCTCGATGTATCGACATTCTTCTACATGCTCCAGCTAGCTACGGAACAACTAATCTCAAAAAACAAATCACAAAACTACATAATACCGCCAGCGAATCCTGGCTAAACATTGCGAATCCGCCAACTAAAGTATGGCTATAAGTCTCCGGGTAAGTCCTTGTCTCAAACTCAAAACCATCGTTTGCAACGGCAAAACATTCAATAAACTCTTAACCTATTATTAGGGCTAAATAGGTTAGAATTAACACTTAAGACTAATACTGAAACTAAGGACTTATAATGTGGTAGATTATTTGGTTTGTTAAGACTGACAGCTGCGTAGGAAAGGAGGTATTTAGTCTCCCAAATCGATATGAGTCCAGTGCTAGGGTTTTACCGCGCCCAGAATCGCGTTTCTTTTGGTTGATTTCACATCGACCCCCACTACAACTGTCTGATGGATCCGATTTACGGATCGCGACTGTGCTGGATCTAACAGGCTGTCGACACCAATCCAGGATTACTTATCTTTCGTTTCACGTCTTTGTTCTGTGCTTGTAGCTGGTGTTGCTCATAGCTTACTTACTTATCCGAATCTATGTTCCGTCCGCGTCTGGATTCTTACTGTATCAGTTTCTCTCGCTCTGACAAACGGCTGGCCTTCTGAGGCTTGCGTGTCGTGGACTCTCGTGCTTCGATTTCTCCCGTATCGAGAACGGCAAACGCTGGAACGTTGTGTAAGCAGCTGGAGTTGGCAGGTTGTGAGGAGGGTTGGGTGCTTGGCTTCGTCCTACTTGAATCCCCCGCTCTGAGCGGTGTATGTCCGTTGGTGATTCCGCTTCGCCACGGTCTGCTGTGCTCAATTGTTGTCCTGGTATGCTCTGCTCCATCCACTGCATGGTTTTGCTTGCTCCGAATACGGCTCGTGCGCTTGCGCCAGTGACTGAGGTCTATCTAGGTTTGATGTGTCACCATGAAGCAGCTTACCTATGAGATTGACTTTTGCTATGTCTGCGGAGTCCAGAGGGGTCCGCCTTCGTCGACCTGCACCCCTGTGCAACGGCTCAAGGTTTTCCCGAGACTCGCTCCGAAAGTTCCGTCTCTAGTTTGCGGTTGCCTGCTTTCCTTCCTGTTGCGCTCGTGTGCTCGCTGGTCGATTTCTCTCGTTCCGAAAAGGCGCGCCTGTTTTAGGCTTCTGCTTTCTTGACATGCGTTTTCTCTCGAATCGCTAACGGCTTGCCTGCTGAAGGCTTTTGCTTCTCGACGTGCGTTTTCTCCCGATTCGCTAACGGCTTGCCTGCTGAAGGCTTCTGCTTCTCGAAACACGTTTTCTCCCGAATCGCTAACGGCTTGCCTGCTGAAGGCTTTTGCTTCTCGACGTGCGTTTTCTCCCGATTCGCTAACGGCTTGCCTGCTGAAGGCTTCTGTCCTCGTTGATGGAAGTCCTGTCCCGTCCCTCGCGTCACGACAGCTCCTTGCTGCGACTGCGAGTTGTCATGGGCCTTCCTAGACCGCTCTTTGAATCCAAATGACGCTGGCTGGTGTGCCATGATGGGGAGGTAGTTTGAAAAGTTATTGCTCGCCACACTATGACAGGGCACGATTTGTCCCGATCGGCTAACGGTATTTTTGGAGCATGATGCTCGTGGTTAGCAGGTTGGAGCCTACCGACATAGCTGAGTAAATTTTCTCTAATCCGCCTTAATGTCCTTTGCGTGAAACCTGCCTCTCTTTCCCGTGGCTACGTCTTCTAGAGTGTACAGGTTGACGCCCAGGACGTCTTTGACTATCGCTGGAACGAACTTGGGATCAAGTTTGCAGTTCACGTGGTTTGCTTTCGACGACTGACCGAAGGTTCTACGCCATACCAAATCTCCCGGTTTGAATGCTACTGTTCGTGTTCGAAGATTGTATCTCTGCTTCGCCTTTTCGTGATTGTTCCTGATGCGTCGCAGTACGAATTCCTGTACCCGCCGAACCGTTGACAGTCGCATATCCTGTGCTACCTTGGCGTCGTCTGGGGTGTTGAGACTTTGTTGCACGTAGAGATCTGTGTGAAGTATTAGGTCCCTTCCAAAGTTGGCGAAATGCGGACTTACTCCGGTCGCATCATGTTTCGCACCGTTGATGGCCGCCGTGATTGCTGGAAGCTGTGAATCCCACTCTCGATGATCTCCTTCTAGCAATGCTCGAATGCAGGTGATTAGTACTCTGTTGACCCGCTCTGCATTGTTTACCATTGGGCAGTAGTAAGCCGTCTTCATATGCACGATGTTGTGCCGAGCTAGCAATGACTTGAACACCGTCGACTCGAACTGTTTTCCATTGTCCGATAAAACTATTCTGGGACGTGAAAACTTCAAGAAGACTTCCTGCTCCAGAAACTGAACCATCTTTGAAGCGTCCGCGTTTTTCATTGGATGTGCGACGACGTATTTCGTGATCCAATCTACGACTACTAGCATGACTGTGTTTCCCTGCTTCGAGCGTGTGAACGGACCAACGAAGTCCATTGATATTAACTCCCAGGGCATTTTGGCTGGCTTCAAGTTTCCCATCTGTGGCATCATCCTTGTGTTTGGTGCTTTACTTGCCTTGCAGGTTTGACAGCTCTTGACGTAGTTGCTTACCTCCTCCCGCATCTTCGGCCAGTGAAAATGGGCTTGAAGTTTCTGAAGAGTTCTGTGGAAACCCAAGTGTGCTGCTGTAGGTGAGTCATGGAACTTGCCTATTAACCCGCGTCGCTCTTCGAATGGTACCACCTTTTTCCACAAGTGGATCGGATTTCCATCTTCGTCCTTGCTTAAACAGTTCTTGTACAGCTCGTCGTTCGCTAACCTGAAGTCCGGGAAACGATCGCCTTCCTTCTGTACTTTATCCTTTAGCTGCATGTACCACGAATCAGTGGAGTTCGCACCGTCGAAGGACACCGATGCCACTATCCGTGATAGTGCGTCCGGCACTATGTTGATGCTTCCCTTCCGGTACTTGATCTCAAAGTCGAATGCGTTTAAACGTAACAACCACCGGCTCATGAGGGCTGTCGGATTCTTCATCGATCGCAGGTAGCTGAGTGCGGCATGGTCGCAAAAAACTGTAAACTTCACTCCTTCTATGTACCCTCGGAACTTCTCGATGGCGCGGATGACCGCCAGACATTCCCGTTCCGTTACCGAATACTTCCGTTCCGAAGATGATAGCTTCTGTGAAAAGTAGCAAATCGGGTGTTCTTCTCCGTCGGTCTCCTGCGTCAGTACGGCTCCAATCGCGACATCGCTGGCATCGCAGGCAATAGCGAATGGCATTGTATAGTCCGGCATTGCCAACACCGGGGCTGATACCAACGCTGCTTTGAGCTTTAGGAATGCTTCGTCTGCTTGCGTATTCCATCGAAACTTATTCCTTGTCTTCGTCAGTTCCGTTATTGGTACTGCCACTCGAGAGAAATCTGCTATAAAACGTCGGTACCAATTGCACATGCCGAGAAACCGTTGCACCTCCTTCCGATTCGTTGGAGCTGGGAATTTCACGATGCTCTCGATCTTTTCTTCATCGACTTTCCATCCGCTCTCATTCAAAATGTACCCCAGATATCTGATTTCTCGACGACAGAACTTGGATTTCTCTGGCGATATCGTCAAGTTTGCTCTTCGTAGACGCCTCGCTACTTCTTCCAACAGCTTGATGTGTTCGTCGAACGTTTTAGAGCAGATTACGATGTCGTCCAGGTAGTGAAATACGTATGGTTCCATGTCTGCGAACAAGTGTGTCATTAGTCGCGCGAGGGCTTGACTCGCTGTACAAAGTCCGAAGGGAACTACCTTGAACTGGAAGTGTCCTCGTGATGGAACCGTAAATGCTGTCAACGGTCTAGATGCCTCCTGCAACGGTAACTGCCAAAACGCATCCTTGAGATCGATTGACGAAATGTACTCGCAGCCGCCGAGATTGTTGATGATCGACGAGATTTGCGGAAAAGGGTACCCTTCGTTCACCATCACCGAGTTTAAGTGGCGGGCGTCCAGACAGACCCGGTACTTCCCAGTTTTCTTCTTAACCGCTACCAGTGGGTTGTTCCACGGAGAAAATAGCGCTTCTTCTATCACATCCAGAGCGAGCATCCTGTCGATCTCGCGGTTCACTTCTTCTAGCACATACGGAGACATTGGATAGTGTCGCTGCTTGCGTGGTGGTGCGTCTCCGATGTCTATTCGGTGCTCATATAATGTTGTCCTGCCCAGCCTTCCTTCCGCTGTTGGGAACTTCGCCAGCGTTTCCTTAAGCTGTCTGTGTTGTGTTGCGTTCAGGACTTTCATTGGCTCATCCTCGTTCAGCTCCGTCTCCTCCAGCTCTGTTTCCACACTGCAGCATGTTGCTTTGACTCCGAACTTGTCCCAAAAGTTCATGCCCAGGATCAGGCAATCCGGAATTGTCGGAGCCAACAGCAATGGGATGGTCTCGTTCCGGTTGTTAAAAACTATCGGCACTCGAACGAAGTGTGAAATTTTATGTTGCGTGCCGTCCGCTGTTTTGATGCCTCCAATCACGTTTCCTTTGCGCAGACTTAGCTGTTCGACGATCTTTACATTGTTGCCACCTAGCAGTGAGAAGTTCGCCCCGCTATCCAGCAGCGCTGTCATTTCTTTGCCCAGTATACTAATGATTGCATGTGGGCGATTGTCTAGTCCGGGATTAATGATAATTGTATTTAGTAATCCTAGTTCGGTGGTATCGGAGGGGTTTTCTATTGATTGCGGAGATTCCTTACCCTCTATTGCAGATTCCCCGCGGTGGCGTTTCCCGCATCTGTCCGACACGTGATGCAGCTGCGTAGAGAGTATCCCTTTCGTCCACAACGATAGCAGAAAAGAATTGCCTGTGGCTTTGCACAATCCATAAAACGATGTCCTTCCTCATCGCAGTTCCAGCAGACCATACCCGTACGTCTCTGGTCTATCGGATCTGTTCTGTGTTCCCCAGCTCTGTCTTGCTCTCCTCGTACTGAGTTCTGCGGAGCTTGCAACTCCCGAGAGTGGTGCTGCGCAGGCGGAGGTTGCTGTCTCTGTACCTGGTTGTTGTACTGACGCTGTGTCTGCTGCGTGAGTGGTTGTGACGCGTATTGTCTGTGCTGCTGTGCGACGTTCGCCTTCTCCAAATTATGTGCTGATGTAAACGTTGGTCTAACGTTCCTCGTCGTCAACTGCATCTTCAGCGCGCTGACTTGCTCCGTGAGCTGGTCTATCTTCAGCTGCCAGTATCCGTCATCATGTTGCGAGTATGCTCCTTCTTCATCGAGCGAGGAATTTTGCCCGTCGACCAATCCGCCTGCCGAGTTTTCCTCCAGCCGAAAAGTGTCCTTACTGTGCGGAGAGTCTGCATGATATCTCGGCATGTCCCGCGTACAAACTACGCGGGGATAAACTGAAACGTTCCCTTGCGGGACGATCCAAACATTCTTTCGCAGAAATGTTAAAGAATGCTACGCCACCATCCTCAGCAAACATCTATACTCACTTGCCTCCTGACGAGGGCGAGGCTGGTAACCCACAAGAGGGAACATCTACTAGGGTGCCTAGAATTTATAGGAAGAGGAGGAACACTTCCTCTCGTAAAGTTCCTTGTAAAGGCCAGAAGGTGTCCCTTGAGGGGGCTCCGAAAGTCACATCTATTGGAAGTGTTGCAACCAAACCGAAGCAATTAGCTCCTGGTCTCGGAGGATTAAGCTCAGAGAAGGAGTTCCCAGCACTTCCAGGAACATCAAAAATCCCAAGTGTTCCTTTGTTTCAGTTCGAGAGTAATCACAGCACTGGAATTATAAAACTCTCGGACATAGTGGAGTGGATAATAAAAACTTTCAATATTACTGATCCTATTAAAAGTCTTATGTTAGCTTTTCTCCCTACAGTGAGAACATTTTTGAAGCAGTTGACTGCTAAATGGCCCCTCCTCTCAGCGATTGTATCCTTCGATGGCTAACTCATCGAACGAGGTCACGGATTTGATCACTGTTCTACAGTGGAATTGCAGAAGTATCATCCCGAAAATCGATTCCTTCAAAATTTTAATAAATAATTTGAGTTGCGATGCATTTGCATTATGTGAAACTTGGTTAACTTCCGACATAGATCTCAACTTCCACGACTTTAATATTATTCGCCTGGATCGAGACACCCCCTATGGAGGAGTGCTTTTGGGGATCAAAAAGTGCTATTCCTTCTACAGAATTAACCTTCCCTCGATAACAGGTATTGAAGTTGTCGCTTGTCAAGTAACAACCTAAGGCAAAAGCCTTTGCATAGCTTCCATATATATTCCCGCCAACACCGCGGTTGGGCACCGACGGCTACAAGACATCTTAGAATCCCTGCCAGCACCGCGACTAGTTTTAGGAGACTTTAACTCTCACGGTACAGCATGGGGTTGCCTCTATGATGATAACCGGTCTTCCTTAATTCAGGATCTTTGCGATAACTTCAATTTGACAATTTTAAACACGGGTGAAATGACACGGATTCCTGCTCCTCCAGCGCGCCCGAGCGCCTTAGACTTGTCCCTTTGCTCAACATCGCTGCGGTTAAATTGCACGTGGAAGGTAATTCCTGATCCCCACGGCAGCGACCATCTGCCGATTGTAGTCTCAATCAATAACGGTTCAAGGCCATTGAAATCAATCAATATTTCGTATGACCTCACACGAAATATTGATTGGAAGAGCTATGCTGCCGCGATATCCGACAACATCGAATCTACCCAAGAACTTCCTCCGGAGGAAGAGTACAGCTTTTTGGCTGGCTTGATTCTCGACAGCGCGAATCAAGCTCAGACTAGGCCAGTACCCGGCGCGAACATACAAAAACGTTCTCCCAATCCCTGGTGGGATAGAGTGCTCAGACGTGTACGCAGAGAAGGCCGCCGCGTTTAAGACCTTCCGGAACGACGGGTTACCCGCCAGTTTTCGACAGTACGCGACGTTAGACAAGCGAATGAAGAGTTTGATGAAAGCCAAAAAACGCGATTATTGGCGCCGGTTCGTCGACGGATTAACGAGAGAAACATCGATGAGCACTCTTTGGGGAACAGCCCGACGTATGCGAAATCGAAACAGTATTAATGAGAGCGTGGAATATTCAAACCGTTGGATATTCGATTTCGCCAAGAAGGTTTGTCCGGATTCCGCCCCGGCACAGAAGATTTACCGCGCCGCGTCTCCTCACGATAGCGCGAACGAAACACCTTTTTCGATGGTGGAGTTCTCACTTGCTCTCTTGTCGTGTAACAATAAAGCTCCAGGGCCAGACAGAATCAAATTCAACTTGTTGAAGAATCTGCCTGACTCTGCCAAGAGACGCTTGTTGAACTTATTTAATAAGTTTCTCGAGGCTAACATTGTCCCACTCGATTGGAGACAAGTGAAGGTCATCGCCATCCAAAAACCAGGAAAACCAGCCTCCGACCACAATTCGTACCGTCCGATCGCAATGCTATCCTGTATCCGGAAGTTGTTCGAGAAAATGATCCTATCCCGCCTCGACAATTGGGTCGAAGCAAATGGCTTACATTCAGATACACAATTTGGCTTTCGCAAAGGCAAAGGGACGAACGATTGTCTTGCGTTGCTCTCAACTGAAATTCAAATGGCCTATGCTAGCAAAGAGCAGATGGCATCAGTGTTCCTAGATATTAAGGGGGCTTTTGATTCAGTTTCGATCAACATTCTTTCAGAGAAGCTGCACCAGCATGGTCTTTCAGCGACTTTAAACAACTTTTTACTAAACTTGTTGTCGGAAAAGCACATGCATTTTTCGCATGGTGACTTATCGACATCACGATTTAGCTACATGGGCCTTCCCCAGGGCTCATGTCTAAGCCCCCTGTTATACAATTTCTACGTCAACGACATTGATGAATGTCTTGACAATTCCTGCACGTTAAGACAACTTGCAGACGATGGCGTGGTGTCTGTTACGGGACCCAAAGCTGTTGATCTACAAGGACCATTACAGAATACCCTGGACAATTTGTCTGCTTGGGCTATTAAGCTGGGTATCGAATTCTCCACGGAGAAAACTGAGCTAGTTGTATTAGCGTGAACCAGCACAACTACAGCTTCTATTAATGGGTCAAACTATCGCTCAGGTCTTCACAGTAAAATATCTAGGGGTCTGGTTCGACTCGAAAGGTACTTGGGGATGCCATATTCGGTATCTGAAACAGAAATGCCAACAAAGGATCAACTTTCTTCGTACAATAACCGGAACATGGTAGGGTGCCCACCCAGGAGACCTAATTAGGTTGTATCAAACAACGATACTGTCGGTAATGGAATACGGATGCTTCTGCTTTCGCTCCGCCGCGAACATACATTTCATCAAACTCGAAAGAATTCAGTATCGTTGTTTGCGTATCGCCTTAGGGTGCATGCAGTCGACCCATACGATGAGTCTCGAAGTGCTGTCGGGCGTTCTCCCGTTGAAAAATCGATTTTGGGAACTCTCATATCGATTGCTCATTCGATGCGATATCTTGAACCCGGTCGTGATTGAAAATTTCGAAAGGCTTGTTGAGCTCAATTCTCAGACCCGTTTCATGTCCCTGTACTTTGACTACATGGCGCAGAATATTAATCCTTCTTCTTACAATCCCAACCGTGTGCATTTCATAAATACTTCTGAATCTACTGTTTTCTTCGACACATCCATGAAAGACGAGATTAGTGGAATTCCGGACCACATACGCCCACAAGTGGTTCCAAACATTTTTTATAATAAATTCCGAGAAGTCGACTGTTCTAAGATGTTTTATACTGACGGATCAAACCTCGAAGGATCCACTGGCTTCGGTATTTTCAATCAAAAGTTCACCGCCTCCTACAAACTCAGTGACCCTGCTTCAGTTTACGCCGCAGAACTAGCTGCCATTCAGTATACCCTTGGAGTCATTGAAACATTACCCGCAGACCATTACTTCATCATTTCGGATAGCCTCAGTTCCATTGACGCTATTCGCTCGATGAAACAAGGCAAGCACTCCTCGTATTTTTTGGGGAAAATACGGGAGCTACTGAGTGCTTTATCTGACAACTCTTTCCAGATTACCTTGGTATGGGTCCCTTCTCATTGCTCCATTCCGGGCAATGAGAAGGCAGACTCCTTAGCTAAGGTGGGTGCCTTAGAAGGAGACGTTTACGAAAGACCAATTTGCTTCAGCGAATTTTTCAGTATTACTCATCAGAGAACCCTCGAAAGTTGGCAAACTTCGTGGAGCAGTGGAGTGCTGGGAAGGTGGCTACATTCGATAATCCCTAAGGTATCGACGAAACCTTGGTTCAAGGGGATGGATGTGGGTCGTGACTTCATTCGTGTGATGTCCCGACTCATGGCAAACCATTACACGCTGGATGCACATCTCCGGCGTATTGGGCTCGTGGATAGTGGTATCTGCGCTTGTGGCGACGGCTATCACGACATCGAGCACATTGTCTGGGCGTGCACCGAGTACAGTTCCGCTAGGTCTCGGCTAATGGATACCCTGCGGGCCCGAGGAAGACCAACCAACGTCCCGGTTCGAGATGTGCTGGCAAGCCGCGATGTCCTCTATATGTCCCTTATATACACCTTTGTGAAAACCATCAATATACAAGTCTAACTGCCCCTTGTTATCTCCTTATCATTCTCAGAACGCTCTTCCACCTGTATCAAACCATCTGTATCGAATGAGCCAACAAACACGGGACCTACGGCACGAACATAACACGCTTAACTCGAAATGTAGCCGATCCACATCTGAGCCGTACTACGAAATCGTCTGGAAAAACCCCTGCCATCTTGAGGAGGACCACCCGGCGTCCCAGTACATGATTCCCCTGATGAAGGCCACCCGAGTTTGTAATCCATCCGTTGATCTCACGATGCCTGAAACTGAAATAATTTTCTCTCCCTGCCATCTTTGTCTACCCTCCCTCCCCTGACTCTTATACCCAGAAGTAACACCCCAACCCCCCCCCCCCCCAATATCATCACGAAGCATTTAGCTCTTCTTTACTTTTTAACTATTATATTATATAATCTCGTTGAAATTGCCCAACTCTACTACCCACAAAAATAACTATAATTACGAATCTTTACAAAATTCAATCATGCCCTCTAGTTATGCCTAGTTTTAAGTTAGTCGTAAAAAATTGTCCCCCTTAATTAAACATTATTTGCTCCAATAATCTCACTGATAAAAATGTCAAACCATATTGCCACAAAAACTAAATGACCCCCCTAATCTTACGAAAACAATATTATCCCCTTGTGTAGATATATAAGATAGCTATAAAATCGCATTAGTTTCATTTAAAAAAAAATCAATATGTAATCCCCTAGTTTTAAGCAATTTAAAATGTAAAACAAAACAAAATTGGCACCTTTAAGCTAACGCAACGTGCCTTATCAAATAAACGATTTGAATAAAAAAAAATAAAATGCTGCGATATCCCTATAATATTTCGAAAATGCCTCGTTGGGTCCTTGGAATCGGAAGCAAGCCTCAATGCGCAAAATCTGTGCATATCCACTGGGTAGGAATTCCTTCCGTATCTCCCGTTTGAATGCCTCCCAGGAAAGTAATGTGTGCTGCGCCATGGCTCGTGCGTACCAATCCAAAGCATCTTCCTGTAACAGATGTTTGATCGATGCCAATAAGGTGTCGTCGTTCATCCCTTCCGATCTAGCGAATGTTTCAACTCGGTCCAAGAATATGTTTAGCGACGTTGTGTCCTTCTCTCCCCGAAACTTGAATGGCCAGTTGTGTACTGCTTTCGTTGTGCGCCTGTCGTCGCCCCGATCGCTCGCCGTTCTGGTGTCTCGCCGCAGTAGGTGATGCAGTAAATCATCGCGCAGCTGGTCGTACTCTTCCCATACGTTCCTGTTTCCTCTCGTGCCGCTGGCTGTTCCTGCTCGGTCGTTTCGTTCCGACCTGCGTTGGTTATCGATCGAATTCCAGCCGGCTCTCTCCTCTTCTTGCTGATCCGCTAAGCGCGAATTGTCCCACCGCTCGTGATTGTGAACACTCCTGGGAGTCGGTGGAATGTCCAGTGGTGGCGGCGTGTAATGTGACTCTGTGGTAATCCGTCCGTGATCGCTATAGAAACGTCTGCCGGAGAAGTCCAATTCGAGAGCACCTTGCCCTCGGCTCGCGGATAGTAACGAGCTGGATGCCGGAAGCGTTGTATGTTGACTGCTTCTTCTGCTATGCTCTGTCGACGCGTCCGGTCCAGTCGCCCTGGCGCCGTTATCGTCTTGCGTTGGATTGTTCTCGTCCGCTAGCAGCTGCCGATTGGTTTTTGGCACTGCCCCTCCTGCACTTCCATAACCTGCCACACTCACTGGATTGGTTAGAGCACTGTTCACGTCACTGATTAACACTCTGACAAGCGCGTCGAGCGATCTGTGCGCGTCTGCTAGGAAACCCGGCGGCTTGAGACATGCCAACCTGTTCCTATAATGTAGGAGTCGCGACCGTAATTGACTTAAATTTTGCTTGTCGGTGCTCTGAAGAGCAGGTCCGACAGCTTTCTGTAGCTCATAAATGGCTACCTGACAGGATTCTATATTAACAGTTGGACTCATAACGTGATCCGAACTGTTGTGAAAAATGTTTCGGGTCCGGTCATCTTGGACAGCGGCCCTCAACTTTTGAACTTTGACTCTATGAGTCATAGAACCTAGATTAACCATGTGACGTAAGGCCAACTCGTAGTTGATCTCTTCGTCATTTAGATGGGTGAAGTCCATCCTAAAAGTTTCTTAATGGATCGCAAACCAAATAAACTTAATTACTACCACAAATCTTTAATGTTACACTAATCTACTAATTGGCTCAAATAAACATGTGGGATTTTATGTTGGGCGCCATTGTAACAAAATATTTGGCTTCACCCAAAACGGACAGAGAATGTCTAATAATCCCAAAACATATATATTTAATGGCAAGGGCTAATAAGGGGAGGTGAGAATTAATAGTGTGCAGGCTTACCCGATAATGCTGAGGTCATCAGAGACCGCGGTCGATCTCCACTGAGGCTGTCGTGGTTGTGTGTAGCTGCCGAACTGGATCATCGCCAAGGCCCGGTTGTCGACGGTACGTTTTGAGCGTCTTTAGTGGTTCCGAGTTTGTGCCGGGTATTCCAGTTTCCGGATCCACGTTGATGAAGATGCACCTCGTACACGGCTTCAGATTCCGATAGATCGTTTCGCCTATCTTAATCCACTTCCAATTGTCCTCCTCGTATGCGGCCGGTCCTTTCACAACAAAGTTTGGCCGGTATTGCAAAGCCGTCACCGGTTTTTCCAACCTTGAATTCACGTCCGCCACAGACGCCTCCGACAGAAGCATGAAACTAGTCGAATCGTGAAGAGCACCCGAATCGGTCGAGGTCAAATTAACGAAAAAACGATTTTTCTCCCGCACCTCCCGGCTAGAGCAATTAAACGGATCGAAAACCAGACGCAATCCAAAGTCCTCACTTAGAATATCGGGAAACCACCGACCGTACTCGGTCAACCTCTTTTTTATTTTTAACTCTACAGCGGGGAGAAACACCACCGCTCTCGACCGTGCTCGGTCAACTATTTTCTCCGACTAAACTTTTTTTCTGCGGGAGTCGCCGACCGCCACCGACCGTGCTCGGTCAACCTCTTTTATCAGACTATCCATTTTTATTTTGGCACCCGTTCTTCCGGGGATTTGTTTTCAAGCAAATTGTGCAGCGATCTTTTGTTTTCAAGCGGGCTGTCAAATGCCCACCTCTTGCAGTACACACTAATCTCTTATTCCTCCCTTTTGACATTTAAATTACACATTTTACTGTAACAGCGTATGTATGTATGTGGCAAATAATGTCACCTCTGTTTCTCAGAGATGACCAGGGCCGGCGGAACGCGTGGGTAGTATGGGTAGTACTACCCACTCGACAATTACCGAGAGGGGAATTACCCACTCGAAAATTTGGAACAAACCAAAACCTGAGATTAGAATTCTCGATTTGCAACAATTTCATATTTTTATTCAGATACAATTTCTTTGCTTTACAATTTAATTTTCTTGAAAATATGGGATAATAATTAGGATATGCTTGGAATTTAAAGTTACTTTTTATATTTATGTTAAGGGGAATACATTTTGACAAATCTACATTTTAAAACAATCGATATACAAAAAATAATTATGCAATTTTATTCAAACTAAAGTTAGAAATATTAATTGATTAACCATGAAAATATTTATTGATTAACCATATAAATAAAGAGAAATACTAGTAGGTTTTTATAAGGAAGATAAAAGACGTACACAAGAAGGATTGATTCCAACAGCAGTAGCAGAGACCGTATCCGGGAAAGTGAAAAGATGGCGGACAACAATGACAAGGAAACAAAATTAAACTTGCCCGACGTTTCGGCCACTGGTTATGGTCTTTTTCAAGGGAAACTGTAATTTATTCACCGTTACAAATAACATGTTTAAAAACAGAAATACAATTTGTTAGTCACTACGTTATCGTTCTTCGTTTGAGCATCGTTTGCCGACGATTGGAGTTTTTTTTAAATAAACTTCAAATATGCCGTTACTAAGCAGGTGCATGAAAGTTTGTGGGTTGAAATTGAAATAAATGAATATTATTTTGCTAAACTTACTGCCCAGCAAACCAGTAATCGTATATAAAAGTTTACAATAAATTACAAATAATGACAGACTAAATCAAAATTACAAATAGTGCAAGCAAAAATTATGTTTTGTTGTAAAAAGTTCACATAAAATGCAAATCTGTGATCGAAATACAATGTTGACTTGAAGTTATTTATTAGTCCACTACAACTTAAAATAAAATTGTACAGGCGGAATAATAAAGACAATTTTAAAATATTGTATAGAAATTAATTTGCAATTGGATTAGGTTGCAAAATCGTTTAAAAAAATAGTCACCTCCTTATAGCACTTCGCAAATTCTCCACCAGACTAGTTCAATATTTGAACAAAAAACAATAGGTTGTGATTTGACAGGTGTAGAAGGTATCATTGGAGTGCCATATTTAGGTTGGATTATGGTATTTTTAGATCGTAATCACAAAGTGATAAAAATGATCAAATATAATCGTTGTTTGACAGTGTATAAATAGATGAGTACATATCGGCTATGCTGGGAATACGAAGATCTCAGGTTCGAAACTGGAAGTAAATCGTAGCAGGTAATTTTAATAATTGATGTTCCAGTAACTCCAACCTCACCCATGAAAAACCTATCTACCAGTGTGGGCAGAACTGTGTCTTATAACAGAATTATGGAAATTTCATGTTTTTTATTTTTATAATATTAGTTTTAAAAAAATATTTCTTGTTACCACATTGGGGACCTTAAGCTGCATAAACCTTCATGTGTGATTGTAAAGTTGATCATATATAAACTCAAAATGATACGCTAGATGATTGTATAATGCTTCTGATGAGATCAAAATTCATCGTAAATCACATAGTTCTACTATACCGATTTGTTGTACGTATATGGCCTCCACTTTTATTCACATAGAAGAGATCTGTGCATTTTATACAATCAATTGATATCGTTGAAGAGTACAGTTAATCAAATTGCAACTTATTAAAGTGAATCAAAATGTTGGCTGGGTGGTGTGTAGAATTGTTCAGTTTTCCTATCAGTCTTTTTTAACCACTGTGCACGACTCAAAGACACTTTAGAAGATGGTTGGGGCAATATGAGATGGTAATGAGTGTGAGATCAATTTTGGCTGAGCACGTTTAGGAGTAAGCTTTGAGATGACGGCTTCTAATTAATCAGACCGCAAAAGCCGAAAGTCCTATAAATATTCATCCTGTCGTCTCCCCAAGTAAAAATTAAACTTGCAACTGTTTTGGCAAAAAGAATATCACTAAGGACATCATGAACTGGATCGCCGACTGGTCTCCTTGGATCCGCTGGAAACTCATGGGATCAGATTTCCAGGTAGCTGTTAACATACCAACCAAAAGAGAAGAGATAACTCAATTTGGGCATCAATCATGTTTAAAAATGTGTGTATGAGAGACTTAGAGGAGAGATCGAGGATAGTTAGCACATCTCGGACTGGAACGAGGCCGAAGGGAATCGTTTAACGGAGACAACATGTTTAATGTTGCGATAACCGTCACCACAAGCGCTGAAACCGTTCTCCACAACCCCAATACGCCGAAAATGCACATTCAAAGTATTTTTATTTGATACAATTATTGGCCATGACCCCCAGTCATGAAGTCACGACCTTTAACCAATGTTTGTTGATACCTTTGGGATTCCTAAACTTCCATTGTCCCACCAAATTTGCCAATTTTCGAGCGTCATCTGACAAGAAATACTGAAACATTTGTTGAAGCTACGTGCTCTTTGATAAATATCCTTTCAAACGTCTAAGTGTCTATCTTCTCACTACCATTCTAATCTAAGTGTTCCTTTTCTCATTACCCTGGACATATTTGTATCTGCTTATATGGTACGATTTTTCAAATAATGCAATCATATTTTTCTCAGGTAAAAAACAAGGAGTGCTTTCCATGCTCGATCAAACGAAGAGCCTCACTAGAGCTGTAACGATGTGGGAATGGCCGTTGATAGGAAAATATAAAACCATAAGTTTTTTGGGGAGAATGTTTGCAGCACAGCCTCTTTTATGATCGCCCTCATCACTACTGTCGTAATAACTAGCATAGACGCTATGCAAAGCTCTCATCATCTTACGAACATTACGGTGGCGCCCACCACGTTGTGGGAAACCGTCCATGGTTGTTCGCACCGGGCACTCTTTTCGTCTGACCTTCTATCGCAGTGTAGAGAATCAAACCAGTTAAAACGTTGTACGCTTTCACCGGAGGAATTTCTTGTTTTGATCGATTGTTTCGGATATAGCCCTCTATGGCACTTCTTCTCGGAGCGGTCCTCAAAAGAATGCTTCAGTTTTTCTCCGTATAATTTATATGCTGAATATGTCGACAGTTCATGTGGAGTCTCTCCACAAAAGGAAAACTTTTCATGATTCTCTCCGGGTTTGCCACACCGTGCCTTGTTTCTAGATGGATAACGCGGCACAAAAAGGCGAACATCTAGACGAGCCCCATTCAAATATCCCAAAAAGTCGATGGCTACATCTGTCCAAGGTGTATCTGGCAATTTCCTTCTCTCCATGGGCTCTGGGCGATCTGGCTGGCTTACCAGACGGCAACCTGTACATGAATCTACGGTGCGAGCTACATCCTCATCCATTCCTGGCCACCTACATGTGTATCTCAATCGTTGCTGCATTTTAGTACGACCAGGATGTCCCTCATGTCCCAACTGCAACATCCGTTGTCTAAGACCCCCGGTATTAACAGTCTCGAACCTCTGACTACTATATCTCCCACTTTACCAAGTTCATTTCGAAATGCCTGATATGGCTTGATTACATCAGATGTATAGTTCCACACTCCTCGATTCAGCCACTCCCGCAGTTCAACAAGCTCGTGGTCACCGGTTGAAACCGTTTCTAGTTCATTCATTCCGAATGTAAACGTCTGAGTCCGGATCAAATGCTTCTGATTCTGATGACTGCGAAAGCCGTGACAAAGGATCCGCTATGTTGGTTTTACCCTTACGATAGACTACGTCGTAACTGAATGATTGGAGTCTTAACACCCAGCGTTCAATACGCAGGCATGGTGATGAATCTGGAGAGAATATTGCTGCTAGCGGCTTATGATCCGTTTCGAGTTCAAAACGTATACCAATTAG